>NC_047109.1:90676577-91276577 GCF_902500255.1 Thalassophryne amazonica
TGTGTGTGTATATGTGTATGCGTGTGTGTATATGTGTATGTGTGTGTATGTGTGTGTGTGTGTATGCGTGTGTGTGTGTATGCGTGTGTGTGTGTATAAAAACAGATATGTCTGACATGTCTGTCTCGGCTCTCAGTGCTTACCAGTCGAGTGAGTATAATAGAAGTTGTGGAGGGCTGGGCATGTCCCAACTTGTCCTCTAACACTCCAAAACAGAGGTGTCCCTTTGTCTCGCTTCATCAGTGAATCGGTTGTGATGCGCGAAGCCTCCGCGCAGCTTTCCATGACAAAATCTCTTGTTAAAAGTGAAATCTGCCGGAAAATGGCTGATGTCCAGCTCTTGTGATAACCAGAGAAATTGCACACGCCGGTCCCGGCTCCACACAGCGATCTGTTTAGAAATGATGTGGTGGTTTCTGCCTCTCGATGGCGGCTCGGAGCGCGGCGCGCCATGCGCCATTGTGGGTCGTCCTTAAAGCTGTAGTAACACTCCTTATTCTCTGTGAAGCCCGTAAAATTTTCACCAAAAGCCAGATAAATTTTTCGAATGGTTTCCAGCTGTCTTTCTCTAACAGTTTCTGAAAAAATTCTGATGGGAAAAAAATCCCTAATCATTCCGCCATTTCCTCGCAATGAAACGACGATGAGAGTGGTGGAGCAGTGCTCACTCAAAGCTTGCCCACAGGCGAATGACGCAACCGACAGGCGTGGAAAAACTCACGCATGCGCACGAAGGTTCAAGCTTGGCTGATGTAAAAACATATGAATCAAATCCATATAGTTTTTGAAAAAAATAAAAAGGTACGATACTTTTCTAACAGACCTTGTATGTATGTATATATGTATGTGTGTGTGTGTGTGTGTTCTCCACTCAGATTGCAATAGCCTATCACAGATTAGCCTTTCTGTCCATCATTTACCTGTATTTTGGCATGCTTGGCACCAGAAAGTTATGTTGGATCCAAAGGGATCCAAAAAGGTTAGGACCAAAAGTTATATTGGATTGGTTCCTACTGACTAATAGCGTTAAAGCTTACTGCCAACAGCTAGCCAATCAGAGCGCGGCATACAATTATTCATGAGATGACATCACTAATGATGTAGTGGAGGGCAAGAACTTGCTGACAGACGCTGGTTGAAAAAATGGCAGCAAACATGTCAACAACAGCAGAAAAGCGTCTGCCAGCGAGGTTTGCTGAGTTCACAGAGGAGGAACTGGTGGAAATATTGAACTCCAAGGATGCCAAAAACACTATTGAAGGTAGACAAGCACGCTACTGACGTTTTAGAAGCATTCATATGCTGTTCACAACAACATAAATTGATCTAATTTACTTAACTCTTTGTTGTTTGCTTAATTTTGGAGGCGGGTGGAGAACATAATTGATGGATGGCAAGTCGTCCAACATAGGACTCCTTACCATCCATTATTTGTATAAAATATATATATATTTATATATATATCAATCAATCAATCAACTTTTTTCTTGTATAGCGCCAAATCACAACAAACAGTTGCCCCAAGGCGCTCCACATTGCAAGGCAAGGCCATACAATAATTATGAAACACAGTCTACGTCTAAAGCAACATAACCAAGGGATGGTCCAGGGTCACCCGATCCAGCCCTAACTATAAGCCTTAGCGAAAAGGAAAGTTTTAAGCCTAATCTTAAAAGTAGAGAGGGTATCTGTCTCCCTGATCTGAATTGGGAGCTGGTTCCACAGGAGAGGAGCCTGAAAGCTGAAGGCTCTGCCTCCCATTCTACTCTTACAAACCCTAGGAACTACAAGTAAGCCCGCAGTCTGAGAGCGAAGCGCTCTAATGGGGTAATATGGTACTATGAGGTCCCTAAGATAAGATGGGACCTGATTATTCAAAACCTTATAAGTAAGAAGAAGAATTTTAAATTCTATTCTAGCATTAACAGGAAGCCAATGAAGGGAGGCCAACACGGGTGAGATATGCTCTCTCCTGCTAGTCCCCGTCAGTACTCTAGCTGCAGCATTCTGAACCAACTGAAGGCTTTTTAGGGAACTTTTAGGACAACCTGATAATAATGAATTACAATAGTCCAGCCTAGAGCCCTCGTATATATATATATATATATATATACGAGGGCTGTCAATAAAGTAACGGTCCTTTTTATTTTTTTCAAAAACTATATGGATTTCATTCATATGTTTTTACGTCAGACATGCTTGAACCCTCGTGCGCATGCGTGAGTTTTTCCACGCCTGTCGGTGACGTCATTCGCCTGTGAGCACTCCTTGTGGGAGGAGTCGTCCAGCCCCTCGTCGGAATTCCTTTGTCTGAGAAGTTGCTGAGAGACTGGCGCGTTGTTTGATCAAAATTTTTTCTAAACCTGTGAGACACATCAAAATGGACACAGTTTGAAAAATTAAGCTGGTTTTCAGTGAAAATTTTAACAGCTGATGAGAGATTTTGAGGTGATTCTGTCGCTTTAAGGACTTCCCACGGTGCGAGACGTCGCTCAGCGCTCTCAGCCGCCGTCGTCAGCCTGTTCAAGCTGAAAACCTCCACGTTTCAGGCTCTATTGATCCAGGACGTCGTGAGAAAACAGAGAAGTTTCAGAAGAAGTCGGTTTCAGCATTTTATCCGGATATTCCACTGTTAAAGGAGATTTTTTTAATGAAAGACGTGCGGACGGATCCGCGCGTCGGGACGCAGCCGACGCGGTGCAGCGGCACAGGAAAAACACCTCCGTGTTGATAACCATTTGTAAAATCCAGGCGGCTTTTGATGGCTTTCAGTGGAGTGAGTATATGAGAAATTGTTTAACAGGCAGGACATGTTCCAACTTGTCCTTAAGGCTTTCAACAGAGGTGTTTTTCCTGTGGCGGAGCGTCGCGGCGGCTACGTCCCGACGCGCGGACCCGTCCGCACGTCTTTCATTAAAAAAAATCTCCTTTAACAGTGGAATATCCGGATAAAATGCTGAAACCGACTTCTTCTGAAACTTCTCTGTTCTCTCACGACGTCCTGGATCAATAGAACCTGAAATGTGGAGGTTTTCAGCTTGAACAGGCTGACGACGGCGGCTGAGAGCGCTGAGCGACGTCTCGCACCATGGGAAGTCCTTAAAGCGACAGAATCACCTCAAAATCTCTCATCAGCCGTTAAAATTTTCACTGAAAACCAGCTTAATTTTTCGAACCGTGTCCACTTCGATGTGTCTCACAGGTTTAGAAAAAATTTTGATCAAACAAAGCGCCAGTCTCTCAGACAAAGGAATTCCGACGAGGGGCTGGACGACTCCTCCCACAAGGAGTGCTCACAGGCGAATGACGTCACCGACAGGCGTGGAAAAACTCACGCATGCGCATGAGGGTTCAAGCATGTCTGACGTAAAAACATATGAATGAAATCCATATAGTTCTTGAAAAAAATAAAAAGGACCGTTACTTTATTGACAGCCCTCGTATATATATATACACACACACACACACACACACACACACACACACACACACACACCACACACACACACACACACACACACACACACACACACACACACACACACACACACACACAGTGAGGAAAATAAGTATTTGAACACCCTGCGATTTTGTAAGTTCTCCCACTTTGAAATCATGGAGGGGTGTGAAATTTTCATCTTAGGTGCATGTCCACTGTGAGAGACATAATCTAAAAAAAAATAAAAATAACGGAAAGCACAATGTATGATTTTTTTTTTTTTTTTTTAATAATTTATTTGTATGTTACTGCTGCAAATAAGTATTTGAACACCTGTGAAAATCAATGTTAATATTTGGTACAGTAGCCTTTGTTTGCAATTAGAGGTCAAACGTTTCCTGTAGTTTTTCATCAGGTTTTCACACACTGCAGCAGGGATTTTGGTCCACTCCTCCATACAGATCTTCTCTAGATCTTTCTGGTTTGGGGTTTCAGCTCCCTCCAAAGATTTTCTATTGAGTTCAGATCTGGAGACTGGCCAGGCCACTCCAAGACCTTGAAATGCTTCTTACGGAGCCCCTCCTTCGTTGCCCTGGCTGTGTGTTTGGGGTCATTGTCATGCTGGAAGACCCAGCCATGACCCATCTTCGATGCTCTTACTGAGGGAAGGAGGTTGTTTGCCACAATCTCGCAATACATGACCCCATCCATCCTCCCTTCAATACGGTGCAGTCATCCTGTCCCCTTTGCAAAAGAGCACCCCCAGAGTATGATGTTTCCACCCCCATGCTTCACAGTTGGGATAGTTTTCTTGGGGTTGTTCTCATCCTCTAAACATGGTAAGTGGAGTTGATTCCAAAAAGCTCTATTCTGGTCTCATCTGACCACATGACCTTCTCCCATGCCTCCTCTGGTTCATCCAGATGGTCACTGGTGAACAAATGGGCCTGGACATGTGCTGGCTTGAGCAGGGGGACCTTACTGCCCTGCAGGATTTTAAACCATGACAGCATCATGTGTTACTAATGCATGGGTTAAAGTTCTCCGTCACCACGACGCATTTCCGTCATTTGGAAAATTTAACCACACATACTCGTGCGCACGTGGTGTCATGCATGTTTTGGGGCCAAAATATGATACTCACTGTCAAAGCAACATCCCATTCTGTGCTAATCAAAGCAGCAGCAATGTCAGCGTGGACTGTGGAGGAAGGGACTGTGTGAATTTTCCCTCCTCTCCGCTCTGTTTACTGCTTGCCATGAGCCACAGTCCTTCTCCTCCCTGTCTTCGTGGGAACATTGGCAGATTCCCCAAATAGAGCGGGGTGTGGCTTTGCTTTGAGCCAATGAAGCGATGATCCGACTCTGCTTCGATGGTTTGTCGCTTTATCTTAATTTTCCCCTGCTAAAACTAGTGGTGGCAATTTCGAAGCCTCATGAACCAATGAGCCACTGCAACACAACTGGCTGAAAATCGACATACTGCTTCGACGCGTTTGATACAGTTTGAAGGGTGACATCTGCTGGATTGCTTTGAGAATTACCTTGAGCGAGTGCCCTGACAAATGTTTGCATTAATTCATGACTGATGTGGTTTGTTCTTGAAAAATAATAATAATAAAAGAAGTCATATGTATTATTGTGTCTTTCTTAATGTAATAAATAGTCCCTACAGATGCACACATAATGGTTATGAAAGCCTGTATTGTAGACTATATGTATATTTGTGTTATCATTCCTCAAACTATATTTGGATAAAATGTGACGGGAAAAGTGAGAAAGGCATGTGCTTCTGCAACTGGTGCTTATGTTGCTGTAATTTGTAAATTAGAATAGAGGGGATAGGAGACGGTGATAGTGCAACTTTCAACAGTTTTTATTCAAAAACGAATGATTTCAACGGTGCTGGACTTTAATCAGCTCCTCTTCTGCCCCACCACCTCTCCAGCTTTGGAGAAGACCCGCTCACAAGGCACCGATGTTGCTGGAATCGACAAATATTTTTTTGCCATTCTCTGTAAATTGACATAGACTGCGACTCGTGTCGCCCAGTATTTGAGCCGGTCTTCTCCTCTGGAGGTAGGCATATGTTGGGTCAAACCTTTGTAGTGAAGGCTTTGCTTGCCACTATTTTGAACAGTTGTGCATCTTCCACAACATAGTCCACCAGTGCCTCATCCAAATCAGCTTGTCTTCCTTTAATGGAAATACAGTATAACATGCTGAGCTATTTTTGTTCGTGAGTATTTTTTAATCTTAAATAAAGAATAAAATACAGGTTACATGGCCTGATTCCTGCTCCAGGAGCAGCAGGAGCAGCAACAGAAGCAGCAGCCATTGATGTCTCGGGATGTTTGGACCTCAGGTGTCGCAGCATTGAAGACGTATTGTTACTGTACCTCATCTCTTGAGCACAAATCAAGCACTTGACCTTTTTGGGGCTTATTAGATCAAAGTGCTCCCAAGCAATTGATCGTGCTCTTTTTGGAACTGGCTCCTCCATGTCCCTTCCTCACCACTACTCACTCTCACATACACACACACACACACACACACACACACACACACACACACACACACACACACACACACACACACACACACACACACACACACACACACACACACACACACACACCTTTCACTTCAACTAAATCACAGCTCTTTAGTCACTCACCTCAGTCTCTGATCTACCTATAATATATAGTCTAACCTATAACCTGTGTTGATGTACTGTGTGAATAAATGTTGTATATGAATGGATGCCTGTTGTGTATGGTGTGTGTCTGTCTATGTTAGATCCTATGTGTATGTAGCTAACTATACTAAATGAACTCTAAACTAGACCTAAATATAAACAAATGCTTTCCTTGGCTCCGATTCACGTGGTAATTGGCAATAACAGTGTCGCTAGCAATCTCCTCCTCTCAAAAACCCATGGTTTGAGCTGCGATTCAGATCTCATTTAAATACTTGACGGGTCGTATTGAAACGCCCAGATTATTCGAATTTTGCGTGAAGCTCGATACGTGGTGTGACGTAACGAGGCTTTGCTTGCAGTGGTCATGGGATGGGGGCGTGCTCGAAATGCTGCTCACTGACACTTCTGGTTCAAAAATGACAATTTGTTTCGGTCAAACCACATCTAAGCTGTGTTTTTACACAAGAAAAAAAAAATGAAATGCAGTAAACTGCACGTGTCTTTTTTTATGAAAATAACTTATTAAAGATCACATATTACACTTTAGTCAGGCCTTTAAAATACTTTTGTGGACTCTTGCTGTAATATGTTTTCAGTGGTTGAGATAGTTTCTGTAGGCAGGTGTTTTTGACGACAATATAACATCATAACTTTATTACAAGCTCAAACGTTGATGTTGTGTGACAAAGGCCTTAATAATTACTCACTTCAAGAAATAATGTCAAAACTCACATGTAAGTAAAAAAACAAAAAAATTAATTACTTAAATAGTAATTATCAATTACTAAAAATATCGTTAATTGCAGCCCAAGTTTGTTTCACGAGTGAGAGCATTTTACAGATTAAATGCTGAATACACCAGTTTGAGTTTTTCAGTGTGCATGCGTTTTCAAAACTGGTGACAGTGTTACTTTGTGCACAGCAGAACAACATTGTCAGTTGCTTTAGGCCCTAATTTTGTATTTTATTGGTGCATTCACTGGATTAGAACAGATCAAAATACTATAGAAGACAAAGAATTTTTACTTGACAGTTTGAAGTGAGTTTTCTTTGTTTCAGAGGGCTTCATACAAATTCACCAGAATACACAAAATTTGACTTGGTCTTTAAAAAATGTTCTAGGGGAGCACCCCCAGACCCCTCACAATCAAGACTACACCCCGCCCCCACCACCCTTTTATGTACCTTTTATGTTCAAGTTTTGCATTCTTTTGCTTTGTCTGTCTCTCCTTAGAGGCTATTTAGAATAGATTTGTATGCTGTACAATGTGCTTATTGTATTTCCATGCATCCATTTTCTTCCGCTTTATCCGGAGTCGGGTCGCGGGTGCAGCAGCTCAAGCAAAGCCGCCCTGACCTCCCGATCCACACACACCTCCCCCAGCTCCTCCGGGGGAACCCCAAGGCGTTCCCAAGCCAGCCGAGAGATGTAGTCCCTCCAGCGTCTACTGGGTCTTCCCCGGGGCCTCCTCACAGTGGGACGTGCTCGGAACACCTCTACAGCGAGGCGTCCAGGGGGCATCCGGAAAAGATGCCTGAGCCACCTCAACTGACTCCTTTCGACGTGGAGGAGCAGCGGCTCGACTCCAAGCTCCTCCCGAGTGACCAAGCTCCTCATCCTATCTCTAAGGGAGCGCCCAGCCACCCTGCGGAGGAAACTCATCTCGGCCGCTTGTACTCGCGATCTCGTTCTTTCGGTCATGAGCCAAATCTCATGACCATAGGTGAGGATCGGAACGTAGATCGATCGGTAAATCGAGAGCTTTGACCCCCTACTCAGCTCTCTCTTCACCACGACGGTCCAATACAGCGACCGTATCACTGCAGATGCTGCACCGATCCGTCTATCGATCTCACGCTCCATCCATCCCTCACTCGTAAACAAGACCCCGAGATACTTAAACTCCTCCACTTGAGGCAAGGACACTCCACCGACCTGAAGAGGGTAAAGCACCTTTTTACGGTTGAGAACCATGGCCTCGGATTTGGAGGTGCTGATTTTCATCCCGGACACTTCACACTAGGCTGCAAACCGCCCCAGTGCACGCTGAAGGTCTTGATTTGACAAAGCCATCAGAACCACATCATCCGCAAACAGCAGAGATGAGATTCTGTGGTTCCCAAACCAGACCCCATCTACACCCTGGCTGCGCCTAGAAATTCTGTCCATAAAATAATGAACAGAACCGGTGACAAAGGGCAGCCCTGGCGGAGGCCAACAGGCACTGGAAACAGGTTTGACTTACTACCGGCAATGTGAACCAAGCTCCTGCTGCGGTCGTACAGGGACCGGATAGCCCTTAGCAAAGGACCCCGGACCCCGTACTCCCGGAGCACTCCCCACAGGGTGCCCCGAGGGACACGGTCGAACGCCTTCTCCAGATCCACAAAACACATGTGGACTGGTTGGGCAAACTCCCATGAACCCTCGAGCACCCGATGGAGCATGTAGAGCTGGTCCAGTGTGCCGCGACCAGGACGAAAACCACACTGCTCCTCCTGAATCCGAGGTTCGACTATCGGTCGAATTCTCCTCTCCAGTACTCTGGAATAGATCTTACCGGGGATGCTGAGGAGTGTGATCCTCCTATAGTTGGAACACACCCTCCGGTCCCCCTTCTTAAACAGAGGGACGACCACCCCGGTCTGCCAATCCAGAGGCACTGTCCCTGATCGCCACGCGATGTTGCAGAGGCGTGTCAGCCAGGACAGCCCCACAACATCCAGACACCTAAGGTACTCAGGACGGACTTCATCCACCCCAGGAGCCCTGCCACCGAGGAGCTTTCTAACCACCTCGGTGACTTCGGCCCGGGTAATGGATGAGTCCGCCTCTGAGTCCCCAGTCTCTGCTTCCTCTTCGGAAGACGTGACGATGGGATTGAGGAGATCCTCGAAGTACTCCTTCCACCGCCCGACAACATCCCCAGTCAGGGTCAACAGCTCCCCACCTGCACCTTAACAGTGCTGGTGGAGAGCTGCTTCCGCCTCCTGAGGCGTCGGACGGTTTGCCAGAATCTCTTCGAGGCCGATCGATAGTCCTCCTCCATAACCTCCCCGAACTCCTCCCAGACCTGAGTTTTTGCCTCTGCGACCACACGGGCTGCGGCACGCTTGGCCTGCCGGTACCTGTCAGCTGCCTCTGGGGTCCCACCTACCAACAAAGATAAGTAGGACTCCTTCAGCTTGACGGCATCCTTACTCCAGTGTCCACCACCGGGTTCGGGGATTGCCGCCGCGACAGGCACCAGAGACCTTGCGACCACAGCTACCAGCAGCCGCATCGACAGTGGAGGTGGAGAACATGGTCCACTCGGACTCCATGTCTCCGACCTCCCCCGGGATTTGGGAGAAGCTCTCCTGGAGGTGGGAGTTGAAGACCTCGCTGACAGAGGGTTCCGCCAGTGTTCTCAGCAGACCCTCACGATACGTTTTGGCCTGCCAGGTCTGAACCGGCTTCCTACCCTCCCAGCGGATCCAACTCACCACCAGGTAGTGATCAGTCGACAGCTCTGCCCCTCTCTTCACCCGAGTGTCCGAGACACGTGGCCGAAGGTCAGATGATACGACTACAAAGTCGATCATCGACCTCCGGCTCAGGGTGTCCCTGGTGCCACGTGCACTTATGGGACACCCTTGTGCTTGAACATGGTGTTCGTGATGGACAAACTGTGACTAGCACAGAAGTCCAACAAACTGTACACCACTCAGGTTGCAGATCAGGGAGGCCGTGCTTCCCGATCACCCCCCTCCAGGTCTCACTGTTTGCCGCCCCACGTGGGCGTTGAAATCCCCCAGGAGAACAATGGAGTCCCCAGTCGGAGCGCTATCTAGTACCCCTCCCAGGGACTCCAGGAAGGTCGGGGTACTCTGCACTGCCGCTCGGGCCCGTAAGCCGAGACAATGGTGAGAGACCTGTCCCCGACCCGAAGGCGTAGGGACGCGACCCTCTCGTTCACCGGAGTGAACTCCAACACTTGGCGACTGAGCTGGGGAGCAATAAGCAATGCGACGCCTGCTCTCCGCCTCTCCCCGTGGGAGACCCCAGAAAAATGAAGCGTCCAGCCCCTCTCCAGGAGTTGGGTACCAGAGCCCAAGCTGTGCGTGGAGGTGAGCCCGACTATCTCTAGTCGGTATCTCTCAGCCTCCCGCACAAGCTCAGGCTCCTTCCCCCCCCTAGCGAGGTGACATTCCACGTCCAACAGCCAGGGGCTGTGAGCATGGACCGGCCACCGGGCGACCCTCCCTCGACCGCCACCCATTCCTCTCTGCACCCGACCCCCATGGCCCCCTCTGCAGGTGGTGAACCCACAGGAGGGCGGGCCACGTCACTCTTTTGGGCTGAGCCCGGCCGGGCCCATGGGCTAAGGCCCGACCACCAGGCGCTTGCGCACGAGCCCCAAACCCCAGGCCTGGCTCCAGGGTGGGACCTCGGCTCCGCCATACCGGGCGACGTCACGGTCCTTGATCTTTCGCTGGTCATGGAGGTTCTGACTGCCCTTATTCTGACCCGTCAGTGTGTGCCCTCCACTATGCCACATTTTAGGGAATTGCTGGCATTGATTTTTGCCAGTAACAAATTTCAGTCAGATGAAAATTTATTGCTTTAACCCATGTACTAATGTAATCTTTGTGACTGTGGTCCCAGCTCTCTTCATGACATTGACCAGGTCCTCCTGTGTAATTCTGAGCTCAGAATCATCCTTACCCCACAAAGTGAGATCTTGCTTGGAATCCCAGACCAAGGGAGATTGACAGTCATCTTGTGTTTCTTCCACTTTCTAATAATAATCATAACAGTTATTGTCTCTACCAAGCTGCTTGCCTGTTGTCCTGTAGTCCATCCCAGCCTTGTGCAGGTCTACAGTTTTGTCCCTGGTGTCCTTAGACAGCTCTTTGGTCTTGGCTATGGTGGACAGGTTGGAGTATGATTGATTGTGTGAACAGGTGTCTTTTATACAGGTAACAAGTTCAAACAGGTGCAGTTAATACAGGTAAAGAGTGCAGAATAAGAGGGCTTCTTAAAGAAAATTAACAGGTCTGTTTGAGCCAGAATTCTTGATGGTTGGTAAGTGTTCAAATACTTATTGCAGCAGTAACATACAAATAAATTATTTAAAAAATCATACATTGTGATTTCGGATTTTTTTTTTTAGATATGTCTCTCACAGTAGACATGCACCTAAGATGAAAATTTCAGACCCCTCCATGATTCTAAGTGGGAGAAGTTGCAAAACTGCAGGGTGTTCAAATACTTATTTTCCTCACTGTATGTATGTATATATGTGTGTATATGTGTGTGTGTGTATATGTGTGTGTGTGTGTGTATATATATATATATATATATATATTTTTTTTTTTTTATTATTATTTTTTTTTTTTTACAGCGCATTGTGTTCTGCATCCTCATCAAGTAGGCCGGTCACTGCACAGTGAAGGGAGAGCATGCGCATTGTGTTCTGCATGTCTGTCTATAAGAATCTTCTCGCCCAGAGAAAAAGAGCGCCAACAACTACCCATAACTGTGTTCTTCACTCGGAAAAAGACACCTGCAGCGAGGTTTGACTCAGTAGAAAAAGGAGCGACAGCGCAGTGGCGCCACGACGAAGATGCGCGATCAGAGGAACTGTAAAATACTGGTCAGTCACTGTTAATAATTTCTTACATGTCCAACCTCGTAGGTTGATAGTTAAAATTAAATTTGTTAGTTCTAAAAGACATCACAATTATTTATAGGAAAAACGTTTCTATTTTTATTTCTCAAACAAATGTTTGGGCCTGAAAACAGGTTGGTCTTATTTTTCTCCTAAGGTTTGAACTTTGAAAGTGTTTACACACTAGAGAAAAGTGAGGAAATGTTTGAGAAAAGTGTATAAAATGTGTAGTGAGGGGTTTCCACAGCCTTAAAACGTCTATATAATTGTAAAAACTAACGCTGACTACTTCACGGATTTCGCTTATTGTGGGCTATTTTTGGAATGTAACTGCCGCGATAAACGAGGGACCACTGTAAACCATAGAGTGAGGCAGTATTCTTGTTGCAATTAAGACTTTATACCCTGCTGGTATGATGGTATGATAAAATGATAAATCTGTCAAATACTATTCAGTTTCTGCTTGTTTGATTGGCAGAGACCATATGAATAGTGAGGGTAGTCTCAGTATATATGTTATCATATGCTGTATATGAAGCCAAATGTACATCATTTCAGTCATCATTGATTGCTTATTGTTTTAAGTTTTCAAGGATTAAAAAACAATCATTTCAAGTGCTAAGTATGTATTTCCTTTTAAGAGCACTGTTATCTGTCAGCACATTATCCCAGTTCATGATGGACAGCAGTAATTAGACTTGACACATTCTTAGTGGATTAGCTCCCTCGTCTCTTACAACCACCATATAATCTCTGCTCAATGCATGATTCATTGTGACCGCTGGTGGACTTGTTTCTCTTTTGCACTATAATTTGTCAAATTGGTGGTTTTGATCTTCAAGTAGACAAATGCAAAGTCTGTGGTTGGTAAAGTGGAGGATGATGAACTCCAAGACTATTTCCATGTGTCAACCATATTCGATGAATTCCTTTAAGAGAACGACTTTTGCATGGAAATGTACTGGATAAAGTGTGTTGTAGTAAAGTGTTGTGAGTCCTGATGTTGTGTGTGTGTGTGTATGAAAATCAGGTGAGATGGAGATGGATGGCTGTGGTAACCCAGAATAAAATGATCTGTGAAAAGTGGGAACTTTTTGGCTCTTGATACGTTAATAAAAAAATCTAACTTAAAATAGCATCATTTACTTAAATTTAAAAAGATTGGGGGGGGGGGGGGAGGTGGTGGAAATGATACCTCTTAATATAAAACAACGACATCAGCACTTTACAGAGGATGGATACCTGGACAGTTTCAGAATTACTGAATATTTTAATCAGTCAGTAAGAAATGCACCAGTATGCAAGCTAATTTCAATAAATGGCGTTGGCCATCACAATGAACAGGCCACTTTACCCAAATGCAGCTGTGGTTTTCAGTGGCGTCACCCCACTGTTGACAGCTAGGGTCTTGTCTCGCATGCAGTGTCTACCAGTCAGAGTCTGTATGTCCGGTTCTTCTCAGCTGTACCATTTTACAGCTCCTTGTTGGATACATGGTGCTGGCATGCAACATTAGAGTCCTCCTCAGTATTTTTGTATAGCAACCATTGAAGCTTGCACATAGTGCTTGCACATAATGTGAAATACAGAGTTATTGCTATGTGGAATTAGTTTTGAAGTTATAGCTGCATAAATCTCTATGCAGAGTACAGTGAAATTCAAGCACTTGTGAATTGGATAGAAAGAGCTGCACATTTACATGAACAGAGCAGACAACATCTGTGTTCCACTTAAAGTAGCCTGGGGCATGACACTCTTCAGGTTCTATGCACGGAAATACAGACTTTGAAATATCGTGTCTTCTTCATGCTGTTTTGTGCAAGAGCTTGGAGCAATTGGAAGCCTGCAAGTGCTGCTCAAAGAAGTACTAATGTATACTGAAAGAGGTACAGTGTTTTGAGAGGTCCCTGCAGCTTATACTCTGATGTGACTTGTATACGGGTCTTTCTTCTTCAAGAGTAATTTTTTAACAGGTGCAACTTTTTACTCTGGAAAATGCGCTTTATAAATAAAGGTATTTTGGTCTTCCCGCAGCACCTATGTAGGAACCAAAATGGTAAGCTTCGATGGTCTAGGATGAATCCCGATTGGAAGAAGAAAAGTTGTAGTTTCTTATTTCGGTTTTGGTACAAAAACTGTTTTGGTCTCTATAGCCTCTGTAGATATTCTCCTCCTCCATGACTGCGGTGAATTATTTTCTAACTTCTTGGTTTAAACCCTCTGGAGTCCAGGTATAATTGCCTTGTTTGGTGTAATTTTTTTTTCAGCACAACCTCATCTATGTGACTACAGTTTTTCTTCATTCTAACATACTGTCTTAATACAGTGAACCTAAATTCACACAAAAACATAAATCCGAACAGAAAAATAGTTGTTTTTTACTGTGAAAACCACAACCATGTTTAACAAACCATTTGTATATGTACAAATGTAGTATAATGTACAATGTACATCCCGATACCAGTATTGGTATTGGGCCGATACGCCTTTACAGCAGCGTGATGTCAAGCCTCTCATTGTGTTTGAAATGTGGGTTGATTGCAACAGCCCATGGGCAGGTGGAGGTCGCGGTTTGACGAACTGCCCACTGCACCCACAAAGCGTTTTGATGCTGCCAGGTTTTCATTTGTTTTCTGCAGCGCAGTTCCAAGTTAAAAGAACAGTTGCCGTCTCTCAAAGCGCAGTGACGGCAACACACCTCCACTGAGCTTTACAAAGACATTTTTATGCTTTTATTTTTTTATTTAAAACTCTGTGCTGCTCCGTCTGTGTCCTCGCTAAAAACAGCTTATTGGCTCTTTTCCACCCAAATGTCTCTTTCTGAGGATGACATGATGTTAAAAAATGCGGAAAAACATAAAAAAAAATTCCCTACCTATCAATCTGGTTATTGTTTTTCCCATAAATACATTGTCAATTCTTCCTGCACAGACGGCCATCTTTGGGCGAATCCAGATGGATGGGGAGCGTGCTTGTTCATAATACTACTACTACTGCTACTACTACAATAATAATAATACTTTAACAATTAAATGTTGACAAAGAATTAATGTTAGAAAGGATTTAATAGTTACATTTAAAAAAAAAAAGAGTCTGAGGACCTGAATGACATGGTTAGATGGGAGGAGCTTCCAGGCATGCGAGAGGCAAAATAGGACAAATACTTAAAAAGGTGGGGGGAAGCTGAAAGGTTTTAGCCATGCTAATGCTCCCCTGAAGCATTCACTCAGAAAAATGTCTGAAGGACTTAAATGACATTGTAGATGCTGAAGAGCTTCGCTCAGTTCTGTCGCGACATATACATATTACAGTCTATAGTAAGGCATATAAAGAGAAAACTAGTGTACATCAAAATGATTTACAGGCAAAGTGCAGCATTTAAAATGCTATAATCTAATGTCAACAATAATAAATGATATAAACCTATTGTTTATGAACAATCAGAGTCACATTGAGAATTTTTGATTCAGTCAAACCTGAAGAAAACAGACTCTGTTCATTGTGTTTTTGAAATATTTCAGAAATTTTCTAAGTGCATTAAAGTAGATCAAAGACATTAATGAATCTACTCTATTTTAGTTTAGGAGATAACTACGTTTCACATTCAAACTGTCCAGAAATACATTTAAAACTATTTCATCCATGCACCTCCAGAAATAATCATGACATGAAAGCAGGTTTCCAGGGTGGTACTAGAAAATTGTGATTTTTGGGGGGAGTGTAAAAAGGAAACCAGCAAAAAACAGCACTAGATTATTTATAATATTAACAGTACAATATTACTGTAATTACATCAGTCAAGGATGTAATAAAATCATTGGTGTCTATTTATTTATTTATTTATA
This sequence comes from Thalassophryne amazonica, assembly GCF_902500255.1. Lineage (NCBI taxonomy): Eukaryota > Metazoa > Chordata > Actinopteri > Batrachoidiformes > Batrachoididae > Thalassophryne > Thalassophryne amazonica. Next base: position 90,692,216 of record NC_047109.1, read on the forward strand.
CGTCTGTCTGTTAGCGGGATTATGTGAAAAACTACTGCACAGATTTTGAAGAAATTTTCACCGCAGGATCATGGGTTTAAAGTTCTCCGTCACGATGACGGATTTCGTCATTTGGAATATTTAACCACACATACGCGCACGCACATATGGTCATGCGTGTTTTGGGGCCGAAATATGATACTCTCACTGTCAAATGCAACATTCCATTCTGCGCTAATCAAAGCAGCAGCAATGTCAGTGTGGATGGTGCCCGCACCGTGGAGGAAGGGACTGTGTGAATTTTCACTCCTCTCCGCTCCGTTTACTGCTTGCCATGAGCCACGTCCTTCTCCTCCCTGTCTTCGTGGGAACAATTCGCAGACCTTCACCAATTAGAGCAGGGTGTGGCTTTGCTTTGAACCTTGAATCAATGAAGCAATGCTTCGACCTGCTGCTTCGGTTGTTTGTTTTATTTTTTTTTTATCTTAATTTTTCCCTGCTAAAACCCTAAAGAGCATATGTCTGAGTAATATTTACCTTTTTTATGTTAAACCGACCTGTTATGGTCTTCTGAAACAGTTGATAGATGTATTTTATAACTTGAAAACGGGACAGAAGCTAATGCGTTAGCATGTCTGTTGTGTTTTTAGTGTTAAAGTTAGCGTTAAGCTTTTGGCGTCTCAGCACAGTTTGCGTGCATTTGTTTTCTGTATAATAATGTCGCAACGTTTGTCGTAAAAGACTCAAATGTATTACAAATTGTATTTTTTATTTATTTTTTATTTATATATTATAAATTAATATTAATAGCAACAGCAACAAAAGTAATAATAACTAATAATGCTCCAATACAATTTTAGAGAAAGACAAAAAGAACCCGATAAAACAAAACACAACAGAAAAGGTAAAACCAACTAACAATGAACATGAATAAATAAATATAGAAATAAATAACTGTTTCCTGTGAATACCTAGTGACTCTTATGCCTCCACTTCATCCCTATTTTATTTAAGTTTAATGACAATTTATTTTGGTCGAACCACATCTAAGCTGTGTTTTTACACAAGAAAAAATAAAATGCAGTAAACTGCAAATTTGCCTTTTTTTCATGAAAATATCTTATTAAAGTAGACCTGCATTGAAATAAATGTGGTCAGATTTCAGAAAGAAATAGCTGATATGTATTTGCAAATTTGTAATTCAGCGGAGAAATATTCGTTTGAAAATGACAAATTTGCAGCTATGTACAGCCGTATCATTTCCATGACGTCAGGGACAAGACGACGCGCTCCCGCCTTCAGTCCGATCCCGCATTGAAATTGATTTTATCTGTTAGTAATGTTACTTATACACGTCCTGGTTTCAACATCCAAAAGTAAGCTGCAATGAATGCGAGATACAGATCTGTGTGCTCAGATCAGCAATGACATCGACAGCGGGCGCCGTTCTTCCTCTTCCGCTCTCTGCCTCCGCTACGCTCGCTGTTTTAATGCGAAGCGGCCAGTACACCTGTTGCTGCAAGGACAGACTTCTTGCGGCAAAATCCACAGCACCGCACGTCTCGGCAATCGGAGCCCCAGAGCTCCATGGACACTGAGAGAGGTTTATATATTTTTAATGACTGGGATTCTTTGCGGGTCTCGCCTCCATATCCTGCGATAGTACCGGAGGCGAAAGACAGTAGATTTTCATTGCAACACCACTCAATCAAACAGGCGTATGAAAAAGTCCCCCAAAATAATTTTCAAGCACAAATAAAAGAAATGTGTACTCACCAAACGTGCCGCAAGACAATATGAAGTTTTAAAAAAAGTACATCCTTCCGTATAAGACAAGAAAAAGGTGCAGATGCAAACTGACGTAAATCCACAAATTACAATTGGCGCAATGCATGCTGGGAGAGGGTCTTGTCCGTGACGTCTCGGCAGCGTCCATGATGAGAGGGACAATTTGCGGAGGGCTAAATATTAGCTGTAAATTTGTCATTTTCAAATGAAGATTTCTCCGTTGAATGACAGATCTGGGCTTGCAAGATTTACTTTACTACATTCAGAAGGATCTCAGTGTAAATGTAAGTCATTTTTTGTTCAAAAAATCTGACTGCATTTTTTTCAATGCAGGTCTCCTTTAAAGAGCACATATTACACTTTAGTCAGGCCTTTAAATACTTTTATGGACTCTGCTGTAATATGTTGTCAGTGGTTGATGTAGTTGCTGTAGGCATCTAAAAATGCTCATAATCGAGTGAAACCTGATGAAAATCTCTTTGTGGTGTGTCGGTGATGTATGTATGTGCAAAATAAAACAAAACGCTACTCCAGGTATGTTTTTGACGAGAATACAACATCATAACTTCCTTACATGCTCAAACGCTGATATTGCATGACAAATGCTTTTTAATAATAACTCAAAGAAATAATGACAAAACTCACATGTAAGTTAAAAAAAAAGATTAATTGAAAAAAATAATCGATTACTAAAATAATCATTAGTTGCCCTAGTTTGTTTTACAAATGAGATCATTTTATAGATTAAATGTGAATAAGCCAGTTTTGAGTTTCTCAGTGCGCATGCATTTTCAAAACTGGTGGCTGTGTTACTTTGCGCACAGCAGAACAACGTTGTCAGTTGCTTTAGGCCCTAATTTTGTATTTTATTGACTGTACAGCCAGCAACACAGCACCCTTTTGGCGCATTTACCAGATTAGAACCGATCAAAATACGACAGATAAAGATAAACTTAATTGATCTCACAGAGGAGAAATTCACATGTTACGTCAGCTGGGTGATGGTGAAGATGGGTGCAAGTAGAGGAAAATGTTCATCAACAGCGTGTGCAAGGATAAGCAATAATAATAATACTTGTAACAGTACGAGACATAAGAAATTAGGTAGAATATATATATATATATATATATATATATATATGCATATACATATACAACCCTGGCAAAAATTATGGCCTCGGAGGATGTTCATTCAGTTGTTTATGTAGAAAAAAGCAGATCACAGCACATGACACAAACTAAAGGCATTTCAAAAGGCAACTTTCTGGCTTTAAGAAACACTATAAGAATCAGGAAAAAAAATTGTGGCAGTCAGTAACGGTTACTTTTTTTAGACCAAGCAGAGGGAAAAAAATATGAAATCACTCAATTCTGAGGAAAAAATGATGGAATCATGAAAAACAAAAGAACACTCCAACACATCACTAGTATTTTGTTGCACCACCTCTGGCTTTTATAACAGCTTGCAGTCTCTGAGGCATGGACTTAATGGGAGACAAACAGTACTCTTCATCAATCTGGCTCCAACTTTCTCTGATTGCTGTTGCCAGATCAGCTTTTGCAGGTTGGAGCCTTGTCATGGACCATTTTCTTCAACTTCCACCAAAGATTTTCAATTGGATTAAGATCCAGATTATTTGCAGGCCATGACATTGACCCTGTGTGTCTTTTTGCAAGGAATGTTTTCCACAGTTTATGCTCTATAGCAAGATGCATTATCATCTTGAAAATGATTTCATCATCCCCAAACATCCTTTCAATGATGGGATAAGTGTCCAAAATATCAACGTAAACTTGTGCATTTATTGATGATGTAATGACAGCCATCTCCCCAGTGCCTTTACTGACATGCAGCCCCATATCATCAATGACTGTGGAAATTTACATGTTCTCTTCAGGCAGTCATCTTTATAAATCTCATTGGAACGGCACAAACACAAAGTTCCAGCATCATCACCTTGCCCAATGCAGATTCGAGATTCATCATTGAATATGACTTTCATCCAGTCATCCACAGTCCACGATTGCTTTACCTTAGCCCATTGTAACCTTGTTTTTTTCTGTTTAGGTGTTAATGATGGCTTTCGTTTAGCTTTTCTGTCTGTAAATCCCATTTCCTTTAGGCGGTTTCTTACAGTTCGGTCACAGACGTTGACTCCAGTTTCCTCCCATTTGTTCCTCATTTGTTTTGTTGTGCATTTTCGATTTTTGAGACCTATTGCTTTACGTTTTCTGTCTTGACGCTTTGATGTCTTCCTTGGTCTGTTTGCCTTGGTATGTTTGCCTTTAACAACCTTCCCATGTTGTTTGTATTTGGTCCAGAGTTTAGACACAGCTGACTGTGAACAACCAACATCTTTTGCAACATTGCGTGATGATTTACCCTCTTAAGAGTTTGATAATCCTCTCTTTTGTTTCAATTGACATCTCTCGTGTTGGAGCCATGATTCATGTCAGTCCACTTGGTGCAACAGCTCTCCAAGGTGTGATCACTCCTTTTTAGATGCAGACTAACGAGCAGATCTGATTTGATGCAGGTATTAGTTTTGGAGATGAAAATTTACAGGGTGATTCCATAATTTTTTCCTCAGATTTGAGTGAGTCCATATTTTTTTCCCTCTGCTTGGTCTAAAAAGTAACTGTTAGTGACTGCCACAATTATTTTTCCTGATTTCTTATAGTGTTTCTTAAAGCCAGAAAGTTGCCATTTGAAATGACTTTAGTTTTGTGTCAGGTCTGTGATCTGCTTTTTTTTTTTTTACAAAATTAAACAACTGAAAGAACATCCTCCAAGGCCAGTGATTCCATAATTATTGCCAGGGGTTGTATAAACGTGATTGGGATTGAAAAGGACATAGGAGCATCTTCTTTACAATATGTGAAATGGAGTTTAGGTGTGGTAAGGTGACATTAGTGCAGGGATTTGTAAACAAGTTGGTATTGCACAATTTGTAGACATATTAATATTGCACGTGATTTGTGAACATATTGCATGTGGTTATTTTACAGTTTTATTGTACAGCCTGACAGCAGCAGGGAGGAATGACCTGCGATATCGTTCCTTCTTGCACTGAGGGTGCCTCAGCCTGTCACTGAACGAGCTGTTCAGCTCCAGTGCAGAGGGTGAGAGGAGTTTTTCATGACGGATTTGAACTTGGTTAACACCCTCCTCTCAGCCACCTCCTCCAGAGAGACCAGAGGACAGCCCAGGACAGAGTTGGACTGCCTGACCAGCTTGTTTAATCTCTTACTCTCCCACTCTGTGCTGCCCGGGGCCCAACAGACAACAGCATAGAGGAGAGCTGAGGCTACAACAGAGTCGTAGAAGGTCTTAAGCAGGCCTCCAAGGGATCTCAGTCTCCTCAGGAGGTGGAGGCGACTCTGGCCTTTTTTGTACAGGGCATCTGTGTTGTGAGTCCAGTCCAGTTTGCTGTTGAGGTGAACACCCAGGTATTTGAAACTGTCCACATTCTGTATGTCCCCCCCCCTGGATGTTCACCGGTGGGTGAGGTGGTGGTTTCCTCCTGAAGTCGATCACCATCTCCTTCGTCTTACTGGTGTTGAGAAACAAGTGGTTGCACTCACACCAGTCCACAAAGTCTGTGATGACTGACCGGTACTCCAGCTCGTTCCCCTCAGACACGCGACCCACAATGGCGGAGTCATCAGAGAACTTCTGGAGGTGGCAGCTCTCCATGTTGTAGGTGAAGTCCGAGATGTAGAGGATGAAGAGGAAAGGCGAGAGGCCGGTGCCCTGGGGTCCCCGGTGCTGCATCTTACCACCTCAGACTCACAGCCGCACGTACTGCGGGTGGTCAGTGAGGTAGTCGATGGTCTATGCGGCAAGGTGTCCATCCACACCTGCGTCCTCCAGCTTCCCCCCGCTGCTGTTAATTGTATTCTATGGTTAAAGATACAATTAGCATTGTATCTTTAACCATTTCAATTTATGGCTTTGAACCAAAGACTTTCTTGTTGCAAAGTAGGTGCACTACCAGCGACCCCCCTCAACTTTAGAAGATGACATAAGTTCTTCACAGTTGCTGGTTATAGTTGTGCACTTTGATGTACAAACTAAAAACTGCAGACATTCTCACATTTATTTCTGCTGTGTACCATGCTCATCTATCATTCCATATCGAGTCTAAATGTTCAATGCTTGTCCTCGGTATTCATGCAGATTTTATCACATTGAGTTATCGTGATAAATTTACTTCTCAGCCCTACTATAATTCCACAGAATTTGTGCAGGTTGTAATCAAGTCTGTCCACATAAATGTGAAATGAATGATGCCCAATATTTCCTGTAATTGTCTTCCTATTTCTTCCAGCAGATATTCCAATTTTTCCATTCTGTGGTAGGATTACAAGTAACAGCCACTTTTTTTGGTTCTCTTGTATGTATAGATTTGATTCGATTTGCGTAGGATGCAGACTTGTTGCATATGAACACGTTCATATGCACTCACTCATGCAAAGGCATTCATACATTAGATGCCATCTGGTTTCAGTTGTAAACCCCCTCAGTGCTACTACCCATCTGTCAAAAAGAAATCTATCTATTTTTTCATCAAAATAGTTTTTTCTTAAATCCTGTTTGGAGCATGAATTTTGGCCTGTTGACAAAACTTTAAGCCTCTCAACAATGTTGACCTGTTGTAGCCTCATTATTGGGCCGTGGTGTTCTAAATAATATTAGGGCATGTTTACTTTACCACATTGGCTTTTGGAAAGCTGCCAAACGTCTTTCAGAAAATCGCTTGATAGGGGAAAATGTGTGCAAGTTACAACTTACATTGAAATCATAGCAAAATGCAGCCTTTTGTTTTTTTTTTTGTTTTTTTTTTTGTTTGTTTTTTTGTTTTTTTTGAAATGGCAAATTGTTTCTTTGGACGTGGAATCTAAAGAGGAGACACTGTGGGAATCAGACCGTTCTTTGGTTAACCACTGCTGTTAACCGGACCAGTTAAAGTGGACAGGTGGGTAACCTCAGCAGCCACAGACTTTAAACAGCTGATTTCTCCCAGGGAGGAAAATTTGGAAGGAATTTGAGTTTATTTGCTTTCAGATGACCAGCTATGTGATTTATGCAGAGTTTTGTTTATTGTGTATTTACATAGGTGATGATGATATTTCTGAGCTGAGGTTTGAGGTACACTTGCATAGCCAGTGTTTACTGTCAGTACCCTTCATGAACGGAGAATGAGGGGAAGAATGCATGTTTGGATTGAAATAGATTTGGTTTGGGGCTTTAAACAACACAATATTGATGTAACACAATTAACACAACACAGAGAGATTTAAACACCTGAAGCAGTTGTTGCATTTCATTGGTTTGAGAATTTCCCATTTCATGTTTTTCTGTTTCACAGATTCATTTGTGGTTAAAGTGAAGCTCAATAAAATGTTAATCTGTTAATCCAGAAAATATTTGATAGACTTTCTTTTGTCTGCATGTCATCTGTTGCTGAACACTAACTATCTAACTCAGTTGGTTACAGGAATACTGTGAGTACCAGTATCACCTCACAAAAACCCTGACCTTTACCTTAGTACCCCGCTGGCCTTCAGCCAAATCCAAGTGTGCCATGAAATTCCATCTCACATCTTCCCTCGCATGTCACGCTGGCTTCTTTTTTCTTTCTGTCAGCTTTGATCTCAACACCTTTGTAAGAAAATGTCTCTTTTGCTCGGTGAATCTCCCCCGAAATAATATCAGCCACGCTTACAAGAACCAAAACACTTCATATTTCCTGTGCCTGTTGTTACCGCAACTGTCACTCATCCAACATTCCAACAAATGTTTTTTTTTCTGTCACCTTGAATCAGGCAGTATTACCACAGCTGGCTAGTTTTAAATCATTTACATTTACTGGTTTTCTTATGAAGAAGGATTAATTGGAGTTTTGTCACATTCATGTGTCACATTTAGTCTTTAAGGTGACATCAACTGGAACAGTGCACTTTGACATGATCTGTTTAAAGTGAAATTCTTTGTGGCAATCCCACTGTGTTGAGGAGGGTGGTCTCTTACTCGAGTCCCAGATGGTGGATATCCAGGTTTGAACCAGAGGTGCCTGTGCGTGGTTTTGTTTAACGTGGGAATGTCGTTGCGTGCTCACAAACACTTGGTCTTTGACAGATCCTTAGCCTGGTCTGATAGCTGGGGAATCTCAGACGATCGGGGTCTGAGGACCTGCAGCAGCCTGCATCTGCCTACACAGGCACTGGGTGACAAAGCATCATATCCTCAGCCTGATCTGCTTGTTGATGACTTCTAAATTTAGGAATTACAGCTATTTTTATTTATAGTCCCTCCATTTTCAGAGGCCACAAATTGTTGAACAGTTGACTAACAAGTAGTTGCATGGGGTTTGGAAAGCTCATTTGTATATTCTATTGAAAAATGATGACTAAACTCGGGATTAAAAATGTAGACTGCTGCTATTACAACCTAAATATGTAACAAAACAGTCAGATATGTCACACATACACCCTGCTTGCCTGCACACATCATCCCTGGTCTCCTGCAATGGTGTAATATGAATATTGCAATGTATTATAGCCACTGTAGGCAAAGAAAAAAGGTGCAGGAATTGCCACTTCTCTCTCTCTCTCTCTCTCTCTCTCTCTATTCTCTCTCTCTCTATTCTCTCTCTCTCTATTCTCTCTCTCTCTCTCTCTCTCTCTCTCTCTCTCTCTCCTCTCTCTCTCTCTCTCTCTCTCTCTTCTGTCTTTTCTAAGCCTTTTATGCCCAGTGTCTTTGAACTGGTATTTTCTGCTGCTTAATAGTAATATGTGCTTGGCCATGCCCCAGATGGATTCATGCTTATTTTTGCATCCAATATCACATTAGGGCCCTTACTGTGATATAAAGGAATGTGCAATGGAATATGATTTGGGGGAATCCAGCATAAATATATATATATATATATATATATAAAAAAAGGCTCATGTGTAGCACTGGTTAAATATGCTAGTACATAATAAATGCTTACACAGTCCTTTGTGCCATAATTTTCATGACTACATGGTTTTGAACATAATTGGGAATGGGTAATTGCTGTTTATTCTCTTGTGTACAAACCAGTTTAGCTGAAATATAATCAAAGCAATTGCCCCAAACTGAATCCATCCATTATAACAAATCGTAACACTTTAGTCATATTCAGCTTTGCCCTTAACATTGGGTGAAAGTGAATGATTCAGAGTGGAAAACCTCTGATAACTTAACATTTAACCGTAATAAAACAAGTAAATTGCCCATAAGGGCAAGGGACACAACTGTAAGTTGATATATTGACCGTGAGCCCTTAACCCATACTAAAAAACTAGTACAGGAAATAAACATTGTTTATTTAAGAATGAGCAGTAGGTTTTATAATGAAAACAGTGACATTAATTTCTGTAGCGCATGTAGTAATTTTGCATAATAAAACACCAAAAATATGAATGAGAATAATAAGAAATTAAAGAAAATTGAGCATGCAGGTCATTAGGTATACAACATTCTGCCTGCAAAAACGTAAATCTCAGTCTTTAGTGGTTCTTGAGTTTTAGGATACGGAAAGATGTAGCTTCGGATGGAGGGACAGCAATTTGCTTGACAAGCACAACTAGATTTTGAACAAGGACAACAACAGCAACTGCTTAATGTAATAGACTTGTGTGAATAATAAAAAAGAGGATCTTGTTATGTGGCCGCTGAAGAGGAGGTACTGCTGGCCCACTACCACCAGAGGGCGCCCTGCTTGGAGTGCGGGCTCCAAGCACGAGATGGCGCCAGACCCAGAGGAAGTGACAGCTGTCACTCATCACACCAGCTGTCACTCATCTACACCACTATTTAAGCCGGACTGCAACTCCACCTCCCCGCCGAGAATCGACTACCATTAACAAGGTAATTTCTCTGCTGACAGACACTTTGTTGTTTAACCTGAACTTCTGTTACAGCCGTTTTTCCTGGAGTGTTTCCTTGTCTGAGGGATTGGCGTTTGGTGTGACAGCGACGGCTTCGCCTCACATCCCAACCCAGATAAGTGGTTAAACCAGGAGCTGTACGAGTGTATGATTGGAGGTGGAGGAGCTCCCTCCTAACTGTGTATGGACTGTGAATTACTGAGTGTGCGGACTCACACTCATACATCTTATCTCTGCTTTTTGCCAGCAGTACCAGGGTCGACAGCCGAAGACAGAGGCCACCTGGGGACTCGGGACTTGGCGGCTCCGGTGTTCTTCAGACCGTTGGTGGTGGAAGCTGTGTGGGACGTGGCTTCTCTCTCGTCAGGGGTCTTCTATCTTCGAGCCTGCCCACACGTCACCTGGTGTTAATTGACTGTGCAAATTCTGTGATTTTAGTTGTGTATTATCACAACATTAAATTGTTACTTTTTGGCTTACTCATTGTCCGTTCATTTGCGCCCCCTGTTGTGGGTCCGTGCTACGACACCTTCACAACAGATCTTATATAGTTTAATGTTTTAGGCACAGTAAATGGCAAAAGTAAATGCAACATTCTCTTTTCTTCTGGTTGTGGCAGCAAATTCAGATGAAATGCATGATCCTTTCACCTCTGTTCCAAATCTAATTGGGTGATTGAAGAGCCCAAAGGAATAAAGACCTCAAGCACCAGGAGAATTTCTACATGAAGGCCACCCATGGATCTAAAGTGTTCCTCTGAGAATGGCCTTAGCTGAAGAAGGTTGGTCAACCTTTGTTGCATGCTTCAAAGGAGAAGAAAAGAAGCATAGAGGGAGAGAAATGAGAAGAGGCCTCAAGTTGTTCTGTGAATATCAGCCAAGAGCCTGCCTAATAGGTTCAGGCTTGTTGGGAAGTTGAGATGTCTGCATCTTACAAGATTGAGAGTGTCTGCCTGAAATGCAAATTGGACAAGGTAGTGAAGTGTCTGACAGGAATATGAACATGCACATCAAAGCCTTTTATCACACGGTGTACACAAAAGTAAGGAAATTTACAGGTCAGGTGCGGGAGCACACATTGCTGCTGTGCATTATCACATGTGCCACACTATGGAACTGCCTTTGGTCTTTGGCAATAGCCTTAGCAGATAACAAGTCCATCTCCACCTATCCAAAATAAACATCTATCTGCCACAGGCAGGTGAAGTGTGGTGCGTCTGCTTGGCTTTTCTTTAGTCGATGGGGTCCTCAACACTGCAGCACCTGCCTGCTGGATCATGATTGGAGGAAAGCACCATATGGCCAAAATGTTGCAGCAGAAATTTACAATGCAAATCCAAGTAATTCCCCATCATGCATCTCCTTCCCAAGTCAAGGCAAGTCTGGGACCATACACTGGCATTGCCGCATCCACCACACCATCGAACCATCCCAGGTCCTGGATGGCAACCACCCAGGTATACAACTGACCTGTCACCACTTCTCAGGTAATACATAGGCATGACCTTGGCCTTTTTCTGCCCCTGTGGGTGTTAACACTGAGGGTACCTGTGTGCAGGATCATTCCCAGTAAAACATGCCACATGTCAAAAATGTCATAGCTGGCACTCCCTCACAAAGCAAGTAATATGCGTCTTCTGAGTCTCCCCAAGTAGCCAAAGTCATTCCAAAGGATCCGCCAAAGTGACCTAGACAAAAAAGCATTCAGGGTATCCCCTGAGGTCACTGGTTAGCATCCAAGTTTCACACCTATACAGTAAAACAGGAAGCACCAGGATCCAAGACCCCCCCCCCTTCAGAAAAAGGGTAAACCATCCTTCTTGACAAAGATTTAAAAATGATCTGCACTAATCACATTTGAACAAGCAGCTTTCACTGTTCTCCTCTCTGGTGAGAGCAAAAGAAAGTCTGTTTTTGTTTAGTCTGACTTGTAAAGCTAAGCGAAAGTCGCAATTGAGGAAACCATGTGTTTTTGTTTTGTTTTTTTTTTTCCCTAAAGTTGTGAAGAAAGTAGGACATATTTACATTATTATCGTGATTTAAACTGTTCATCTCTCATTGACTCCGTCAGTCTGTGCTGGAATTCGTTCATATCTGTTCGGATGTGTTGTGTGATGGTTTTCTCAGTGGTCACTGAAGGATCAGTGACCACACAAATAACCAAAATCTTTTGTTTAGACCTCTTGTTTGGAAGATAAAAGACTGTACATAAGCTTTTAATCTCTATGTTTGGGTAACGAGAATGAATATCTTCCAGAGTCTGAACCTCAGAATTCAGTGACATCATGAAGCATTCTCTGTGAAAGCCTTTTGTATTCATAATGTTGAATGTAAAGTTCACAGTTCATACACGTACATGCAGGTGATGCACCACTGGATTATATGACATTGTATTATGCTGTATCGGAATGCCGTGGACATTCTGCGTGAAATTCTGCATGAAGAGGCAGTGAGCGGATGCACAAATGCAGCCAATATTACATTCACTGGAACACTCACCCCTCCATATGTTTCAATAAAATGTTTGATTTTATCACAAATAACTCACCCATTTAGTGCCAGATCTTTTCCGCCTTGTGTGGAACTTTTGAACTGCAAACTCTCAAATTGACGTCATTGTCGGGCGACCACCACTGATAAAAAAAAAACAAAAAAAAAACCAACAAAAAAACACATTGCATCTACATCACAGCATTGTCACTGACAAAGGCACCTGAGCTGCTGGACTCCATGATGTTACCCAATATCCAGTCCATGTAAGCATTGAGGAGCCAGAACACATCCCTGATGAACACCAGAATTCACTGGGGGAAAAGCAGTTCTGTCCTCAGTCTGCACAACCCTGTTGGGGATTCCACATGTTTTTAGGATTTGTCAGAAAGAAAGAAAATGCTTTATGAAAATCACCACAGGCTGCAAAAAAAAAAAAAATTGCCAATATTCACATTTGTGCCGATTAAGTACTTGCAGAGCCAAGATGGGGGTCAATAAGTCACATATTTGGCGTGAAGCCTGACTGCTCCAGTTCAGGGTGGGTGTGTTGTTAAAGTTAGTCGTATACATCCAGCAAATGATGACACAGGACTTTTTCCAGTGACCCATGATGGAGAGAGACAAACTTTTAAATAAATGCAGCATCCACCTGCGGCGTAAACAACACATTGACCAAAGTGTTCATAATCTTTGTCTGTTTTGTAAAAATGTTTCCCTAAGTTTAGCTCGGCCTGTGTCTCTTAATATTGACCAGTCACAGTGAAGTTTTTATTGTGCAGCTGCTGTGCTTTGATGTTAAAATGCTTTTATTATTGGTCCCATTTGGGGGAAAAAACATGACATAATTTGCTTCTCGTGTACTCCCTAATTTAAAAGAAACCAAAGTAGTCTATTAAATATACGATACATGCTGTCACGTAGTGGTGTATATGATATATATTGGCAGACATACCGATATAGGACTGACTCACCTTTGCTTGTGGGGATGGGGCCACACGAGCGTGCCATCTCCTTCAGCGCTCTGCATGTTTTTTCAACAATCAACCAAAGGATTTATGAATCATCATGAGTTTGATTTGCATGCCAACTTGTGACAGCTGCACATTTTGTTCAGATTTATGCTTAATCATGGGCCCCACGTTAACTCCAGCATTCCACCAACTTTCCACTCCTGCAGCAGAGTTCAGGGAACAGGAGCAGCTGTGTTGGAACGGTGTCATGGAGAAAATGGGAATGCATTCTCCACCACATCTGTGCTAACTGCCCTAGAAATATCAGACCGGTTTATTTTACTGAAGACGGGGCTCATTTCAGTCAGGAGATATATAGATAAATATGACATACAGCAAATTGTATGTGAAGCTGTTACAGGTGTTATGAGTGGATGTTGTCAGTACAACTTTTCATGTATTATTTGAGCCCTTCCTATGCAAGTATCCTTACTATGAAAAATTGGTCATGTACAAATTGTTAGAATACTGCTGTTGTTATACTGCAGTGTGCACTGACAGCTGCAAAATAGCTGTTGTCAGTATTTGCCTGTTTTCAATCCAGTTTCTTTTTACTGCAAGAGTTTGAAAGATGGCTTTTATTTCAGGCGTTGTTGCCAGTGACCCACTATGTCTGTGTCAAATTTATCTTTTGTCATGGCTGAATGTGTTTTTTTTTTTTTTTTTATCAATTTAATAACTTATCCCTACTTCAGCTGCTGAAGACTAAAATTAAACTTGCACGGGGTGATAACTACATCCCTGCAGTACTCTGTGTCAGCTGTTAGAAGCAGCAGGAGCACCTTAGCTAAAATTACATGTCTGTAAGTCACCACTTTTAGAGGAAGTATTTCAGGCCAGTGTGCAATGTACTTGTGTAGAGGCTAATTCTGAGGCAGACATTATTATACCCCATCTGCCCAAACACAGTATCAGCAGGGGATATAGTCCAGAGTGCCATCCTTTCATCCATCTGTCAGTTAAAACACTTACAAATGTAAGCCAAGTGGCAATGTCTGCTGCTGGAAAAATGAAGGCAACACTGCCAACTCTTGTAGTTCATTGTTTGACCGCTTGGTGGCTGGCTCCAAAACCATTCACTCCCTATAGACCCCATGTTAAAATTGCTTTACTTTTAGGCAAAAAAAAAAAAAAAAAAATGTTTACAAGATTATATAAAAAACTGTCTTGGTCTGTTATGGCTAGTTTCACCATTCATGAAGACTGTATGGGAGGTATATTTTGATATATTGTGCCAGTTTCAGCCATTTTTGAAGCCATAAAGTTGTACATAATTAGTGCCATGGTCACTTGTTCAGGGTGCAGATGGCCAATGGTAATGCAGTCTGAGAAACCAGCATTTGGCTCACGGGGTGCAATGATGACAAATGGTTTCTCAGAATGCAAAAGATGGAGAACCATACCCTACTTTTTCTGTGTCAGGCTCAAAACTTCTCAGTCGCCCCTCATAGCTATACACCAGTGTTCCTGTGCACATGACTCTTAACTGAAGTAGCAGATGGCACTTTGATTAGTACCATTCATATTTTGCCCAAAACACACCCAAGACTGTTTACATTTCTACTTATGACCGTTTTGTTCCACACATTACATAGGCTAAGATTGTGCACAGTGCAAACAGCGGCATGGAGTTGGCACACCCCAGATGTACTTGCGCTACACATTTTAGACTGTGTGCTTCAGATCGTTGAGATGTGGACGTGTATTTCCAAGGCCTTTGGATCCAAACAAACTCCTCTTGCCACATGAGTAATCCCAGCGGAGGAGACGGGGATGGCCATCATAGCAACAGTGAAGAGATTTGCATATTAATTAGGTCAAAAGATCAAATCAATTCAAATCAATTTCATTTATATAGCGACAAATGACAACAAACAGTTGCCCCAAGGCGCTTCATATTGCAAGGCAAAGCCATACAATAATTACAGAAAAACCCCAACTGTCAAAACGACCCCTGTGAGCAAGCACTTGGCGACAGTGGGAAGGAAAAACTCCCTTTTAACAGGAAGAACCCTCCAGCAGAACCAGGCTCAGGAGGGGCAGTCTTCTGCTGGGACTGGTTGGGGCTGAGGGAGAGAACCAGGAAAAAGACATGCTGTGGAGGGGAGCAGAGATCAGTCACTAATGATTAAATGCAGAGTGGTGCATACAGAGCAAAAAGAGAAAGAAACACTCAGTGCATCATGGGAACCCCCCAGCAGTCTAAGTCTATAGCAGCATAACTAAGGGATGGTTCAGGGTCACCTGATCCAGCCCTAACTATAAGCTTTAGCAAAAAGGAAAGTTTTAAGCCTAATCTTAAAAGTAGAGAGGGTGTCTGTCTCCCTGATCCGAATTGGGAGCTGGTTCCAGAGGAGAGGAGCCTGAAAGCTGAAGGCTCTGCCTCCCATTCTATTCTTACAAACCCTAGGAACTACAAGTAAGCCTGCAGTCTGAGAGCGAAGCGCTCTATTGGGGTGATATGGTACTATGAGGTCCCTAAGATAAGATGGGACCTGATTATTCAAAACCTTATAAGTAAGAAGAAGAATTTTAAATTCTATTCTAGAATTAACAGGAAGCCAATGAAGAGAGGCCAGTATGGGTGAGATATGCTCTCTCCTTCTAGTCCCTGTCAGTACTCTAGCTGCAGCATTTTGAATTAACTGAAGGCTTTTCAGGGAACTTTTAGGACAACCTGATAATAATGAATTACAATAGTCCAGCCTAGAGGAAATAAATGCATGAATTAGTTTTTCAGCATCACTCTGAGACAAGACCTTTCTAATTTTAGAGATATTGCGCAAATGCAAAAAAGCAGTCCTACATATTTGTTTAATATGCGCATTGAATGACATATCCTGATCAAAAATGACTCCAAGATTTCTCACAGTATTACTAAAGGTCAGGGTAATGCCATCCAGAGTAAGGTTCTGGTTAGACACCATGTTTCTAAGATTTGTGGGGCCAAGTACAATAACTTCAGTTTTATCTGAGTTTAAAAGCAGGAAATTAGAGGTCATCCATGTCTTTATGTCTGTAAGACAATCCTGCAGTTTAGCTATTTGGTGTGTGTCCTCTGGCTTCATGGATAGATAAAGCTGAGTATCATCTGCGTAACAATGAAAAGTTAAGCAATGCTGTCTAATAATACTGCCTAAGGGAAGCATGTATAAAGTGAATAAAATTGGTCCTAGCACAGAACCTTGTGGAACTCCATAATTAACCTTAGTCTGTGAAGAAGATTCCCCATTTACATGAACAAATTGTAATCTGTTAGATAAATATGATTCAAACCACCACAGCGCAGTACCTTTAATACCTATGGCATGCTCTAATCTCTGTAATAAAATTTTATGGTCAACAGTATCAAAAGCAGCACTGAGGTATAACAGAACAAGCACAGAGATGAGTCCACTGTCTGAGGCCATAAGAAGATCATTTGTAACCTTCACTAATGCTGTTTCTGTACTATGATGAATTCTAAACCCTGACTGAAACTCTTCAAATAGACCATTCATCTGCAGATGATCAGTTAGCTGTTTTACAACTACCCTTTCAAGAATTTTTGAGAGAAAAGGAAGGTTGGAGATTGGCCTATAATTAGCTAAGATAGCTGGGTCAAGTGATGGCTTTTTAAGTAATGGTTTAATTACTGCCACCTTAAAAGCCTGTGGTACATAGCCAACTAATAAAGACAGATTGATCATATTTAAGATCGAAGCATTAATTAATGGTAGGGCTTCCTTGAGCAGCCTGGTAGGAATGGGGTCTAATAGACATGTTGATGGTTTGGAGGAAGTAACTAATGAAAATAACTCAGACAGATCAATCGGAGAGAAAGAGTCTAACCAAATACTGGCATCACTGAAAGCAGCCAAAGAGAATATGTCTTTGGGATGCTTATGAGTAATTTTTTCTCTAATAGTTAAAATTTTATTAGCAAAGAAAGTCATGAAGTCATTACTAGTTAAAGTTAATGGAATACTCGGCTCAATAAAGCTCTGACTCTTTGTCAGCCTGGCTACAGTGCTGAAAAGAAACCTGGGATTGTTCTTATTTTCTTCAATTAGTGATGAGTAGTCCTAGCTTTACGGAGGGCTTTTTTATAGAGCAACAGACTCTTTTTCCAGGCTAAGTGAAGATCTTCTAAATTAGTGAGACACCATTTCCTCTCCAACTTACGGGTTATCTGCTTTAAGCTGCGAGTTTGTGAGTTATACCACGGAGTCAGGCACTTCTGATTTAAGGCTCTCTTTTTCAGAGGAGCTACAGCATCCAAAGTTGTCCTCAATGAGGATATAAAACTATTGACGAGATAATCTATCTCACTCACAGAGTTTAGGTAGCTACTCTGCCCTGTGTTGGTATATGGCATTGGAGAACATAAAGAAGGAATCATATCCTTAAACCTAGTTACAGCGCTTTCTGAAAGACTTCTACTGTAATGAAACTTATTCCCCACTACTGGGTAGTCCATCAGAGTAAATGTAAATGTTATTAAGAAATGATCAGACAGAAGGGGGTTTTTGGGGAATACTGTTAAGTCTTCAATTTCCATACCATAAGTCAGAACAAGATCTAAGGTATGATTAAAGTGGTGGGTGGACTCATTTACATTTTGAGCAAAGCCAGTCGAGTCTAACAATAGATTAAATGCAGTGTTGAGGCTGTCATTCTCAGCATCTGTGTGGATGTTAAAAACGCCCACTATAATTATCTTATCTGAGCTAAGCACTAAGTCAGACAAAAGGTCAGAAAATTCACAGAGAACCTCACAGTAACGACCAGGAGGACGATAGATAATAACAAATAAAACTGGTTTTTGGGACTTCCAATTTGGATGGACAAGACTAAGAGTCAAGCTTTCAAATGAATTAAAGCTCTGTCTGGGTTTTGGATTAATTAATAAGCTGGAGTGGAAGATTGCTGCTAATCCTCCGCCTCGGCCCGTGCTACGAGCATTCTGGCAGTTAGTGTGACTCGGGGGTGTTGACTCATTTAAACTAACATATTCATCCTGCTGTAACCAGGTTTCTGTAAGGCAGAATAAATCAATATGTTGATCCATTATTATATCATTTACTAACAGGGACTTAGAAGAGAGAGATCTAATGTTTAGTAGACCACATTTAACTGTTTTAGTCTGTGGTGCAG
This sequence comes from Thalassophryne amazonica, assembly GCF_902500255.1. Taxonomy (NCBI): domain Eukaryota; kingdom Metazoa; phylum Chordata; class Actinopteri; order Batrachoidiformes; family Batrachoididae; genus Thalassophryne; species Thalassophryne amazonica. The sequence continues at coordinate 90,710,541 of NC_047109.1, forward strand.
TTGAAGGTGCTATATTATTTTTTCTTTTTGAATTTTTATGCTTAAATAGATTGTTACTGGTTGTTGGTGGTCTGGGAGCAGGCACCGTTTCTACGGGGATGGTGTAATGAGGGGATGGCAGGGGGAGAGAAGCTGCAGAGAGGTGTGTAAGACTACAACTCTGCTTCCTGGTCCCAACCCTGGATAGTCACGGTTTGGAGGATTTAAGAAAATTAGCCAGATTTCTAGAAATGAGAGCTGCTCCATCCAAAGTGGGATGGATGCCGTAGAGAAAACTACAGAGTCCGACATTGTTTTTGCAAAGTTACACACCGATTCAATATTAATTTTAGTGACCTCCGATTGGCGTAACCGGGTGTCATTACTGCCGACGTGAATTACAATCTTACCAAATTTACGCTTAGCCTTAGCCAGCAGTTTCAAATTTCCTTCAATGTCGCCTGCTCTGGCCCCCGGAAGACAATTGACTATGGTTGCTGGTGTCGCTAAATTCACATTTCTCAAAACAGAGTCGCCAATAACCAGAGTTTGATCCTTGGTGGGTGTGTCGCTGAGTGGGGAAAAACGGTTAGAGATGTGAACGGGTTGGCGGTGTACACGGGGCTTATGTTTAGGACTACGCTTCCTCCTCAGTCACCCAGTTGGCCTGCTTTCCCGGCTGCTCGGGATCTGCCGGGAGGGAACTAACGGCGGCTAAGCTACCTTGGTTCGCACCGACTACAGGGGCCTGGCTAGCTGTAGGATTTTCCAAGGTTCGGAGCCGAGTCTCCAATTCGCCCAGCCTGGCCTCCAAAGCTACGAATAAGCTACACTTATTACAAGTACCATTACTGCTAAAGGAGGCTGAGGAATGACTAAACATTTCACACCCAGAGCAGAAAAGTGCGGGAGAGACAGGAGAAGCTGCCATGCTAAACCGGCTAAGAGCTAGTAGGTGCGCTAAGCTAGCGGATTCCTAAAAACACGCAAAGTGAATAATGTGTAAATAATTTAGAGGTGATTCAGCAGAGGGAGTGCTTTAGTTAAGGCACGTGAAGATTACATTGTGAAACAAATCGTTATCTAGTTAACTAGATCAATCTAACTGCGCAGATTTAACAGATACAGCAAAACACCGCTGTGCTCCGGAACAGGAAGTGATACAATACCCCAGTGAGAGCCAACCACCAGTCAGTGAGTGTAAAGTCATATTTGGCTCATTCTTATATATTATGTGAACTAGGCACACAGAATTTTGCTGCACAGCTGTCTCCAAGGCACCCATTAGGTGTCAGATGAAGTTACTATTTTGGCCATGAGGTCATCAAGTACAGAATTTTACTCGGAGCTGGGCAGAGGATTTGCCAGTTCACAGCTTCTTGTTTCATTGTGTTGACACAAATGGTATTCCAAAAATAAAATAAAATAAAAAAATCAGATGGTCAGAGTTTAAGCATCCTGCATCTTTGCATTTAATCAAATTATGCTAATGACATAAATTGTTTTATTTGAACAAGCAATGCATTTCAAATGAATATTAATTTATTTTATTTGTATACAGTGGTCCCTCGCTATAACGCGGTTCACCTTTCGCGGCCTCACAGTTTCGCGGATTGTTTTTTAGTGCAATTTTGCATGCTTTTTTTTTTTTAACAGCGCATTGCGTTCTGCATCCTTATCATGCGGGCCGGTCGCGGCATCAATCGGCACCACCGCGATTGCTCTCACTGCTGCACCAAATTTGGCCACAGGTCCAGAGACTGCGCTCGCTGTTTTGATGCGGATGTTGAACGCAGCCGCAGAGCTCCGTGGCCACCGAGAGAGGACTTGGATTCTTTGCGGGTCCTTCATCCGTACCTCCGGAGGCAGTGAGCGAAGGGACAGTTCTGCGTGTGTCTGTTTGTAATCTTCTCTCCCAGAAGAAAAAAGAGAGTGTTTACACAGGAGAGAAAAGTAAGAAAATGTTAATGCCTGTTTGAGAAAAGTGTATAAAGTGTGTAGTGAGGGGTTTTTACAGCCTTAAAACATCTATAATAATTGCAAAAAATAGCGCTGACTACTTCGCGGATTTCGCTTATCGCGGGTTATTTTTAGAACGTAACTCCCGCGATAAACGAGGGACCACTGTAGTGCCAAATCACAACAAAGCTGCCTCAAGGCGCTTCACATGAGTAAGGTCTAACCTTACCCCCCCGTAAGCACAAAGACGACATTGGTAAGGCGAAAACTCCCTCCGGTGATAATGAGGAAGAAACCTTAAGCAAACCAGAGCCAGATGGGTGAGCTACTGCTTAGGCCATTCTAACAGTTAGAAGGTTTCTACAGGTTATTCAAGAATTTCTTTACAAACAGAAGAAACAGAAGTGCAAGCCCTTAATTTTAACTAAAGTAGAGTCCATCTTGAATCTCTAATACAGAGGCTTCCATGTCCAGCACTGGGTTGGTTGCTGGACTGACCTCGGAATGCCACGCTTGTTGCACCACTGCCCTGGGGTGCAGGACCAAGATCCGTTATTGGTGCTGTCAGTAATATATTTGACCTAATATCATCTGTTTTCATTTTGCAGTAGTCTAATAAGTCTTGAGCAGTAAATGGAGAGCAACTAAGGTGGTTGTCCTTGAATAAGTGTTGCCACCGTGTCGAACAAGAACTTTGAGTTGTACTTGTTTTTATTGATCAAATCAGAGTAGTAGGCCTGTTTTGTTACCAATAGTGTATGCTTATAGTCCAGAATAGCATTGCACCATGCAAGGTGGAAACGTCTAGTTTTAAGCTATGCCATCTTTGCTCTAGACCAGGGGTAGGCAACCTGTTCCAGAAAGAGCCATGAGGGTGCAGTTTTCTTTGCAGCCACTGACTCCACCAGGTGATTTTACTGATTAATATCACTTTGAGCAGATGGAATCAGTTAATCAGTGAAATCACCTGGTGGAGTCAGTGGCTGCAAAGAAAACCTGCACCCTCATGGCTCTTTCTGGAACAGGTTGCCTACCCCTGCTCTAGACTGATGATCACTGAACTAAGGAGAGTATGTTTTTTTGGGGGGGGGGTTAGTGTAGGCAGAGAGATCATGTGCATCGTGAACGCCGAGTTTAAGCTGTCCACAAGACTATCTACTGAATGATCATGTTCTGAAAGTGATACTAAGATATCAGGCAGTCGAGATCCATGTTCATTTGTAGTTGAGGAGTTGATGGGTTGCTATGATAAAAAATAAGCATCTTGTTGCAGTGGACAAAGCAATTTTCATATTAGACCTTGTTCTGATCCCTGGACAATGGTCACACCCACTTTTCCAGGTGTCACTTTAAATATGTTCTCAGAAACCACTGAACCAACAAAACTGAAGCTTGGTGTGAATGCTCCTATCCATGAGGACACCAAAGTTTGTTTGAGGCATTCCAATCCGATTTCAAAAATAGCCGCCATGGGGGCTGTCTTGAAAATCTCATATATAGCTATTTGTCAGCCATTTATGCAGCAATTAAGCTCAAATTTGCTACATGGGTAGCTATCATCAAGCCAAAAAATGTTTCTTAAGGATTTTGCAAAATTTTTAATTTTGACCTTGATATGACCCCTGGACTGTGAACAGACCCACTTTTCTAGTTGTCAATTTAAGCATCATCTTCTCCCAAACCACTGAAACAATGGAGCTGAAATTTGGTTTGTTTACCCCCTTGCATGAGGACACCAAAGTTTATTTGAGGTATTCCGGTGTGATTTCAAATATGGCTGTTATGGTGGCCATATTGAAAATGCCAACTAGAGCCATTGGTCAGCAGTTTTTAATATATTGAACTCAAATTTGGTACAAGGGTAGCTAGTAGGTAGCTCCAAAACATATCCAGTGGTTTTTAAGGGTTTTTTTTTTTTTTTTTTTTTGACCTTGATATGACATTTGGAGTTTGGCCATACCCACTTTTCTAGTTGAAACTGTGATGTCTTGTATTATCAAGGTGAGCTACAGTGCCCCTGACACTATTTTTTTTTACTTTTTATGATGTATTGGGCTCATGAAATTCATTTAATTTAGAGTGGGCATGTAATCAACTTTAACTAAAAAAGGTGGATGCTTGGGGGGGTGTTCTGACATGCAGCTACAGTAAGTATTCTATTTCCTATTCCAATTTATCATAGAAAATTAATGTCTGCATTAAAAAAAGAATTTCACTGTATTGTCAAATCATATTCTATTGAATTGTTAAAATAATAATTATCTAGATACATACATCATTTTATAAGGGAGATATTCAACCCCCCCCCCCCCCCCCCCCCCATGACCTGAACTTCGATAGTGAGATTGACACCACAAGTGTTAACCTAAAGTCCAAAACACAACAACATTGGTGGAATACGTAAAGAAAGTGAAAATGCAACACCTTTTTAAGAAAATGTTATTAAAATACATAAACTATGGCAGTTCTGTGTAAGCATTAAAAAAAATGTAAATACAACTTTTCTTAAAGTACTTTACTAAAATCTCAACATAATAACATAGAAGAAGAGGTGATGAATGTTTACATTCATTTACACTGACGGACATTCTCTCTTGTTATCATGTTTTCTTTAAGCCGGTGTTACAGACCGAACGTTCCACCCCTAAAAATTGGTCCGCCTTTTGCATCTGCGCATGCGTCATTTCGGACCACAGTAGCACGTCTGAGATGGAGACTCTTCACCCAAAGCAATCAGATGGATTAATGGGATTATCAACCATCAGATGATAAAGGTAAACCCTCTTAAAACATTCTGAAGTCAGTTTTAAGCAGAAACAAGGCTGTTTTAACCAGAAACTTGATGAAATTCCATGACACTCTGAAATGACCGAAGCGCAGTGAACACTTCAGCTAGCAGCTCATTTAGCCGCAATGCTCTGTTCGCTTCTGCTGCCTTTTATGATGAAATAATGCTGAATTTATGTGGAAATGATTGTTGTACAAAAGCTTTAGATATGTCGCTGAGATAGATGATGATTGGAGTGCAATTTGAAGGAGAAACGAGGTGTTAATCCGTGAACCGCGTCATCAGGGGGGACCGATTTTTAGGGGGACCGTTCGGCCGGCGACACCGGCCCATTGTTAGTCAAAGATTGTTGATGTAACAATATCTGGCATGAATAGAGTAGTTTTTGTAAACTTTAAAGACTAACAAAAACACGTCAACCAAGTTGAAAAAGCCACAATTTTGAAAAGGAGTTGTTACTTTCACAATGGTCTGTGGGTGTTTTCCTAATGCTCCAAGGACACATTAGAGAGAGTGATCCCATTTCAGCTCTGCTGAGGAACCGTTGCATGATCAACATGTCACATTGTTCTGCCTTTCTGGATAAGAAAGGGTGGTGCTCTTGCTCCTGACAGCAGAGAGTCAGGGTGTGAAGGGGTTAACCACATCTCACCTCACAGGCCACCTGGAGAACCCCACAGAACGGCTCCGTGGGATTATCCCACAACCTCCCCACACATGGCCTGCACATATATGAAGGGTCATAGAGATCATTTCCATCTGTCTGTATCTGTGTCTGTCTCCTTCCTGCTCGCTCTGCTTTTGAAGGCTGAGTTCTTGGATGCTGATCCTGTAAAGGCTATAGGATAAAAGGCCTAACTTGGCACTGGCCTGTGTGACCTCTTTGGCGATGGAAGCTGAGTGCACCCCTTTTTGTTTGGGTTGACGCTTGAGGGAAGCCGTTGCCCCAGAGGTCAGCAGGCGGGGGTGGGCTGAGTGAATGGAGGCCCGCCTCCTGTCACGGTGACGTGATTTATGGAGAGGAGACACAATCCCGCTCCTGTACGCTACATTGAATACTGACCCCATAACATCATTTTTGTCCTCTGCCTCATGATCATCGTTGGATGTAAATTATTTTTAAGAGACTGATGGGCATGAGTTGACTTGCTTCCGAGACATTAACTGTTTGACATAGTGTGGATACTTGCTCCCCTCTGGGAGATTCTGTTAGGTAATGGTAATGCTTGGCAGTGGTAAAACCTTTTCTTTGGCATGCAGAAGAAAGGAGGTTAAATGAAATTCAGTCCCCTGTATTTCTTTCTGTGGAAAATTCCTGAATAGGAGAAAAGATTTTTCAGCCACAGTCTGGGACAGATGTCAGGTTTTACATGGCTTAATTTTGCATTAATCTGCTACCCCATATTTTGCACTTAACCACTTGCCATCCAGCCATTTCCAAACAGAGTAATTTGGTTTTATTTGGAGACAAAAAGACATGGAAGAATGTTCCCCTGCTAAGACATCATATTGGGGATAACTGGGCACGCAACTTGTCGGGGCTTCTACGTTGTAAAAATGAAAAACAAAAATTGCTGGTCTTTTAGTGATTGCTGAGTAAGTGGAACAAAAAATATTAATTGACCATGCAAAGTACGCAATCTTCTGTACTCCAGCAAACCATATTGAGCTTGGAGTGAAATGCTGGCCTAACTACAACATTGTTGGTAAGATGAGTGTTTTTCAGTCAGACTCCATGTGGGGTTTAGCCAGCTTCATCATGCAGAATGCATTTTGATGCCTCTGTTAAAATGCCGTTTTCCAAACAGAATTTACAGGTGTTTCACCCACCATATTTGATTTGGTTTCTCACATATGGTCGACCTCCTCACATGGTTTTGGCTGTAGATTCATAAAACGTGCACTTTATTTGGACCATGTTTGTTGAACAAATGACAGTTCTTGTGTTGCTACGGTTAGCATTTTGAATTTTAAAATGGAACTGTGGTCCAATGATGGTTCTGTTACGTAAGGATTAAACAACGAGAAGCCTTCGAGTTGTTTAATCCACTTATACCATGGTCCCACATAGTGAGCTGACACACACATATTTATTTAAGTTAACAGAACTTGATAAAAATGCGTAAGTATTTGGGACTATTTTATGCCAGTCTCAAGATATTTTCATCTTTGGCAACCATTCTATTCTTCTTTCCTGTCTTCAATCTTGTCTAGTTCGTCCGATGTTAAATCTTTATGCTGTTGCTTTTGCTGTTCTTCTTGTTTGTGCTCCTCCTCTTTCCATTCCTCAAAAATATTAAAATTCACTTGGAAATCCATGTGTTATCATGTTTCTGTCATTCACCTGTCGAAACACAGCTGATCTGCGCCACCTGATTTGCGTGTTGCTATGGTGACGACCAGAACGGAATGATATTACAGTGACTTAAGTCGCCGAACTACGTGTGCGTATACACGAAAATAATGCATGCCAGTTAGACATGGAATTCACTGACCATGGTATAATTCATGATAAAGTATAGAATGAGCTTTTAATGGTGTTTTGTCTTTCTACACTGCACTTTCTAATATTATATCGTGTGTGTGTGTGTGTGTGTGTGTGGTTTTTATTATTATCCTGGAGGTACACACAGTGTGAGAATAATAAAATAATAAGTGTTTGTACATAGTTATTGCAGGTTTCTGATTTTTGGTGTTTGAAGGGTAGATTTGACATATTCAGTAACATTTGATCTGTTGTGAACATGTTCAAAACCCCAGCACTTGCTTTGTCATTAGTCATCATTAATAACTGCTGTGAAGTCGTCTGTTAGTGTTTTGCACCAGTTTCAAAAACAGTTGTCAGAACAGTTGAAGAAAAATTAACGTTTTCAAAATGTTGCTTTGAAATTTTCAAATGTAAAAATTACATTTTCTCTGTCTGTCTGTCTATAGTGGGGAAAAGAAGTATTTGATACACTGTTGATTTTGCAAGTTTTCCCACCTACAAAGAATGGAGAGGTCTGTAATTTTTATTGTAGCAACACTTCAATTGTGGGAGACAGAATCTTAAAAAAAAATCCAGAAAGTCACATTGTTTGATTTTTAAATAATTAATTTTCACTTTATTGAATGAAATAAGTATTTGGTACAATAGAAAAACAGAACTTAATATTTGGAACAGATAACTGTTTCCAATTACAGAAGTTAGACATTTCCTGTAGTTCTTGACCAAGTTTGCACACGGTAGCAAGGATTTTGGTCCACTCCTCCATACAGATCTTCTCCAGATCTTTCTGGTTTTGGGTTTCAGCTCCCTCCAAAGATTCTGTTGCGTTCAGGTCTGGAGACTGGCTCGGCCGCTCCAGGACCTTGAAATGCTTCTTACAGAGCCACTCCTTAGTTGTCCTGGCTGTGTGTTTGGGGTCATTGTCATGCTGGAAGACCCAGCCACGACCCATCTTCAATGCTCTTACTGAGGGAAGGAGGTTGTTTGCCAAAATCTCATGATAAATGACCCCATCCATCCTCCCTTCCATACGGTGCAGCCATTCTGCCCCCCTTTGCAGAAGAGCACCCCCAAAACTGATGTTTTCACCCCCATGCTTCATGGTTGGGACGGTGTTCTTGGGGTTGTACTCATGCTTCTTCTTCCTCCAAACACAGCGAATGGAGTTGACACCATAAAGCTCTATTTTGGTCTCATCTGACCACATGACCTTCTCCCATGCCTCCTCTGGATCATCCAGATAGTTACTGGTGAACTTCAAATGGGCCTGGACATGTTCTGGCTTGAACAGGGGGACCTTGCTGCCCTGCAGGATTTTAAACCACAATGGTGTAGTGTGTTACTAATGTAATCTTTACAACTGTTTTCCCAGCTCTCTTCAGATCATTGACCAGGTCCTCCCATGTAGTTCTGGGCTTTTTCAGCATCATCCTTACCCCACGAGGTGAGATCTTACATGGAGCCCCGGACCAAGTGATATTGACAATCAGCTTGTGTTTCTTTAATTTCCTAATAATTACACCAACAGTTGTTGTCTTCTCACCAAGCTGCTTGCCTGTTGTCCTGTAGTCCATCTCAGCCTTGTGCAGGTCTACAGATTTGTCCTTGGTGTCCTTAGACAGCTCTTTGGTCTTGGTCGTGGTGGACAGGTTGTAGTGTGATTGTTTGAGTGTGTGGACAGGTGTCTTTTATACAGGGAACGAGTTCAAACAGGTGCAGTTAATACAGGTAAAGAGTGCAGAATAAGAGGGTTTCTTAAAGAAAAACTAACAGGTCTGTGAGAGCCAGAATTCTTGCTGGTTGGTAGGTGATCCAATACTTATTTCATGCAATAAAATGCAAATGAATTATTTAAAAATCATACAGTGTGATTTTCTGGATTTTTATTATTATTATTATTATTATTATTTTTTTTTTTTAGGTTCTGTCTCTCAAAGATAAGTGTACCTATGATAAAATTACAGACCTCTCCATTCTTTGTAGGTGGGAAAACTTGCAAAATTGACAGTGGAACAAATACTTATTTTCCCCAGTGTGTGTGTGTGTGTATGTATGTATGTATGTATGTATATATATATATATATATATATATATATATATATATATATATATATATATACTCAAACCTATCTCTTTGTGAATGTGAATATCACAGGCATAGGTTGGTCTGCTTTTACTTGTGCTTAAAGTGTGTTAAATCACTGTTTTGTGCTTAATTTTCAATGACGTGCTTTTTAAACAGAAGTTTCTACTATGCAATTGCTTAGTTTCTGTTAACCTGTTAGATTTTTCTTTTAAATCCTGTTTGTAATCCAATCACATTTGCGAAAAAAAATGGGATTGGTTAATCGTGTGACATAATCATGCGTATATTATCTGTGGAACGGAACAAAATATTAGATTGGTGGCCAAAGATGTATTACTCGCGCCCTGACCGGTGTTGTGATGAGATGTCATTACTGTTGAATGTGATTCCTGTCCTCTGCATGCAACAGGTCATGTGCACGCAACTGCGCATGTGCAATATTGTCGGGACATAGAACTTTGGAGACTCACAGTTCGTCAGAACACCGCCTGCGCGCTCTGCTAGTTGTTAGCACTGTTAGCTCAGAGTGAGAGAAAGTCGCGTGCCACCGCCAAAATGAGTGAATTTATGCTACCGTGCGAAAGTACTGATGTGGATTCTGATACAGAGTTACCTTTTCACTTTTTAATGGATTTGATGGATTTTCACATTTGATGGATTACTCTGACCGCTGTTGGAGAGACGGCTTGCTGCTTCACGGTAAGCCTACCCTAGCAGACAGAATTACCTACAGAAAAAATAAACCATGCAAATGATAGAATTGGATTAGAATGGGAATAACCTCCTTGTGTCTGATGATGTGTCAGATGTTCATGCTGTTATATATAGTCGAAAATATCCATTTTATCAGCTCCACTAATGCGCCACCGGTAAAGCTATTTTTGACCATATATCCCAGCATGAACATCCGATGGTGTTCAATGCAAATATCATTGATATGTTGTAGCACAGTGGTAGTGCCTTTGCCTTCAAACACAGAGGTCCTTAGCTCAGTGGCCCACTTCCCTCATACATCTGGAGTTGGATCAGGAATCCAGTCAAGCATAACGTTCATGGTGGATCAAAGTGTCCATTCTGGATGTACTGTGCTGACCTTGAACAAAATCGGAACACTTGAGAAAATGAAATATTGAATTTGTACTTTTCAAGTTTGTCTAAATAAGAAATGAAAATTGACAAAAAAAAAAGTTATTTTGCCAGACTGTTTCAACATGTAGAATTATTTGTTAGCACAACTAATTTTTAAAATTGTAGTTTGTCTGCTTGAAACTGGGATTCATTTTGGAACATGGCCGATTAGTGAACAGTTTTGCTAACAAAAGTCTCTGTGCTTGAATTCTTTAACTTTTTCTCTCTCCGTATTATGCTTCACCTTTGGTATCATGTTATTTAGCCAGTTAAACATCCTGTTTGTGGTTCTTCATCATCTTTACAGGACACAAGCTTTCCCTGCGGTGACACTGATACGCCACTTTCTCACTGTCAGACCTTCTTAGTCTAATCTACAGTAACGATGTAGGCCTTGAAATCCAAACACATAGTACACTGTTCTGAAGAAGGAGAGGTCTTTATCCAGCTCATTTTATTCTGTTCCCATCTCAGCAGTGCCTCTGTTGGCTTGTGAGTGGAAATCTTTGGTTATCTTTGGAAAGTGTTGAGTCTACAGAAACTTAGGAGCATTGAGTCCAGTGTCAGCGACGACATGCCAGGTTGTCTATTGCTGAGGAAAGATGGATATATTGTGCTGTAACACAATGAAGATGAGTTGAAAAAAGTGATAATAAATAGGATTGCAGCTGACAAGTGTTTTGTGACAGCTATGCTTTAAAAGATCACAATGAGCTACACTACCCTTTTAAATGGTAAGACTGGTTGTTGTCCTTACAGACATGTTTTTTTTTTCTTCTTCTTCTTTCTTGTCATGAAGCTGAAGAGATTTGGGACAATGATCTCAATGTTTGCAGTAAGCTGTATTGTAAGTCGAGTCCTGTAGCGAGGAAGATCTCATCCATGTTATGCAGGAATCTGTCTCATTCTGTGCTGTTGGGTTTTTTCTGTCATAGTGATCCCTCAAAGCCAGCAGGAGATTGGAAGGACTTCTATAAGTTGTACATGTTGTGGCAGGGCATGACAAATTAGCACCCTACAGAAATGTTGGATTTCTATGGATACTTGTCTCATCAAAACAGCGTGTCCGTTTCCTGACTTGGCAAACAGAAAGCTCGGTTATAAAGGGAACATTCATAAGGCTTAGGATGGCCAGTTTCTCACCAAATCTGTTTAACATTATGCAATGTGTAATACATAACCATTATAATTTATTAGTGGAAAAACTTCTCATTTTGATAACAGAATAAAAATGGCAAGCTGCCTTTCCTATATTACATTTGGATTTGGAATACGTGCTGCCTGATGTCAGTTTTTTAATTAATCTATGAAGGTGTATTTATGATATTGCAGTATTAACTCTTGAGAGACCCTCTGCGATTGCCTTTTATAGTAGTCATGAGCAATACTTAATTTGGATCTGAACTCCATCTATTAATGTGACTGCATTATGACAGCTTATACAGATTGGTACTGGAGAAATGATGCTTAAACATTTGACTAGTTCCATCTTTTCAGCTGTTTTAATGATTTCTGTTTTATGTTATTATAATTTGAACAAGTTTAACTATGGATTTTGGAATGTTTGTTAGAAGAAAATATTGACGGCATTGCGTTTGGTTCTGGCAACTCAAAACATTTTTCCCCGACATTATAAACTAAATGATTTCTTGTAATGACATTGATTAGTTACAGCGCTATTTGTATCAAGCAAAGGTTGTGCCCCACCTTCACCCCCCCCAAGCCTGCACAAATGCTCGCACACAAATAAAATTTGTAATTTCTAGCAAACGAAACTGCCCCTCCCCTACCTGATTTTTGGTGCCCCCTAATGGGAGACCCAGACCCTCGGTTCAGAACCATGGCCCGAGCAACGGCATTGTGTTTTCAACATGTACAGTAGTGTTCAGAATAATAGTAGTGCTATGTAACTAAAAAGATTAATCCAGGTTTTGATTATATTTTTTATTGTTACATGGGAAACAAGGTACCAGTAGATTCGGTAGATTCTCACAAATCCAACAAGACCAAGCATTCATGATATGCACACTCTTAAGGCCATGAAATTGGGCTATTAGTAAAAAAAATTAGAAAAGGGGGTGTTCACAATAATAGTAGTGTGGTATTCAGTCAGTGAGTTCATCAATTTTGTGGAACAAACAGGTGTGAATCAGGTGTCCCCTATTTAAGGATGAAGCCAGCACCTGTTCAACATGCTTTTCTCTTTGAAAGCCTGAGGAAAATGGGACGTTCAAGACATTGTTCAGAAGAACAGCGTAGCTTGATTAAAAAGTTGAGGGGAAAACATACACAGGTGCAAAAAATTATAGGTTGTTCATCTACAATGATCTCCAATGCTTTAAAATGGACAAAAAAAACAACAAAAAAAAAACAGATGCATGGAAGAAAATGGAAAACAACCATCAAAATGGATAGAGGAATAACCAGAATGGCAAAGGCTCACCCATTGATCAGCTCCAGGATGATCAAAGACAGTCTGGAGTTACCTGTAAGTGCTGTGACAATTAGAAGACGCCTGTGTGAAGCTAATTTATTTGCAAGAATCCCCCGCAAAGCCCCTCTGTTAAATAAAAGACGTGCAGAAGAGGTTACAATTTGCCAAAGAACACATCAACTGGCCTAAAGAGGAATGGAGGAATATTTTGTGGACTGATGAGAGTAAAATTGTTCTTTTTGGGTCCAAGGGCCACAAACAGTTTGTGAGACGACCCCCAAACTCTGAATTCAAGCCACAGTTCACAGTGAAGACAGTGAAGCATGGTGGTGCAAGCATCATGATATGGGCATGTTTCTCCTACTATGGTGTTGGGCCTATATATCACATACCAGGTATCATGGATCAGTTTGGATATGTCAGAATACATGAAGAGGTCATGTTGCCTTATGCTGAAGAGGACATGCCCTTGAAATGGGTGTTTCAACAAGACAATGACCCCAAGCACACTAGTAACCGAGCAAAATCTTGGTTCCAAACCAACAGAATTAATGCCTTGCAGATGTGAAGAAATCATGAAAAACTGTGGTTACACAACTAAATACTAGTTTAGTGATTCACAGGATTGCTAAAAAAGCAGTTTGAACATAATAGTTTTGAGTTTGTAGCGTCAACAGCAGATGCTACTATTATTGTGAACACCCCCTTTTCTACTTTTTTTTATTAATAGCCCAATTTCATAGCCTTAAGCGTGTGCATGTCATGAATGCTTGGTCTTGTTAGATTTGTGGGAATCTCCTGAATCTACTGGTACCTTGTTTCCCATGTATGTATGTAAGGATTAATCTTTTTATCACACAGCACTACTATTATTCTGAACACTACTGTATATATACAAGCAGAAATACCTGTCAGTTAGAATGCATAATGCAAAAAATAAAATAAATAACCGCAAGGACTGTATTGTATTAGTCAGTGAATTAATAATTTCAAAAAGACTCTGTAAATACTGACCATGGGTACCGTCACTTTTTTTGGGGGGGGGACAGTGGTTACTGTCATAATTCTTGAATATACTGTTACTCATAACGCTGCTCAATCAAGTTGAAGAAATGAAAAGAACTTCAAAATACATATAAGAACAAAGCCAGTAGTGTACTTTAAATGTGTTCACTGTCTTCCGGACTTTGTCATCACATTCACTTGGGGTGTGGCCGCTTTGAGTGACCTGTCTTTTGAAATGTTGAAATCAGTGGCTTGATCTCTTTTTGTCATATTATGTCACAATAGCTTCATTAGTTTTAATGTAATCTTGTTAATAAGCAGTTAAATAAACCAGTCAAAAAACTAAAGCATAACATGATTCACCTCATTACTTATAAAGGTTGCAGTCCTCTGTTGTGGCCATTATACAGCAGTTTTGTGGGCCAGCTGATCTGCTTGTATGACTCAACTTTCCTTTTCGCTAAGGCTTATAGTTAGGGCTGGATCGGGTGACCCTGGACCATCCCTTGGTTATGTTGCTTTAGACGTAGACTGTGTTTCATAATTATTGTATGGCCTTGCCTTGCAATGTGGAGCGCCTTGGGGCAACTGTTTGTTGTGATTTGGCGCTATACAAGAAAAAAGTTGATTGATTGAACTGTCACATCAGCTGTGCTGGCATTCTTATTTTTTTTTAAGTTATACAATTTGTGGTGAAAGAATGGCCTGGCTATTAATAAAGTTTTTTTTTTTTATCATTTGGAACTTGTATTAAGAGGAAACATCAGTAGGGATATAGTCATTTTGAGATGTCACTGTGTTCCATTTGCTTGTGTGGCTAATTCAACATTTGTATTTCCAGATATTGCATGTGTTCATATTTATATTTAGCATAACCCTTCTGAACCTGTCAGCTTGTGAACAGTTATGACTGTTTATAATGGGGCTTTTTTGATCTAATCTTTCAGGGTGTCGACAGGTGTCACTTTCCTCTCACATATCCAGCTGAAACATCTTTATCAGTGATCTGAATGATTTGTAACTGTTTAGGACAAGCAAATGGCTAATAACACTTCTTGAATGTTTGTGCAGTTTGTGCATGCACACACAAATGTGTCTGTCTATATATATATATATATATAGAGAGAGAGAGAGAGAGAGAGAGAGAGAGAGAGAGAGAGAGAGAGAGAGATTGTTTTAAAGTGATGTTTCATGTACTTTGACTTCTGTTTTTTATTGCACACAGTATGAACCTGCGATAGTTCCTGTTTTATTTTGCCAACCTTATTTCATTTGTTAATAGACATTCATTCTTGCATTTCAGGCCTGCATCATAGTCCACAAAAAAATGGGATGTTAGAACACTTACCACTTTGTAGTGTCGCTATTCCTTCTCACAACACTTAAAACATTTTGCCATTGAAGATAACAAGCAATGAAGGACATTGGGTGTTATTTTGTCTCCTTCTTCCAGCAAAGATGTCTTAAGGTATGTAACAGTACTGAGCCATCGTTTGTTGCATTGTATCAAAATTCTCCAAACATTCAGTGTTGGAGACAGGTCATGACTGCAGGCAGGCCAGTCTAGTACAGTACCCATGTCATCTTCATGCCACACCTTTGTAATGTGTGTAGAATGTGGTTTTGCGTTATCTTGTTTAAAAATGCATGGAGATCTGTGAAAAAGTTGTCTTGAAGACTGTGTAATATACAGTCTTTTTTTTTTTACAATGACATTTTAGAACAACATATTACTTTCTGCATTAATGCTGCTACTACTGAAGTGTTAATTACCTATAGCCCCATAACATGACAGACGCTGGCTTTTGGACTTGTTGCTGATAAGTCTTGAGGTCCTTTTTGTTCTTGGTCTGGAGCACATGGCATCAATTTCTTACAAAAAAATAATAATACAGAAAACCTGGTATACGTTTGTGTGACCACAAGACATGTTTCCACTGTGTGATGTTCCATCCAAGGTGCCTTCGAGCCCAGAAACGTTGATGTATTCTGGACAAGGTTGACATAAGGCTTTGTTTTTCCACAGTAATGTTTTAAGTGGCATTTGGGAATGTAATGCTGTATTGCCAATTTGCCATGCTAGGCAAATGTTTCCCAAAGTAATCCTTTGCCCATGGATTATATCAGGTATTGTTGAATGACAGTCCTTGATGCAGTGCCATCTGAGGGTACAGAGATCATGGATGTTCAGTTTAGATTTGTACCCTTGACCTTTACTTAAATAAATTCCTCCACCATTCCTTGAATAATTTAATGATTTTATGCATTGTTGAGGGAGAAATATGCAAGTCCATCCCCGTCTTTCTTTGTGGAACATTGTTTGTAAACACTTGAATAATTTTCCAACACATTTGTTGACAGATTGGAAAGCCTTTGTCCATCTTTGCTCCTCAAAGACCCCTTTAGTGGATACTGCTTTTGTACCAAATCATAATTCTAATCACATGTTGTCATCACATGTTGGTTGTTATTATTATTATTATTATTATTATTATTATTATTACCATTATTATGATTATTAAACTAATTACTAAATTGCCCTCATCCAAACTTTTTTTGGAATGTGTTGCATGCTTGAAATGCAGAAATGGATGTACAGTGAGGAAAATAAGTATTTGAACACTTGTGAAAATCAATGTTAATATTTGGTACAGTAGCCTTTGTTTGCAATTACAAAGGTCAAACGTTTCCTGTAGTTTTTCACCAGGTTTGCACACACTGCAGCAGGGATTTTGGCCCATTCCTCCACACAGATCTTCTCTAGATCAGCCAGGTTACTGTCGCTGAGGAACACGGAGTTTGAGCTCCCTCCAAAGATTTTCTATTGGGTTTAGGTCTGAAGACTGGCTAGGCCACTCCAGAACCTTGATATGCTTCTTATGGAGCCACTCCTTGGTTATCCTGTCTGTGTGCTTCGGGTCATTGTCATGTTGGAAGACCCATCCACGACCCATCTTTAATGCTCTTACTGAGGGAAGGAGGTTGTTCCCCAAAATCTCGCAATACATGGCCCCGGTCATCCTCTTCTTAATACAGTGCAGTCGTCCTGTCCCATGTGCAGAAAAACACCCTCAAGCATGATGCTTCCACCCCCATGCTTCACAGTAGGGACGGTGTTTTTGGGATGGTACTCAGCATTCTTCTTCCTCCAAACACGGCGAGTGGAATTAAGACCAAAAAGTTCTATTTTGGTCTCATCTGACCACATAACTTTCTCCCATGACTCCTCTGGATCATCCAAATGGTCAAGGGCAAACTTAAGACGGGCCTGGACATGTGTTGATTTAAGCAGGGGAACCTTCCATGCCATGCATGATTTTAACCCATGACGTCTTAGTGTATTACCCACAGTAACCTTGGAAACAGTGGTGCCAGCTCTCTTCAGGTCATTGACCAGCTCCTCCCGTGCAGTTCTGGGCTGATTCCTCACCTTTCTTAGGATCATTGATACGCCACAAGGTGGGCTCTTGCATGGAGCCTCAGTCCGAGGGAGATTGACAGTCATGTTTAGCTTCTTCCATTTTCTAATAATTGCTCCAACAGTTGATCTTCTTTCACCAAGCTGCTTGGCAATTGCCCCGTAGCCCTTTCCAGCCTGTGGAGGTCTACAATTTTGTCTCTGGTGTCTTTGGACAGCTCTTTGGTCTTAGCCATGTTAGTAGCTGACTGAAGTCTTACTGATTGTGTAGGGTGGACAGGTGTCTTTATCCAGCTGACAACCTCAAATAGGTGCTTCTAATTTGGAATAATAACTGGAGTGGAGGTGGACTTTTAGAGGCGGACTAACGGGTCTTTGAGGGCCAGAATTTTTGCTGATTGGCAGCTGTTGAAATACTTATTTGCAGCAGTAACATGCAAATAAATTATTAAAAAAATCATACATTGTGATTTTCGGATTTTTTTTTTTTAGATTATATCTCTCACAGTGGACATGCACCTAAGATGAAAATTTCCCCTCCATGATTTCTAAGTGGGAGAACTTGTAAAATCGCAGGGTGTTCAAATACTTATTTTCCTCACTGTATATTATATTATATAATGTACATCTGTAGCTACATTAATAGTGGACAAAACTTCCCATTCAGTTGAATGGGAAGGCGTCTAAACTTGTGACTGTTTTGTGTGTGTGTGTGTGTGTGTGTGTGTGTGTGTGTGTGTGTGTGTGTGTGTGTGAGATTTATTTACATTATATATAAACAATTAATTAATTCATTTCAATGGTTTCTTGTTTTTGTTTTTTACAGGGTCTGTCATTCTCATGGAGAATCTCTTATTTTCAGTTATGTAACACTGACTGCTCGTATTACACGTGTATAACACAATGTTGCTTACGCTGCTGTTCATGCTGAGAGTGAGGAGGGGTTTTCCTTAAGTACCTAAAGGATTAATCATTCTGCCGCACTGAGCTGCGGAATTCCACCACCCATTAACTTGTGAAGTGTGAGGAAATGAGGTTGATGACTTTACAGGCTGTCCAAGGAATTTTGGTCAAGCTCTGCAGAGGTAGCAAGAAGGGAAAACCAGTTCCTGTTCTTATTTTCACATAATGTCAAAGGACTGTGGTTTTAAAAATATTACAGATGCAAATCTAATATTCAGTATTTCCCAATAAGTTTGGTTTAGGAGCATTTGTGATTTTTGGGGGTCGAGGAGAGGGGGGATCTGAGAGGGTGATCTGGGATCCCCTGGGTAACTTGATATAAATTACACTTTTTGAGTTTGTTAAACTGTGTGTACGGAGATATTTCCATCTCTGAACATACAGATGGAACAATGCATGAACAGTTGCAGCTGGTTCTGTACAAAAAAGTAAATACATAAACGCCATATTTCTTGATAGTTACAGGACTTTGCAAAGAAAACATCAGATGGAAAGCCTTCCTCATGCTGCAGCATCAACATTCTGGTCTGCATTTAGAGATGGGCTGAAAATGACTTATTGCACTATGTTACTTTTTCAGATTTTGGGCTTTCCTGTGTGTTAAACTCGGAAACAGGTATAATTGTTTTCTAAATGGCAGCTCTGCTGTAATTACCAAATGGCAAACACTGGCAATGAAAAAACATCCACCACAGAAGTTCCAAAAACATGCAGTTCCACAAATGGCCACTTGTTGCTGACTGTAAAATTAAATTGATTGTATAAAGCTACATTCTTAAAGCATATTTA
Source organism: Thalassophryne amazonica (assembly GCF_902500255.1). Lineage (NCBI taxonomy): Eukaryota > Metazoa > Chordata > Actinopteri > Batrachoidiformes > Batrachoididae > Thalassophryne > Thalassophryne amazonica. The sequence continues at coordinate 90,729,578 of NC_047109.1, forward strand.
TTGTAAAAGCATGATATTACATTGCAGTCCATTTACCATTTACACTGATGGTGTAGAGTTATTGAGTCTATGTCCTGTTACAGTTATCGAGGCTATCTCCTGTCCTCCAGTATTTTTTGGCATATTTGGCTTCCTTCATCTCACCCATATCTCACAGGTGCAGATTGTGCTCCACCAAACACCTGATTAACACCTGTTGATCAGTTGGCCAGGAATAAGACAGAGTCAGGCACTGCAGAGAGGGTGATATCTGCTGCCATCCCATTGGATCTTCAAACCAACTTCTCAAAAAAAACAAAAACAATGGGTCATGTCATGGAGGGTTTGTCCATTCTTTTAGCAGTCTGTGGTAACAGTTCCCCCCTAAAAATTGGTCCACCATGCCTCCCCTGCGCATCTGTCATTTTGGAGTGTCAATAGCTTGTCAAAAGCAATCAAATGGATTAATGGGATTATTAACCATCAGATGACAAGGTGAAACCTCTTAAATCATTCTAAAGTCAGTTTTAAGCAGAAACAAGGCGATTTTAAACAGAAAAGAGGTGGTATTCGCTGACGCTTTGAAATGACAGACGTGTAGCTGCGGCGCTCTGATTGCTTCCCACATCTTTTATGATAAATAATGCTGAATTTATGTGGAAATTATTATTGTTGTACAAAAGCTTCAGATATCTGTCGCTGAGATAGATGATGACTGGAGTGCAGTTTTAAGCAGAAACGAGGTGATAATCGGTGAACCGCGGCTGATGATGCATGCGCAGTGAAGGCAGGGCGGACCGATTTTTAGGGGGGACCGTTTGGTCAGCGACATGTCTGTGTGATGCCAATGCATTTTTGTTGACATTCTAAACTCTATTGCTTTATTTTAATGCTAATTGAGGGCATATTTTATGGTGGTAAAGAGTCGCTTTAAGTTTCCATCTTGGCTTTTCTGTGAACATCTGTGATTTCCAGCTACTGTCTATGGTGAATTTTGTACATACAGTATAATGTGTATGTGGAATTGTGATGGACAGATGTGGAACAAGTGAACAGATGGAAAACTACACCCAACACCAGTGCATTTCAGTTTAAGGACAAAACAATACAAGAAGACCCATAAAATGGGTCAGAGAATCCGATGATTATGTCTCAAGGCTCACAGCATTATAAGAGACCTTTGTCTTGCTTCAATTATATGAACTAATGCAGCTGGTCAGATGAACTGCTGTAGTCCAGGGGGGAAAGGAAGGAACACAAACTTAGAATCCACACCCAGCTACTTTAAGTAAACTCAAAATGTTTAAATAGTTTAACACTTAAAGTCAATGTGGTCGGTTAAGCAAGAAAATATTTATCTTCCAGAGAAAATTATTTGAAATTCTTAAATATAATATTGCTATCAAGAAATGTTACAAACACTTCAGTTGCTCTTTACCTCTCAGAACTTCAAAATGTTTTTACAGACTTTACACAGTGTTAGTCCCACCTAAGCAAAATTCTATTCATTCTGTCATTCGCTGGGTTCTTTGAGCTTTTCAAGACATCTATGACGTGTCCGTGAATATGACATCTTTATTTTTAACTCATTTTATTGTTTCTGATACTGTTGTGGTTGCAAGTTGTTGGAGCAGGAAATATTACAATAACTTTTTCTCAGTGTCTTGAATATTCTCATTAATAGAATAATCTTATTTGCAGTAATTGTGGAAGTAATCCACTATGATTGTACAGTTTGTATAACTGTAACCATCCAATGCATTAATTAAGTGTAATTGGATGTGAGAGTGGAGGGTACTCAGAGAGCACATATGTGCCGAAATAAGAGTGTTTATCTGTCCTTAACTTACTTGGAGTGTAGATATAAGGTACAATGATACAGATTGACAAAAATGCTATTTAAAAATGATATTGAATCATTCTGCATCAGGCTTGAAATCTAATCAGCTGTTCCTTGACCAAGATGTACCTTTCTCCCAAATTCTAATTAAATCTTTTTTTTCTTTCTTTTTTTGATAAATCCTACAAAGCAATAAAACTGAAAACACTACCTCCTTGGCAGAGGTAAATATGGCAGTCAACACGGGTTAATCAGATCATCATGCTGCTCTTTGGGATATTCTGAGAATTTGCGGGATCCACAATAAGCTGCTGGACATCATAGCCAGCTGGTTGGAAACTTCTGGGTGCTGCTCTAATTTTAAGTCACATCTTTAGCATTCCATGACATTGTGTTTGTAGCACTTAAAGGACATGTCCAAAGACAATCCAAGATGATTCTGAGAAACTGGTAGACACTATGCATGTGAAGCTTAATTGATACGAATCGGTATCTAGATACAAACGTGCGCGATGCGAGTGCATCAATTCATTCAGTGTGCATCATCGATTCCATTGATGGGTTGCATCGCTCGCTGCCTGCTTGCATTGAATTTTCCAAGGCACATTGAATGTACCACAGACAGTTCGGGACACCAGAGCGCTGTTGGTTTGAGGGTGTTTATTGAGAAAATGATTATTTCTCTACGTTGATTGCAGACTGCAGCGGGTCTGCTTGAAGTAACGAAACAGCACTTCGACCCACTGTTCGCTGGTTCTCTGTTTTGCTGGTTTTCAGAAGCGGTAAGTCCACTGGCACGAGCACCATCTTGTGCATAAACTGAAGTTGTCCATCAGGTAAAGGAAATAATAATAATAATAATAATATCCTCTGTTTTGTGGGACTAAGTGCATAGCTCCAAAGAACCGCGTAGTTTTCGGTCTGAATGAATAACTTCAGAGCCAATCACCATTTTAAATCAAATGACGCCTCTTTCCAAACATTATAATACAAACAATAAACTACAACTGACCAAAACCGTTTGTTTTTCTCCCAAAATGAGATGTCCTCCATTTCTTATGAATTATGTCCTGACGTGCAGCGCAGCTGGCTGTAAGAGCTCAGCTCAGAGCCTATGGGTTACATTTGTGTCATTAATATCTGAAAGGAAATGCTTTGACAAAAACTACAGATTTTGTTTATTTCTATTTCTGTCCAGAGATCAAGGATCCACTGACCATGTACAGATTTTATTGCTTTTTATTTGTGTCCAGAGATCAAGGATCCAGTGACAAATTTCATATTTATACTCAACAAAAATATAAATGCAACACTTTTGGTTTTGCTCCCATTTTGTATGAGATGAACTCAAAGATCTAAAACTTTTTCCACATACACAATATCATCATTTCCCTCAAATATTGTTCACAAACCAGTCGAAATCTGTGATAGTGAGCACTTCTCCTTTGCTGAGATAATCCATCCCACCTCACAGGTGTGCTATATCAAGATGCTGAATAGACACCATGATTAGTGCACAGGTGTGCCTTAGACTGCCCACAATAAAAGGCCACTCTGAAAGGTGCAGTTTTGTTTTATTGGGGGGGGATACCAGTCAGTATCTGGTGTGACCACCATTTGCCTCATGCAGTGCAACACATCTCCTTCGCATCATCCGTGAAGAGAACACCTCTCCAACGTGCCAAACGCCAGCGAATGTGAGCATTTGTCCACTCAAGTCGGTTACGACGACGAACTGGAGTCAGGTCGAGACCCCGATGAGGACCACGAGCATGCAGATGAGCTTCCCTGAGACGGTTTCTGACAGTTTGTGCAGAAATTCTTTGGTTATGCAAACCGATTGTTTCAGCAGCTGTCCGAGTGGCTGGTCTCAGACGATCTTGGAGGTGAACATGCTGGATGTGGAGGTCCTGGGCTGGTGTGGTTACACGTGGTCTGCGGTTGTGAGGCTGATTGGATGTACTGCCAAATTCTCTGAAACGCCTTTGGAGACGGCTTATGGTAGAGAAATGAACATTCAATACACGAGCAACAGCTCTGGTTGACATTCCTGCTGTCAGCATGCCAATTGCACACTCCCTCAAATCTTGCGACATCTGTGGCATTGTGCTGTGTGATAAAACTGCACCTTTCAGAGTGGCCTTTTATTGTGGGCAGTCTAAGGCACACCTGTGCACTAATCATGGTGTCTAATCAGCATCTTGATATGGCACACCTGTGAGGTGGGATGGATTATCTCAGCAAAGGAGAAGTGCTCACTGTCACAGATTTAGACTGGTTTGTGAACAATATTTGAGGGAAATGGTGATATTGTGTATGTGGAAAAAGTTTTAGATCTTTGAGTTCATCTCATACAAAATGGGAGCAAAACCAAAAGTGTTGCATTTATATTTTTGTTGAGTATATTTACTTTAAGACTAAATACAATGTTGTTGACATAGAAAACCTGTAAAGCCTACTTTTAGTACACAGAAAATTCAGAAGAGGTATTGATAAGGGAACTGATAAAGAATCGGATCAATAAGTGGAATCAGTAATGACATCGATATCGATAAAGTCTTATCAATACCTGTCCCTAATCCTATCAGCATTGTGAGGAATTGAATCGCCATCAAATACATATCAAATTGAATCGGGAACAGGGGTGAATCGTATCGCTATATGTATCGTATTGCTAGTAGTGTATCGAGGTGCATATCAAATCGTTGTCAGTGATGAGATTCACATGCCTAGTAGACACCTTATTTTCAAGATAATTGGATTACTTTCGTTCTTGCAATTGCCAGTGTAAAGTTTCTTACATTTCTGACGTACTGCATTTCTTTAATAAGTGTTATATAAATTTGATTGATAATAATAATAATCACATCTATATTACTCTGCTACTACCTGTTATGGTTTCTAGAATTTTTGTATGTCCTTGTTTTTCTGTATTACTTTATTCATGTCTTTTTCCTTCATTAATTCATTCTCAAAACCTGCTTATTCCAATTAACGGTCATAGGGGTTGAAGCCTATCCCAGCAGTCACTGGGTGTGAGGTGGGTACGTACACCCCATAGGGTATATCAATATGACCTCAGTAATGTTTGGATATTTGGGAGTTTTTTCCACCCCAGACTTACATTGTCTATATATAACTTGAAGTATACTGAACATTATTATCACTTTACCGAGGCGTTGCTAGGCTACCTGGCTATACCCCCCCACTGTGCCTAAACAAATGACGTCATAGCGCGCAGCCCAAGAAGTGTCCACAACTAGAGGGGAAAAAAAAACTGTCCGCAGAGGAAAAGATAAAAAGGTGAGAAGTGTGTGTTGGTCCCAATATGGATATTCCGGATGATTTTCTCATGGATAGTACGACAGTGAACAGCAGCCAAAGCAGCCAGCTTGATGAGGACGCATTGCCGAATTTGGAGAGCAGCGCGCACCAGCTGACACGGCAAAAGTTAAAGTGAGCCAAGTTTTTATGTACACGTTACATGTTGTGTATCTCAGTAAAAAGTGATAATAATGCAAATAACATGCATTTGTCGTGTGGTATGTATTTTCTGAGTCCCTCTGTCCATGCCGTCATCGTCTATCTCGGGTGAATATGTCATTTTGGGTGACTGGGCATAAAAGTCGGGTCTCTGAAAATGCATACCGCCCTCCAAAAGCATGTTATTGTATTATTATATTATTTATTGACCATAAAATGTTATTAGAGATTAGAGCATGCCATAGGTATTAAAGGCACTGCGCTGCGGTGGTTTGAATCATATCTATCTAATAGATTACAATTTGTTCATGTAAATGGGGAGTGTTCTTCACAGACTAAGGTTAATTATGGAGTTCCACAAGGTTCTGTGCTAGGACCAATGTTATTCACTTTATACATGCTTCCCTTAGGCAGTATTATTAGAAAGCATTGCTTAAATTTTCATTGTTACGCAGATGATACCCAGCTTTATCTATCCATGAAGCCAGAGGACACATACCAATTAGTTAAATTGCAGGAATGTCTTACAGACATAAAGACATAGAGGATGACCTCTAATTTCCTGCTTTTAAATTCAGATAAAACTGAAGTTATTGTACTTGGCCCCACAAATCTTAGAAACATGGTGTCTAACCAGATCCTTACTCTGGATGGCATTACCCTGACCTCTAGTAATACTGTGAGAAATCTTGGAGTCATTTTTGATCAGGATATGTCCTTCAATGCGCATATTAAGCAAATATGTAGTACTGCTTTTTTACATTTGCGCAATATCTTTAAAATTAGAAAGGTCTTGTCTGAGTGATGCTGAAAAGCTAATTCATGCATTTATTTCTTCTAGGCTGGACTATTGTAATTCATTATTATCAGGTTGTCCTAAAAGTTCCCTGAAAAGCCTTCAGTTAATTCAAAATGCTGCAGCTAGAATACTGACGGGGACTAGAAGGAGAGAGCATATTTCACCCATATTGGCCTCTCTTCATTGGCTCCCTGTTAATTCTAGAATAGAATTTAAAATTCTTCTTCTTACTTATAAGGTTTTGAATAATCAGGTCCCACCTTATCTTAGGGACCTCTTAGTACCATATCACCCTAATAGAGCGCTTCGCTCTCAGACTGCAGGCTTACTTGTAGTTCCTAGGGTTTTTAAGAGTAGAATGGGAGGCAGAGCCTTCAGCTTTCAGGCTCTTCTCCTGTGGAACCAGCTCCCAATTCGGATCAGGGAGACAGACACCCTCTCTACTTTTAAGATTAGGCTTAAAACTTTCCTTTTTGCTAATGCTTATAGTTAGGGCTGGATCAGGTGACTCTGAACCATCCCTTATTTATGCTGCTATAGACTTAGACTGCTGGGGGGTTCCCATGATGCACTGAGTGTTTCTTTCTCTTTTTGCTCTGTATGCACCACTCTGCATTTAATCATTAGTGATCGATCTCTGCTCCCCTCCACAGCATGTCTTTTTCCTGGTTCTCTCCCTCAGCCCCAACCAGTCCCAGCAGAAGACTGCCCCTCCCTGAGCCTGGTTCTGCTGGAGGTTTCTTCCTGTTAAAAGGGAGTTTTTCCTTCCCACTGTCGCCAAGTGCTTGCTCATAGGGGGTCGTTTTGACCGTTGGGGTTTTTCTGTAATTATTGTATGGCTTTTGCCTTACAACATAAAGTGCCTTGGGGCAACTGTTGTTGTGATTCGGCGCTATATAAATCAAATTGATTTGATTTATATCTGTTGAATACAGCCTGTAAAAAATAAAAAAATAAATAAATGCATATGTCAGATACAGTATCTGCTAATTACAGTTGAAGTTTGCTGGCTGGTGTGACTGAGTGAGTGGGCCACAACGGCCATGTGAACCAGGCCTGCAGCTGTCACACACATCACCTACATGCAGACTTAACTTTTCTCTACTCGTCTCCCACTGATGTGGCAATGTCAGCCCAAAGACAAATGGGCCCAGACATGGAAGACATTAAAAGAGGCTAAAAACAACATGCTAAGTACAGACTCGCTGTCCCGCAAAGCAAATACACCAAGTGTTCTCTGTGCTGCAGATATACACATTTTGACATAGACAGCAGGGGAGTAGGACTTAAAAAAAGGTGCATGCCTAACATGTAAAAATCTATTGTCACTCCAAGTTGCTCTGTTAACATTAAGATAAAAAGGAAACACACATCTTATCCAGGGCAAGGGTTAATCACAGTGATGGTGGAGTGTACTTGATATAAACCATATTAGAAATAAAGACTAGCTACAACATGTGGTCCAGAGTCATCCTGTTGATTGCATTCATGTGGACAGAGAACACATCTGCAAGCCAGCCTCCCAAAGCGAGTCTGTCAGGTTGAAACGCAGCCGTCTGAGGAATGCTTCTGACCCTTCTCCAGTTTCACATCACGTTTTAAGTCTGTCACCTTTGTAAGTACTGCCAGTCTTAAACACCCCAATTGTTTTTAAATTGGTGAGACCAGCCTGTTGACATCACGTTCTATTTTGGTGATTTCAGAAACAGCTTTTGCCTGTATTAGATTATCGAATCTGTGCAATGAGAATCAGAGACATGCAGAACGAGAATCCTCACAGTCTCTGGGTTTAACATTTGGTGCAAATACTCCTGCGGGAATGTTTTGGCTGTCTCACTAAAACACTGAATCAAAGTGGTTTCAGTCAAACCTTTACAATGTTGAGAATAAGATGTGGGGGGCCAAAAGCTCGCTGACATGATTGGTAACAAATGACTAACTGTTCCGCTGGGTTCTAACGGGGGAGGAGATCCTCCTACTGATCCTCAAACATAGGGTATTTTCTTAAAGGAGACAGTTTACCTCTTGATGAAGCAGAATGGGCTCAGGGGGCTGTTGATATCACAGAGTCAAAGGTCACTTTTTGAAGCAGAAAAGCCGGTGCCATGGACCTGCTGCACCACTGGAGAAACATTACCCGCCTTTTTCCTGCGTGTCTCTCTGTGTATCTGTCTGTCTGTCGATAGATAGATATATCAGGATAGATTTATGAGGTATTGACAAAGGTATACACTCAAGTACTGTATTGTTTCAGAGCATCAGTAGTTTATTGATCCTTAGCAGAGGTACAAACCTCAACAACTACAGCTCTTGTTACTATATAAATGGTCATTTATCTATTTTATGGTTTCTCTATTAAAAAAACTATAACAGTAGTGATCTGATTTGTGAGCCTTTCATATGAAACTTAAGTTTGATTGAATTGTGTATCTTGCACATTTGCTGCTCGACTCTGTCCAGACATACAAATCTCTCGTGATCAAACACATCAGCAGTAGTGTTCTTGAAGGAAACCAAATCACACAACACACCATGACATTGTAAGCAAACATTTTTTTTTCTTCTTTTTCTAGATGCCATTAGGGCTGTTTCCATGTTTGCTTTAGTAAATGATTAAAATGCGCACCGTCATTCGACTTCATAGTATGCAAATCATAGTGTTCATTCACAAGCCGGTATTGTTCTCGGTCCAAGTACAGCTTGTGTTTGTAAGTCTGTAATTGTGGGTATATTCTGGTCTGCTTATCTAGCCTCCCCTCTTTCTAATCATGTAATATTTGGAATATACAGAGTTTACGTTGTCCGCTGGATAAATCCTGTGGCTTTCACGGAGAGTGCAAAGGCGGCTTTGAGGCCTTTATGGAATCCAGCTGGCCTGGTCCAGCATTTCCAAAGTTCTTCATTTATGTGAAGGAGATCAGAGCCAATCATATCCCATTCACATACCCCATACAGCATTTCAGGCAGCTAAGGTTTGTCGTGAGCATGAACATGTTTGAGAAGTTTAAATACATCATAATAATGTTGATTGTTAATGTTGAATAACCCTGTTGTGGATTTTATGGTTGCAAATTATGACCAAAACTCATTTTGCGACCATAAAATCCAGCATTAACACCCACAAATCATCAGACACAAGGGGGTTATTCCCATTCTAATCCAGTTCCATTGTTTGCATGGTTTATTTTTCTGGAAGTAATTCGACCTGGATGCGTGTTTTCAGCAAAAGACCACTTCACCACTGAAGGCTATATCTAAACCTGCATAATAATATAGTTCAATAAAACTGTTATGCAGACTGTAGTTTTAGGGAAATGTTGCTAGATTCCTGGCCCCGAGTCATCAAATAATCAATGTTAGTATTGTATTTATCGTTTATCACAGCAGCAGTTGCAATGTTTACATCGGTCGGCAAAGCGTCTTCATACCAAACTGGAAATTCTGTGAGCAGACCCACAGATTTCTCCATCTCCTCAACTGCATTGAGTAATTCTGTATCAGAATCCACATCAGTACATCCAATACATCATTTTGGCATCGGCGTCACCAGTGGCAACGCGGTCAGGGCATGGAGTAATACATCAAATGTGAAACAGTCAAATACTTTCCCACCGTCAACACTATATTTTATGGTCTGAAATCTCACACGATTAACCAATCAGATTCGTGGAACAAATGTAATTGGATTAGAATGCCTTTTAAATGTCCTGAATTATGAAATCGAGCATTAATCCTGTGACAAAAATGATAAGACAGAAAGCCCAAAACACATAAGATCCTGTTTCAGTTATACTAAAGCACTGCAACTCTCAAGTAGTCATGATTGCAAAATTTTATCTGCCAAAGTATAAACATAGATTCTGTTATACCCAGCATATTTTTAAAAGATTTCTTTTTTTAATAAATTAAATTCAATTTATTTACAAAATACAAGTCACCTCAAAGTGCTACACACAGGTAATGTTTTGACCTTAACGACCTCTTGAGCAAGCACATAACCAGTGGTGGTAACAAAAAATTCCTTCAGTGTTTTTGATAACAAGAATAAACCTAAAGCACACCAGACTCTGTTGGATGACCATCTGTAATGGCAATGGCAACAGGACAAAAGAAAAAGCACAGCAGACGTTTTGCAGAACATGCAGTGACAGCAGAGTAGAGTAGAGTAGAATAGAATAGAGCCCTTATTGTCAATGTACATATATACATACAACAAAATTTGTCCTCTCCATTTAACCCATCCCAATTACAGCTAGACACAATCCAACCACTAGGAGCAGTGGGCTGCCACAGTCTGGCGCCCGGGGACCAACTCCATATGTAGAGACGCTGCCTTGGTCGGGGGCAGAGAAAGGAGCAGACCCTAAATAAGCATGTTTTTGATTGTGAGAGGAAACTGGAGTGCCCGGAGGAAACCCATGCAGACACGGGGAGAACATGCAAACTCCACACAGATAGGGTGGGAAGTGATCCCACAACCTTGTTGCTGTGAGGCACCAGTGCTAACCACTAAGCCACTGTGCCACCCCATGTTAGCTTTGCAACTATATAATCCTATGTAATCCCATGATATCACAATGAGGGAATAGCTGAAAAGACAGCAAGGTCCAGATAGTTCCACAGAGGTAGACTGTTAGTAAGTCAGTCATTTTATTGATGCCAGTTTACCCAGTCAATGTGTGGGTGTGATATTTCAATGACATTTGTGATTGCTTCATCCCTGACAGTCCAGGTTTGTGGATTATGGGTCTCTGGATTTGACAGTGTAACTGTTTACGAATAATTTAATAAGAACACTGAATTCATTTACTTACGTGTATGGATGATCTTGAAGACTGTAAGACAACCTGGAAGACATTGCCAGCTCTCGCTACCTCAGCAGAGCTGCCAGCATCAGCAAAGGCACATCCCACCCCAGCAACCATCTGTTTGACCTACTACCCTTCGGCCAACGGTAGTGCTGGGCGGTATGACCAAAAATGTATATCACGGTATTTTTCTAAATTATATCGGTTTCACGGTATTTGACAGTATTTTTTCTTTTCAAGCACAACTGGGTGTTTGCCTTATTTTCGAATGATTTAGCGAATAATTACTGCAATAAAATGGCTTGGAATGGCGTATTCTACTGTTATGAGGAGTGAATATTGTAGAAAAATTAATGTCCACACTAGTATTAATGAAGAGGAATCAGAATGCTTGATTGTTGTAGTCAAAATACAGACCTTATATTATGCAAGTTTTCCAACTTAAACATCTTTTGAAAACAATGTAAACTATGTAAACTATATGACTCATGTAACTCCAAAGTAACCTTAGTAACTCCAAAGTAACTGAAGTAAAACTTCTTTATTCCCTGAACATTCAGTAAGGAATCATCCATAAATAAATAAATAACATAAACAGAAAAGATGTGCAGCTTGCTTTAACTTTACCTGCAGACGAGGAGGATGAAGCTCGTAGTTTACATTCCTGATATTCCAGGACATGTTTGCGGTTGACGTGTTTCCTCCTCCTGCTACAACTTTAGTGCGACAGCATTTGCATAGTATTGTAGTTTGGTCGACGTCGGACTTTTTAAACCCAAAGTACTTCCAAACAACGGTACAAGTTCTTCCGTTTCAGTTTCTCGTTCTGGTTGTTCAGTTTCAGAACTTAAACCCTGTTTTGATTATGCTCACCGCTAAACATCCGTTCACTCTACACGGGCTGTACTCATGCTGCTTGTTTGGTGTAACCGTTAAACTGTCCCCACTCAAACAATGCCCTGCAGGCACGGCGTTCCGCCGCTCTGCGCAACGCACTCACCGGTATGGAGGTATTTCTAAAATTCATATCATAGAAAAAAAAACAAAACACCGGTATTCGGTATGAACCGGTATACCGCCCAGCACTAGCCGACGGTATAGGTCAATCAAAACTAGGACAAACAGACTCAGGGACAGCTTTCTCCTCAGAGCGATCACTGCACTGAACAATAACAAATCACTCTAATCCACACCTTTCAAGTTTCTTGTGCAATATCTATAAACCATGTGCAATTTTCCTGTGCAATATGATTCGACAGTTGTATATAATTCTCGTTTTTACATTTTACTTGGTCCACATTTATTTTATTTTACCTTATGTTTATTTGTACATATACTCTGAACAATTTATTGTTAACTTTTAGTATCTTTTATTTGGCTAAAAATTACTCGCACCACGGAAAGCACTTTTTTGGAGTTGCACTCAAGCCACGACTCAGTGGAATGCTCTCCCTGACGGCATCAAGAACTCTGATTCTGTTGGAAGTTTTAAGAACAAATTGAAAAATTTTCTGAAAGGTACTCAATTCTGCAACCACTGATTATTATTATTATTATTTTTTTTTTTTTTTTTTTTTAAACATTATGTAAATAGGATTGTGTGAATGTGTTTTGTGTGGATGTGAGTGTATATCTCTGTGTGGGTGATTTATAATTTTGCAGCTTTGAGTTTGTTTTTGTGATGTTTTATTATTTATGTTTTAACTGTGATTTGTCAAGGGACTGCAGATGTAAATTAGCTTTAAGCTAACTCTGGTACAATGCATCAACTGGAAACATTTATGTTTTTATTGTACATGGTCCCTTTATAAATAAATAAAGGAAGAAGAAAGGAAGAAATAGAGAAACATTTAGAGAAATCTGCAAATATGACAACATTTACAGCACGGCATCAAAAATCTACAAAGACACTCAAATAAACAGCAAATCTTTGGGTTTAAATTGTGTGTAATGTTGGTTTGGAAGCTGATAATTGTATAAAGAAGTGGAGGTTGCTGAGTGACAAACGCAGCAATGGCTATGCAGAGAACAAAAACTCCCTGCTTTGTTCTTCACGTTGCGCCCCCTATTATTCCGGCGGTAAATTGCATTGCGACACCCACCAGTGTGACGAAGAACTTTGAAAGTGTCACGCCCACGTTGATGTGATTGCGTTGCCACAGAGTTACTGAATTGTAGAAGCAAAAATCAGGCTTAAAGCTGTGCAAACAACGGCTGGCTTCTTCTTCTGGGCTTCTTCATTGCTGTGTTTTCTGCTGCTGTATGTGGTGCTGCCCCCGGTGGTGAACAAATAGGCAAGCAGAGGCAGTGTGCTGCACACACTATTAAAAATCTGAAGGTGCCTGGTTTTTCATGAGAAATCTATTTAAAGGTAAGCAATGGCACTTTTGGCATATTCAGATTTATCATGGAAAATGAATGTCTACAATAAACAAGGCTTTGTATCAGATTGCATGGGATTGCACCAAATGTAATCGCATTGAAATGAATCATTCCCTATTAAAAACATTTTGTTCCTGAATTATATTGTAGCCTATGTATCTTGATACCTATCATAAAATTTCTTAAGGGCAGTCTTGCATTGATGATTTTCAGCCTAGGTTTCATTCCTGATTCCAAAAATGAGGAACTCTGACCCAGTTGTTTGCAACAGCAGTCTAAAGTTGTGTTTTATAGTATACACAGTGGTCCCTCGCTATAACGCGGTTCACCTTTCGCGGCCCTGCAGTTTTGCGGGCTTGGTAACCGCCGCAGCTGGCCACTCACACCGCCCCCCTGTCTGCTGTGCGGAGCTGCGGACAACTCTGGCAACAGGTCCAGAGTCTACACTCGCTGTTTTAATGCAGACCGCTCCACTAGCCCGCAATGATAGACTTCTTCTGGAAAAATCCGCAGCGCCTGCTGCATAGTCTCGGTAACCGCAGCTGCAGAGCTCCGTGGCCATAACTTGGATTCTTTGCGGGTCCCGCATCCGTACCCCCGGAGGCAGTGAGCGAAGGGGGAGCACGCGCATTGTGTTCTGTGTGTGTCTGTTTATAATCTTCTCTCCCAGAAGAAAAAAGAGAGTTTTTACACAGGAGAGAAAAGTGAGAAAATGTTAATGCCTGTTTGAGAAAAGTGTATAAAGTGTGTAGTGAGGGCTTTTACAGCCTTAAAACATCTATAATAATTGTAAAAAACTAACGCTGACTACTTAGCGGATTTCACCTATTGCGGGTTATTTTTAGAACGTAACTCCCGTGATAAACGAGGGACCACTGTACATCAGATTAGCAGAATACAAGCGGCAATAAATGCAGCTCAGTGACCTGGAGCCTGCTGCATAGAAATCAACCTCCACTTGCTTCACAAACAACACAATCTGCAGTATATTTTAATGTTAAATTCATATTATAGCCTGGCATCAAAATTGCTGAACTGCCCAATCCACATGCAAGCGGAAATTATTTTAAGAGGCACTGATGAAAGGAATCTGAAATAATAGCAGAGCCATCTATAAAATAAAATGAACACACTGTTTAGTCTGGTACACAGCGACAAATACTCCACACAGCTAACAATGAATGCCGTATGTCAAGGGGCCACTGTGCATGTCATGGAGCCATGTCACAGTGTAGCTGTGTGCGCCACTGAGCCACTGTGCGTGTCACGGCACTACAGCACCCCACTTTGCATGATCATTGTCCACACAAATTGCTGAAATTGCTTTACCACAAAACAGAAAACAATCTGCTTTGTATTTTAATTTTAGCCTTTAACGGTAGCCTGATATCAAAATGACTGAGCAGCCAAATTGCAAAGCCAAAGTTCAAGCAAAAATAATTTATTTCAGTTTATATGAATGAAATAATAATAATAAAAAAACAAAGGCATCTGTGACGTTAAAATAAAAGAAGCATATTAGGTCCCTGTCACACCATGACAATTTAGCCAGTGTATGCTGACAGCCCTGTTTCCACTGAGTAGTCCAGGTCAGTATTGCACGGTATGGTCCAGGTCAGAACAGTTAAGTCTGGCTTGGTTTGTGTTTCCACCTCTGGCAGACCCTTTTGTTTGGCAGGTGGAACACGTAGATGTTGACAAGCACGTCATCGGGCACGTGTACATGTTCGTGCGGCCTCTGCCCTCCACACCGAGGCCAGTGGAGTAATTTGACATTTTATTTTATTTTATTTTTGTCTCGGTGGATCATGGGATTTATTTTTATTGCCTGCAGACTGCTGAAGAATCGACTGATGTCTGTGGGAAACGCTGACGTGAATGAATGAGGTGCTGTGACTCTTTCAACTTTTAAAATAAGTTAACTGTCTTGTTGTGGGACAAAGCGCCGGTGTCCTCTAGTTCAGGCTGACAAACGCACCTGGAGCAGACAAAACACAGAGGGACGTCTTTAAAAGTCCTACATTTCTTCAGCCACAACAAGGAACTAAAGTATTTTCAGATTTTGTTTTTCAAAATCGGGACGCTTTATGTGGATAAGTTTTCGTCAGGCTGTGAGGATGAATCAGACTGAAATGAACTCCGTGTGTGAATGGATTTTAATATTTGAAACGGCCTGTACTGATTGTTTGAGGACTGCAGCTTTCAGTTGTTGAGCCAATCAATGGACAGCATTAATGGATATATTTCGATTTATGAGTAAGTTAGAAGAAATGTGTGTCAACAATCGCATAACTTACCTGCAATTTATGGCTTACGTATGCAGGACGTATGAGCCATACCCTGGCTAAATCGTCAAGGTGTGACAGGCCTGTTACTTCTTGTCAGCACAAATTCCATCTGATTATTCAGTTTTGTGGAATAGGATGTGTCCTAAAATAATAATACAATAACATGCTTTTGGAGGGCGGTATGACGAGTTAGACGAGGGCGAATATCAGCCATTATGGGTGACTGGGTATAGACGGAGGGACTCTGAAAATGCATACCGCACGACAACTGCATGTTATTTGCTTTATTGTCACTTACTGAGATACACAACATGTGGAATCACATTAACAATATTTAATGTCATTTCAAAACGCACGAGACCCAGCAAACGCATATATAAAAAGTTGGCTCACTTTAACTTTTGACCCCCCCCACACACACACACACACACACACACACACAGTGTTGTGGTTCTATTAAAATACTGTCAGTTAAATGAGGCTTGGCTGACAACTGTTCGCTGTCAATCCCCCCTTTCTTTTTCAACAGACTAAGTAGGTCTTTCTTGCATAGAAATGAACACCTCTACTTTTTTCTTTTTTGCTGCTTTGCAGCTCCAGTAACACAGTTCAGTCACATTTTGGGCTTCGATGTAGATGCAGCCATGCATAAAACATGAAAATACCCCCTACTGAATGGAGAGCAAACGCGTGGTCTCCCTCAAACTGCACTAACTGAAGCATAATGCACTTCTTCTTAACAGGGTGAACACTTTAATGTAATGTAACAACTAAAAAAAAGTTTGAAACATATCCTGGCAGACACACAAATACACACTTGTTGATTCTGATAGAATAATGGAGACTTGAGACAGACAACAAAAATCTAATACACAAGGCTTGAAATTATTTTTTCTTGATGGTGTTTAATGGATCATATGCTTAAAAATAATGAATAATCAACTTCTCAGTCAGAACCCTGCAGTGTGCAGTTTAAATTTAAAAATAGTCTTTGAGACACTGCCCCACATTATCGCGTAATGAAAGGAGCCTTACTGTATATCAAAAGCTATTTCTGTAAAAATAAATGTTCAGAAGGCATTCTTATCTAACTGCATGTGGTTCCTCCCTAAATAATGTGTTGTGCCGTGCACACCTCTTGTCATCCTCATACCACAAATATCTTTTCATTACTTTGAGGAATGTTTTGTTGATATCTTTTATAGCCTTGGCTCTTAATCTTGGCTATATCTCCTTTTTTTCCATTACATGCTTTGTGTTATGATGGCTGTCTTTGGCTAAATAAGGCAAAAGAACACTTTGCGTTCTTTCTTGGCAATTGACGTCTGATCTTCTGTAGTTCTGCAGGCCAGAATGCCTTTTTTGTCCCATCAAGAAACTGCGGGCATGCTTTAGGTGTGCCAGCTAATCCCTCTGCATCTTCACAGTGTCATGGTATAGGGATGCATGACTGGCTCCTCATGGTGGTTTTCAACAATCTCTGATATTTATTGATAGGGCATGTTTGATGAAAGCCCGATATGTCTCTGAACTAGACTCTCAGCTCGTCTTTGGCTGCCATTTTTCTTTTTTTTTGAGGGGAAAAAAAGCTGGTTGTTTCATTTTCAAAGCATGCGTATACTTTTCAGAATTAATTCTGTTCAGACAGTAAAACTTGAAAGCTTATAAATACAGCACACCTTTCTTGCACTCTCTCTCTTCCTCATTGATCGATTGCCATGTGAGGTTTCTCTTGGTTGCTTCACTCTTGCAGTGCAAGAAAGGAATGTAGCAGTTGCATGACTGCTGGTTGAGAGTGGTTGATAGCCAGTAAAGTTTGGTTTCCAGAATATCTGTTGACGCCTGTCCCAGGTAGGCACACCACTCTGCAAAACTTGAAGGAAGGTCTTCCTTTTTAAGAGCTCATTGGAATCATTGTGGAGCAGGTAGATGAGTGGATACGGAGCTGGTCTGTCAGTATATAGACCTGTGTTTGACTTCCGCACGCGTTACTTCTCTGTGTCCTTGGACAAGATATTCAATTTGCATTGTCTCAGTCCACCCAGCTGTAATTGCGTACCAGTATTGACCATTGAAGTAAGCTGCGTCGTATTGGTTCCCATTCAGGGGGAATGGTGAACACTTCCGCTTGACATTACGGAATCCAGAGATAAGCACCAGCACTAATGGATCTCTGGGTCTATGTATGTCGTATTGGTCTCCCACCCACCTCAGACCTTCCTGCGTGTGGGTCAGGATGGCTGGAAAAGGCATGGTGCAACTTGATGCAACTCTGGGAAAACTTGGTACCTTCATCTCTTGATAGCTCATGATAGTTCTTATTGTACTCGGCTTGATGATTGGATGCCAAGGTGCATCAGATATACACCGGCTACTACGAGCCAAGTACAAGGCAGCGAAGACATCCAGGCCTACAGTCAAGCACTGGTTATCAGTGCTCCGATATCAGCGCTGAATTCAGCCAAGTTTAAGAGCTGCTTTAAGTGGCTAGTGGTGTTCATCAGTGTGTTGACTGTATGAAGTAGGGGTGTGAATCTTTCAGTACCTCATGATTCAGTTCTATTTCGATTCATGTGGTGGTGATGCAGTTCAAAATCTATTTTTTATTCAAAATCATTTTCAATTTAAAAATTGATTTTCCATCCTATATTCAGTACCTCTAGCTGCTAACGTAATGAGCTGCTCAAGTGTGCTGCAGTGCACTAACAAAGGTGGTGTAGCATATTATGCCATGAAAGCAAAGTGTGCCTAAGGCCGGGTTCACACGGCAGGAAAATTAGGCTGATATTGGATCCGATCTTTCCCTTCCGACAAGCTTATGGATGCCCCGAGAATCGTGATGACACTAAAGATAATCTTATCAGATATTCCTACCGTGTGTGGTGTGTTAAGAGCGCTCTGATCTGCTCGGAAGGAAGTCAGGGGCGCTCAGTTTGCAAATCGGGGATATTCAACATGTTGGATTGTCTTGGCCCGATATCGCAGTGTGTGTGGTGTCCTACAACCACAAATGAGCATGCAGCCTGCTGAATGTGATGTGCAACCAATCAGAAAGCGATGTGACGGACGTACGAAGCGGAAAATAAAAACCACCATAAATCACCAGGTGGTCGTGCTGTCTCCACTCCTTTTAAATGAACTCCTTTAATTTTTCTTTTTGTATTGTTTTTTCCTCTGTAAATAGTCCACAAAGTATCCCTGTTTATTTACTCTGAAGTCACATTTAATCTCGAGAGATTTTGCAAGATTTCCTGTCTGAGCTGGGAATGTTGGTGTGTGAAATCTGTTTGTGTGTGTTGTTGTCCTTACCGTGTGGCTGAACACCACGCACTGTAAGACCAAACCTGTTAGATCTGTGATTTTATTTATTTTTAATTTTTTTTTAATCTCCACGTGTGTGGTTTCTCAGCTTTTGGAAACCTAAAGATAATTTTAAAATCCTGTCGTGTGAACCGGGCTTAAGATTGTGTAGTTTTATATTTGAAAAAGACAGTGTAAACAAAGAGCTAATCTATGAATAAAAGTACTCCTTTTCCATGATGCTGTAGGGGTGCAGGTATTTTGAAATGAAACTGGTGTTGGATCTAGTTATTCTTTTTTCATGTTTGGAACTGGCTGGAAATTTGTTAAAGCAGAATAAAATAATTCAGTGTTTGTAATTATTATGATTGATTTGCATTGGTTGTATGGTGGCAACTTACTCACTCTGAGTTTGTTCTACATCGAGAGAAATACCCAAGAAATGTACAAATGTCAGGTGATCTGAGGTGTTGGCTGTCTCAAGTGGACTGTTAACCGCCATACTCTTGTTGACATTTTATAGAAGAGGTATATGGCGCTGCCTTGACGTGAGAATGACAACCTCCAGCTGAAGCTGCTGCAGTGATGTTGTACTGGCTTTTGAAGGTAACAATGAGGATCAAAATTCCACGTGTTTATCAGAAAACTGTTGCCATCAAAGTGTTTGCAGACACAGCTCCAGAAATGGTGATCAACAGAAAACAGTCTCATTATTGGTTATTGGCCATACTCCAAACTTTCTGACTTGTTGTCCTCCACACAAATGAAAGTTCAGGTTTTGGGACATAATGAAGGTGTGACAGATGAATAACTGGCCCAAATTAGTGCTGCAATCTCCCATTTTCTAACTTATTCTCTCACATGGCATGTCCATCTTTCACTAGAATATTTTGCATTTTGTATCATATTTTTGGAGTTATCTTGCTCACTTTCTTCATAACTTGATTCACATGTGTATGTCAGAATTTGATGAATTTGTGTTGAATTCACCTTTCATCTCTGAGGCAGGCTCAGTGTGGTACTGTACAGTCTATCAGGCTTCTCTATCTCCTCAACTCCACAGCATTTATTCAGACTGGTGAGTCCATGCAAGATAAAAAAAAGAGTTGATACTTCCTTGCAAGGTGGCACGGAGAATGCCATGCTTGAATATTTGAAATGGTTTACGTGCTTATGGCGTTTGCACAACAGAGTGCACAAGGAACATGCCACGGGGTCACTGTGATTGGGAAGGATAGATGCATCTGTGGTGGTGTTTCATGGCAAACCACATATCTGTGACAAATATTTGTGCAATTCACAGATTTTCAGACAGTTCTTGGAGACACTTTTATGTGTTTGTCAGGTTAGATTAAGGTTAAGAGTGATCGATTTGTTTGTATAGCCATCAACATTTCAGAAAATAATTATAATTAGCTGTCATAGTGTAACTTTATGGCCCAATATCCAAATATTTTGATAATGATTTTGGTCATTTAAATGTAAAAAAAAAAAATTGTGTTGGCTTAGAAATCAAAGATTCTCAGCTAGGAGCAAGTGTAAAGTAGCTTGAATTTAACTGAATGTAATTTGAAAGGCTGGTAAGAAAATGTGTCTTTCAGAGTGTGTGATACCCACACCTTGTGTTTGACGGATTCATTCAAAGTAATTCTTTCGAATTCACCAAGCGGCAACACTCGAGCTCGCATTTTGACCCCAACTAAGAAGTGCAGTTCCTCGACTGGCCACTTGAGGCTGTTTCCAAAACAAATCACATTCAGAGCAGAAATAAAAATGTTTACACCCTGGTACAAAAAACAGTTTTGGTCTCTCTAGATAGTTTTCCTCCATGACAACTGAATGGGGGTGGGAGTGAAATTTGTTTTATTTTTTTTGGTAACGTTTTGGTGTAAGATGTTTTAATTAATAAAATTCTGTATAATTGTGGGCGTGGTCGCTTTAAGTCACAGCGACTATGTCAGTCAACTCCTCCTCTCATAGTCTCCGACCATAATAGACCTGCTCGCTTTTGTGTGTTGAGTATTATATTACAAACACCTAGAGTAATACAGCTTTTTGCATGGTGAGACGTCTGAACAGATCCACCAAGATGTCCCTGTTGTAATATTGATGCTGAATAAGACTCTCATCTTATTTCATATTGTATGCTAAGGGTGTTAGCACTTTTAGCAGTTGTCGATAGGTCCGCTTAATGCATAATTACTGTGGAAATATGCCGCAGATAACTTTTTTGTCCACACCAAAGGAAACCGTTATGAGAACTACCTCACACTCCCTATAAATATGAATTAATAAACAACTGAGGTTCGTTGTTAGCTTGTGCTTTGAACTTTGGAAGGCTTTTTTCAGGCTTTTTTTCCCATCCTACACGGATCAACCCATGCTCCGCCTCTTTCTGCATTAATGTGTTTATCGTGAATCACTGCAGACGGGGCTCTCAACATGGCGACACCCACAAAAGGAGGTAATTTCGGCTGTTCCAGGTCTCTATAGAAAACCAGTGGATGATGTCACACAGGCTCTGTCCAGTGTATATATACAATCTATGGAATTCACTGATTCCTTTATATGTATACACTCACTGGCCACTTTATTATGCACACCTTGCTAGTACCTGGTTGGCCTTCCTGTTGTCTGCATACTGCCTTAATTCTTCGTAGCATAAATTCAACAAGGTGTTGGAAACATTCCTCAGATACGTTGGTCCATATTGACACATCACACAGTTGTTCATTCAACCAGTCTGCCCATTCTGCTCTAACTTCAACAAGACATTTTCGTCCACACAACTGCCGCTCACTAGATATCTTCTCTTTTCCAGACCATCCTCTGTAAATCTGTAAAGAGATGGTTGTGTGTGAAAATCCCAGTAGATCAGCAGTTTCTGAAATACTCAGACCAGCCCGTCTGGCACCAACAACCATGCCACGTTCAAAGTTGCTTAAATCCCCATTCTGATGCTCAGTTTGAACTTCAGCAAGTCACCTTCACCATGTCTAGATGGCTAAATGCACTGAGTTGCTCCCATGTGATTGGCTGATTAGCTATTTGTGTTAACAAGCAATTGAACAGGTGTAACTAATAAAGTGGCCGATGAGTGTGTACATTGTTCATTGTGGCCTTGACATTTGATGGACAGTTATACTTTGGGGTTGACCTTTCTAGGTCACCCATAGTCAGAGATCATGTGATAAATAGGTAGGTGATGTGAGTAGTTCTTCTTCCTCTTCTTCTTCGTTATTATCATTATTATTGAGCACTTTTTGATCAAAATTCACAAAGTGATGCATGTTTTAAAACAGACATAAAAAATAATTATAAAAATATAAAAGCAATTACATAAAAGCCAACATACAGAACATATACACAAGTTGTCATTGACCAGCAATGTCTTGGTGGACAGAACTCAACAATATCATATAAAACACCAGCAATTTAATTTAGTTCAAAAAATGAATACAATTTAAAATCCCCTACACTATTTATAGATATTTATTCATTTTAATCTGCAGACAACTGTTAAAGCAGGCCAGCACTTTGATACCTCTTGCACATCCTTCATGAATTAGTCAGAAATCGTTTCACTAAATCATTTGAAAGCCAAATCCTAAAGGCAAACGTTATACACACTATAAAAACACACTCATGCACTGGCTTGTTTGTTGACTGCAGGCTGCTTTTGGTAATTTTCTGCCAGTGTGATTTTGGATTTGGATCAAAGATAGTGGCATTAACATGACACGGCTACGAAAGGAATTGTATTTGGAGTTATTACAGAGTGCGTTCTCTTGGTTGTGAACTCGTCTGCTCCATTTATAGCCTCAATTTTCCTCCTACAGTTTTTCAGTGTGGAAAACGTGGAGCACTGAGCTTACAGGTGCTGTTTTCATTGCACTCATTATTTTCTTCGGGAGCTAGTGAAGGTTCCATAGACTTTTTAAAACACTGCAAATAACACATTTCATTTTTGAAAGCTCCAGAAGATCACTGTGTGTTCCGTCTTGTGCTCTGATTCTCTCGTTTCGGATATCTCAGTCTCTCTTGCCGGTTTCAATTCTATATTAAATAATAATAATAATAATAATTAAATAATTTAAATACATGACATCATTATGGAAGCTGCTGAGATGTGATTGTGTCCTTGTTGTATCTGCCACTAAAGGTGCCAAATGTTCTTTTCTTTCATGCATGTACTGATTTCCACTCCCTGCAGTTATATTTTTATGACAAAAGTCACACCCTAAATCAGCTGGGTGTGTGTTGAATCCTCCATTAGCTTGAGTGGGTCTTTTGAGTTTCAAAGAAAAACCACAGCCAAAATACTGATCTTTACACAGTTACGTTTTTTTTTTTGTTTGTTTGTTTGTTTTTTTAAGTCTTAAACTCGGTTCAGATGGGATTATGTGGAGGTGGAGTAATGCAATTTTATAACAGGACATGTCATATTTATGGTTGTTTTGCACACGATAATAATTCTCATTATAAATGATAGAGGTGGAAGTGGCTACAAAATTAACATGACCTGATGTCCTGTCTTCACCCCAAAAATTATAGAGAGAGAGGGAGAGAAAATTACAAAGCTTCTGCACGCTTTACTGTTTCCAATTCTGTGTTCTCTGCTCTATAACAGAATGAATCCTTCTTTATAGTCACTCTTCATCATCTTAAGTTATGCACTTTTCCATTGTGCTGTTTGTGCACTGTGCAGAGGTGCACTCTGTGCATTATGCCAAAGCAGGGCACATGGCTCTTTGATATCTCTCAAAAGCACAAAGCAAACATGTCACATCCCATTGACTTTGTATTTGTGTTGGTGTCTGTGTTGGTGGATGGAAAATGAGTTTTGTTGGACAAAAACGAACACAAACAGGACCTCATTCATCATGCGACTGTGTCAAAGCTAGCCGCATTGCTACACAACACGTCCTGTTTCTTGCACAAGTCTTTTAAATAAGAGCACAGTACAAATGGATGACGTCATCACAATTTCGGCACAGTAAAGGAAAAAACATCTATGAAACTCCTTTTCTTTTTTCTTTTTTTTGCGTTTTACAATATGCTGGGGTTACGGAATTATTTTATTTTCTGTGGGTGTTAAATAAATTTTAATAAAACAATTTAATTTCGGGTGGGCCTTTAATCAATTTTCTTCAAAAAAGAAAGTGGGCTGATGCACTAGAGTGCCTTTATTAGAGAGTGGCGACATGACGAGTCGAAAAAGTTCGGTCATGTTATAAAAAAATAGCGTTGGCTGTTAATGTCTGCTTGTAAATCCAGCTATTTTATTTATTTATTTGCTGAAAATGCCAGGTTGCTGTGCATTTGGATGCACAACAGCAAGGGCTTCAAGATGTTCAGATTCCCTTCAGATCCGAACAGAGGAAAAATTTGGGAAAATAAAGTCAGCATTGTGGGATCATCATCAAAGCTTTGCGAGGTAGGTAAATTTATTGTTCAGTCCCATGTACAGTAGCACGAAGTTGGTAAAAGAGGAAAATGTACAGCTTACCTTTTGATTTGGAGGTAATGATTGTAGAAAGAAAAACTTTTTGAGGGTGAAATTAGTCCATAATAAAGCACAATCCAGAGACGGAGAACTTTAAAAGTGTCACGCACGTCATTGCATGACACAAAGTTACAGAGCAGCAGCTGCATAAATCAGGCTTTAAATTAATTAAATAAATCATCATAAATTGTAAATTTGATAGCTTAACTATTTTTATATTTATTTTGATAGCACCTGTACCTGGGTGTGTTGCTGTATGTGGTTAAATGATTTAAAAAAAAATGTTGAAAACATAAAAGGTTCATTCAGTAGTTCAGCACAGTTAGACCCAAAATGGAGCCATGTTCTGAGTTGACGGCACTCTCCAATCAAGGCACTCTAAATGCACGACCCTGGGCTCTCAGATGCACAAATATGGTATATTAGTACATTAGTATAACCTGTGGTCTTTTCTACTGATCCTTTTACCAGTCACCAGAATCTTTACAGAGTCTCAGTCCATAAAAATCACTGAAGTAGCGAATTCAGACGAAACTAAAATCATGTTTGTGGGGCCAAACTGCTAGTGGAAGAAAATAGGAATTTGCTGGCTTTCTGTGATACCGATAAGAGCCTGTTTGTTGTTTCCTATATAAAGGAATCAGGCACTTTGCCACTACTAACATTCCCCATCCCTGCTGCCCCAGAATGGCTTCCTGACAGGAATCCGCCCCTAAATTAGAGAAAAACTGCTTGATGATCATAACTGATCTCAAAAATCATTGCAGCTCATTGTGCAATGTTGATCGGTTTCATTGGTAATAAACTTACTCCTTTAATGTGTAATAAGTTTAATGAATAATATGAAAGATAATGGTTAATTCCAGCCTTGATGAGTTTCTGAGTGGGAAAAGGTGGACGCATTTATTTGCATATCTTGGCCTGCAAGTATTGTGTACTGTTGTCTAATACTCCAAAGTTTGGCAGCCAAATTGGAGTTTATATGGAAATGAGAGTGTGTACTGTCAGAGTACCATGTGCGTCTCCACACTGGTCTGTTTTCTATTCCTAGAGCAAAGTCTGAAATAGATGTGGTCTCTGCCTAACTGTGTTTATTGGATGGAGTTCACGGTGGTGCATTTCCCCCATGTGTCAGGAATAGGAGAGAGAATAGGAGCAGAGAGACAGCCAAGAGGAGCAAGAGAAGAGGAGAGGAGTGAGGCAGATTAGGAGAGAGTCACTGAGGTCATACTTTAGAATATTTTGCAATCAAGAAAGAGCTGGGGTCGGGGGATTACAGTGCATGAAATTATTTTAAGTCAGAATTGACTTTGGGCTAAAAAACAAACAAACAAGAAGTACAGCATGCGCTAAATGTGCATGTGACAGCAGCAGAATATCTGTATTGAGATGTTAAAGCTACAAAATGTAGGATTTACAGGTGATTATTAGCAGAAATGGGATATACCATTCATAAACATCTTTTTGTTAGTGTATAATTCCCTGCAACAATGAATTGATGTGTTTTCCTGATCTTAGAATGAGACCTTCATATCTATATCTCATGGAGGACGCTATATTCGGAAGGTTGTGGCTAGCCAGCTGGAGCAACACCTGCAGACCTGTGGACTTTCTGAAAAATTTCAGTCTGGCTTTCATGCAGCGCACAGCACTGAGACAGCCCTGGTCAGAGTCACTAATGACCTGCTGGTGGCCAGGGTTTTCCATCCGTCCTGGTGCTGTTAGACCTGACTGCTGCTTTCCACACTGCGGGCCACCAGATCCTCTCCACCGGCTGCAGCACACAGTTGGTCTGACTGAGTATGTGGCCCTGGAGGATGCAAGGTCGAGGCTCCACACTGTCACCTGTCGGGTTCCTCAGGGGTCCTTTCTTGGCCCCATCTTATTCACCATCTATGTGTTCCCCCTGGATCACATCATCAGCAAGCATGGAATTTCCTTCCACTGCTATGCCGATGATACTCAACTCTACCTGCGAACCGACCCCATATCCCCAACAACTGTTCTGTCTGCACTTAGAGCCTGCCTGCAGGAGATAAAGGTGTGGATGACAGGAAATTTCCTACAGCTAAACAGCACCAAAACAGAAGCCATCCTTGTTGGCACACCACATCACTCCTCCCCCATTACAGCTCTCTCACTTTCAGGCCACTCCATCCCCTTCTCCTCTTTTGTAATAAACCTTGCGGTCAGGTTTGACCCCACCCTCTCTTTTGATCATCATATCCACCACCTTTGTAAAATCTTATTTTTCCACCTTAGAAACATTTCTAAGCTCCGCCCTTCCCTCTCCTTCATTGATGCTGAAAGGCTGGTCCGCGCCTTTGTCTCCTCCAGGCTAGACTATTGTAATGCCCTCCTCGTCAGGGTCTCCGTCAGGAGCATGCAGATGCAGAAGCTCTAGCACATCCAGAACTATGCTGCCCGGGTCCTGATGAGGAGGCGCAAACATGACCACATCACCCCCATACTACAGTCCCTCCGTTCAGTCCAGCAGTGCCTCCATGGCTGCGCCCCGGACTATCCGACAGAGCTCCTCACTCTACACACCACCACCACCACCCGACGCCTCCGGTCCACTGACTCAAATCGCGTCTGCCAACCTCAGACCAAGCTCCGCACCATGGGAGACAGATCTTTTCAGGCAGCTGCCCCACAACTCTGGAACGCCCTGTCCCAACACCTGAGAGCGCCACAGTCTGTGGAGTCTTTTAAAAAGCAGCTTAAAACATTTTTATTTAGAAGGGCTTTTAATGTGTAATCTTAATGTGTTTCTGTTTATTTTTATGCTGCAGCACTTTGAGATTTTCTTGTAAATGTAAAGTGTGTTATAAATAACATTTATTATTATATTTATGTAGTAGCCCAAAAGGAACATACTTACTCTAACGTTTGCATTTTGCAATATAGCATTAAGATTGAAGAAAAAAGAAGAAGAATCAGTCATTGCTCCTCTATAAACTGGTGTACTGGTTGCGAGTGCACGCTAAACAACATTGTGACTGGTGACAGTATAATACAGTCTGCAACCTCACCACTAGATGACAAGAAATACTGCACACTGTAGCTTTTGCAGACAGTCCTGTGCAGCACTACAAATGCCAAAATGTATGTAGAGCTCAGGCTTAACCCAACCTCCTTTCAGCTTTCTGCTTGGTGAAAGAAATATGACTGACCAGATTCACCTCTGTCAGCAGGCCGCACACATCTGCACCACAGATTGTGCTGTGTACTGTCTTCACCACCAACCAGTCCACTTTGTCTGTGTCAAGCTGAAGGAGAACAAACCTTTACTATCGTCTCTGGTCCAGTGTCAGTGAAGGAGAATCCAGCAGGGGGAAGAGAAAAGGGTTTAGAGATGGTGACCCCACCTGGTAGCTAAGGAATGACTCCTTCGACAGACAGGCACTAATGAAAGATTTGTCTGTCCTCACATTGGCTTTGCTGTCATGTCTTTTTCCTTGTCTGGAATTCTGCAAATTCCACCGTCACTTTCCACCAGAGTTCATCTTGAACAGCACGTGATAGTGTCTTGATGTGTGGTTACACACAGATAAATAGGCTGAGTTGCCCTTTAACTGTTTTACAAAACGTTCCCTGAAGAATAACAAAAGAATGAGTGGAGCTTAGTGGAAAGATTTTGCTGGATTGCACTTCTCCAGTCTAAAAGACAAATGTCATTGTTGCCTTCCAAAATGGTTATTGTGACTGACAACTACATAAACATTTGCTGTCAGATTTGTAAAGGCAAATCAATGAACAAAACAATCCAATTTCTCCATTTCCTTCAAAGTACAGTGAGTGCCGCAAAGTTCTGTGAGCCAGGTTTTGTGTTTATTTTTGTACGAGTGTGATGTCAAATGCCTTTGTCAGGATCAAGTGTCGCAGATGTGGAGTCCAATCTCTCCACTGGTTCTGTAGGAGTTTAGACACCATGCTGCCCAAATCATGTGCACTCTGCGTCGCCACAGCAAATTCAAGGTGGATCTGCATGTTGAATTGGCACAGGTTTTATGCCAGATGCCCTTCCTGACGCAACTCCACATTACATGGAGAAATGTGGCAGGGGGATTTGAACCCGGAACCTTCTGCACTGAAACCAAGCGCATTAACCACTTGGCCACCACCCCTGCCTTAATTTAGACTAAAGTAGCATGGTTTATTATTTTTTGAGTGTATGTCTACCACATTCACAAAGATAATTTAAAGATACAGCTTTAATTATTTGATCAAAACTTTAATTTGGGCCATTTTCATCATCAAATCTGTCCTTTGGAAGATAAATTTTGAATGGAAAAACTATATGATTCATACAGCTTTTTTTGTTGTTGTTTTTACATGTTTAACAAACACACAGCGAGGACTTAACGAGTGTTGTGCATGTTTCAGTGCAAATGTCCACAGTGCACACAACGGACTCACATTTTATGCCATATTTCCATGATGTTTAACTTTTGTCTTCATGTGAAAATCTATATATTAATGGCCTTTGTGTGTGTGTATGCATGCGTGTACGCGTGTACGAGGGCTGTCCGTAAAGTATAGGTCCTTTTTATTTTTTTCAAAAACTATATGGATTTCATTCATATGTTTTTACGTCAGACATGCTTGCACCCTCGTGCGCATGCGTGAGTTTTTCCATGCCTGTCGGTGACGTCATTCGCCTGTGAGCACTCCTTGTGGGAGGAGTCGTCCAGCCCCTCGTCGGAATTCCTTTGTCTGAGAAGTTGCTGAGAGACTGGCGCTTTGTTTGATCAAAATTTTTTCTAAACCTGTGAGACACATCGAAGTGGACATGGTTCGAAAAATTAAGCTGGTTTTCAGTGAAAATTTTAACAGCTGATGAGAGATTTTGAGGTGATTCTGTCGCTTTAAGGACTTTTCACGGTGCGAGACGTCGCTCAGCGCTCTCAGGCAGCATCATCAGCCTGTTTCAAGCTTAAAACCTCCACATTTCAGGCTCTATTGATCCAGGACGTCGTGAGAGAACAGAGAAGTTTCAGAAGAAGTCGGTTTCAGCATTTTATCCGGATATTCCACTGTTAAAGGAGATTTTTTTAATGAAAGACGGGACGCAGCCGACGCGGCGCGGCGGCACAGGAAAAACACCTCCGTGTTGATAACCATTTGTAAAATCCAGGCGGCTTTTGATGGCTTTCAGTGGAGTGAGTATATGAGAAATTGTTTATCAGCTGGAGATGTTCTAACTTGTCCTCAAGGCTTCCAACAGAGGTGTTTTTCCTGTGGTGGAGCGTCGCGGCGGCTGCGAGCCGACGCTGCAATCCGCCTGCACGTCTTTCATTAAAAAAATCTCCTTTAACAGTGGAATATCCGGATAAAATGCTGAAACCGACTTTTTCTGAAACTTCTCTGTTCTCTCACGACGTCCTGGATCAATAAAGCCTGAAATGTGGAGGTTTTAAGCTTGAAACAGGCTGATGACGCCGCCTGAGAGCGCTGCGCGACGTCTCGCACCGTGAAAAGTCCTTAAAGCGACAGAATCACCTCAAAATCTCTCATCAGCTGTTAAAATTTTCACTGAAGACCAGCTTAATTTTTCGAACATGTCCACTTCGATGTGTCTCACAGGTTTAGAAAAAATTTTGATCAAACAAAGCGCCAGTCTCTCAGCAACTTCTCAGACAAAGGAATTCCGACGAGGGGCTGGACGACTCCTCCCACAAGGAGTGCTCACAGGCGAATGACGTCACCGACAGGCGTGGAAAAACTCACGCATGCGCACGAGGGTTCAAGCATGTCTGACGTAAAAACATATGAATGAAATCCATATAGTTTTAGAAAAAAATAAAAAGGACCTATACTTTACGGACAGCCCTCGTATGTTTATGGCTTTGATCACTGGGAAACTGGGGAGAGCTGACATTTACCGTTTGGTACGTTTATGTATTTTGGGTCAAGGATGAATGCCACCAAAACGGAACATTGATAGGACTAATTTTTTTTAACAGTCATAGAGATTTAGCTCTCGGCAGACGTGTTTCTGATATATATGGGTTGGCGGGGGGGAATCACAAATAATCAAAACAGCCTGACAGGCATTGTTTAACTTAATATTTAGGTAAAGCAGTTATACATTTAGTTTTGTACTAAAGGGGCTTTTCACATTCTTTGGATCCCTGTAAGCGTTCTTCCTGTGCGGCCTGGTCCCAGAGAGTGAGACTTCTTCATTCTGTGTGGCCAAGCTCAGTTTAATCAAAACCATCATCTCCATATGTGTTCAATCACAACTTCCAAAGCATTTCAATAAACTCCAGGCAACAGGAACAAATTAATTAATGTCTTCATACTTCTGTGCACTTTGTAAACAGCCTCTGTGAGTAGTTGGATATTACGGAGTGTGTGTGTGCATGGTCGGTCGGTCACATCCACAACAAATGGTTACATGAGCGCACACTTTCTTCACCCCTGTTTAACTGTCTTGATCTAATGTTCGATCTCGCTTGAAACCCCAAAAAGCTTGAAAGTGATCTCCTTCTTACCTGCATTCCTGCTTAATGGTTTCCACCTGATCCAAATAAGCTGCTTTTATTGACTCCATCATTCATCTCGTGTTTTCATTCACGGACTAGAGGATAAAAGCAGACAAAATCTAAGTCCACAGAGTCATATGTTACAAGTGGGGGCACATGTTGGGAGGTCCCTCACCTTAATGACTTGAGTTTTTCTCTTCATAAATTTTGGAACAGGAGACTTCCTTTACAGACTGAGCAAAGGGGAAAAGGAAAACAAAAAGGAAGTGCTCCTTTTAGTTGTTCTGCTGTTGAATTTCGTGACTGTAGAGGACCCATTACAGATACTGTAAACTCAACGGCTTCTCATGAAAATACCAGGAGACGAGAGAAAGATGGGTCCATTTATCCTCACACACACGGCAGGCAGTGATGTGGCGATACATAGCACATAAGACTCTTCTCTCCCAGATGGCTACAGTTTGCTTGACCTCAGTCTGGCTGCCGTCTGTGCTGGCAGACTGTGGCCTTTACTGACCAGTGGAACAAACTTTTGAAATACTGGGACTGAGCTAAATACAGACCAGGGCAGGACACTGGATTGAAACTAAAGTCAACTCTTAGTCTGCTTTTGGCTGGACTAGAAATCTCCCATACAAGTCATTTATGTGAGGCTTCTTACAGTTAAATTTGCTGTTTTTTGATTGTTGTTGTTTGTAGTTTTGCAGTTAATTGATGCTTCCAAGGTTTATGGTGTATTCCATTTGTACTCTGAGACCAGAATTTCTCACTTACAACCCCACTGTAAACCACTGCACTAATTTAATGTCTGCACCATCTGTCCTCTTACTTGATGTCTCTGCTGAACTGAATATTTTTTGAAGCACTCCCTACTCAAAAGTTTTGGAGGTGTCCAGCTTGTTTTCTGAATTGTGGTGTTGGAAAGAAACTGGAATGCATTTACGTCATTCCTAGTTGCATCTATCCCAGTGTACTACTGTTGAGGCAGGATGCACACGGGACATTTCTAGCATAATGACATGAACTGACACTGAACTGACAGTAACCTTTTAATCAGAAATTCATAATTTGACATTGATGCACATTTGTGAGTCATGCAGCAGGTTTCATAGGGACTCCAGAAAAATGTCTCAAAACAGGTTTTAAAACATTCCTGAACAGTGTCTTGAGCTTGCTGTCACTAATTTGCAGTACTGACGAAAAGCTGTTTTTTTTTAAACAAACCTCAGCCATACATGCTATCCATTCTTTAAATCTGGTTTGACAGTCCCTTTCTGTTGTATATTTTATCTCATATTTCAAGATCAAGATAATTTTAACATTGTGCAGTTGCCTGAACAACCAAATTACTGAAAGCAACTTCTGTAAGGTGCATAGTTTAAAAAAAAGAAAAAAGAAAAAATGCAGACAATCAAACAAATGGAAGGCATATACAATAATGCACATCAAGTTAAAGTGCATGTACATTCATGTCAGTTGTATTAACGGTGCATGTTAAGAGTTGGAATAACCCATGGAAAGAAACTATTTCTGAGCCTGTTGGTTTTACTTTCTGTGATCCTTTGCCTCCTACCAGAGGGCAGCATGCTGAACAGGTGGTGAGTTGGATGGAACTGGTCTCTAGGAATTGCTTTAGCTCTTGAGAGGCACCGGGAGCTTACAATGGCATCCAGGGACAGAAGTGGACACATAATGCTTCATAATGTGTTATGCTTCTCTCCAAGTTGTTAGCTGATACTGACGTAAAGTAGGCGTCTTTGAGCAAAACACACAGAGCACATAATGTACCCAGTGATCAGCAGGTCAGCCATACTAAATGTAAATTGAACCACAATGCTTTTTTCTTCGTTTTTACCATAATCCATCCAACATCCACTAACCATCCAGCAGGTGGCAGACACATCTATTTGATATAACATTTTGGGACTGATCTGGTGTATCAAACTTCACCTCAAACTAATCACTTCATTATGTGCTCTTTTTAAGTTGGTGATTGACAAGATGATGGCATTTATTCTTTTTGAATTATTGTCTATTCAACCACTCACTATACAAGCCCTGTGTTGGTTAACCACTATCGCCACCAGTAATCCTAGTCTGGTGTTTTTGAAAGAAAACCAGGTCATAGAAACCCACTAAAACACAAGGAGAACTGAAAACTCAACAGAGAAGGGCCACAACTCGGATTTTGACTGAGTGAACTCTGTAACAAGTTATCCTAACTATGCAGGCATCTACATAAGGATCACATCAGAGTGCAGTGTTTCCCTTAGGATTGCCTTTTTGCCTTGTAGTCAGGCCCACAAAGCATTGTCCAGATTGTGGAAAACATCACTTCTGTGTTTGGGTGCCCGCCCCCACCCCTGTTGACCTCAGCCACAGGATTTAACAAGGAAAGATGTCATCACTCTTTTTCCCCTTTTTTTTTTTTTTTTTGCTCTTCTTTATTGTGCTTTGTGACATGTGTGATTGATTTTGGATACTCAACATTGCGAAGAAACTTTCTAAATTGTGAGGAAACAATAGTGCCATAATGTCCCTATTTTTTTCAGAGTAAAAAAAAAGTTTTTGCTATGTGGTTCACTTTGCTTTTATATTGAATGCGTCATTGTGAAAAATGTGAAACACAATTGGTCAGATGTGTTAACAACAG
The DNA here is from genome assembly GCF_902500255.1 of Thalassophryne amazonica. Classification (NCBI taxonomy): domain Eukaryota; kingdom Metazoa; phylum Chordata; class Actinopteri; order Batrachoidiformes; family Batrachoididae; genus Thalassophryne; species Thalassophryne amazonica. The sequence continues at coordinate 90,763,107 of NC_047109.1, forward strand.
TGATTTGACACACTGCAGGAGCAGGCAGCACCGCTCGCAGTCTTTTCCTGAAGTTAACAGTTGTCCTGTTATTGAAAGTTTAACTTTAAAAACAACCCAGCCCCCAGCTTTGGCCTGGCAACCTGCAAGGCCTATAAAATGACAGGGGAAACTCCAAAGTGTTCCATTATACGTTTGTCTGTTGTGTCCATTTTGTCTTTATTCATCTATTTCACAAGTACAGAATTGTCTTGCCAACTTTAACATCTTCATCCACCATGACAAAGCAAGCAGTTTTTTTGTTTGCTTTTTATCCAGTGTACAAAAAACAGTGACACTTCTCTCTAGCCTCTTGTCTAACAGTGTCACTTCTGAAGGCAAACCGTTTAATTTATAGCAGTGTATCCTGCCCGGTGGTGTTGTGGGTTTCCTGGCTGTGCTTTTAATGCGGTTTATATGTTTTGCCTGCTGTGCAAATCATGGATAGTGGTAGTCATCCTTAAATTTATCTGGCAAGTTCTGGAAATGAAGGCACGTGCATTTCGTTGATCGAAAATCTGCAAGACTTTGGATTGAAACTAATTTGTTAGCGATCTCGTCATGAATGGCATGGGCTGCTGTGGTAGTAGGATTGTTATGTGCTGCCAAATAAAAAGTGGCCATTTTGTCAGGCAAAACAAGATGATTAAAATATGTTGTATCTAATACAGAACTGTATATATCTGAAAAACATAAGCTGTCGACTCAGCAGCAGCAGGATCCATGGAATTTCCAGATTTCACTGTTGTTCTCGGTGTAGTTGGGCAGATTCCTGATGATTATATGAATTCCTGTACTACTTTTATGATTGTTGTAATTATGAGACCATTATATTCCTGCAGCTATTCCAGCTGAGAAATGTGGCTGTTTGAAGTAGTTTAAAGGAAGAAAGCAGCTGCTGTCTGTGGTACATCCATATCTAACATCAAATACTTCCACAGTTCGCCTATAATCAGGAAAAAGATATGTGAATGTGAGGACGACTGTCCTTTGTAGCACTCATGTGCTCTTGTATCTGTCTCTGGCAAAGAGGTTACATGATCCACAATATTTATATATCTGTCCTGTGAGGAGGATTCCACAAGAAATTATGAGCCACTGTACAATAAACATAGTGGAATGATTAGTTGTATCAAGAGAAAGAGCCTGTTGGTTTGTGATGTTGTTTGGGATCTGGATGTGGATGCTGGATTGTGACTGGGTTTCACCAAACTTGGTTAGGTCAGACCTAGAATAGACACGATTACACTTAGGGGCAGCACTTCAAAAATGGAAACAGTGTGTTAATTTTTCTTTGGGAACAGATTTGATTAAATCTTAGGTAAGATTCAGATAATTACTAAATAAGTTGTAATTGAAGAAAACATTTTTGAAAAATGTGGTGTAAATACTGGGTCTGGCCTGGTATTGATATCAGAATCAGAATCGAATTTATTGCCAATTAAGTTCTCACATGCAAGAAATTAGGGGCTGCAACTATCGAATAGTTTTGGAATAGAATGTTCTATCGATTATTTTATCGATTAATTGAGTAATTGGAGAAAAGGTACTTTTGTGTTTTCAAACAATATCAGTAGTGGTAGGGCTCTCCCTAAGCAATGGCACAATGTCACTGTGCCATCATGCAGATGTTTAAGTTTAGGGTGTTTCCTCTCTCTCTGTTTTCCCAGGTAATTTTTTTTTTTTTCACATTAAGAGTTTTGGAGCTTTGCCGAACCATAAGCCCAGGCGGCCTGCAAAATCTTCAGTCTGCGGACAGAGCATTGTTTTTTTCCTCTTATTGTACATTTCATTTGCTCTTTTTATTACTGTGATTTATTCAGTGTTTAGTGTATATTTATACATGCCATACAGAGTGCAGCTCAAACCGAAGTCAAATTCCTTGTTTTCTGTTGATGCTTAGTGAATAACAAAGCCTTTGAAAATGGCTGTGGAGTGCAGCGTTTCCACAAAAGCTGCACTATAAATCCACTGTACAGCCTGTTGCCTCTAATCAAATCTGAATAACAGCATTTTTTAATAGTTAAACATGATTCACTCATGTTCAATCATCCACTTGAGCATCCAGTGGACCAAACTATGTTTAAAAAAAATATACAAACACACTGCTTCTTTTTAAATGGGAAATAATTCCATTTCAGGTGATCAGCGTGGTCTGTTTCTCTTAAAAGGCTTTATTTTACTCGGCATACGTCTTTGTAAACTTGTAGCATCGCCTGATTAGCTCTTACATTAGTTATGCACATGCCCTATAGGTTTCTTCTCCGTTTTTTGTGGGGGCGTTGGAGCACCACATAGGCCTGGTGTATGTAAACGAAGCCTCGAGGCAATGAATTTTTGTAAACAAATTATTCGAGTTACTCGATTCATCATTTCAGCCCTACAAGAAATTTGATCTGGTGTCATTGGTGCATAAACAACAAAAAAGAAAAGGAAAAAATACTTCTTTAAGTAAAGAAGTAACACAGACAAATAAGCAAAACTATGTTCACTGTCAAATAAATATAACATAGTGGTATGGGACTGTGAAAGGCATACAGATGTATAGTACCTTTCCATGCAGGGATGATCAATCTGTACTTTGTGGAGGTGGGGGGGAGAGGCAGGGTAAATGGGGGGTCTCTGGCATTATTTATAAGTCTAGCTGCAGATGGAAAGAAGCTGTTTTCATATCTTGAAGTTTTAGTCCTGATGGACCTCAGTCATCTGCTTGAAGGGAGGGTGACAAAAAGTTTGTCCCCTGGGTGAGAGGGATCGGCCACTATCTTCTTTGCCTGCTTCAAGGCGCTCGAGGTCAGGGTGACGGGTCTGTAGTCATTAAGTCCTGAAGTTCTTTGTTCTTTGGGGATGGGGATGATGGTGGAGGCCTTGAAGCATGCTGGCACCTGCTATGTTTTCAGTGAGGTGTTGAAGATATTGTTCATTTACAGATTTAAATGACCCCTCATGAAATACCAGAGCTACAAATTGTTTAAATAATTTTGAAAATTGTGGAATGGAAAAGTCATGTACCAAAATTCATACATAACCCATGTATTAATCAAATGGGAGGTGGCTATTATGTTTCAGACAAGATGGTAGATCTTCTGACCAGGAGGGGAAAAATGGTGGAAAATTGTCTTCAACATAAAGTGACTGTTGTTCTAATCCTAATGTGCATCTCTGAATGCTAAATGCAAAATGCATGTTGCATTTGCACAAAATATTGCACGTAACTTTTCTTATATCATATGAAACGTGTCATGAGAATATGTTGAATAGGTCGTATTGTTTGAAACAGTTTTCACAATATCTCATGACATTAGGTGTGTCTGGTTAATGTAGTAATAACAAGAATTTTAAAAATAAATCTTTGCAAAAGAGGCATTTTTTTTAATGTACATATTTTTGCAACGTTCTCTGAGGAAAAGGTTGGGTCTGTTGTGGACATATCTACAGACTGTATCATAGCTTGCTTCACAGCAAAACCTTTTGATGTTAAGACCAGCAGCTACTACAGTAAGGACATGGTAATGAGCTTTAATTTGAAAGGGCAACGTCAGCACTCAGATTGATGTCAGAGGATTAAAACGGGCGACTAATAGGGATAAAGTTGAGTGGAAACCAGATTCCTTCAGAGAGCAGCAGCAGCACAAGCTATACTACAAATTATTGAATGAAATTTAATGAAATGTACATCAGGAAAGTTACATAATTAACAGATTTTGATTTCAACAATTAGAATGGTAGCTACAATTTTACATTGTTGTTGCTGCAAAGTAACTCTGCTGTAGTTGAAATTGAAAGTTGTATCACTAGTCCACACTACATTTTGCGGTACTTGGCATGCCATATGCTACCTCACATGTTTTTTTATGGATACTTATAACCAGGCTGGATTTGGTGCAATAATAATTCCATGACAAATATAGTGAGCTACTGATTTTGAAGATTCTGGGTTTCAGATGCAGAACGCCCATACTTTTGGTGCATATCTGTGCCAAATGGTATGGAACTAATCTGCACTGAGCTATTTCTCATTAGACTTGGGGCCCCTGCGAGGTGCACTGGTGTGCCGACTGCAGAATGGGACTGAGAAATGTCCGCCGTTCCTGCAGATGGGGTTCATTTAGTGTTGAGTAGAAATAACTTTGTGACAGTTTTATTGCAGGTCAAGCTACAGGACTAAATACAGGAGGGCACGCCCTTTGTGCTGTATTTGTGTCTTTATTTGTGTTGCTGATTGAGACACAGAAAATATGCTTGTGGGATTTATTAAAACTCACTGGCAGCAGTTCTGAGAAGGCCACATCAGCATTGTGGCTGGCAGGACTCATCAGTGTCTCATAGGTTGTTTGTCAGTGCTGGATGTAATTTGTCTTTTGATTGTATTATCAGTATTCATTATCAGGAAGGAAGACAAGTTTAGTCTGAGAAGGAAAACATGCAACCTGATAAGTGTGTTAAAATAGAGACATTGGGCTCCAAATCAGAATTGCTTTGTAAAGGGGAGGTGTGATGAGTAACCCAGACTATTCCACTGCTTTTCCACTTCAGTGATCAGACATGTTACTTATCTCTGAGTAACAAATCAATGAGTGGTTCCACATTAAGGTTTTAGTACAACACTAGTTCCATTCAGAAATGGAAGAGAAACAACCACAGCGCTCAATACTGTACATGACATTCAGTAGGAGACCGTAGTCTCGTTTGAACCCTCCATGATATCGTGAGATTTGACCACTTAAGCAGACCTCCATTTAATATACAACGGATAAATGAAGTACGGTTTTGTTTTCGGCTGCAATCACTGAAGCAGTTGTGAAAAGTTTCTTTTTTTTTTTTTTTTTTTTCGGTTCCCGGTGGAGAAGAAAAGGTGAGGAGGTTTTAGACGTCATGTCGGTAAGTGTTAGCCTACACAGCTAACCAGAGTAGCTCTGATCTCTCGCCTTCAAAATCGCCTCGACATGTTTGAGCTCCGAATCATAAACAAACCGCAACACATGTCCACTTTCCCACCACATCATCACTTTTTCTTTGCATTTTCACTTTGTTTGCGTTGAATTTGCCCAGAAACCCATTGAAATGCTCTGGTTTGTACCCCGGCAGTAGAGAAGTTACATCATATGCCTATGTGTCATATTTTACCCCTTTAGTGCCCGCCCTAAACGAGACTGCGCTGCCCTATTCCATTGTATTAACTCCTGACTAAGACATAAATGTACAATAACACTGAAGAGCCACTGATTTTGTTATTTATATATATATATATATATATATATATATATATATATATACACATACATCCATTTTCTTCCGCTTTATCCAGAGTCGGGTCGCAGGGGCAGCAGCTCAAGCAAAGCCGCCCAGACCTCCCGATCCACACACACCTCCCCCAGCTCCTCCAGGGAAACCCCATGGCGTTCCCAAGCCAGCCGAGAGATGTAGTCCCTCCAGCGTGCCCTGGGTCTTCCCCGGGGCCTCCTCCCAATGGGACGTGCCCGGAACACCTCTCCAGCGAGGCGTCCAGGGGGCAATCATATTGGCATATCATTTATAGGGATATGATAAATATATATCAACAGATCTAATGAACGTATCAAACGGTAGCTATGTTAGTGTGGCCAGCCATTGTAGCAACCTGAAATGAGTCTGTTGCATCACAGCACTATCTTCCAAATGACTCTAACTTTTGTTGATCTGTTTCTAATCTTATGCAGTATTGATGCAGAATTTTCTGGTTAGATTACATTGTTTGTTTCCTAATGTGGCAGCCACCCCTATTAGTTATCATAGAAAGTCCCTATAGCAACTGTGTCTTGCAAGCCTCTGGCCAATAATAAATTAACAGTTAGACGGATGGAGTGTATTTGTACAGTGCAGTATTGTCTTACAAATAACTGTAAGCTATGTTGAGCTGTTTTCAATCTGTATGCAGAACTTTAGTATGGTAAAAGATTTTTATGAAATTAGATTGCGTGGCTTGGCTGCCTAATGTGGCAGCCACCCCTTTGAGCCATCATAGAAAGTCGTTTTTGGACTTACATCTAGTCAATAAAAAAATTAACAATTAGATGAAGGGAGTGTGTACTACTATTCATGTAGTGTTGTTGTAGTGCTATCTTACTGTAAGCTATTTAGATCTGTTTTTGGAACAGTTTATATTCTGGCAAAACTTAATAAAATGATGTGGCCCAACTGCTGAATATTTAGTAGGGGCTACAGAATTAATCACTTTGCAGTTGGAGTTGCAATGTCAGCATTGGCAGTTTACAAAAATTCGGATATAAGATATGGAAAATGCAAAATATATATGCAGTGCTTGTTACATTTACTTTGGATTCATTTCATTGCAGACAGTATAATCCAAAGATATTTCATGTTTTGTGTGGTCAGCTTCATTTAATATGTTAATATACATTGCACCTGCATTTCAGCTAACACTTACCAGCAACACTCCCCACCCCCATTTTTCGATACCTTCCCACGTTTTTATGATTTGGGTTATATACTTGTTCATAAAATAGGATGTATTGCTAATGGCAAAAGTTGATATTTTAATTTTCACATTATAAATCATCCCAAGGCACTTCACAAGGGTAAGGTTTAACCTTACCAACCCCCCTGAGCAAACATGTAAGCAACAGTTGTAAGGAAAAATTCCCTCTGGCATGTTTGAGGAAGAAATCTCAAGCAGATCAGACTCTAAGGGGTGAACAACTGCTTTGGTCATACTAGCATAACAAATATCAGGTGCACAAAATATGACAAAGAATTCAAGTCAAACATGTAAACATAAATAAATAGCCCCATGGTAAAGTCCCCATGATAACATCCAGGCAGTTAATCATGAGTGCAAATTTAATCATCCAGACACTCTGGCAACATGCTCAGGCAGAGGACCATGAGGTGGATACGCTTCTCCGTTTCAGCCATCGGTGAAGTGAAAATTAATCAGGCAGAACAAACAAGTCATGGAACACCATTTCTCAGCAACAAAGTAACAGAGTAACAGACATGATGCTAATGTGATTACCAGCAGTTACCCTTTGCTTCAGTAACAGTATGTGAGTCCTGGTCCTTATTGGAAAATAACTTAAGATGAAGGAAAAGTAGTTCAGGACATCACTAATATATTAGTCATATGAAAGAGAAAACAGATGGATCTTTAATCTGGATTTGAATAACTCCACAGAATCAAACTGCTTTATCTCACCAGACATACTGTTTCAAAGAACAAGTGCATGATAAGGAAATGCTCCGAACCTGCTGACTTCTTTTAAACCTTAGGAATACACAGTAATCCCGCATTCAGAGAATGCAGAGCACCGACCGGTACATCAGGTTCATTAGCCAGATAGGTAGATTAGTAGGCACTAGTCCATCAAGGATTTTGTATGTTAATAACAAAACCTTAAAATCTGAATCTCACACAAACAGGAAGCCAGTGGAGAGAGGCCAAAATCAGGGTAATATGATCAAACTTTCTTTCAGAACTCTGCGAACAGCATTTTGAACCATTTGAAAACATACTGTATTTTGGTAATCCAGAAATTAAGACATTATAACTAGGGATGTCCCGATCCGACCACGTGATCGGAAATCGGGCCCGATCACGTGGTTTCAGACTTGATCGAAATCGGACGTTGCATCCCGATCAGGAATCCGATATAGATTTTATCGTCATTATTTTGATCAGCGCTATTTTAGGCTCATTATTGCAGATTAATGGGCCTTTCATGCGTCGGAAGCATCAGAGGCGTGAGACGCGTTGCTTTTTAGAGGCGTCAGAAGCGTCGCTTTTGCTTGACTTTTGACGTGACGCTTCTGACGGGAGCGCGCATTGCCACTTGTCGGCAGGCTGACGCCGTCAAAGTTCAACCCAATGTTTTTTTTTTTAATTGAACAAAAGAAAAAACATAAGTTCAACCGGACATTCTCGCACACGCGTGCGGCTGAACCCGATTCCAGAGGAGAAAAGGGAACAAGAGTTCCGCAGTGAATTTGGGAAGAAGAGATGGAATTGTAACCCGGACAGAGGTGGAGGGAGTTACGCGCGCGAAGTTTCTTTCGCAGAACTGCTGTTGGTGTGTTTACGCGCTCAGCCTGATGCCTCGATGGAATGACAAGAGGATGATGGACACTTTCCCACCGAAACTTTTGCTCAGTCCTCCTTCCGTGCGCAGCAGGACCTGATGCTGACAAAGTCCTCAGGATGACGATCTGTCATGTGATTAACAAAAAGAAAAAACAAATTGTCCTGTGATCGTTTGTCTACAAAACAGAGTGAGAGATGGTGTGCAATGAGCAACGTGCACACTCATCACGTTTAGGAGCACGTCTTAAAGAGCTTCCATCTTCATTCACGTTCACTGCGCTGCTATGAACTTGTTGAACACTGATAAAGCATCAGAGGCTACAAGGAGGACTGTCAGAACGCAAATGGAAGTTTTTTTTTCTTTTACTTTTCAAGTTGACTTTTGAACTTTTGATGCTCTGAGCTGTGACGTAGCTTCGCGCTGTCCAATAGGAATGATGCGTCGGACCAAAACACGGAAGACTAGTGGCAGAAACCATTGATCTCTACAAAACAGAAACGTGTCACATTACTGCTCATTTATAGAGCAGTTTTCTGAAGAAAATCCATAGAAATGTTTTTTGTTGTTTGTTACCTCAAAATTTCTGATTACTGTTTAAAAAAGTTTAGAACACTTGTATTTAAAATAGCTAAATCAATAAATGGTTCTTTGGAAACCTTTAATCTATAAATTAAAACCACCTGTTATTTCAGATTAGATCATTTCTTGTTTAACATAAGGAACCTTGGACATTTATTTTTAGACAAATAAAATAACATGGAAATTTGTACATTTTTTTTTAAGTCTGGTAGATTATTACTTGATTGTTCAAGCTACCTCAAGGAGAAGTGCACTGTTTAAGTGATAAATAATAAAATAAGGTGATTAAAATGAAAATATTATATATTTAGCATTTGTTCATTGTTAATTCAGTTTTTTAAAGTATCGGATCAGGACTCGGTATCGGCAGATACTCAAAATCAGATGACTCGGAATCGGATCAGGGCCAAAAAAACCTGATCGGGACATCCCTAATTATAACAGTCTATTCTAGAAGAGACAAAGGCAAGAATCAGTGTCTCTGTGTCAACCGTAGACAGAATAGGTTGAATCTTTGCAATATTACAGCGGTGATAGAAAGCATTACTTGTGATTTCTCTGTGTTGGTCAAAGGGCAGTGTGGGATCAAAGGTCACCCTGCAAATTTTTGCTTCATCACTATCAATAACATATGAATATTTTAGCTGATCAAATTGATTTCTGTGTCTTGCAGGACCAGTGATCATCATCTCAGTCTTGTCAAACTTTAATAGTAAATTGTTTGACATACAATTTTTCACTGAAGCCAGCGAAGCAACATAAATGTAATTCCATAGTGTCGCAATATCGGATCAATAGGTGATATGTAGAATGAAAATAACAGAGGGCCTAATATGGACCCCTGTGGTATCCCATATTTTACTCAAACAAGAAGTAATGTTATGCAAGACACAGAGTGACTAGATAAGTATGATGTCAACCACATGAGAACATTGCCAGTAATGCCAAAATAACTCTCAAGCCTATCCAGTAATACAACCCCTGGCAAAAATTATGGAATCACCGGCCTCGGAGGATGTTCATTCAGTTGTTCAATTTTGTAGAAAAAAAGCAGATCACAGACGTGACACAAAACTAAAGTAATTTCAAATGGCAACTTTCTGGCTTTAAGAAACACTATAAGAAATCAGGAAAAAAAATTGTGGCAGTCAGTAACGGTTACTTTTTTAGACCAAGCAGCGGGAAAAAATATGGAATCACTCAATTCTGAGGAAAAAATGATGGAATCATGAAAAACAAAAGAACACATCACTAGTATTTTGTTGCACCACCTCTGGCTTTTATAACAGCTTGCAGTCTCTGAGGCATGGGCTTAATGAGTGACAAACAGTACTCTTCATCAATCTGGCTCCAACTTTCTCTGATTGCTGTTGCCAGATCAGCTTTGCAGGTTGGAGCCTTGTCATGGACCATTTTCTTCAACTTCCACCAAAGATTTTCAATTGGATTAAGATCCGGACTATTTGCAGGCCATGACATTGACCCTATGTGTCTTTTTGCAAGGAATGTTTTCACAGTTTTTGCTCTATGGCAAGATGCATTATCATCTTGAAAAATGATTTCATCATCCCCAAACATCCTTTCAATTGATGGGATAAGAAAAGTGTCCAAAATATCAATGTAAACTTGTGCATTTATTGATGATGTAATGACAGCCATCTCCCCAGTGCCTTTACCTGACATGCAGCCCCATATCATCAATGACTGTGGAAATGTACATCTTCTCTTCAGGCAGTCATCTTTATAAATCTCATTGGAACAGCACCAAACAAAAGTTCCAGCATCATCATCTTGATTCGAGATTCATCACTGAATACGTATGACTTTCATCCAGTCATCCACAGTCCACGATTGCTTTTCCTTAGCCCACTGTAACCTTGTTTTTTTCTGTTTAGGTGTTAATGATGGCTTTCGTTTAGCTTTTCTGTATGTAAATCCCATTTCCTTTAGGCGGTTTCTTACAGTTCGGTCACAGACGTTGACTCCAGTTTCCTCCCTTTCGTTCCTCATTTGTTTTGTTGTGCATTTTTGATTTTTGAGACATATTGCTTTAAGTTTTCTGTCTTGACGCTTTGATGTCTTCTTTGGTCTACCAGTATGTTTGCCTTTAACAACCTTCCCATGTTGTTTGTATTTGGTCCAGAGTTTAGACACAGCTGACTGTGAACAACCAACATGTTTTGCAACATTGCGTGATGATTTACCCTCTTTTAACAGTTTGATAATCCTCTCCTTTGTTTCAGTTGACATCTCTTGTGTTGGAGCCATGATTCATGTCAGTCCACTTGGTGCAACAGCTCTCCAAGGTGTGGTCACTCCTTTTTAGATGCAGACTAACTAGCAGATCTGATTTGATGCAGGTGTTAGTTTTGGGGATGAAAATTTACAGGGTGATTCTATAATTTATTCCTCAGAATTGAGTGAGTCCATATTTTTTTCCCTCTGCTTGGTCTAAAAAAGTAACCATTACTGACTGCCACAATTATTTTTCCTGATTTCTTATAGTGTTTCTTAAAGCCAGAAAGTTGCCATTTGAAATGACTTTAGTTTTGTGTCAAGTCTGTGATCAGCTTTTTTTGTACAAAATTAAACAACTGAATGAACATCCTCCGAGGCCGGTGATTCCATAATTATTGCCAGGGGTTGTAGACAATGATTAGTAGAGCCTGCAAAGAGTTGAGGTAAAAGTAAACTAAGAAAATGTCTATGTATAAAATGTGCTTGGAGAAAAAAAAATGCCAAAACCCAAACTGGCTAATACAAGGTCCACAGTAAAGAAGCTCTACAACTGGAAGGTCTGTAGCAGCAACTCTGAGGCTTTGCCTATTTATAAAGACATAAGTCACCAACACTGCACATTGCTCTCCCTCCTCCTGGACTTGTGCAGATTTATTGATTGTGTTTGTTGATACCAGTGACTTACTGGACTCTTCCGTAAAAGACCGGCACTGATCTATTCTTCAGCCATCTGAGCCATGTATGGCACTGAAAGCAGCAAACATTTAAAGCTGTGCTGCACTTGCATTGCATAACATCTCAGTCATTAATTGGAAACAAGACATCTTTAAAGATAAGGAATGCTCCCAGCCTGGTTTCTGTTTGATTTCCTCGTCACATGAGCATTTTAGCCACATGATGCAAAATGCTAAGTCGTCTGTGGTACAGATGTATCTCCAGTAGGGAGGATTATACCAATAACATGGAGTGCATGGAGTTACTGTGCATAACTTTACCACAGAAACCTTAGGCCATGTATGGTAGTTGTTTGACAGAACTGCAAATATAGTTCTTTCATTTGTCCTCTTATTGCTATGAATATAGTATATATGCAGTATAGGCATCACATTTCAAATTTAACATGCTTTATTAGCCATCATTGGAAAATAACAGATGATGGAGACGCTAACATTGCAGTGTATTGTGCAAAATAAGGTTTTGCATTTTGTTAGTACAATACCATCTTAGCAACCATGCTAATAAAAATAAGGCCTTATATTTCACCTACCACAGAGTGATGCACACTGCAGTACAAGTATAAATGCTAGTCTCCAACCAACACAGTTGTTATTTTGATGCTCAGTGCCCACCGGTGATGACGGATAACGCGTTACTTATGGCCCCTTCACACACAGTGCAAAGTTTAGACGCCGTTTGGACGAAAACAGGGAAACAGCGCGAAACAGTTCGAAATTGGCGCACAAAACATCGCACCAATGAGCAGGCATGCACAAACCCAGTGTGATTGTATGTGCCCGCGCCGGTGTCCGTCAAGCAAGAACAGTGCGAGGTGCACCACATGGCGCCACTTATGTGGAAGAAATAAAAACCAGCTGGTACCTGTGGAACCACATCGCGCAACTTATGTGGAATCATTTAAAAAACAAAAGAAGAAAAAAACACACCACCCGGGACACAAATTTGCTCCTTTTAAAAACTCTAATTACCAGTCAGAGACTTTACCACTGAGTTATGGAGCTGTTCTTTGAATGCTGCGGGAAGCTGCCTAATATTAAAAAGGACATGAAAGTATTACAAAATAAATTTAAAATCCCACACAATATAAAAACACCACATTTATCAAACAAGCAATACAAATATGATCCATCTGTTCCTCTGGTGATGATCCATGGTCACTGACATACAGTTAGTTATGAAATTACATGAATGAGAAGCAGTGTGCTCTGATGATGTCCACATCTACTGGTCAGTTGCGTCCAGTCACCCGTATTTTGCCCGACACACGTGTCTTATGGAAGGCGCGCCATAGGACAGACACCGTGTCATGTGAAACAGGGCTCACGTGGGTAACGTGACGGTTAGGTCGCCCACTGCATGCTCTGATCTGACGGTCCGTTTCAACCTGGGGGGCTGTCGGTGTCCGCTCCGTGTGTGCGCTCGCTTGCTGCAGCTTGTCACCACCACGGCGATATATGTTTTTATTTATGTCCACGGAAATACAGCAATCAAGACACATATGCCTCACAGTGGATAGTTGTCAGTCCATGACTGTCCAAACACAGTAGGTGTTGTGTAGCTGGAATGTCCAGAATGACAGATCACCACAGCTGGTTCTGTCGGAAGCCACGCCTCCCGTGAGTGGAGTGCACACACCCACGTGTCAGTGTGTGTGTTTGCAGAGTCACTTACACAAATTTCACAGCAATATGACAGTGGTTGCCTGCAGCCTGTTATCATGCCACGAGTGCGACTGGCCACACATTGTCTAAGTGCCATGCGAGCAGTGTTAGATGTTTGTGTGTGTCACCTGGAATTTGGCCGGCACCTGCCGCGAGAGGGTGCGATGGGTTTGCACAGCGCACATTTTGTCTTTCAGGCACTTGTGTGCACAAATAGTTGTAGCAACAGGTGTACAAGGTGTTGGAGGCAGGGACTACTTTACACGGTTTGCACACCATTCCTGCGCCATGCGCACTAAGTGTGCATTTCATCCAAACTTCGCACTATGTGTGAAGGGGCCCTTAGTAACACGTTATTCAAATCTGACCGCTTTTTTCAATAACAAGTAATTTAATGCGTTAATCTTTCCAAATCAGTAATAAGATTAAAGTTACTTCTGCAAGTCACTGTGCGTTACTATTATTTTTGCATTGCGGGTCGATCGATTAAACTGGCTCGTGGGCAGGGGGTTGGGTTCGACTGAACTGCCCACTTTGAGCGAGCTGCGAGCTTTTCCTCCGGTTTTCAGCAGCAGTTCTGAGTTGAAAAACAGTCATCATCTCTCAAAGTGCAGTGATGACAGCACACCTGCACTGAGCTTTACAAAGATATTTTTGTGCTTTTCCCCCCTTTATTTAGAACTCTGAGCTGAGCCGCTCTGTGTCTCCTCACTAAAAACAACTGATCTGCGATGCGTTAACAACTAAGACTTTTTTCCACCCAAATGCGCCTGAACTCTGTTTCTGAGGATGACATGACATTAAAAAACGCTGATAGAACTTTCTTACCTGTCAATCTGTTCGTGTTTTCTGCATAAATAAATGTTATCCATTGTTTTGCTCAAACGCCAAAGCAAGGGTGAGTCCAGACAGAAAGGGGGCATGGAGTGGGGCAGGGACATTGCCCCTCCAATAACACCCCTAGATTAAAGGTCCACTTTTGAAGCCTTTTTTTTTTTACTACTGCTAATACTACTTACAATAATATTAATAATTTCAGCAGCTATTAGGGGAGGTGATGGTCTAGTGGAAAATCACTAAGGGCCCTTGGGCAAGGTCTTTAATCCCTATTGCTCCTGGGGTGTAGTGAGTGCCTTGTATGGCAGCACCCTCACATCGAGGTGAATGTGAGGCATTATTTGTAAAGTGCTTTGAGCGTCTGATGCACAGAGCAGCGATTTTCTGCTGTTATTACGGTGCAGTATTCAGATACACCAAACATAGTAGACTAATGACATAGGTGCCTTCTGATTGTACACACAGAGAACGCCAAAGTTTGTACAGTGTCTTGGTGCGGCTTGGATGCGTTTCGCATCTGCGGGACCATGTAGGAAATTGGCAGCCTGTCGGAGGAGATGTTCTTGTGCTTTAACCTTGGTGTGCTGTGGTGGATAGGCTAAGTGTTGCTGTCACTTACCCGCTGTAACTCTTTCTGTGCCAAAATCCTCTCACTTCAAAGTTCACATTTTAACTTCAGTGGCCAGTTGCTGTTTCACTTGTCTCTTAAAGGCAGTGCCAGCCAAGTAGCTCTCTTCAAACATTGCTCGAGATGACGCCAACATGGGGTAGTGTGGAAATAAAAACCAGCTTTGATCCAGAAACACCTGAGGTTGCATGAGGACCAGGAGAACTCTATTATAAGTGAAAAGGCCAATGAAACCAGAGTGAGATACAGTGCTAAGAAAGAAAACTAAATGAAAATCACTATTAGTTTTTGAGTGATTGTGCAGACAATTAGTCAACCAACTAAAAGACAACGGCAAAATTCTAACCTTCTTGGAGGGGGTAATGATGTAGAGCTCAGTTTCATTGTATGGTTGTGGGACAGTGAGCCACTGCTCATTACTTTGTATCTTGTTTTATGTGTACGTATTATGAAAATGCGAGTCAATGGAAAGTCACCCAAAAACATCAGACCGCTAGCTGTCTCTGCCTGGTCCGCTGTCCGTAAGTAGCCTATGTGTAGCCACAAAACTGCTGTGCGGCGCACCCCAGTCTCTCTGTCTTCCTAGTGTCTGTCTGTCTCTCTCTCTCTCTTGCGCTCTCTCTCTTTTTCATTAGCTGCAGAGGCCAACAGCAATAATGAGTAGAAGTCTGTGGCTGTGAATCTCAAGTTTGCACACTAATCAGTGGGCGTTTCTCACACTTTTGAATAGCAATCGTGGCACCTATTTGTAAAGATCAGGGGCTCATGTTCCCATGTGACTTGTGCATGTGCATCCACTGCGTATCCAATGGCAACATACGATGTGCATTTTAAATAAATGCTAGAGAAATGCATTCTGTGCACTGAAATGAAAAAGCATGAGCAGCCTGTCTGCAGAAAGAGAGAGGGAGAAACAGGCGTTATGCTGCATTGAACTGAACTGCATGTTGCTGCATCTGCAGCTCCATCAGGGATGTTTTGCTGAGTCAGTGAGAAATGAGTGCTGAACACCACCACCACCTGGCAGACACTGCCCACTGCATGCAGGGTGAAGGATTATCAAAGTAGTTGCAGGAAATGTCTATTCCTTTAGAAGAATCTGTCATCTGTGACTTTTCTTTGGTACTCTGTGATAATTTCCACAACTGATTAATGGTTTATGGTAAACTACAGATATGGCTTTGTCAGCAGGAAACATCCAGTGTTCTCTTAACTGTGCACAGATGTGCATAAAGTTGTTCCCCAGTTCCTCTTGCAGTATTTTTTTTTTTTCACATTTAGATACTTGGGATAATTGCTACCAATGATAAGTGTTATTTAGACATAAGGAAACCATTTTCTTTTCGCATCATCATTTGCTAGTTATGTTAACACTGTTCTTTTTCAAGCACAGTAATCATTTCCTTTAATCGCCTCTCAATTTGTTTCATTCGTTTATTATGTGCACTCTGTTAACTGTTCCCCCCCTGCCCTCTTTTCTCTCCTCATGCAGAAAAACTGTACAACTCAAATGGACGAGAGCTACGACGAGCCCTCTTTTCCCTCAAACAGATTTTTCAGGTAATCTTTTTTGTTGTGAGCTGTTAAAACATCTTTTTAAATTTTTTTCTTTCTGCTTTCCTCCATCCATTTTCTCCTCTCTTCCTCTGTCCACATACATGGGCTTTATGTCCTCATTGTGCTGACAACAGAAAGAAACTCACAGCAATTAGCAAGAACCCATTTACGGTGCATCCAGAAAGTATTCACAGCGCTTCAATTTGTCCACATTTTGTTATGTTACAGCCTTATTCCAAAATGGAGTACATTCATTTTTTTCCCCTCAAAATTCTCCTCACGGAACCCTGTAATGACAATTTCAAAAAAAGTGTTTTGAAGTTTTGGCTTTTTTTTTTAAATAAACTAAGAAATGAGTATTCACACCTTTTGCACAATACTTTGTTGAAGCACAAGCTTGGCGCACCTATCTTTGGGCAGTTTTGCCCATTTCTCTTTGCAGCACCTCTCAAGCTCCATCAGGTTGGATGGGGAGCATTGGTGCACAGCCATTTTCAGATCTCTCCAGAGATGTTTAGTCAGATTCAGGTCTGGGTTCTGGCTGGGCCACTCAAGGACATTCACAGAGTTGTTCTGAAGCCACTCCTTTGATATCTTGGCTGTGTGCTTAAGGTCATTATCCTCCTAAAAGATAAACTGTTGCCCCAGTCTGAGGTCAAGAGCGCTCTGGAGCAGGTTTTCATCCAGGAAGTCTCTATACATTGCTGCATTCATCTTTCCCTCAATCCTGACTAGTCTCCCAGTTCCTGCTGCTGAAAAACATCCCCTCAGCATGATGCTGCCACCACCATGCTTCACTGTAGGGATGGTGCCTGGTTTCCTCCAAACATGATGCCTGGTATTCACCCCAAAGAGTTCAGTCTTTGTCTCATCAGACCAATGAATTTTGTTTCTCATAGACTGAGAGTCCTTCAGGTGCCTTTTGGCAAACTCCAGGTGGGCTGTCATGTGCCTTTTACTAAGGAGTGACTTCCGTCTGGCCAGTCTACCATACACGCCTGATTGGCGGATTGCTGCAGTGATAGTTGTCCTTCTGGAAGGGTCTCCTCTTTCCACAGAGGAATGTTGGAGCTCTGGCAGAGTGACCATCAGGTTCTGCAACTCCCTGATTAAGGTCCTTCTTCTCCAATCGCTCAGTTTAGACGGGTGACCAGCTCTAGGAAGAATCCTGGTGGATTTGAACTTCTTCCATTTACAGCTGATGGAGGCCACTGTGCTCATTGGGACCTTCAAAGAAGCAGAAATGTTTCTGTACCCTTCACCAGATTTGTGCCTCGACACAATCCTGTCTCAGAGGTTTACAGACTATTCCTTTGACTTCATGCTTGGTTTGTGCTCTGACATGCACTGTCAACTGTGGGGCCTTATACGTACACAGGTGTGTGCCTTTCCAAATCACATCCAATCAACTGAATTTACCCTAGGTGGACTCCAGTTAAACTGTAGAAACATCTCAAGGGTGATCAGTGGCAACAGGATGCACCTGAGCGCAATTCTGAGCTTCATGGCAAAGGGTGTGAATACTTATGTACATGTGATTTCTTAGTTTTTGCCCATGGCCATCAAATATGACCATTGCGAAGACTTTGTGTCCGTCCGTTCGCCTGCCTGCCTGTCTGTCTGTCTGTGCATTTGTTTGTGCTCAGCGTAAATCCAGTCAGAATCTTCAAATTTGTAGGGACCATTCTTGGGACACAGTCCCTGGACAAGTTCAAAGATGGCCAACCCTGATCTATTTTAAGAGGTTAAAAAGTCATATTGTGTTTCAATCTTTTCCATTTTTTGTTTTGAGTGGCGGAGGTGACAGCCATTCAGACGAGAGCGGCACCATGACATCATTGGCAGGTCTCTCTAAAAACGCTTAATTTATGTGTTTATATAACATGTTTTTCATATATTCTGTAAACGCTAGCAAAAAAATAGGCACATCTAAAACTGAAATTGTTATTTTTGGAACCTAATAACTGCTCTGAAGTGATTTACAAGACATTTGGCGGATGCTAGCATGGTGATGTCACAGGCTGGTAGCTAGCTGCACACTCCATTTTGTTTGTGTATAAATATAGTGTCTTTGTCATGTATTATTTAAAAGCTAGTGAGAAATAAACACTTCTAAAACTGAAAACACTGTTTTTGTAATCTTCTAATACCTTCAGACTGATTTTGCGCACGTGCAGGCTAACTTCTGCTAACTCAAAGCTAACTTCCACTGTTGTCAAAAGCTCATAAACGTAAATATTGTTTATAATTGATTGATAGAGTGGCTTTATTGAACATCTACAAATTGTAAGTAAGACGATAGAATTTTTAATGTAAATACAGTAAATGTGTAATTATATATATATATATATATATATATATATATATACACACACACACTTTACACTGGGACTTGAAAGTTCAGCTACAGTTTGCCAGAAGGTACAGCTGCAAGCCTAGATTTGATGTTTTGTTGAAGGAAAATCCTCCTCTATACCACTTCATCATAAAGCTGTATAATTGGGGATACAAAATGCAAAATATGCACTGTGCACAATTTCTCCTTTTGCTTTTATCCTTTTACTTGAATAATAATTTTTGTAACATATCTGCACTGCTACTTCACAAGGACTTTAATATGCGTCATACAGCAGTGGCTGTGATTTAAAATCTGCAGCTCATAAAGTCCAGAGGGTTTCATTGGGCTTTGTGTCTGTTGTGTCTAGCCTCATAAACATTCTCACAAAAATACAACTAAGCCATGTCAAGTGTCACTTTGTATCCTTTCTCCTGGAATTTCGCTGTTCATGTGAAGGTAACTTGTATGTAATTCTGGCACGTTGTTACATTTCGACATCACTTTCATGAGACAGTTGCTGTTGACTCTGCATTCATGGCAGCTGCGTGGTGTTCAGGTCTGTTCGCACATCACACATTGGGCTGACCAAGAGGACCATCTGCCAGAGTTGAGCAGAGTTAGCCAACAGTTAGGTGGAAAAGAGAGCAACAGAAGTTGGTGCAGGCCCTGATTATCTTTTGATTTCCCTTTCATGGCTTTGTGGAGTTTCACTCATCGGAAATAATTATCCCCTTTCTTCTACACTATCACTTGCACAGGAGTGTAAGAGCATAGGAATCGCTGTGGCCCATTTGGTTTCTTGGGGTATGAGCGCACTGCTTCTGCATGCTTAGGATGACCAAATAACTGGAGTCTCCATCATAGATCCACAGTAAACTTACTGTGGAAGTACTTGCTCATATTCCTGAGAGAAATAGCACTGCCCACCCTGCAGCGTTTATTGCTGTCTTCCTCCCCATCCCATCTGAACAGTAAAGCACATCAGAAAAGCATTAAATCCTGCAAAACACTTTGTGCTTGGCCTTAAATTACAGCTATCGACAGGTGTGACAGGTACAGGTGGTTTTGTTATCCAGGACAAAATATGGGATGAAGTGGGAGGCTGCAGAAAAAAAGTATAACGCAATGCTAAAATACCCTTAGCCATATGAACATAAAATAGATACAGAATGTGACCTTTTGACCTCTTAAAATAGGTCAAGGTTAGCCTTGTTTGAACTTGTCCAAGGTCTGTTTCCCAAGAATGCTCCCTGTGAATTTGAAGACCCTGGCAGCAATAGGACTGGACCTATGCTGAGCATGGACGCAAGACCTTCACAGTACCCATAGTATTTTGGCCTCGGGTAAAAATTAACTGAAGGCTGACTGTGAAAATATCAGTAGTGATAATGGGTGCTTGATACTTTCTTAAATTTTTGTGCATTTCCTTCGTGAACTTCTCTTACAGCATTTTGGATATGTGGTGCGTTTCTCTTGACGTGACCCAGCACGAAGGTGCATCAGTGTTAATGACCCCAGTGTCTGGAGAAGGCCAAGGGAACACCTACGTTTCACCTGGCTGCAGCACATAGATGGTTACGTTTCAGGGATGGCGATAGATGTCTGCCTGGGTTGTTACCATCCAGGACCCAAGGTTGTTCTGACATGTGTTGGATCTTACAATTCACAGCAGTAGCGCATGCTGCCACATGTGATGTAACCATCCCAAATCAATTTCTATAAATGATTCTGTAAAAAGCACTAAGGTGGTTTTTGGCTTTTTTTTTATCTGAATTGTTCACAGCAGATGGATAGAACATGAATTCTTCTTTCCCCCTGTGGTGTTGCAGGTGGTTTTAACCCCCCCGCCTCCTACCTCCACTCACTCACTCACTCACTCTCACACACACACGCACGCACACACGTGGCCATCATCGCCTGGTCCTGATTTTGTGGAACAAACAATGGGAGGAAAAGAGTTGAGAGAATTTCATTGGTACAGATATTAAAACTTTAGCATGACTATTTTTGGACATAATTCATGAGGCCCAAGGCAGTCAAATCTTCTTCTTTTTTTTTTTTTTTTTTTTCTTTTTTTTTTACAGCCGATCATGTTCCAGAAGTCAAAGAACAATTTTAATGTGTGCCCATTTACAGTGCCTCAAATCCCAGCTATTCAGGTTTTAATGTATGAGCTACGGGAACAAGTTTGAGGTCATTGTTCCTGTTCATAGTGAACCTGTATTTAAACTCTGTTCAGCCAAAAACTGATTTAACTCTAATTTGTGTCCATTACCAGTCAGTCTGCTGGGACGACTCTCACCTGTTGATGTATCTTTGGCTGCATCGAAGTCAAGCAGTGTTTATTACTGAATGTGAATTTGTATTCATATGTGAATTTTCAAAATACGCATGTCCTCACATGGCAGCAGGCTTCACAATATCTTGAGTGCCCTTTCCAATGTACCTCACACCCTGACCTCCAGTAAAATTAAGCCAACATGGAAGTGCCAAAACACTCAGTTCTTTGAATGCTTGTTTAAATCTGGCTTCAAAAAAGTGAGTCACTCCCCATTGAAGCCCATGTTAAAATCTAAGACTTTCTCCAACAGTTTGGCACAAAAGCAATTTTGGTCTCTGTAGTTAATTTTTTTCTAAATAACTCATCAGTTTAAGACATTATAAGTTGTAAATTTATGAATAATTAGAGGTGTAATCATTTTGAGTGACAGCTGTGGACTAGGAAGCAGATTCCAGAGTCCAGGGCTCTGCGAACAGTGGTTGTTGTGGACTCGATCATGTTTGTACTTTCTGAGCATTTTATTACAAATATCTGTGATAATATGGCTTACTGTATGGGTAATTGTTAGATTTGGGATGAAGTCACCATCAAGTCACTCAAGTCATGAATCAGCAAGTCTCAAGTGAAATTTTTAGTGTTATTTAATTTGTATGTTAGCACTTTTTGCTCTCATAAGTAGGTATCATCTTTAGCACTAATATATTTTGTAACAGTAGCTTGCCGACATTAGGACCACTGATAATGCACCGTTTCTTTCACCAAAACCTCAAATCTAGGCTTGCATCGCAGATCTACCTTCTGGCAAATTGTAGCTGAACCTTCAGGTTGTCTTTTTAAGAAAATCCTCCTCTATACCACTTCATCATGAAGCTGTGTTACTGGCAACACAATTGCAAAACATGCACAATGTACAATTTCTGCAATCACAGCCACAGAAGCCTATAACGTCTGAGGTGTCTAGGTGTCTTGGTGGCTTTCCTCACTCTTCTCCTTCTTGCACAGTTATTCAGGTTTGAGAACTGTCTGTTCCACATAAATTTACCATAGAGTGCCATACTGTTTGTATTTCTTCATATTTGATGTAAATAAAGTCCAAGACATATTCAGTGACTTGGAAATGGTCATGTATCCATCCCCTGACTTGTTTGAAGAAAACTGCCAATAAAAGTGATTATTTACTGGTGTTATACCAAAGTGTTCCATTACTTAAGTAACCCAGTTTGAGTTTAAGGAAGGTAATTTTATAAATTGTAATTTTTGGTACTTGGAATGGCATAAACAAATGAAAATGTGTGAAATAACCAAGTGTTCCAATACTTTTGGAGGGTACTGTGTACAGTCTGTGTTGTAACTCTGTTTTCTGCTGGAATGCCAAACAGAATTAACATGTAAAATGTAAACATGTAAAACGTTTCTTTCCATGTACCCCAGTGTCCTTTCTGTTTCTGTCTATTAAATGGGGTATGTTATTATTATTTTTTTTTTGACACAGGATGACAAGGATCTGGTGCATGAGTTTGTGGTGGCTGAAGGACTGACATGTTTAATAAAAGTGGGGGCTGAAGCCGACCAGAACTACCAGAATTACATCCTCAGGGGTACGTCCAGTGCTGCGCAGCTCCACTTTGCACCAATAAACTTTCTGAATGCTTCCCTGCTTTTTCACACTTGAGTTACAACACAGCCCAATCAAGGATGTTATTAATCAAACCTGTAGCACTTTGCTTTTCCATAAACCTCTTCAGAAACACACGCTGACATACAAAACCAAATTAATGAATCTGCTTGATGCTTTTCTCACGCCCATACACTTAAGGCATATAAACATACTGAAACACATGTCATGACATAATGTGGTTGACCTAAATCCACATTTAGCAGCTGGCTAATTTATCTTCCCTACATTAGTAATGTCAAAGATCATATATGGTAAGGTCAAGGTCATCATGTTTGGGGATGTTGGAGGACTAAAGAATGTGTCGCACTTGGTAAAAGGTCACGGCCATTTAAAAACCTGCTGTGAGGGGGCAGGACGCACGTGCTTTAGTGGCCAATAAAATTTCTGGCAGGATATTGCAGATCATAAAACTAATGTCCTATCCTTCCCCACACTTTGCTCCTGTCTTCATTTCTTTGTCATGCATTCAGTCATCTGTGCCTGAGAAAACATTTTATTGCTGTCTCTGTTAATTCCTTTGAACACGCACATGATGTAAGTAAAAAGACAGGACATTCTAAATAAAAATGTTTACAGAACCTGCCTATTTCTCAAATGGGGGAATTGAGTTTTGAGCCTGTGTTTAAGGGATGTGACCTTTTTTGGAGAAGATGAATGATACCACATCCCCTCATTTCAAAAAAACAAACACACATGCAATACACGCATTGTCCCGAATATAACGCAAATATATCTTTGTTTCTTGGAAATATCTTGTTTTAGGAGTTTCATCAAGAGAGTGCATAATTGAAGCCTAATATATATCTTTATTTTTATGTGAAGTGGCTCAGATGTGACAGTGCTGAATACTTAGTTATGCTCCTGTGGACTGAAGTGAGTATGACAGTTCAAAAGCCGTACACGACCAAAACGTCCTTTGGAGAGACACTGTGCTGCTCAGTGCACCAACAAATATTAAATTTTCATGTCGCGTACAGGAAAATCAAAATTAATCTGAGGTATCAAGAAGATTTCACCTGCCTGGATGGAGATGCAGCCATGATGAGCCGTGCGCGGCTGAGAAGAGGCACACATTCTGGCTGCAGGTCTTGATTTTAATGTGATTTGATTTACTTTGCAAGTTCAGCCCGTGCACAAAATGCAAAGCACACAATTTATGTGGACCATTCTAACAGTGGCAAAAAGTACAAAACTTATTTTCATTGTGTTCCATGCCTCATGCTGTCCTTGTCCATGCACCCCCCCTCCACACCTCCCAATTTCATTAGTGAAGGCAATGTTTTAGTATTGACATCGTGATTATCTAATTAAGTTGACATTTCCAAACCCTATTTTCAGACATTTAATGTCATTGTTTTCTTGGATGCTTCTGTGTTTGTGATGCTCTGGTATTCATTAATTCATTCATTTTGTCCTCATCTGGTTGTGGGGTGAGGTGGCAGTAGACCAAGCAGCTCATCACACGCTTCTCTATCCTCATCCAAGTCCTCTTACTCTTCCTGGGGATCCGGAGGCCTTCCCGAGCCAGCTGGGACAATAATCCCTCCAGCATGTCCTGAATCTTCCCCGGTGTCTTCTGGCAGTTTGATGTGCCTGGAAGACTTCCCTAGGGAGATGACCAGGGGTATCCTCACCAGATGCCCGAACCATCTCAGCTACTTCCTGTTGATGCAAATAGGCAGTGGCTCTACTCAGAGTCCCTCTTAAGCCCCGTTTACACATAGACGATAAACTCTCCCGGAAGCGTCCCGGCAGAGATTTTGCCCCCGCTGGGCCGTTTTAGGGATCAAACGCCGTAGTTAACGCCGACGCACGGGGGCGTGGTTTGGTTCCGGCTTCACCGGGAATTGTCGAAAAAATTATTCAACATGTCGAATAATTCCGGGAGCGCTCCCGGAGAAGTGGCCTGACGATGGAGACAACGCGAACAACGGCGTTTGATACTTTTTAATCGCCGTGTCATCCCGCCCCTTCCTGTCGTGCCGCAGTTTACACCGCCGTAATTGGCGGCCGGCGTTGTATCCCTAATCAACAGCGTGTAAAACGGCGATAGAGTCCACATCGGCGTCCTCAAAGGCGTTTTAACCAGCGACAGAGGCAGACAAAACGGCGGCGCTAGCGGACAGTACGCTGTTCTAAACGACACCTCCCGGTTAACGGCGTTCCAAACGGCCCATAGGCAGCGGTCAGTATAAAAAAATGCATGCAGGTCTCTCACTCGCAGCCAGCTCGATATTTTTGCAGAGAAGCTCCAGTATGCCTCCTAAAATAAAATTGGCAGCGGCAAGGAATTACCAAGAGGTCTGGTTCAGAAGCAGAGGGTAGCCCTGTGGTGCAGACGAGCAACACGTTGAGGAGGGGAAAAAGGAGAGAAAAGAAAAGGCTGAGAGATGAGCTCCCTGTCACTCCCTCCCCCTGCACTGACAGCTGCTTCAGCCTATTATACTCTGGATGTGGTGCCTATATGCAAAAGTTCCTGGAGTAACGCAGGATTTGCCTGGATAAATCCAGCAGTACACAGGGCATTATCAGCAGCAGCAGAACACTGCCATTCTCACGCGCGTCTTAACCTGCGATTGTAAAGGATAGAACTGAGTATTAACCCCAGTTGCCTGAAAACTCTGCTTTATTCCAGGATTTAGCGGCATTTTATCTGCGTATTTGCGGCTAGTACGGCGCTCAAAAAGCCGGCGAAATGCTCCGCCCCTTTCCATCGTGAAAACAGCCGGAACTACCGCAAACTTCGGTCTACATACTACCCGCCGACAAAACCGTCTGTGTAACCTGGGCTTTAGAAATTTGAGCTTCTCACTCTGTCCCAGAGTATAAGACCAGATTCCCAGTGGAGGAATCTAATTTCCAACACTTGTATCCATGTCCTTGTTATTTTGGTCATTACCCAAAGTTCATGACCATAGGTGAGGAGAGGAGCGTAAATCAAGAGTTTTGCCTTTTGGCTCAGCTCTTTCTTCACCACGACGATCTGCTACAGTGTCTATAAAACATCACAGGAAGCCCCAATCCATCTATCAATCTCACACTCCAAATTGGAGGTCTGACGTGTATTCATTATTTTATGTTCTGACTTTTATTAGACAAAGTTGTAACAAGTTGGAGGTCCGACATATATTGTATGATCTAAACTATGCCTCGTCTCTGACTCAGGCCCCTAAATCATGCCAGTTAAATAGCCAAACACCACACAGGGGTTTGAAAACTTAAGAATTGTCCACATGTATGAGTTGTTACTTTCACAATGCTGTGAAGAATGAGACCTCTTCTCATATCTTTTCATTCCTCAGTGTTGTACTCTTCCTTTTCCACCCCTTAACTCCTCAAGTGTTCTGCTTAAAACATCTGTCAGTGTTTCTGTGGGACTGACTGCCTTTCTACTTTCATGTGTTAATTTAGTACTTCATTTCTGCAGACTCCAGTGTTTTTCTTTTCATTTTTCCCCTCCTTTTCTGCAATATCACTGCAAGAAACTAAACCAAACTACACCTCTCCCAAAAAGGCCTTTAACCTGCTAAAACCTCTGACCTGGTTTCTCCCAAACATCTGAAAAAAAAGTGGTGCAGTAGATCACTGCTTGTTGTGTCGGAGGATCCGAACCCAACACGAGCTCCAGCGCAGATGCACAGATCAGAAATGTATGTGGACTTGGCTGCCTTCATGCTGATCACTTCCAAGAGGAGCTATGTCATAAGGATTCCCAGTAGAGGAGTAAATTACATGCCTGAAATGTTCACACGTGCACTGAGAGAAAGCACGCACCAAGTATGGCATTAGTGATTGTTTTGGTATTATACACGGATCACTTCATACATTTCAAACTAAATTTGTCTGGTCTGCATGAAAACCCTCTTATTGGAACAACATTGCACTATTTTTTGTGTGTGTGTGTGTGTGTGTGTGCGCGCGTGTGTGTGTGTGTAAAAATCAGTCTTTCATAGATTCAGAAAGGTACAGTCACACATGCAATGGTGCAGGTTTCAAGCCTTAGCTTTTCGTAACATTGATGTCATTCTACTTACATGACAGCTTCTGGGGCCTTCTACATCAGCATTTTCCTTTTTTCTTTCCCTCGACTTCTCGGAGCCCCCGGGGCTGTTGGAGGCCAGTTATGTGTGTAGGCTCTGAGTTTGTCCGGGCCCTCTCTGGGCCCCTCACACCTGGCTCAAACGGCCTTCAGAGCCGGGGGTGTGCTCCTTGGAGGTTTGTGTTTTTGACCCAGGTGAAAGCTTGTATGTCTTTATCACCCCATCAGCAGGAATGGGTGTGAGGTCACTTTTTCAGAGGCACTCATGCCATCTGGTCTTCTTATAAGCCAATGTGCTGCTCTGGTTTAGTGCTGCACACACAGGAGCCAAAATAAGGAAATGTATGACTCAATAGCAAAAAAAACATCAGCAATGTGCTATTCAGACAGTCATTACTATAGTAGTTTGCAGCTAAAAAGCAAGACAACCTTTTATGTGAGTTTATTTATATAATGCAGTGTGGACTTGCAGATGAAGAATGTTTGTATAGTGTTACATGTTTTTTAAAAACCTGATATTTGACCAAAAGATCAACAGGACTGAACAGTGTCATGTAATGTACCAGTTAATCAAGTCAGCAATCATCAATGTGTCATGTTGTTGAAAGTTTTCTTACCTATTTTGCAGCTACAGTTGTAGCTGCAGAGAGTTCAGATCTTGATGCCATTTTGTTGATTTGTTATTTTTCTCAGTCACATTTACAAAAGCAGCTCAACTAATGCTGTTTTACATGTGCAAATGAAGTGATAGGTGCAAAGCATTCTTGTGATGGAATCTGTGAATGTTTCCAGGCAGCAGCTACTTTGGTTTTAAGTATTAAGTATTAAGTATTTAAGTACAATGGGGGAAAATAAGTATTTGACCCCCTGTCAGTTTTACAGGTTTTCCCACCTACAAAGAATGGAGAGGTCTGTAATTTGTATCATAGGTAAACTTCAACTGTGAGAGACACAATCTTATATATATATATATATATATATATATATATATATATATATATATATATATATATATATATATATATATATATATATATATATATATCTCCAGAAAATCACATTGTATGATTTTTTTAAACAATTAATTTGACCTCCTACCAACCAGCAATTATTCTGGCTCTCACAGACCTGTTAATTTTTCTTTAAGAAGCTCTCTTATTCTGTGCTCTTTACCTGTATTAACTGCACCTGTTTGAACTTGTTACCTGTATAAAAGACACCTGTTCACACACTCAATCAATCACACTCCAACCTGTCCACCATAGCCAAGACCAAAGAGCTGTCTAAGGACACCAGGGACAGGACTGTAGACCTGCACAAGGCTGGGATGGACTACAGGACAACAGGCAAGCAGCTTGTTAGAAGACGACAACTGTTATGATTATTTATTAGAAAGTGGAAGAAACGCAAGATGACTGTCAATCTCCCTCGGTCTGGGATTCCATGCAACATCTCACTTTGTGGGGTAAGGATGATTCTGAGAAAGCTCAGAACTACACAGGAGGACCTGGTCAATGACCTGAAGAGAGCTGGGACCACAGTCACAAAGATTACATTAGTAACACATGATGCTGTCATGGTTTAAAATCCTGCAGGGCAGCAAGGTCCCCCTGCTCAAGCCAGCACATGCCCAGGCCTGTTTGAAGTTCACCAGTGAGCATCTGGATGATCCAGAGGAGGCATGGGAGAAGGTCATGTGGTCAGATGAGACCAAAATAAAACTTTATGGAATCAGCTCCACTTACCATGTTTAGAGGATGAGAACAACCCCAAGAAAACCATCCCAACTGTGAAGCATGGGGGTGGAAACATCATACTCTGGTGGTGCTCTTCTGCAAAGGGTACAGGACGACTGCACCGTATTGAAGGGAGGATGGATGGGGTCATGTATTGTGAGATTTTGGCAAACAACCTCCTTCCCTCGGTAAGAGCATTGAAGATGGGTCATGGCTGGGTCTTCCAGCATGACAATGACCCCAAACACACAGCCAGGGCAACTAAGGAGGGGCTCCATAAGAAGCATTTCAAGGTCCTGGAGTGGCCTGGCCAGTCTCCAGACCTGAACTCAATAGAAAATCTTTGGAGGGAACTGAAACTCCAAACCTGAAAGATTTGGAGAAGATCTGTATGGAGGAGTGGACCAAAATCCCTGCTGCAGTGTGTGCAAACCTGGTCAAGAACTACAGGAAACGTCTGACCTCTGTAACGGCAGACAAATGTTTCTGTACCAGTTGTTAAGCTATGTTTTTCTAGGGGGTCAAATACTTATTTTATGCAATAAAATGTAAATTAATTATTTAAAAATCATACAATGTGATTTACTGGATTTTTTTTTTTTTTTTTTAGATTCTGTCTCTCACAGTTGAAGTGTACCTATGATAAAAATTATAGACCTCTCCATTCTTTGTAGGTGGGAAAACATGCAAAACTGACAGGGGGTCAAATACTTATTTTCCCCACTGTATTAAGTAAGTAAACTGGAATACAAATCAGTTTGTGGTGAATAATTCTTGTCAATAATGGTGGCAATCACAGTGGACTAGGAAAAGCATGGATTAATGGTGAAATGCATCGACATGCAATAAGTGTCTGGCTTGAGCAGACGGAAACACATGAATACACAAGCCTCAACTCTACTGCCAAAAGCAGATGTTGCTTTGAAACTTAATTTTCTATATGTGGTGATATTAAAAGCCATGTTTTCTGCCATTTTGTTGGCTTTGCAAAAAATACCATCGTAGCCAAATACACCAGATGAATACATATGAACTGTAGGTTGTCACAGTAACATAGCTGACCATGTAACATATATAAGTACTTAATTGAAGTGAACAGTCTTTAATGAATTGTAAAATGTATACATTGCACAGTAGTAGAGAAGTTTAAATCTTCGACTGGACTGGGTTGCTTGACGTGAGGACGTTTCGCTTCAAATCACAGAAGCTTCCTCAGCTAAAATTCTTGCTCTGGTAGTCTGACTTCTGTCTTGACTCTTGTAGAGAAGAATGCTTCTTCTCTACAAGAGACAAGAGTCAAGACAGAAGTCAGACTACCAGAGCAAGAATTTTAGCTGAGGAAGCTTCTGTGATTTGAAGCGAAACGTCCTCACGTCAAGCAACCCAGTCCAGTCGAAGATTCAAACTTCTCTACTATGGAAACCACCTGGACAACTGAGAGCCTACACAGAAACATTGCACAGTAGTCATACTGCAAATACTATCAAATCTATTGCACATATTTGACATACCTCATTTTTCTATCTGTTGCATTGGCATATTAGTCACATATCCCCCCCCCCCCCCCCCCCCCCACACACACACACACAAAAAAAAAAATGCATCATGAAGAGGCAAAAAACATAAGTGGCATTGAGCTATAAGTCACATTTATTGCTACCACTTCATACAACAAGGAGGCCCAACAGAAAAATCATACATCTGCATCTCCTTGGCAATTACCATGACATGGAGATGTAACTGCACCATTGATGAAGGAGAATTCCACCTAATTACAACCTAGACTGCATTTTTACATGTTTCGAAGGTCATTTTTCCACTACAGACAAAAAATACATTTAATCACCACATTATTTATAAAGAAAACACCGTGTTAGCAAGCAGAAGCTCGTGAACAAATTAATGTTATTGTAAAAGGTAAAAAGAGGTCTGGATAAACTGCTTCTTCCCACTACTGAACAGTCCAAAACTTTATTGGAAGTTCTAAGATGAATGGACACCTTGAATGTGGATCTAAACATTTGCTACTTATTATCTGGAAAATAAGTAACATTAGTGTAATATCACCTGTAACATTAATATGTTATTTCATGTAGTATTGCAGTATTTATATAATATTGTATGAGTAATATTACCATTCTGTTGAATTGTAATTTTCCTCAAGATGTGCTTTTTTAAGTTACACTATAAAATGGTGTTTTTTACATTTAAAAAAAATAGGAAAGGGTTTTCAGATTTTTTTTTTTTTTTCCATGATGAACATTCACACTGTTTTAAAAAGTGGTTAACATGAGATGCAAAAATCACTCAATTTTAGAAATCATTCTGGCCAAGGTTCCTTCACATCCAGAAGTCATGATGGCTTTGCATTCAGTACTGTAAGAAAATCAGTGCACTTAAAATGTAAGTTACACTTCTGAATGTATTGCACGGGTATAAACGAGTCACGCTGTGTATAGTCCAAACGTATTTGCAAATCAAATAAGTCATGTCCACGTTTTATTTTTTGCTTTAATCTCACATTTATTTTTCCATCTTCTACTGTGGTCTCTTTCTACATGCTGCAAGATCTTCTGCTTTTAATGACACAGCTGTTGTGATGCCATCATTTAAAGCACCTTGACTTCCTCCTTTCTAGAGGAGAAGCACTCGGTGGGAAGTGGAGATGTGCTCTACTCAAATGTTTCATTGCCTCTTAAATTGTGTGGGAAGTGGAACATTGCTCCCAAACCAGTGCTTAGTCCAGTGTTCAGTGTCACACCGCAGTATGTAGGGTTTTTTTTTCTTTTGGGTGGGGAGCAGCATTCTATTCAAAAAGCTGCAAATGCTCTGCTGACAGAAGATTCTTTTGTTGGAAGTTCTTGCTTCTCAGTGTCGTGGTGGAATGAAGTTTGGTGTGTAGCATGTTGGCATGGCATCACGTCGTTGCATTGGGTCTCCAAAGAGTTTAATTCCTGAAGCTAGTTGGGGTGAAAACCTGTAAGCCTTCAGACTTCTTTTGCAGGAGGATAGACACCCACCAACTGCAGACGTTATATAGAAAATAACATCTTATGAACATATAAGCATTGCTTGTTCTAACGCAACAACTAACGATAGATAAACATGTGGGTGTCACAGTACACAGAAGTAACTGTTCAGTTCATATTTGTGGTTGGACGTCACAGTTCGGTACGAGTTTGGCATTTACATGCAGTAGCTTTAATCAGTGAGCAGCAGACAAAGTGTAAATGTAAACTTTGTCTTTTCATTAAATGTTTAGAAATTGTATTATTATTATTATTATTACTATTATTATTATTATAACACGGAGAGAACATGCAAAGTCCAAACTGAAATGGCACAGGTGGGAATCGATTCCATGACCTTCTAGCTGTGAAGCCACAGTGCTAACGATTAAGCCACCATGCTGCCCAATAATAATAATAATAATGTGTATATGATAACAAGAACCTAAACAATTTATAAATATATTAAGACAGTAAATTAACATTAAAAAATGTACGTAAATTAACAGTAAATAAAGGGGTTGAGTTCTTCTAAAAACTGTTGAGGTTTAAGGTTCTAAAAACATTCTGGAATCACACACAATTCCAACTCATTATTAATTTTATTCATATATAGCGCCAGTTATAGAAACCTTGCACAATTACCACCCTTGAAAATGTCAGCTACCTGTTTTAGAAACACTACCCAATCAAGAGCCCATGGATCCCCACGGACAATGCAGTATAATATAATATAAAAATGTAATTACGGGTTTAGACATTAAAAAACATCCAAACATTATTCACTTGTCGAACGCAACAGTTGTAACAATTATTTGTGATGGAGATCATACTGTGGGTTTGGCAATACTTGATTAAAAAAGGTGAAGCTTAAAAATAATTAAAAAGCATTCCAGAGTGACTCTTTATTGGTGTGAGTTAATCTAATCATTGTTTTTGTGTGATCCCCAGACATATTTTCTTGAAATGTGGCTGTAACTGAATTCTCCTCCCCTTGCTGCTTTGATTGTTTTGTTGAGCATTAAGTGAAAAACCAGCCGTGGTTAGGTCAATAGCGGTGTTGGAACCTCTTGCCGGAAACGGAGCGTTGTGTTGACTGGCAGTGTTGTAGGCGGCCTGCTTGAGGAAGGGGGGACCTTTACTGTGGTCTGTCTAAACATATGCGCTGGGCTGAGCAGATTTGTGCAAAAAAAAAAAAAAATCTATGTGGGTTGTTTCGATGAGTTTCTTGTTTGTTGAAGGATGTGCATTTAGGGGTTGGGAAGTGTTGGTCTTGTCACACCACTAAACACTTGAGCTTCTGAGTTTTAATAAGAGTATAAGCATGCTTTGTGATGATGGGGATCTCCTCCAATTCTGTTAGGCAGTGACTGCTCCTCCTGCTCCTTCATGCAGGTGTCTATCCATCTGTCCATCTTTTTTTCCGCTGCTCCAGGTTGCCACATCTTGATTTTGCACAAGTTTTGTGCTTTATGCTCTTCCTAAAACAAGTCCAGAACTAGAAGAAGAACGGGCACAAGTGGACTACAACAAAGTTCCTTCTTGGTTTGCGTGTTCCCAAATGTGCCACTGTGCTGCCCCTCTGGTTTCTTCCTGCAAAGCATCGCAGCTGGATCACCGATAGACCTGAGTAGTTGTACATAATAATGTGCTAGACATTGAGCAATGAAGGACATTGAGCAATGAAGGTAAATAGCCAGTAATACCACCTACTCTGGGTACTTGAGGGTGTAGTGACAAATAACATGAGCAATAATCATTTTCCAAGAATTGCCTTATTTCTGGATGTGGAAGAAGCTCTTATTTATGCTGGATATTGTTCCACCATTACACCATTTGCCTACAAAGACGAATTTTACAACTTGGGCTCTGTTTTTAGATGTTTTTGATGTCATCTTTCCACTCAAGACAAAAACAAAGTTAGTCAAGCCCCATCATGAGCTAACTGGGTAGTTCATGTATAATGGCGTAGGGAACGCTGTAAACACTTCCAGTCCCATTCTCAGTTTCATTGATATGTATCCTGGAAGATCATGGTCAAAAATGCCTGTGATCTTGTGCACAATGTGGTGATGTAATGCTTCGGGCTTGCACTTGTGCAAAAATAACAGTAAAGCAGACTTTGAAGTTAGACATTCTAGTAAAGTAGCAGGCCTGTGGTAAAACTATAGCACAACCTCGGTGCTTCCACAAAACCTCTACATGTGACGGCATATAAGCCGGCGTTAAGGGTGCCACAGAGATGCTAACTTGTGTTAAAAGTCAGAATTTTATGGACATGCTGAAAATTCAGTCACGGCTAAAACGACACCACAACACAATGAAAGAACATCCTGGTTTTCCCTTCAGGACCTTCTATGGTTTCTCAAGCTATGGTCCAGGTTTCAAGCCGATTTTCCAAGATTCGTGTCTGTGAAAGTAAGAACATTGCTGTAATTGATGTTGTTTTCAGGGGATGTGATGCTCTACAGCAGGGGTGGCCAAGTTCGGTCCTCAAGAGCCACATTCCTGACACTCTTAGTTGTCTCCCTGCTCCAACACACCTGAATCCAATGAAAGGCTCATTAAAAGTCTGCTAACAAGTCTTTCATTGGATTCAAGTGTGTTGGAGCAGGGAGACAACTAAGAGTGTCAGGAATGTGGCTCTCGAGGACCGAACTTGGCCACCCCTGCTCTACAACATGGGTTAAAGTTCTCCGTCACCACGACGGATTTCCGTCATTTGGAAAATTTAACCACACATACGCGTGCGCACGTGGTGTCGTGTGTTTTGGGGCTGAAATATGACACTCTCACTGTCAAAGCAACATCCCATTCTGCGCTAATCAAAGCAGCAGCAATGTCAGCGTGGATGGCGCCGCACCGCGGAGGAAGGACTGTGAATTTTCAGTCCTCTCCGCTCTGTTTACTGCTTGCCATGAGCCACGGTCCTTCTCCTCCCTGTCTTTGTGGGAACATTGGCAGACCTTCCTCAAGTAGAGCAGAGTGTGGCTTTGCTTTGAACCTTGAATCAATGAAGCATTGCTTCGACCTGCTGCTTCGGTTCTTTGTTTTATTTCACTTTATCTTAATTTTTCCCCGCTAAAACCCTAAAGAGCATATGTCTGTGAGTAATAGTTACCATTTTATGTTAAACTGACCTGTTATGGTCTTGTGAAACAGTTGATGTATTTTATAACTTAAAAACGGGACAGATGCTAACGTGTTAGCATGTCTATGGCGTTTTCAGTGTTAAAGTTAGCATTAAGCTGTTCGCATCTCAGCACATTGTGTGCATTTGTTTTCTGTATAATAATTACTGGCTCAGCGTTTGTCGTAAAAGAGTCAAATGTATTACAAACTGTAATATTTTATTTATTTATTTTTATTTATATATTAATAATAATAGCAACAACAATAATAGTAATAATAACTAATAATGCTGCAATACAATTTGAGAGAAACAGACAAAAAGAACCTGATAAAACAAAACCGTAAAGATAAAACCAACTAACAATGAACATAAATAAATATAGAAATGTGTTTCCTGTGAACACCTAGTGACTCTTATACCTCCACTTCATCCTTGTTTTATTTAAGTTTAATGGCAATTTGTTTTGGTCAAACCACATCTAAGCTGTGTTTTTACACAAGAAAAAAATAAAATACAGTAAATTGCACATTTGTGTCTTTTTTCATGAAACTATCTTATTAAAGATAACATATTATGCTTTAGTCAGGCCTTTAAAATACTTTCGTGGACTCTTGCTGTAATATGTTGTCAGTGGTTGAGATAGTTGCTGTAGGCATCTAAAAATGCTCACAATCAGGATAAACCTGCTGGAAATCTCTTTGTGGTGTGTCAGTGATGTATGTATGTCCAAAATAAAACAAAACACTACTCCAGGTATGTTTTTGACGAGAATATAACATCAACTTTGTTGACTTTGTTCGACTTTGTTTGACTTTGTAACTTTGTTACAACGTCAAACATTGATGTTGCGTGACAAAGGCCTTTTAATAATAACTCACTTAAAGAAATAATGGCAAAACTCACATGTAAGTAAAAAAACAAAATAAAAAATGATTAATTGAAAAAATAATCAACCGATTAATCGATTACTAAAATAATCGTTAGTTGCAGCCCTAGTTTGTTTTACGAGTGAGAGCATTTTACCGATTAAATGTAAATAAGCCAGTTTTGAGTTTCTCAGTACGCATGCGTTTTCAAAACGGGTGACAGTGTTACTTTGTGCACAGCAGAACAATGTTGTCAATTGCTTTAGGCAATTTTTATTGACTGTACAGGCAGCGACACATCACCCTTTTGGTGCATTTACCGGAATGGAACCAATCAAGACTCAAAACCTATTTTTATTCTCTTTCTTATGGATTGTTTTTATTTTTATTTTATTCTTTTACTTCTGTTTTTATTTATGTATTTGAATTTTTTATTCATTTTTAATTATTTATTCAACTTTATGTTGACTTGTTTTATGTAAGGCGCCTTGAGACGGCTTTTGCTGTGATTTAGCGCATTATAAGCTAATTAAATTAAATTAAATTAAATTAAATCAAAATAC
Source organism: Thalassophryne amazonica (assembly GCF_902500255.1). Lineage (NCBI taxonomy): Eukaryota > Metazoa > Chordata > Actinopteri > Batrachoidiformes > Batrachoididae > Thalassophryne > Thalassophryne amazonica. The sequence continues at coordinate 90,799,083 of NC_047109.1, forward strand.
TACAGAAGACTAAGAATTTTTACTTGATAGTTTGAAGTGAGTTTTCTTTGTTTCAGAGGGCTTCATACCCCTTAAAATTCACAAAAATATACAAAATTTGACTTGCTCTTTTAAAAAATTGTTGGGGGAGCACCCCCAGAATCAAGACTACACCCCCGCCCCCACCACCCTTTTATGTACCTTTATGTTCAGGTTTTGCATTCTTTTTATGCTTTGTCTGTCTCTCCTTAGAGGCTATTTAGAATAGATTTGTATGCTGTATAATGTGTTTATTGTATTTATTGAGGAAAAAAGAGTGTGTGCCCCCACTACACCACATTTTAGGGAATTGCCTGCATTGATTTTTGCCAGGGAAAAAAATTTGTCGGATCAAAATTTATTGCTACAGATCAATGCTGTGGACTTGTCAGCAGAGGATCATTGGTTCAAAATCCCATCAGACTGTAAAATCACTGACTCTTTGGCAAGGTCCTTAATCCACAAGTTGCTCTTGGTATGCAGCTGAGCACCTTGCATGGCAGCAAGCTGACAATTGGTATGTGTGTGTGTGTGTGTGTGTGTGTGTGTGTGTGTGTGTGTGTGTGTGTGAGAGAGAGAGAGAATCTGTGAATGTGAGGCATCCTTGTAAAGTACTTGGAGTGTCTACTTCAGATGGAAAATGCAGTTTATTTCCCTTTTTTATTTATGATTTACTGTGGAGATTTTTCTTAACTCTGCAGTTTTGGAGACCTCCTATTTTACCTCATCCTAAAAGTTTTTTCCTGGCCTTAACATGACCCACCGCAATAACACATGGATTACAAAAAGGAGAAATGTGAAAAATCTGAGTATTTTTAGTGCTCATGAGGTTTTGTCCTTGTAAAGAAGCCAGTCATAATTTCATGCATAATTCAGCTTCTTTACCTGCCTGAGCCTCATCTCTATTGGGATGGAATGTTTCTTTTTCAGCCATGACTTCATTCAGACAGGGGAAATTTAGGAAATGAGCACTACTCGTGGTTTCAGCCCACAGCCCCGCAACTCTCTGTGCTCCACTCGCAGCGTTTCGCTTTCGCCTCCAGCACGGCCTCTTTCTATTAAATTAAACCACCAGCTTTCAGAGGGACTGACGTTTATACAGATGCCCTAAAACATACATTGTACTCCATCTACTGCTTTGTAAATGTATATTCCTGTAGTATAAAGTGCTAAAACCTTTAGGCATACAATTTTTAACTAGCTGGATGAGTATAAACTACTGTTAGATTTTTGCCTAAAGGTACAGGGTTTAGGATTTAGTGTCATCTGGAGGTGTGATTGCAAATTGCATGATGTTGTTGAAGGTCACAATACTGTTTTCACCTCTTTGGCAACAGGATCCTTGCTCTCTTGTCTTCTCTTGTAATAAGAAATATGGATAATCCTCTAGTTTATTAAATGACAGTTCTCAAGCTTGTTAGTCCGAACTACCAACCAGTACACGGAGTACTGGGTAGCAACCACGTGCACACACTTAGCTTTAACTTTTGGTTCTTGTTCTTATCTGATGCATTTGACCCTGTCCTTCAGATCTCTGTCAAATGAGGAGATATTGTGCATCTGAACCCAATTCAACCCCACCTGCCTGACCTATGTCCCCCCCTCCTCTTTCCCCGCTACTTTCTTCTCCCTTCATCTGGAGGAGTTTTCTGCTTTCACAAACCACTGCCAGAGGAATTACAGTGTCTTTCTGGAGCCCATTTTACTGCAGCAATATTCAGTATATAAGCCAATTATTTTAGGAGTGTTTGATTTGGTTCATTTCCCAGGTTCTCCGTTTATCATCACTGACCTTGCACTCTAAAGTACGTAAGCTGTAATTTGGTTGGAAGTAAAACACATTATTTGCACTGCAGTGGTGTAACGTGTATGCGCGTCTAAATGCTCAGAGTTTGAGTGGGTTTAACAGCTGATTCCGATGAACTGACTGTTTGTTGGGACTGAGTTCAGCAAAGGCTGGGCAGAGCCAGAGCGAATCACACCACTATTCTCTCAAGAGCAATAAGGTTTTACCGCAGCTCGTCTTTCAGATTGCTGTGCAAGGGGGCGGGTGTCACGCTGGAGCTTTTTTCCAAGTGGAGAGATGTGGAAAAGATCGTTATTCCCATCATTGAAAAAGGTTGTTTTTTTTGTTTTGTTTTTTTGTGTTTTTAATCATCGCTATTGCTAGGTTGAGGGATTAAAGTTCTCTGTCGCTACGGGCTGCCTTTTGGGCTCCCAAAAAGCAGGTTTCATGCTGACTGCGTATTAAAGCAGAATCAAGGCTGAATGCAAGATATAAGATATTTCGCGTTTGAAATGTTCAAAAATCAGTTTTTAGAATAAAGTTTCAGTTTGTTTTTGTTTTTTCTCCTGGCAGCGAGTTGTGTCCTGTCTGCAGGGTGGTGGGGGCATGTGTTTGAGTGTAGCTGTCTCTCAGCGCACAGCGAGCAAAGAGCAGAGTTTTACAAATATATTTAAAAAATTTTCCTTTCTTTCAAAGTCTACTCTGTGTGTCTGTGAGTTTCCTCGCTGTGGTTAAAAAAAACACAGCTGGAGACCCGCAACATGTTAACTGCAAACACTAATGCCCCCCAAAATGCCTAAAATCTCTTTGAAGACGGCATGATGTAAATGCACTGATAAAACCTTCTTACCTCTCAGTCAGGTCGCACTTTCCACATAAATACATAAATTCTTAATGGTTCCTGCAAAAACACTGCAAAACAGGGACGCATCCAGACTGAAAGAGGGTGTTGTGGGGGGGCATGCCCTCCACAACACCACTTGATTAAAGGCCCACTTTTGAAGATATTTTTCATGCTACTATTACTTATAATAATAATAATTATAATAATGATGATAATAATAGTGACAACAATAATAATAATAATAATAATAATGATCATTTTAACAACTAAAATGTTTAAATCAGTACTAATTAACTATACTTCTGGACTAAGTTTAATTGATAAAAATAAGCTTAGTTAATTTAACTTTTCTGCATACCTAAAGTGGGATGTGAAGCAATATTTTTTTCTTTTTAATGTAATGTCTAAGCTCGGGCATTACTGGGTCTGTTTGGGGTTCTAGCTTTAAAATCAGGTCAGTTAAGATGAGAGAAGCCAAAAATATGAAAATAATTACAGCTCCTGTAGTTAGTAATCTTATCAAACACATAGGTTGTGATATCAATTTTGGCTAAAGGCAAAGAAAAGGTGAAAATGTACAAAAGAAAATACAATACGCATGAAGCAGTACAACTGAAGTGAGGGGGATCGGGTGAGAAAATAGTCATCAAAAAACTCGCTAGAATCCATCCCTGGAAATCAAAAACCCAAAATCAGTGCCCCCCAGACCCCCTGTCAACAAAGCTCCATTTTCAGCAAAAAAGATCCCCCCAGTTGGTATTGAATGAAGTAAAAGCTGTCCCTTTAAAATGTGTTTATCCTGAAGTATGTAAATAATGTGCAGTCTTTCTATAATATGATGCTGCATTAGAAAAGTGAAATATAATCTTGTTCAGCAGGAGAACAAATTGCTGTTTTCTTAGCCATCTCCACCTTGTTTTACCTTAAGAACTAGGATGCGATCACACAAGTGTTTCTACAAAAAGGTAGATGGTGAACAGCTTATGAAAAAAAATTAGTCAGAAGATTTTTTTATTTTGCTTAAATCCCTGTAGCTCTTCTTTGAGTACAGACCAGCTACAGATGGCAAAATGTGGGTCTCCTGATACACCTTTAGTTGTGTTTTTTTTAATTTATTCATTTATTTCATGGAATGGTGCTGCATCCTGCTCAGCTCGGTCTTCCTTGTTCAGCACTGCAGCAGTTCCTCACGTCTGCAGCGCAAAATTATTCAACCACATATTGGAAGAAGGTCCCTGCCTTACTGCACACTATTGTTCCACTGACGTTGTTTGTAAGTCATTAGGGTATTAAGCTGGTATTAAATTGTGTCAGTGCTGGCAGACTGGTATTACAGGCAGAAAATGGACACGTCCCCCTGTTGTTTTATGGGACGGGGTTTGAATTGAGTTTGGCAGCGGTGACTGCAGCGGGTCTGGCTGATGCAGTCTGTCTGGCTCTAATGGCCTGGGTAATTAGAATTACTGTTACTAAAAAACAAATGGAAAGTAACCCAAGAATAGGTCTTATGCACTTCATATATAGTAAAGAACTGCTTAATTGGCTCAAGTCATGAACTGCTCTTTTTTTTTTATAGGTGACAGACTGCATTCAGTTTAATGACAGACACACAGGTAATTGTGATATACCTTACTTACTAATGGGAAATGTTTTCATGATTGTTTATTCCTCCTACAAACAAACACAAGGACACTCAGACAAGGTATACCTCAGACCCACAGTCCTCTTTAATTTGAAAACTCAAACCAAATTCCAATCCTTAATCAATTTTCGTGATCATTATCAGATCATTATCTAGTTCCATAAGTGTATCATATCATACCTATGGCTTCTGATCAATAAACTTTTGATCTGATTGCTGGAGCAGGTAGACAGATTGGATAAGTAGTTGGGCTACTAGTATGCAGACTAGGTTAGTCTGTGTCCTTGGACAACATACTTCATTTACATTGTTTCAGTCCATCCAGCTGTAAATGGGTACTGACCTCAGCTGTGGCAGTAACCTGCATCTGGTTGGCATCCTGTCCAGAGGGAGCTGTGGATAAGTGTGGGCACCTATACACCTTAGATCTTCTGTAAGGTTTACTTTTGTGATTGCTGAATTTGTGCCTGATCGCTCATTCATGATCCTGATCTTTGATCCTTATAGCTGAACTTAGATCCTGATTGCTGATTTCTTTTGATCCTGCAATTGTTTTGATTCCTGATTATCTTTCTTTTGATCTTGGCTGTATGATCAAAAGTACTAGAATCAGAGATCAAAGATCACAGGTAGCAGAAAGTAATTAGAATCAAAGTCAGCTTCTTTGATCTGCTCCTTGATCTGGATCAACACCAAACTTTAAGGGGCTTATGACCTATGACCTTGTAACTCTCTACCAGATTTCTTTGAAATGTGTTCATGTCCTGTTCATGACATTGACAAATGACATTGAAAACATAACCTCGATAGTCATAACTAGAGTGCATATCATTGCTAAGATCCAAAGCCAACCCGCTTACTTGTAGAAACAATTTCGATTTAGGCACATTCAGGATGAAATATATCCTGTAACCAGCAAAGTCAACAAGCAAGCAACAAGAAGCAAGACAAATAAATAAGAAAACCATAAATTTATTGTTTTTACTCATTTTTGAATGCTGATGATACAAGTTTCTACTGCGCCACGTGGACATGTTTAAAGGAAAAATGCAATGACACTGTGGAATTTCCTTGGGTCCCTGAATGGCAACCACCCAGGTAGAAAACTGGCCCATCTCCAGCAAGGTTAACCACGTATCTGCTCCAGCCAGGTGAAACATGGTCGACACTTTTGCCCTGTGCAGTCACTTGTTATTATCCAGGTCTCAAGGAAAGTATCAAGCATCAGCACACTAAAGACTTGGGTCTTTGTTCTCCATCACTATACACTTCTGTCCAGCGACATCAAGACTCCTCAGGTTCCAAGATGTTCCAACAAATCATTATCATCCAAACAGACTTGGGAGAAAAATGTCACTTCTTTGTCATTAAGCAGTTATCCCTCTGCATATACAGTGAGGAAAATAAGTATTTGAACACCCTGCGATTTTGCAAGTTTTCCCACTTAGAAATCATGGAGGGGTCTGAAATTTTCATCTTAGGTGCATGTCCACTGTGAGAGACATAATCTAAAAAAAAAATTCTAAATCTAAAAAAATTTGTAATAATTTATTTGTATGTTACAGCTGCAAATAAGTATTTGAACACCCGTGAAAATCAATGTTAATATTTGGTATAGTAGCCTTTGTTTGCAATTACAGAGGTCAGAAATTTCCTGTTGTTTTTCACCAGGTTTTCACACACTGCAGCAGGGATTTTGGTCCACTCCTCCATACAGATCTTCTCCAAATCTTTCAGGTTTGGAATTTCAGCTCCCTCCAAAGATTTTCTATTGAGTTCAGGTCTGGAGACTGGCCAGGTCACTCCAGGACCTTGAAATGCTTCTTACGGAGCCCCTCCTTAGTTGCTCTGGCTGTGTGTTTGGGGTCATTGTCATGCTGGAAGACCCAGCCATGACCCATCTTCAATGCTCTTACTGAGGGAAGGAGGTTGTTTGCCAAAATCTCGCAATACATGACCCCATCCATCCTCCCTTCAATATGGTGCAGTCGTCCTGTCGCCTTTGCAGAAGAGCACCCCCAGAGTATGATGTTTCCACCCCCATGCTTCACAGTTGAGATGATTTGCTTGGGGTTGTTCTCATCCTCTAAACATAGTAAGTGGAGTTGATTCCAAAAAGCTCAATTTTGGTCTCATTTGACCACATGACCTTCTCCCATGCCTCCTCTGGATCATTCAGATGGTCATTGGTGAACTTCAAACGGGCCTGGACATGTGCTGGCTTGAGCAGGAGGACCTTGCTGCCCTGCAGGATTTTAAACCATGACAGCATCATGTGTTACTAATGTAATCTTTGTGACTGTGGTCCCAGCTCTCTTCAGGTCATTGACCAGCTTCTCCTGTGTAGTTCTGAGCTTTCTCAGAATCATCCTTACTCCACAAAGTAAGATGTTGCATGGAATCCCAGACCGAGGGAGATTGACAGTCATCTTGCGTTTCTTCCACTTTCTAATAAATAATCATAACAGTTGTCGTCTTCTAACAAGCTGCTTGCCTGTTGTCCTGTAGTCCATCCCAGCCTTGTGCAGGTCTACAGTTTTGTCCCTGGTGTCCTTAGACAGCTCTTTGGTCTTGGCTATGGTGGACAGATTGGAGTGTGATTGATTGAGTGGGTGAACAGGTGTCTTTTATACAGGTAACAAGTTCAAACAGGTGCAATTAATAAAGGTAAAGAGTGCAGAATAAGAGGGCTTCTTAAAGAAAAATTAACAGGTCTGTGAATTCTTGTTGCTGTGAAAACCAGCAACCAGAATTCTTGCTGGTTGGTAGGTGTTCAAATACTTATTTGCAGCAGTAACATACAAATAAATGATTAATTCTGATTTCTGGATTTTTTTTTTTTTTTTTTTTTTGATTATGTCTCTCACAGTGGACATGCACCTAAGATGAAAATTTCAGACCCCTCCATGATTCCTAAGTGGGAGAACTTGCAAAACCGCAGGGTGTTCAAATACTTATTTTCCTCACTGTACCAGTAAACTGGACGATCATCTGAAAATGTCTACAGTTGCCATTTACAAACTTATTTCATAACTAAACCGCTGATGGACATTTTATCAAAACTGTCACTTTTATTTTGAGATTTTCATTATATGAACATCTCAATATTGGCGCTACAGTAAAGTGGAGATGAGATGAATCCATAGATCCAACACTCACCTCTCACTCCATGTCTTACATGCTGAAGATACAGCTTCGATGATTTATCTTAGCAAATGGAATATTGGAACTAGAATGTACACAAAATGTGTAAAGGAGATTGATGTGGCGGCGGTGCAGGGCAGCACCATTAGTAACTGAGAGACAAACTCTGAATCGATTTAGATAAGACGCTGTGAGTTGCACGGTTGGATTGGAGTTTTGGCCCTTTTGCTAAAGTCTGGGTAAAAGAAATGTTGCGTGCTTACAGACAGCTTGGCTGACCCAGTTTTAATGAATTCCAAGATGTAAATGAAACCAAGAGGCAGTATGTTGAAAAGTAGAGTAGTAGGCAGGTTTGTAGAAGTGCGTGGTTCATGTCTTACATTATATAGATACGGCCGTTTTTTGGATTTTTTTTTTTTTACTACTCAATGGTTCATGTTGGTGCTGCCACCCAAACCTCAGAGTGTTTCTCACCTCGACAGCGGTCAGGGAGCACCCTTTCCTGCACATTCCTGGCTCTGTGGAAGATAATTACTGTGGTTTTTGAGAGGGAGAGGCCCTGAAACAAGACTTCCACCAGTCCTTATATGAAGCCGAAATTTTACATCTTCCAAACTAAGGGATGGAAGAGTTCTCTTTCAGTCTGCTTCACACAGTTCAAGTGTCTGCTGTAATTATATTTACTTCTCAAGCTGGTGTGGGTTAAATCATGAAAGAAATGGAGTGTGAGAATGAGTTACAGATGCCAGGCTGCTCATTGAAAACTTCCAAGTTTCTTTTATGCTAAATCATTCTTTTTGGGGTATTTTTTCCCATAATGACTTGCATTTAGATTCTAATCACTGCACTTTGAAGGCAGCTCTTTGTATGCCAGCATCTCATTACGTGACATACATGCAGAGAGACGTAGCTGTGTTATTGTTGTACTTTGTGTGAGGTATTGTAAAGCTACTCATGATTACTTGAATGGAGGCCCACATTTTTGGCCCTAGATCAGTGTCTGAAGTGGAGGGTGTCCTATGCAGACTTGGGACTCACATGCTCTTCTAATTAACCTCTTACCAGTGTTATTGATGACACCTGGAGTGTTTCCACCACCTGGAAAAAAGTCCAGGTGGTGGAAACACTCTCTGCTATACAAGAATGGGAAGTGCATCGTTTATGTAAATGGCTTCAAAATGACTATCTCCAGTCATGCTCATCTTCCATGGTTACTTCTTCCTTCTCTTCCCAGTGAATGCCAAAAAAAAAAAAATCAATTTTATACAATCCGTAACATTCCAAGAAGCATTCAGCAAAGTTTTGGCTCCTTCCATCAAGGAATAAATAACTAACCAGCCTGATTTCATGTGGTAAGCTCTATGATGTCACCATTTATGTCCCTTTCAGTCAGAGAATCTTATTTGAGTAAAATAATTAGTAGAATATTGCACTATGAAAATAATTGACAGCTGCCGCAGCCCAGTGAAAATCGTAGTTTGGTATAGGGTTGGGATGATCACAGTGGTTGACTCGCCAGTACCCAACTAGTCAGTTAATTCTCTTATCTAGTCAACTGGTCGGGCAATTCAGATTTTCCTACAATTTAAGGGTAAATCATAAACAAAAAATAATCTGTTTCAGTTAATAGTTTGAAGAATGTTTGTGGAGTTTCTCAGTCATACACGTCATGGTGTCCAAATGGGTGGAGTCAGGTTAACTGCACTTGTTCAGTTCAGTGATAAACCCAGTGACTAGTGTATTATGTTTCTAATGATCAGGAAATCTCCAGGACTGGTTTCCATTAGTTGTTTACTAGTCACCTAATTATTGTCATTAGTCGTCCCAACCCACGTTTAGCAAAATAAGTGTTGAAGAAGTTAACTTCATTTCAAGGATGACAGTTTTGTTTTTACTGGAGGCCCTTACATATGGCCATCGGGAATTCTAAAGACTTTGCGTCTGTCTGTCCGTCTGCAGCATAAGTCCAGTTATTTTACTGCCAGAGTCTTCAAATTCACAGCAAACAATTCTCGGATAGTCACACGACTGAAAAGCCACCGAAAGCCGTGTGAATCTTCCGAATGGTGGAAGAGGTGAGCATGTCACAACATGTCCTGTGAGACTTCAACACGGTGGCGCTTTTGCTCCGCCATCAGCTTTGTGCCATAGCCATCGGCATGAATTTAGCTGCAACTCTTTTCATGGCAAAATCTTCTGTCACAGTGGAATGTGCCGAAAAAGTGCTGATGTCCATCTCTTCCGCAATTTCTCGGATAGTCACACGATGATCCCACATCACCACAGCGTTCACTTTGGAATGATCTGGTCATTTCAGCATGTTGATGGCCGCCCGGAGCGCGGCGCGCTCTCCACCATTGTGCGGCCGTCTTTAACCCAGTTGTACCGCTCCTTAATCTGTGTGATGCCCATAGCATCGTCACCGAAAGCCGTCTGAATAATCCGAATGGTTTCCACCTGGCTGTCGCCCAGTTTCTGGCAAAATTTGATGCAGTCGTGCTGCTCCAGTTGTTCCGCCATTTCCTTGCAAAGAAAAAACGACGAGAGACTACAGCCATCCTCACACAAAGGCTGCTTACAAGCAAATGACGCAGTCGACAGGCGTGAAAAAATTCACGCATGCGCATGAAGGTTCAAGGTTGGCTCATGCAAGCACACGTGATTCAAATCCATCAGGTTTTTGAAAAAAATAAAAAGGTCGGATACTTTTCTAACAGACCTTGTAAAGGGAGAAAAGCAGGGGGCCTAAGACAGACCCCTGTGGAACCCCAAATTTCATGTCACTAAGGTTAGAGGTAGTGTTACTTTACAAAACACAGTGAGAACTACTGGTCAAGTATGACGTAAGCCATGCAAGGGCACTCTCAGTAATCCCAAAATGATTTTCCAGCCTATCAAGTAGAATATGATGATCCACTGTATCAAATGCAGTGGATCATCATATTCTACTTGATAACAATAAATGTATGGTAAATGGACTGCATTTATATAGCGCTTTTCCATCTACATCAGATGCTCAAAGCGCTTTACAAATAATGCCTCACATTCACCCTTGATGTGAGGGTGAATACAGGGTGCTCACTACACACCAGGAGCAATAGGGGATTAAAGACCTTGCCCAAAGGCCCTTAGTGATTTTCCAGTTAGGCTGGGATTTGAACTGAGGATCTACTGGTCTCTAGCCCAACGCCTTAACCACTAGACCATCACCTCCCCTAAATGTATAATTAATTATATAGTTATTATATTATTATACGAGGTCTATTAGAAAAGAAAACGACCTTTTTATTTTTTCAAAAAGTATATGGATTTGAATCACATGTGATTGCGTCAGACATGCTTGAACCCTCGTGCGCATGCATGAGTTTTTTCAAGCCTGTCGGTTGCGTCATTCGCCTGTGGGCAGGCTTTGAGTGAGCACTGGTCCACCCCCCTCGTTGGAATTCCTTTGTCTGACTTCTTCCTGAGAGACTGGCGCTTTGCTTGATCAAAATTTTTTCAGGAACTGTAAGGAACATCCAAGTGGACACCATTCGAGAAATTCAGACGGTTTTTGGTGAAAATTTTAACAGCTGATGAGAGATTAAGGAGTGTTACCATCGCTTTAAGGACAGCCCACGGCGCGCCGCGCCCCGAGCCACCGTCATCAGCCTGTTTCGAGCTGAAAACTTCCAAATTTAAGCCTCTGTTGACCCAGGACGTCGTGAGAGAACAGAGAAGTTTCAGAAGAGGTCGGGATCAGCAGTTTATCCGGACATTCCACTGTTAAAGGAGATTTTGTAATGAAAGACGTGCGGACAGATTTGCGCGTCGGCACCCAGCCGCTCATGGCGCGGCGCCACAGCAAAACGCCTCCGTGTTGATAACCATTCGTAAGATTCAGGCGGTTTTCGATGGCTTTCAGTCGAGTGAGTATCCGAGAAATTGTTTAACAGCTGGGCATGTTCAAACTTGTCCTGTAATGCTTCCAACGGAGGTGTTTAAACTCTTTAAAAAAAAAAGGCTCATTCATGACACTTACACCTTTTCTTTAAACCCCTGTTTTTAAAAGACATTCTGCAAAGCCAACATGCGCCAGCACATTTATTGTGCACAGGTGCACACAGGAGATAAGTCTGCAGTGATGATGTGGTAGGTCAGGCACCGACTACCACTATGAAAATATGCATGTAGCTCATTATTTATCCAGCATAAAACTGAAAGTGTTTATGTCTGTGGTTAGCGATGCCATTACTTGTTCACACAATCACACCGCTGTGATTTTACATAAGAGTGTGGTCTTTCTGCAGAGCAGATACTGCAGGGGTCCATTCTGTCCTCAGCAGACCAGCACTGCTGTCACCCATCTGTCAGCAGCGGTGTCGTACAAACTGGAGCAGTCAGATCAGAAGGTGACACTCTAGTCTGCGCTGACTGAGGGGGTTAATCGTGGTTTTATAAACACGCTCAGATGGGGTCTGCTTTGATATCATCTACTCGTGTGACTGCTTCGAGCTCGCAGCAGGAGAGCTCTGTGTGGAATGCTGTGGACCCACATGTTGTGAGTAATTAACAGTGATTGATAAAAGATGAACTGCCGCGGCTGCAGCAGTGGGCCATCAGCATGCACACACGTGCACTCATGCTTGCGCCCACATACTCTGAAACACCGTGCACGCACAGCAGCTGCACCTGGGAATTTTGGCATATCTAGAGCTTGTCCACAGTTTTCACATCCCTCCAGAGAAGCAAAGTGGAAATACGCTGCTGAGGCTGGAGAAGAGCATCACCAGTGCAGCAAGAAACTACAGAGGCTGACAAGGGCCACAACACCAGCAAAAGCAGAAAAACAGGCTTAATGTCTTTCAAATAGAAAAATGCCCTAATTAATGCAAACACAGAGAACTCAAACAAGCTTTTTATTATTGTCATTTATTCTTTTATTATTAGAGTTTACTTTGTATAGTGCTTTGATTCCTGGAAAAGTCCTGTATAAATACTACTCTATCTGCACGTTGGAGGGCCCGAGCAACAGCCCACTCCGTTTTTATAGAAAGTTCGTGAACTGCCCATCCAAAATTAAATTGTTTTTATTCAAATTTATTAAAGCCCACCCTAAAAAAAATTAATTTTAGGATCGTAAAATGCAAAAAATAAATTTCTTAGCAGTGACGATATCATCAGTGTGTGCTGTTAGTCAAAGTTTATCTTGAAATGAGCTCTTATTTTGAAAGACTGTTGTGCAAGAAAACAGAAACTGTTCCACTACACGGCCTAGCTTTGTGAAGGTTAAAATGGGTTTCTGCTGTGATGGTTTTTATGCTGCCGACGTGACAAAGTACTTTACTGCTGACTGGACATCCACTGGCAAGCTCCGAACAAGTACAGGACAAAACAAACGTACACCATTGGGGAAAGTTCTCTGGCTGATGTCCGCTCAAAGTTTTGAAGATGTGCACAACTTTCCAGCGGACTCGCCAGACATCATCTGACATCACCTGACAAGGAACACATTTAATGCATGAGAAAAGGACACAAACGGTGCTACTACGTGTCATTTATTTTTTTATTTGTGATAAAATCAAACATTGTACTAATATGGGCATTCTGACAAACATAATATTGGACATGCTCATGCATGGGCCCACCCCCCTCTTCAGCCAGAATTTTGCGGAGAACACCCTGGGCGAACACGTGCATTCTAATTTTTGCTATTCATAATGAAAGTGTTTTTTTGTTTTGTTTTGTTTTTTGGGGTTTTTTTTTTTGTCTTTTTGTCTTTCTTTTCGTTTCAGTATATAAGTCGCAGTCGGAGTATAAATCGCAATATTTCCTAAAATTAGTAAAGGAAACCTGACTTATACTCTTGAAAATTCACTACTCACAATGCAAACAGTGACTTCTGCCTGGAGTGCTGATGGGCCGTATAGTACACTGCAGTGCTCCACTCATGATCTCTACTACAACAGCAGAGCCGGTGTCACTGACCTAACGGTCCCCTGTAAAAATTGGTCCATCCTACCTTCACTGCCTACACATGCGTCTGAGACCAACACTGAGTCTGTCTCTCTACACCCAAAGCGATGAAAGGGAATAATATGACTACTAACCATCAGATGACAAATTAAAAGCTCTTAAATTATTCTAAAGTCAGTTTTAAGCAGAAACATGGCCATTTTAAGCAGAAATTAGGCCATAATCAGTGAATTGCAAATGACGCTCCAAAATTATGTAAGCGCAGCAGCACGTCAGACTCAGACATGCTGCTGTGGCGCTATGATCGGTCCCTTGTCTTTTATGATGAAATAATGCTGAATTTCTGTGGTAATGATCGTTGTACAAAAGCTTCAGATATCTGTCGCTGAGATAGATGATGACTGGAGTGCAGTTTGAAGCAGAAACGAGGTGGTAATTGGTGAATCACTGCTGACACTCAAATGACACTGCTGAGGCTCCGAAATGACACATGCATAGTGAAGGCAGGGCAGAACGATTTTTAGGGGGGGGGCCTTTCAGTCAGTGCCACCAGGTTAGATTAGAGATCTAAGATTAGATGGAACTTTTTGATCCCTTGGGAAGACTCCCTCGGGGAAATAGAAGTTCCAGCAACATTGTATAGCAGCACACAGGGTAAGAAGCACACAGTGTCAAAAGTGAAAGTAAAAAAAAAGGAAAACAGTTTGCAAATATAAATACAAATACACAATATAAATACCAGATGTACTGGTTTACTAGCTACTACTGTTCCTCTCATTCCTGTCCTCTGTCTTCCTGTTACTCCTCCTCCCCCCAAGGAGTAGTGAGGAGTTGCACAATCTGATGGCCTGAGGGACAAAAGAGTTTCTCAGTCTGTTGGTCCTGCACTTGGGAAGGAGCAGTGATTATACAATACACAGTGATTGAAGAGGCACCTCCTCTGGGATATATTTATTTCTTGGCTTTAGTTGTAATTTTATGGTAATGCCAGCTATATTTTCATGGTTTATTGTGTTATTTATACATTTCTCAGGGGCATAAAATGTTTTGTATTGTATAACCTCAATTCCAGTGAAGTTGGGACATTGTGTAAAATGAAAATAAAAACAGAATACAATGATTTGCAATTCCTCTTCAACCTATATTCAGTTGAATACACCACAAAGACAAGATATTTAATGTTCAAACTGATAGACTTTTTTGTTTTTGTGCAAATATTTCCTCATTTTGAAATGGATGCCTGCAAAAAGCTGAGACAGGGGCAACAAAAGACTGGGAAAGTTGATGAATGCTCAACAAACATCTGTTTGGAACATTCCACAGGTGAACAGGTTAATTGGAAACAGGTGAGTTGAAATGGATGCCTGCAACACTTTTCAAAAAAGCTGGGACAGTGGTATGTTTACCAGCGTGTTACAACACCTTTCCTTCTAACAACACTCAATAAGCATTTGGGAACTGAGGACACTAATTGTGAGTGTCATGATTGGGTATAAAAGGAGCATCCCCAAAAGGCTCAGCTGTTCACAAGCAGCTGGATCACCACTTTGTGAACAACTGCATGAAAAAATAGTCCAACAGTTTAAGAACAATGTTTCTCAACGTTCAGTTGCAAGGAATTTAGGGATTCCATCATCTACAGTCCATAATATAATCAGAAGATTCAGAGAATCTGGAGAACTTTCTACACGTAAGCGGCAAGGCCGAAAACCATCATTGAATGCCCGTGACCTTCGATCCCTCAGGCAGCACTGCATTAAAAACCAAATGGACAGATGCAAAGTGGAAAAGTGTGCTGTGGTCTGATGAGTCCACATTTCAAATTGTTTTTGGAAATCATGGACGTTGTGTCCTCTGGGCAAATGAGGAAAAAGACCATCTAGATTGTTACCAGAGCAAAGTTCAAAAGCCAGCATCTGTGATGGTATGGGGGTGTGTTAGTGCCCATGGCATGGGCAACTTACACATCTGTGATGGCACCATCAATGCTGAAAGGTACATCCAGGTTTTGGAGCAACACATGCTGCAATCCAAGCAACGTCTTTTTCAGGGACGGTCTGCTTATTTCAGCAAGACAATGACGATGTACGTATTTCTGTTGTCAACTTGAAAGCATTTCTGTTTTTGCTTGTGTTGGCCACTTTAAAGAAACACTTCTACAGTTTCCAAGAGTCAATCAGATGGGATTTTTTTCTGGATGTTGGTCATGAAGAAAACAATGTATTATTCAGTTGTTTTCAACTTGATTTTACAGATGTGTGAACTTTAAAAGCTTAAACATTCTCATTTCGGTTACATCTCATAATCTTTGTGGTGTTTGTGAAAAATATATTTCACGGCTTATTAAAAAAGAAAATTGTGCATTTAACCACAAAACCTCAACAAATGATTACAGATTCGCACACCAGCCTGATTTGTTGCTCCACTGAGATGTTTGAGTCTCGTTATACTCTGAACATTATGTTAATTTCCATATTTCTGACCACCATATCCAGAGGACTCATTTGACTGGAGTCACATCAACCACAGTTATTGACGTTAGGAAGGGGAATGTGGTTTCTTTTTTAATTCCACTCTATGGCACATCACAGGATCTATAAGCAAATGCATTGCATTCAGAAGGTAAATTCAGTTAATTGGGCATGATTTCAATCAATCAATCAATCAATTTTTTATATAGCGCCAAATCACAACAAACAGTTGCCCCAAGGCGCTTTATATTGTAAGGCAAGGCCATACAATAATTATGTAAAACCCCAATGGTCAAAATGACCCCCTGTGAGCAAGCACTTGGCTACAGTGGGAAGGATTTGAAAAGGAACACACCTGTCTGCATATAAGGTCCCACAGTTGACAGTGCATGTCAGAGCACAAACCAAACATGAAGTCAAAGGAATTGTCTGTAGACTGCTGAAACAGGATTGCCTCAAAGCATAAATCTGGAAAGGGTAAAGAAACATTTCTGCTGCTTTGAAGGTCCTATTGAGCACAATGGCCTCCATCATCCATAAATGGAAGACGTTCAGATCCATAGCGACTCCTCCTAGAGCTGGCCGCCCGTCTAAACTGAGCGATGGGGGGAGAAGGGCCTTAGTCAGGGAGGTGACCAAGAACCCAATGGTCACTCTGGCATAGTTCCAGCATTCCTCTGTGGAGAGAGGAGAACCTTCCAGAAGGACAACCATCTCTGCAGTAATCCACCAATAAGGCCTGTATGGTAGAGTGACCAGATGGAAGCAATTTCTTCATAAAAGGCACATGGCAGCCCACCTGGAGTTTGCCAAAAGGCACCTGAAGGACTCTGACCATGAGAAACAAGTTTCTCTGGTCTGATGAGAGAAAGATTGAACTCTTTGATGTGAATGCCAGGCATCACGTTGGAAGGAAACCAGGCACCATCCCTACAGTGATGCATGGTGGTGGCAGCATCATGCTGTTGGGATTTTTTCAGCGGCAGGAGCTGGAAGACTAGTCAGGATTGAGGGAAAGATGAATGCAGAAATGTACAGAGACATCCTGGATGAAAACCTGCTCCAGAGTGCTCTTGACCTCAGACTGGGGCGACAGTTCATCTTTCAACAGGACAATGACTCTAAACACACAACCAAGATATCAAAGCAGTGGCTTCAGGACAACTCTGTGAATGTCCTTGAGTGGCCCAGCCAGAACCCAGACCTGAATATGATTGAACATCTCTGGAGAGATCTGAAAATGGCTGTGCACTGTCGCTCCCCATCCAACCGGATTGGACTTGAGAGGTGCTGCAAAGAGGAATGGGCTAAACTGCCTAAAGATAAGTGCACCAAGTGTGTGGCATCATATTCAAGAAGATTTGAGGCTGTAATTGCTGCCAAAGGTGCATCAACAAAGTATTAAGCAAAGGCTGTGAATACTTATGTACGTGCGATTTCTTGGTTTTTTTTGTGTTGGTTTTTTTTGTTTGTTTGTTCGTTTTTTGATAAATTTGCAAAACGTTCAAAAACTTTTTTTTCATGTTAACATTGTGGGGTGGTGTGAGTAGAATTTTTTGGGAAACAAATGAATTTATTCCATTTTGGAATAAGGCTGTAACAACAAATGTGGAAAAAGTGAAGTGCCATGAATACTTTCCAAATGTACTGTAGTAATAGGTACCAATCATAACCAACAGTCTGTTCAATATTTGCAAAACAAATATTGGCTTCCTGTACATATCAACTGACTTCAGTGTACAGACAGATACCTTAATACCTACAACATCTTAAATCTAGTAATCATTTACCTCATGTTACTAAATTTTTTTTCTTTAAATAAAACTTGAAAATAATGTGAATCAGTGTCCCTGTTTCTGCTTACTATGTGGCTTTAAGTGATTAATGTATGGTTGCCACACACTAAAAATGTCTGTTTGATCTTGTTAATTTTCTTTTATTTTCCTATCAGAAATATTCCAAAAGATCACAATAAACATGTCAATGTCAATTCACGAGTTTACATCATAACTACCGGGGTTACCTGGTTATGAGGCCAGTTGGTTTGGGGCTAGATTATTGCAAATCAATTTCAGTTGTAGAGACTTGACTCAACACTGATACAACAAACTAATAAGTCCAACACTACAAGATTTGATAAAATCAACTCTGAGATCTTACCAATCCAGTTTTTGCTTTGCAGATTGATGATAACGCTGAAGAACTCAGTACAGACACTTCAGTTGTCATTATGGGGTGTTGAGAGTTGAAATTTGAGGGGGAAAAATTAATGTAGTCCATTTTGGAAAAAGGCTGTGACAACAAAATATGGAAAAAGTAAAGCACTGTGAATACTTTCCGGACACACTGTATGTCAGATCACATCATTTTCAATTATAAGCAGCCCCGCCCATAAAACTCCACAAAAAAGAGCAGATAGGTCAGTGAGATCAGGGCTACCAATATGTAGATTTGGGTTTGATTCTCAGTCGTGCTACCTATCTGTGTCCTTGGACAAGATATTTGATCTGCATTGTCTTAGTCCCCCCATCTGTAAATGGGTACCGTCCTGGGCTGGAGAAGGAACCTGTGTTGGACTGGCATCTCATCCACGATGAGCTGTAGACTCTCTTCCACTTCATTCTACAGAATCTGGGGATCAGCACCAGCACCGAGGCCCCCCAGCGGGTTGCCTCGGCTGGCGCCTAGCAGCTGGCTTAGTTAGAACTGGTGCGGACCAGGGAAATCCAACTGTTTAATTAAAACAAAGCATCACCCTGGTCCTACCTACTTTCTTTAAGAGGCCACTCCTCTGCCACATTTTTAGGTACAGCGTCGACTGACATATCAATCACAAAACCTCTGCCCTTCTCTGTTAGAGGATACAGTCACTTATTTGCAAATAAACATCAAAACAGTTTAAAAAATCTTGTTTAGGATACGAGGTCTGTCCGTAAAGTATAGGTCCTTTTTATTTTTTTCAAAAACTATATGGATTTCATTCATATGTTTTTACGTCAGACATGCTTGAACCCTCGTGCGCATGCGTGAGTTTTTCCACGCCTGTCGGTGACGTCATTCGCCTGTGAGCACTCCTTGTGGGAGGAGTTGTCCAGCCCCTCGTCGGAATTCCTTTGTCTGAGAAGTTGCTGAGAGACTGGCGCTTTGTTTGATCAAAATTTTTTCTAAACCTGTGAGACACATCGAAGTGGACATGGTTCGAAAAATTAAGCTGGTCTTCAGTGAAAATTTTAACAGCTGATGAGAGATTTTGAGGTGATTCTGTCGCTTTAAGGACTTTTCACGGTGCGAGACGTCGCGCAGCGCTCTCAGGCGGCGTCATCAGCCTGTTTCAAGCTTAAAACCTCCACATTTCAGGCTCTATTGATCCAGGACGTCGTGAGAGAACAGAGAAGTTTCAGAAGAAGTCGGTTTCAGCATTTTATCCGGATATTCCACTGTTAAAGGAGATTTTTTTTAATGAAAGACGTGCGGTTGGATTGCAGCGTCGGCTCGCAGCCGCCGCGACGCTCCGCCACAGGAAAAACAGCTCTGTTGGAAGCCTTGAGGACACGTTGGAACATCTCCAGCTGATAAACAATTTCTCATATACTCACTCCACTGAAAGCCATCAAAAGCCGCCTGGATTTTACAAATGGTTATCAACACGGAGGTGTTTTTCCTGTGCCGCCGCGCCGCGTCGGCTGCGTCCCGACGCGCGGACCCGTCCGCACGTCTTTCATTAAAAAAATCTCCTTTAACAGTGGAATATCCGGATAAAATGCTGAAACCGACTTCTTCTGAAACTTCTCTGTTCTCTCACGACGTCCTGGATCAATAGAGCCTGAATGTGGAGGTTTTAAGCTTGAAACAGGCTGATGACGCTGCCTGAGAGCGCAGCGCGACGTCTCGCACCGTGAAAAGTCCTTAAAGCGACAGAATCACCTCAAAATCTCTCATCAGCTGTTAAAATTTTCACTGAAAACCAGCTTAATTTTTCGAACCATGTCCACTTCGATGTGTCTCACAGGTTTAGAAAAAATTTTGATCAAACAAAGCGCCAGTCTCTCAGCAACTTCTCAGACAAAGGAATTCCGACGAGGGGCTGGACGACTCCTCCCACAAGGAGTGCTCACAGGCGAATGACGTCACCGACAGGCGTGGAAAAACTCACGCATGCGCACGAGGGTGCAAGCATGTCTGACGTAAAAACATATGAATGAAATCCATATAGTTTTTGAAAAAAATAAAAAGGACCTATACTTTACGGACAGCCCTCGTATATCTGTTCTTGGAATGAGGCCACGCTACAGGGTCATTAGTTAGTTGGTTCGTCCTGTGTGCTAACAAGAGCCTCTTCCATTGAGGGGCAGAAACAGTCAAAAGCACTTTTCTCAATAAAAAGTCATGCAGGCTTTCCAAAAGTTAAATCTGAGTTTAAACTTTGACTTTTAATGTGTCACATAAGTGGTTTCAAGCTGAGTTTTTTCCTGTTTGCGTGCTCTGCTTTGTGGAAGCATTGCTCTCTGAGTGTGGATGACGACTGAGATGTTGTTAAACACAGTTAAATAAAAAAAAAAAAAAATTTTTAACAACTTGCTTGTCTGCTCCAGCGCTTTCCACCAGTGTTTGTCTCGCTCCCCACACTTTTACCAGTGGCTCCGTTGAAATCCCTCTGCTCTCATAGTTCTTATTAGTGGATCCTGTTACACAGGGAAGTCATGTCAGGGTCCAGGGGGACCGTCTGCTCACATGGTCTTCCTCTAGGTTCCACCGCTGACTTCAAGCAGGGTGGAGAGATGCTGTTGTCCTGCTTGTTATCTTCAGCTCGTCCACAATTTCTCAGATAGTCACACGACTGAAAAGCCACCGAAAGCCGTCTGAATCTTCCGAAAGGTGCAAGAGCTGCAAGACGGTGGCACTTTTGCTGCACCATCAGCTTCGTGCCGATGAATTTCGCTGCAACTCTTTTCATGGCCAAATTTTCTGTCACAGTGGAATGTGCCGAAAAGTGCTGATGTCCACCTCTTCCGCAATTTCTTGGATACTCACACGACGGTCCCACATTACCACAGCGTTCACTTTGGAAATGATCCGGTCATGTGCGTGTTGATGGCCGCCCGGAGCACGGCTCGCTCTCCACCGTAGTGCGGCCGTCATTAAACTGGTTGTACCGCTCCTTAATCTGTGTGATGCCCATAGCATCGTCTGAATAATCCGAATGGTTTCCACCTGGCTGTCGCCCAGTTTCTGGCAAAATTTGATGCAGTCGCGCTGCTCCAGTCGTTCCGCCATTTCCTTGCAAAGAAAAAACGACGAGAGACTACACCCATCCTCACACAAAGGCTGCTTACAAGCAAATGACGCGACCGGCATGAAAAAACTCACGCATGCGCACTAAGGTTCAAGGTTGGCTCATGCAAGCACACGTGATTCAAATCCATCAGGTTTTTGAAAAAAATAAAAAGGTCCGATACTTTTCTAACAGACCTTGTATATGTTTATTTTATTTCTGTTTAGCACTTTTGGTTATTAATTGTATCTATTCTGACTGTTATTTAACAACAGTCCTGTTGTGAATCGCTAGCGGTTAGCATTCACTAGTGGTTAACTTTCGCTAGCTAGGTCGACCCCTCCCCTCTCCATTGTTACTTTTTATAGCTGTTTCTTTACCTGTTTAATACTTCTGTTCGTTTTTCAGTCGAACTGCTGTGAATTTTAAGTAATTATTTTACTCCTGTGTAAAATCTTAGGAGCGGCTAGCATTTTCTCTAGCGGTTAGCTTGCGTTAGCTATTTCAGACCCTTATCATTTTTCATTTCATTTTTTTACACTCCTGTTAATTAACTTTAGTGTATTTTATAGCTGCTGCTTTTTTACCTGTTTAATACGTCTTAGTTTTTCAGTGTAACTGCTGTGAATTTTAATTCATTTATTTGTCTGTGTGAGCCTTAGGAGTGGTTAGCTTATCCATTATTGGTTAGCTCGTGGTTGCTTGGCTACATTCTTGAATTTCTTAGTGCACAAAGTACACTACTAATTCTACTTTACACCCTCCGTAAATCCTGTGTGATGTTGGAAGATAGGGTGGTTCTCTTAGAGAGCGTGTCCGTAAGTTAGAGCAGCTTCCATGCTCAGTGGAGTTAGATGTTACGGGCACTGCAGATGTGGTTAGTGTTGGGCCGGCTAGCGGCCCCTTAGCATCAGCTTAGAAATGCCGGCTGTGGAGGACGGCTTTCGGACTGTGGCTAGGCGGAGGAAGCCCCGTAGGGCTTGGTGCCTGGTTGTGGCACCCCGATCATTCGCCAGTGCGAACTATGAATCGGTTCTCCCCCTTGGATTTACCAGATGTGAATTCTCTGAGCCCACAAGTGACTTCCACTCCTGTCTCCACACCGGACTTTAGTGATAGGGGATTCTATCACCCGCAAAGTCAGGTTACAGATGCCGGCTGACGTTAAATGTATTCCTGGGGCCAGAGCTCCCAACATTGCAACTCATCTTAGGGTGCTGACGCTGCAGAAGGGAAGACAGACGAAGGAACATGACATGAGATATAGTCACATAGTTATTCACATTGGCACCAATGATATCAGGATGAAGCACTCAGAGGTCACAAAAATGGACATAGAGAGGACTTGTGACCTTGCCAGACAGATGAGTCAGCATCGATTAATAGTCTCTGGTCCCCTCCCCTCCTGGGGTACTGATGAGGCGTTTAGCAGGCTGACATCGTTAAATAGGTGGCTGGCGCAGTTTTGTAGACAGCAAGGCTTTAGCTTTATTGATAACTGGCCTTCGTTCTGTGGCCACCGTGGCTTGCTGATGCCGGACGGCCTCCACCCTACTGGGGAAGGCTCCGCCATCTTGTCTGTGGACATAGATAGAGCTCTACAGGGAGGGTAACATTAGGAATCTACAGCAGGCCACGGAGCAGGTGATTAGAGACCCTGCAAGGCTTATGACAAATGTGGGTGTGGAATCCATTAGCTTAGCGGGGAATTTAGTGCAGAAAATCCACTATGACGATAGTGCAGTTTATTTGCCAGGGAGGAATTTCAACAAGTTGAGACTGTGGCCTGCTTTCGTAGTCGTGTCCATAAAAATCATAGAGGGATATGCTTTCCAAACTTAATACCCATTACTATATGGATGATGTTGAAATTGAGGATGGCCCAGTGGTTGTTCCAGCAATAGCAAAGATTTCGTGTCTGCTACCTACAACGTGCGTGGAATGTTTCAAACCTAAACCTACTTCTAGGCATCTTATATATGCTACTCTGGAACCACCCCTAAACCCAAACAGTTCAACTGTCAACCCCACTGAGGTCCTTAGACTGGGTCTCATTAACATAAGATCACAACGCACATTATTGGAATACCCTGGATCTGGTTCTCGCATGTGGTATTGCTGTCACAAATATTGACATCATGCCTCTTACATCAGTGGTGTCTGATCACTCACTTATTAAGTTTACAGTTTCGCTGCCGTGTTTAGTGGAACAACAAACTTATATATCATTACGGCGATGCATCAACTCCTCAACTAAGACTGAACTCGAAGCTAGACTGCCTGATGGCTTAGCTTCACATTTGACAAATACCCAGTCAGTAGACAGACTTGTGGATAGTTTAAACTCAGTGCTCAAAACTACACTCGACATGATTGCACCACCTGTGTTAAAACCACGCTCCCTCAAATCACAGTCACCCTGGTTCAGTGATTATCTGCGTGACCTCAAGCATAAAGCAAGAGGTCTAGAACGGAAATGGCGTCGTTCAAATTAGAAGTATTTCACCTTGCGTGGCGTGAGGCTATCTTAGACTATAAGCATGCATTATTGGCTACAAAGCGGACTTACTACTCTGATTTGATCAACAAAAACAAGCATAACTCAAAGTTCTTGTTCGACACTGTGGCAACACTTATGCATGGACAACCACCTGTAGTTCGCTCTCCTTTTACAGCACAAGATTTCCTGGATTACTTTGGGAAGAAAATAGAAGACATCAGGTTAAACATATCCCAGCATGCCTTAACCCAGCCACTACACCCTGTTATTGAGGTGGGCACCAGTACTGAGGTATTACCTAGATTTACAGAATTTGATACTATCTCACTAGGCATGCTGACAAAACTCGTAATGTCACAAAAAGCACAACCTGTTTATTTGATCCTATACCAACAAAACTGTTTAAGGACCTGTGGCCCACTCTTGGGCTGACTGTGCTGGAAATTATTAATCTTTCTTTAACTTCTAGATCTGTTCCTAAATGTTTTCAAATCTGCAGTGATTAAACCATTACTTAAGAAACCTAATCTTGACCCTAGTGTATTGACAAACTATTGGCCAATATCAAATTTATCATTTTTCTCTAAAATTCTGGAAAAAGTGGTGTCACGGCAGCTCATAGACTATCTTACTGAGAATAATCTCTTTGAGCCACTGCAGTCTGCTTTTAGAAACTATCATTCCACAGAGACAGCTCTCACTAAAGTGGTGAATGATCTTCTGCTTACAATGGATTCAGACACCACTACGGTTCTGTTGCTGTTAGATCTCAGTGCTGCATTTGATACAGTGGATCATCATATACTGCTTGATAGGCTGGAAAATCATTTTGGGATTACTGGGAGTGCCCTTGCATGGCTGACGTCATACTTGACCAGTCGTTCTCACTGTGTTTTGTACAGTAACACTACCTCTATCCTTAGTGACATGAAATTTTGGGTTCCACAGGGTCTGTCTTAGACCCCCTGCTTTTCTCCCTTTATATAGCACCCCTTGGGCACATATTGCGGCGTTTTGGGATTACCTTACACTGCTATGCAGATGATACTCAGTTATACATGCCGATAACTGCTGGTAATCTCGTTCACATAAAATCCTTAGAAGATTGCCTTGCAGCAGCGAGAAGTTGGATGTCTAGAAACGTCCTACTTTAAACTCTGATAAGACTGAAATGATGGTTCTTGGTCCAGTGAGACATCAGCATCAATTTGACCAGTTAACGCTCAGCCTCGGCTCATGTGTTGTCATACATCACACTGACAAAGTGAGGGACCTTGGAGTAATTTTTGATCCTTCGTTGTCCTTTGGCCTCCACATTAGAAATATTACTAGGACTGCTTTCTTCCACCTGCGAAATATAGCGAAGATTCGTCCCATCCTGTCTGTGACTGATGCTGAGACCCTGATCCATGCATTTATCTCTTCTAGATTGGACTACTGCAATGTTCTATTTTCTGGTCTACCGCAATCTAGCATTAGGGGTTTCCAATTGGTTCAAAATGCTGCAGCCAGACTTTTGACACAAAGCAGAAAGTTCGACCACATTACACTCATTTTGGCATCCCTTCACTGGCTTCCTGTCCCAGTCAGATCAGATTTTAAGGTTCTGCTACTAACCTATAAAATTATTCATGGACTGGCACCTCCCTACCTAGCTGACCTAATTAAACCTTACATACCGGCCCGGGTTTTACGTTCTCGGGGTGCAGGACTACTTTGTGTCCCTAAGGTGAATAAGAAGTCTGTGGGTCACAGAGCTTTCTCTTATCGTGCCCCTGTTCTGTGGAATGATCTCCCTGCGTCAATAAAACAGTCCGATTCTGGGAGATTTTCAAGTCCAGACTATAAGACGCACTTATTTTCCCTTTCATATGGCTAGCATACTGGTACAGTTTTGTTTTACACTTTTACTCTTTTAATTCTTGTTATTAGTAATTGGAGCGGCCGCGGCCTCAACTTTACCTAAATTCTGGGTCTTTTAGTGAAGTTTTGGGCTAGTGGCCAGTGATCACCTTAGTACTTCTCTGTTTTTCTTGTTGTTTAATGCTGGCAAATTATCCAGTATTTTTTGGCTTTCTGATGCCCGATTGTTTTTTTTCTCTCTAAGGTGCAGCTCCATCCAGAGATGGGAGTTGGTGTTCCTGTTGGCGACCCTCCTGTCCTGTGCGCCAATAGCATTTCTTGTATATTTGTCCGTTCTGTAATTTATGTTTGTAGCATGGCCCAAGCAGAGGGTCACCCCTTTGAGTCTGGTCTGCTTGAGGTTTCTTCCTCAGAGGAGTTTTTCCTTACCACTGTTGCTCTCTGGGGGTTGGTAAGGTTAGACCTTACCTGTGTGAAGCGCTTTGAGGCAACTCTGTTGTGATTTGGCACTATATAATAAATTAAAATAAAAAATAAATAAAATGATATCCGCTAACTGCTAATTATCAAAGCTAAATTCATTGTTAGTGGATTTGCTTTCAGCTAGCTTCAGAAACCATCAGTGACCAATTAGCTTCTGATAAAGCTAGTTCTGATACCTTTTAGTCCGCCAACGCTTTTTTACACAGGTAATGGTGAAAAATGTTTATAACCCTGTTGGCTCCTGTCTGCTATGTATTTTGCAGCAGTGAGGCAGCTAAGAGGAGCAGAGCTCAACTCTCCCTCAACAGAAGGGGCCTGGTTGCCAGGTTGCACAAAAAAAAAAGAAGTCATTACCCTTACAGCATACAGTGGTCCAGCTGTGAGGCTGAGATTCTTAAAAGGAAAGTGGGTTCGTCTTGTGGTTTTGATTTATAAGCCAAATGAATCCGGATAGTTTAATGACATTAATGTCAACTCTGTCATTTATACAACGTGAAAATATAACACATATCTTTTCATTTTAAAATAATGCACTAATTCTGAAGTTTTGTTAACACACACACAGAATTGCCAAACTGCATTATGGGTAAACTGAGCCTGCGATCACCGAATTGGTTGATTCATTTAACCAACACAAACTTAACATGTGTTGTTTTTTACAAATAATGCGTATATGTTAAATATTTTTTCATTTGTTAAAAAAGGGCATTTGCAAAACTGAAAACTGTTTAAGTTGTGATTCAGCCAGGCAGCAACAACCATGTGATATAACCAGGCATCATTCATACTGCCATCCAGTAGATGGCAGTGTTTCTATGCATTTTGACCCATCTACCGGCTGGTATATTACATACTGGCATATTATGTTACTATGCTTTTTACTTTTTACTCTTTTACTACGCTTTGTATCTTTTAATTCATTTTATTTTGTTTTCTGAGTTGTTTTTGTGTGAAGCACCTTGAGGCGACTCTGTGATATGGCGCTATATAAAGTGAATAAATTGAATTGAATTGAGGCTCAGTTTACCCATAATGCAGTTTAGCATCTGTATGTGTTAATATGTTCAAAACATCAGAATTCATGATTTTTTTTTATTAAAAGATATGTATTATATTTTCACTTTGTACAACGACAGACTTCACATTAATTAATTAAACTATCCAGATTAATTTGGTTTATGAATCAAAACCACAAGTCAAACCTGCTTTCCTTTTCAAGACGTCTGCCTCACGGCTGGACCTCTGTATGCTGTCAAGGTAAATGACGCTTCCCTACAGCAGCGAGCAAGGCACACAAAGACAGAAGCGCTGACTCATTGGCTGTGATGGTTTTGTGATTGCCCTTGTTTCTATCAAAGGAATTGCTGGTGTTTAAACTCTGTGTACCAGGGACAATACTGAAAGTTATCCATTAGCGGTTAGCTGTAGCTTCCGATAAATTGTTTTGGTAACTTTTCAGTTAGCTGATTAGCGGCTGGCAGAGCTACGTTTTTGGTTAGCTGTGCCCACCACTGGATTTAGGGTTGAAAAATGTCTTTGACCGTTAAGCTTTACTCACTATGCCAGTAAAAAAAATAAGTCAGCGGACTGAAAGTTAGCAGAACTAATGTAGCAGAAGCTAATTGGTCCGCTGATGGTTTTCAAAGTTAGTTGAAAAGCTAGGTTTTGCTAGCTAATCTGCGAACAAAAAAAGTTAGCTTTGCTAATTAGCTCTTGGCAATTAGTGGAGCTGTGCCCACCACTGATTATAAGCCACTAAACACAATGAGATCAGTGCTCATTAGAGTGCACACTTTGGTCCGTGTGAACCCTGTTGATACTTTAAACTGTCGCATAGACATGTTTGTCTACTTTGCTGCAGCGTGACCTTTGAGGACGTTGAAAACAAACAAGAAGGGCACTCAGAGTTCCGACCTCTGGAAAGGTCCAATAGTCCTGTTTTCTGTGATGTGCGTTTCCAGCCACATTTGTTCCCATACAGGGACTGATTTGAAATGAACCCATTATGAAAATGTTTTTTGTGCTGCATTAAATCAGATTAGATTAAATAGAACTCTATTAGTCCCTTGGGAAGACTCCCTCAGGAAATTTGAAGTTCCAGCAGCATTGTATAGCAGCACACAGGGTAAGAAGCACACAGAACATCAAAGTGAAAGTGGAAAAAAAAACTTGCAGAATACATAAATACAAGACATACTGATTGCTATTGGCTAGCTGGCTACTACTGTTCCTCTAATTCCCGTCCTCTGTTTTCCTGTTACTCCTCCTCTCCCTGAGTGAGGAGTTGTACAGTCAAGAGTCACAAATCAAACCATATTTCATAATGTTAAAGAAAGGTGGGGGGGGGGATTCTAGATCTACCCTTTGATCCAGGTCTGGTCCAAATTTCTGTTTTTTTTTTGGGGGGGGGGGACCAGAGCTGTGTGTGGAGGCCCAGTAAAAAGCAAACCGGATGAGATTATGAGGTTAAGTTTCACCTGCGGCAGTCACTCGCCTGTCGTTTATGATATTATACATCACAGAACACACACACGACTAGAGTATTTACTCTTTCAGTGAGACTTTCAGAATTCATCCACAGATCTATAACTTAGCTCCTTTTTCCTCACCATGTGTCTCTGCAGCTTTCGGCCAGATAATGCTGTACGTGGACGGGATGAATGGTCTCATATCTCACAGTGAAACTGTTCAGTGGCTCTACACGCTGGTCGGATCCAAGGTATAAAACAACACGAGCGCATTTTTCACTGAATCCCTGCCACAGCTGTGAAGTGCAAGAATAATCTCTGCAAACTCATATTGACACAAATTTGAAATGACTGTGGAGCAGACTGCTCTGACTGCTTTGTCATCATGCAGGAAATGTTCCTTTCGGTTTGAGTGTGGTCAAGTCTGCCCTCTAGTGGCCACATTGACTCATTTCTACCGTGAATGGCTTTGCTGTTATTGCTGAATATATTTGACTTGTAACTGTATTTGCAAAATGAAAGTATCCACTATGTTTTGAAACCATGTCTTTGAAACATTTAAATGCAGATTTGTTCGGTCTAACAATGGTACAGAAGAGTGGTTCTTGTCCAATCACAGTGTCATCTGCTTTTAAAAAGTCCACATTTTAGGCTGGCGGTGTGGTGAATTATTTCGGTTTGACACCTTGAAATAAAGCTGAAAGTCTGCACAAAGGTGGCAGCACTAGTTTAAAACAATTTTAAAACAGTTGAACCTCATTAAGACAAAGGTCTTAATGAGGTTCAACTGTTTTCATGATTTTATCATAGACATAAGTTGTATTATTTTATTGTTTTTAATTCTGTGCCTTCCCTTTTTTTGTTAAATCGATAATTACAAGTCATTTCAAAGGAAAAAAAATACCACACCAAGTACAACTTACTCACACGTTAAATATAGTTGTAAAGCTGCTGAATGACAGCATTTCATAATTACTAATGTACTGTTGCACTGTGCTGTTTGTTGTGTATGTCATTCAATGCGCATATTAAACAAATATGTAGGACTGCTTTTTTGCATTTGTGCAATATCTCTAAAATTAGAGGGGTCTTGTCTCAGAGTGATGCTGAAAAACTAATTCATGCATTTATTTCCTCTAGCCTGGACTACTGTAATTCATTATTATCAGGTTGTCCTAAACGTTCCCTAAAAAGCCTTCAGTTAATTCAAAATGCTGCAGCTAGAGTACTAACGGGGACTAGAAGGAGAAAGCATATTTCACCCATATTGGCCTCTCTTCCTTGGCTTCCTGTTAATTCTAGAATAGAATTTAAAATTCTTCTTACTTATAAGGTTTTGAATAATCAGGTCCCATCTTATCTTAGGGACCTCATAGTACCATATCACCCCAGTAGAGCGCTTCGCTCTCAGACTGCAGGCTTACTCGTAGTTCCTAGGGTTTTTAAGAGTAGAATGGGAGGCAGAGCCTTCAGCTTTCAGGCTCCTCTCCTCTGGAACCAGCTCCCAATTCGGATCAGGGAGACAGACACCCTCTCTACTTTTAAGATTAGGCTTAAAACTTTCCTTTTTGCTAAAGCTTATAGTTAGGGCTGGATCAGGTGACCCTGAACCATCCCTTAGTTATGCTGCTATAGACTTAGACTGCTGGGGGGTTCCCATGATGCACTGTGTGTTTCTTTGTCTTTTTGCTCTGTATGCACCACTCTGCATTTAATCATTAGTGATTGATCTCTGCTCCCCTCCACAGCATGTCTTTTTCCTGGTTCTCTCCCTCAGCCCCAACCAGTCCCAGCAGAAGACTGCCCCTCCCTGAGCCTGGTTCTGCTGGAGGTTTCTTCCTGTTAAAAGGGAGTTTTTCCTTCCCACTGTAGCCAAGTGCTTGCTCACAGGGAGTCGTTTTGACCGTTGGGGTTTTTCCGTAATTATTGTATGGCTTTGCCTTACAATATAAGGTGCCTTGGGGCAACTGTTTGTTGTGATTTGGCGCTATATAAATAAAATTGATTTTATTTTGATTTGTATGTGTACGGAGCATTATTGATGAATTCTTATAACTGTGCAACTTATTTATATACAACTCTGATTCTGTGGTCCCCTCTCAAAAGGGAAAGGGGGTGTGGCAACCAGCAGCTTTGCCGATGGTGAGTGAAAAGTTGCTTACTGTTGACTAGGGATGGGTATTGAGAAATGGTTCTTTTCGGGTATCATTAAGAAATTATTTGATCCACCGATATCAATAGCCTTTTTGCTTAACGATTCCCTTATCGGTCCTTCAGAGTGGCCGTTGTTTTTGAGGGTGTTTGTTGGAAAAATGATCATTTCTCTCCTTTGATTACAGACCCTGTAGCGGCTCTGTAATCAACCGTTTCTGCAGCGTGGCTCTGCTTTGATCCTTGAACCAACGAAGCAGTGCTTCAATCCACTGCGTTTGTTCATTGCTTCTCTCCTCTTAAGAAGCATCAGCTCCACTTCTTAACCCCTCTCAAAGCCATTAAAATATGTCAATCGTGAGTCACTTTGTGCGGATTAAAGTGACTAACTGGGACTCCTGTCTTGTGGCGAAAGAATCATCCTCTGTTGCTCCAAACACTGCGCTGCTCTCTATTGAATCTAGAGTGTGACTCACACTTTGAATCAAATTACACGTTTTCAAACGTTGTAATACAACCAATAAACTGCAATCGATCAGAATGTTTTTTTCCTCCCAAAATGAGACGTCCTGCAGTGACGTGCAGCAGCCCAAGACTGTATGGCTGCAGACCTGCAGGTGTCTGAGTTCAGCTCAGACGTATGGAGAGACTTTCATGCCATTAATGTCTGAAAGGAAATGCTTTGACAAAAACTACAGATGATGTTTCTATTTATGTCCAGAGATCAAGGATCCAGTGACCAATTTCATATTTATTTACTTTAAGACTCAATAAAATGTTGTTGACATAGAAAACCTGTAAAGCCTACTTGTAGTACACAGAAAATTCACGAGAGGTATCGATAAGGGAATCACTAAGGAATCGGATTGATAAGCGGAATCGATAATGGCATTGATAGCGATAAAATCTTCTCAATACCTATCCCTACTGTTTACCAGCCTGACTGGCTGACTCTGCAGGAGCTGAGTTGTCATTAGAGCAACGCTCATGTTCATCGTCGTCCTGGAAAATTTTCAGCATGCTTAAAATCTTCGACGTTCATGCTAAAACACTGTAAAGAGTTGAGCTCCGCTACCACTGTGTCATCTTTGCTGCTACACTGTTACTGCTCCGTTGTCCCCAGTCAGCATCTGCTGGCCAACATCGGAGGCTTGGATGCATCACCTTCTCTGGATCTTTTGGGCATGAAGAAATGTGAAGGAATA
Source organism: Thalassophryne amazonica (assembly GCF_902500255.1). NCBI lineage: Eukaryota > Metazoa > Chordata > Actinopteri > Batrachoidiformes > Batrachoididae > Thalassophryne > Thalassophryne amazonica. The sequence continues at coordinate 90,830,885 of NC_047109.1, forward strand.
TATCTTTCTCGAAGAGGCACCAGTACCAAGTGATGCAAATGGTGTCTCAAACACTGAGTTTACAATCAGACTCCACCAAGCTAACTACAGCTCTGTGGAGTGGGTGACCAATACACCCGCACTCCAATGGTGAAAGTTGAACTACATCCAACAGTAAATCAGTGGATTGTCGCTAAACGGCGCCCTCTGTTGAGCTACACTGACCTGTGTTGAAGATAGGAAATTTGGATTCCTGAAGCGAGCCTCTTCCAGCGCTTTTTCCCATGATTTTTCAGAATCTACTGCCAGCTTTAGCCACTTCATGTCACAGTGTGAACGGGCCCTAAAGCAACAGGCACAGAGATACTTTGTTTTCTTGGAGACCTGGAAATTTGTGTTTTTTAGAATGCATCCCTCAGTGTTTGCAGGACATTTTTTAGCTGTAACATTAGTATTTGATTTTAAGACTCCAGTTGAACTATAATTGTTTTTACTAAGGGAGGGGATATGTTCTCTTCTAATCGACTTTTAATTGCATCTTCTAAGACTTTTCATCATTTGGTGGCTCCTCACTGTGGAAAATAAAAGCACATTTCCTTCCACGAGTTGCATTTCAAATGTAATAGATTCTGTTTTCGGTGTACTTTCTTCTCTGTAGTTCCGCTTGGTGGTGAAAACGGCCTGAAGCTGCTGCTGGTGTTTGTGGAGTACACAGAGTCGAACGCCGCCCTGCTCATAAAGGCTGTGAATATTGTTGACGCTAAAAGAGGTGAGAGTTAAGCACAGCTTTACACATCCACACATGAAGAGCGAGGGGAAAAAAAAACCCTGGCTGGAAAGTGTTATTCCACTCCTTTTGCAGAGTAAATGCCAGTTTTGCACAGCTGGAAAAACATGAAGATTTTTTCTTCTTTTTCTATGTTTCTGTTAAATTAAGCATGAAATCTCTGGATTAGTTTAGTTTTTTTTTATTACAGTACATTTGATTTCATTTATTTGTTTGTTTTTAATTAGAATGTGAGGCTTCATTTTATGAATTCAAAAGTGTCCACAAATTTTCGCAATGTCTAAGCATGGTTGGACATGTGACACGACAAACTTTGCCTGTGTCTACGCTGCAGACTGCAGTTGTTTCAGGGTTTTCATCTTTGCTCCATCAGGTGAACCGATCCCGGTGGCCGTGTTGCTGTTCAGGTGGTCACAGATCAGTGTCTCACTGTCGTCAGATCAGGTGATCTGAACGGCTCCACAGTCACATGGGGAACGAAATGTAACCAAAAAAAAAAAAAGAAAGAAAACGAAAGGGCCGTATGGTGCTGGCCTACAACGAGGTTCAGTTACCTGCTCTGTTACACGTGAGCATCCAGCGGTGACTGAGCATCAGTTCGGAGGTGTCAGTTACCCCTCTGTGTCAGCAGTGTGATGTCACTGCTGCTGCTTAAAAAGTGTCTTGTGTGTCCCGGTGCCCTGACGAGGAGGAGAGCGATGTGACCCTCGTGGCAGGAGCGCACAGCTTTTCTTTTCTCACGTGCAGATCAGGTTGCCTTATAAAATGACCTGTTATGTTTTTCCTACGCCACTTTGGATCTCTCCAAGAATGCGATGACGCCATTTCTCTTACGGCAACCATGAGATGACGTTTTTACACTGTTTAATTGCCGTGTCTTGTTCAGTATGCACTTTTACACCAGGTTATTTAAACCGTAAACTGCACACGGGAGTAATCCCGACAGCACAGCTGTTTTCTTTAGGGCCTTTTCTTTTTTTATTTATTTATTTTATTTATTTTTAATGTGTCTCTTTAGGCACTAAACTGTGGTCCAACGTTATGGAGATTCTGGATGAAAAGGATGGAGTGGATACAGAACTGCTGGTGTATGCAATGACGCTCATCAATAAGGTCAGTGAAAACTACTTGATCATTGCTGCATTAAAGAGGAGCACCTTGCGATTACTAATAAATTTGGCATCACACAGTTTGCTCTTTAAGGCTTTCTCTGTCTCTGTCTTTCAAACCCCATGTTATTAAAATTTAAATTTTAATCTGGATATCTAGAGGAGATGACTATCAAGATGAAATTATAGTTTTATAAATATATATATTTATATAACTTCATGATGCTTACCCTGTGTTTACACATAATGATGACAAGTAACGAATGCCAAAATCTAAATTTGTAACCGAGGATCACGAATTTGAATTGAATGTGATGAGTCGGGTCAGAGGCTTCACACGCCGTCATGAACTATCGCAACCTCTCACCACATGTTACAAGTAATGGCACAAATCGCTGGCGATACTTCAGGAATTATCAGGCACGGTCACAAATATTGTCCCCATCTGCCTTGACACTTTCACAATGTTGCAGATGGGGTGAATTTGGTATTTATATGGTTCCACACACACACACCCCGCAGTCATTCTACCATCAGTTGCTGAACAGATCACATCGCTCCATATTGCTCCACGACATCCAGATGAATCCACAGCGAAAGAAGAACTTGTGATTGGCTGCTTAGTTGGGGTCTTTTCACAAAGTGGACTAGGAGACAGAGAGAGCCAGATGGAGGAAGCTCATGCTGTCATGGATGAAAACGAACTGAAGAAATCTGGTGCAGCAGGGTTTATATAATTTGTGAGCACACACGTAAGAGGAAAACAGTGATTCGTAGTGGCGTGCAGTGAAACATGATGCTGCGTGAAAGTGTGTGACAGTTCGTGTCAGTTCTTCACAGCTTTCGTGTCAGTTCATAACGACGCATGACAGTATGGGCTCCAAGAACCATCAAGAATACACTATGAATGCTGTCACGCTGTATTACGCATCACCACAAATCGACACGTTCAGTTGCGAAACTTCACGAATCGAGGGCGAGTTGTAACATTCGTGGAAATTTTTTTTTTAGCAGCCAAAACATCAATCCATCCATTTTCTTCAGCTTTATCCGGAGTCGGGTCGCGGGGGCAGCAGCTCAAGCAAAGCAGACCTGAAGAGGGCAAAGCACCTTTTTGCGGTCGAGAACCATGGCCTCGATTTGGAGGTGCTGATTTTCATCCCGGACGCTTCACACTCGGCTGCAAACCGCCCCAGTGCACGCTGAAGGTCCTGATTTGACGAAGCCAACAGAACCACATCGTCCGCAAACAGCAGAGACGAGATTCTGTTGTTCACAAACCAGACCCCCTCTACACCCTGGCTGTGCTACAAATTCTGTCCATAAAAATAATGAACAGAACCGGTGACAAAGGGCAGCCCTGGCGGAGGCCAACGTGCACTGGAAACAGGTTTGACTTACTACCGGCAATGCGAACCAAGCTCCTGCTGCGGTCTTACAGGGACCGGATAGCCCTTAGCAAAGGACCCCGGACCACGTACTTCTGGAGCACTCCCCACAGGGTGCTCCGAGGGACACGGTCGAATGCCTTCTCCAGATCCACATAACACATGTGGACTGGTTGGGCAAACTCCCATGAACCCTCGAGCACCCGATGGAGCGTGTAGAGCTGGTCCAGTGTGCCGCAACCAGGACGAAAACCACACTGCTCCTCCTGAATCCGAGGTTCAACCATCGGTCGAATTCTCCTCTCCAGTACTCTGGAATAGACTTTTACCTGGGAGCTGAGGAGTGTGATCCCCCTATAGTTGGAACACACCCTCCGGTCCCCCTTCTTAACAGAGGACCACCACCCCGGTCTGCCAATCCAGAGGCACTGTCCCGATCGCCACGCGATATTGCAGAGGCGTGTCAGCCAAGACAGCCCCACAACATCCAGAGACTTAAGGTACTCAGGACAGATTTCATCGACCCCAGGACCTTGCCACCGAGGAGCTTTCTAACCACCTCGGTGACTTCGACCTGGGTAATGGATGAGTCCCGCCTCCAAGTCCCCAGTCTCTGCTTCCTCTTCAAAAGACGTGACGATGGGATTGAGGAGATCCTCGAAGTACTCCTTCCACCGCCCAACAACATCCCCAGTCAGGGGTCAACAGCTCCCCACCCGCACCGTAAATAGTGCTGGTGGAGAGCTGCTTCCACCTCCTGAGGCGTCGGACGGTTTGCCAGAATCTCTTCGAGGCCGCCGATAGTCCTCCTCCATAGCCTCCCCGAACTCCTCCCAGACCCGAGTTTTTGCCTCTGCGACCGCACGGGCTGCGGCACGCTTGGCCTGCCGGTAACTGTCAGCTGCCTCTGGGGTTCCACCTACCAACAAAAATAAGTAGGACTCCTTCTTCAGCTTGATGGCATCCCTTACGTCCGGTGTCCACCACCGGGTTCGGGGATTGCCGCCATGACAGGCACCAGAGACCTTGCGACCACAGCTACGAGCAGCCGCATCGACAATGGAGGTGGAGAACATGGTCCACTCGGACTCCATGTCTCCAACCTCCCCCGGGGATCTGGGAGAAGCTCTCCCGGAGGTGGGAGTTGAAGACCTTGCTGACAGTGTGTCTCCCAGTCGTTCCCAGCAGACCCTCACGATACGTTTGGGCCTGCCAGGTCTTACCGGCTTCCTACCCTCCCTGCGGATCCAACTCACCACCAGGTGGTGATTAGTCGACAGCTCTGCCCCTCTCTTCACTCGAGTGTCCGAGGACACGTGGCCGAAGGTCAGATGATACGACTACAAAGTCGATCATCGACCTCCGGCTCAGGGTGTCCTGGTGCCACGTGCACTTATGGACACCCTTGTGCTCGAACATGGTGTTCGTGATGGACAAACTGTGACTAGCACAGAAGTCCAACAACTGAACACCACTCGGGTTCAGATCGGGGAGGCCGTGCTTCCCTATCACCCCCCTCCAGGTCTCACGACATGTGCTGTTAAGAACCCTATTCAGATGCGTTAAGTCATGTAACAAACGTCACGAATGACAGGAACATGGTATATGTAACACTTTGTACCTACGTGTAAACGCAGAGTTAATCTCATGAGGATGAGTTTGGTCTGAAACAATCTTGTTTGTCGTGTTTTTTTGTTTGTTTGTTTGTTTTGTAACTTGCCTGGAAAATGTGACTTGATTACACTTAAGAGAGAATACAAATAATAAAATGACTTTATTGGGGATTGTCAAGATAACATATCTGGCTTTAGATTACATTTGAGTACCTAATTTAAATAAAATGCCATCAGTTTCTCAGATGATCTCTTCCCACTGTCACAGTTTCTTTTCTCCCGCTGTCCTTGAACACGCCAAAGAGAAGGCACGGATCATGTTTTATGTAAGGTCTGCTTGTGTTTCAGACGCTGGCTGGACTCTCAGACCAGGACTCCTACTATGACATGGTGGACTGTCTGGAAGAGCAGGGCATTGAAACCATGTCCCAGAGACACCTGAGCAGGAAGGGCACTGACCTCGATCTCATAGAGCAGTTCAACATCTACGAGGTTCGAAAGCCAGAACCGTGACATCTTCTTGGGCATTAAACCAGCACATGTTCACGCTGGTTTTCATGTTGAACAGTTATCAGTAGACTGAAATGCACCAAAAAGCATGCATCTTTTAAAATCCATTTGTATTGATTCCTCAATGGCTGACAGACAACTCTGCGCCATGAGGACGGTGACGATGAAACCCAGCTGCCCCCTGTGGCCGTAAGGACCGCCGGCGGGTCAGCGTAGGTGGGAACGACGAGAGGCAAGGCCTGGAGAGAAGACGCAGCCGGCGACATTCTCTCCACAACAGCAGAGGTCATGCATCTGCCCCGGCGTCACCCAGCAGCCCTCACGCTCACCCCAGCAGCTTCCTGCCGTTAGCGGCCAACGTGTCGATGACATAAGTGAGAGGTGAGGGGAGGCGGGGCGAGGACAGAGACTCAAGAGAAAAATGTTTTTTAACAACTAAAATGTTTAAATCAGTACTAATTAACTATACTTCTGGACTAAGTTTAATTGATAAAAATAAGCTTAGTTAATTTAACTTTTCTGCATACCTAAAGTGGGATGTGAAGCAATATTTTTTTCTTTTTAATGTAATGTCTAAGCTCGGGCATTACTGGGTCTGTTTGGGGTTCTAGCTTTAAAATCAGGTCAGTTAAGATGAGAGAAGCCAAAAATATGAAAATAATTACAGCTCCTGTAGTTAGTAATCTTATCAAACACATAGGTTGTGATATCAATTTTGGCTAAAGGCAAAGAAAAGGTGAAAATGTACAAAAGAAAATACAATACGCATGAAGCAGTACAACTGAAGTGAGGGGGATCGGGTGAGAAAATAGTCATCAAAAAACTCGCTAGAATCCATCCCTGGAAATCAAAAACCAAAATCAGTGCCCCCCAGACCCCCTGTCAACAAAGCTCCATTTTCAGCAAAAAAGATCCCCCCAGTTGGTATTGAATGAAGTAAAAGCTGTCCCTTTAAAATGTGTTTATCCTGAAGTATGTAAATAATGTGCAGTCTTTCTATAATATGATGCTGCATTAGAAAAGTGAAATATAATCTTGTTCAGCAGGAGAACAAATTGCTGTTTTCTTAGCCATCTCCACCTTGTTTTACCTTAAGAACTAGGATGCGATCACACAAGTGTTTCTACAAAAAGGTAGATGGTGAACAGCTTATGAAAAAAAATTAGTCAGAAGATTTTTTTATTTTGCTTAAATCCCTGTAGCTCTTCTTTGAGTACAGACCAGCTACAGATGGCAAAATGTGGGTCTCCTGATACACCTTTAGTTGTGTTTTTTTAATTTATTCATTTATTTCATGGAATGGTGCTGCATCCTGCTCAGCTCGGTCTTCCTTGTTCAGCACTGCAGCAGTTCCTCACGTCTGCAGCGCAAAATTATTCAACCACATATTGGAAGAAGGTCCCTGCCTTACTGCACACTATTGTTCCACTGACGTTGTTTGTAAGTCATTAGGGTATTAAGCTGGTATTAAATTGTGTCAGTGCTGGCAGACTGGTATTACAGGCAGAAAATGGACACGTCCCCCTGTTGTTTTATGGGACGGGGTTTGAATTGAGTTTGGCAGCGGTGACTGCAGCGGGTCTGGCTGATGCAGTCTGTCTGGCTCTAATGGCCTGGGTAATTAGAATTACTGTTACTAAAAAACAAATGGAAAGTAACCCAAGAATAGGTCTTATGCACTTCATATATAGTAAAGAACTGCTTAATTGGCTCAAGTCATGAACTGCTCTTTTTTTTTTATAGGTGACAGACTGCATTCAGTTTAATGACAGACACACAGGTAATTGTGATATACCTTACTTACTAATGGGAAATGTTTTCATGATTGTTTATTCCTCCTACAAACAACACAAGGACACTCAGACAAGGTATACCTCAGACCCACAGTCCTCTTTAATTTGAAAACTCAAACCAAATTCCAATCCTTAATCAATTTTCGTGATCATTATCAGATCATTATCTAGTTCCATAAGTGTATCATATCATACCTATGGCTTCTGATCAATAAACTTTTGATCTGATTGCTGGAGCAGGTAGACAGATTGGATAAGTAGTTGGGCTACTAGTATGCAGACTAGGTTAGTCTGTGTCCTTGGACAACATACTTCATTTACATTGTTTCAGTCCATCCAGCTGTAAATGGGTACTGACCTCAGCTGTGGCAGTAACCTGCATCTGGTTGGCATCCTGTCCAGAGGGAGCTGTGGATAAGTGTGGGCACCTATACACCTTAGATCTTCTGTAAGGTTTACTTTTGTGATTGCTGAATTTGTGCCTGATCGCTCATTCATGATCCTGATCTTTGATCCTTATAGCTGAACTTAGATCCTGATTGCTGATTTCTTTTGATCCTGCAATTGTTTTGATTCCTGATTATCTTTCTTTTGATCTTGGCTGTATGATCAAAAGTACTAGAATCAGAGATCAAAGATCACAGGTAGCAGAAAGTAATTAGAATCAAAGTCAGCTTCTTTGATCTGCTCCTTGATCTGGATCAACACCAAACTTTAAGGGGCTTATGACCTATGACCTTGTAACTCTCTACCAGATTTCTTTGAAATGTGTTCATGTCCTGTTCATGACATTGACAAATGACATTGAAAACATAACCTCGATAGTCATAACTAGAGTGCATATCATTGCTAAGATCCAAAGCCAACCCGCTTACTTGTAGAAACAATTTCGATTTAGGCACATTCAGGATGAAATATATCCTGTAACCAGCAAAGTCAACAAGCAAGCAACAAGAAGCAAGACAAATAAATAAGAAAACCATAAATTTATTGTTTTTACTCATTTTTGAATGCTGATGATACAAGTTTCTACTGCGCCACGTGGACATGTTTAAAGGAAAAATGCAATGACACTGTGGAATTTCCTTGGGTCCCTGAATGGCAACCACCCAGGTAGAAAACTGGCCCATCTCCAGCAAGGTTAACCACGTATCTGCTCCAGCCAGGTGAAACATGGTCGACACTTTTGCCCTGTGCAGTCACTTGTTATTATCCAGGTCTCAAGGAAAGTATCAAGCATCAGCACACTAAAGACTTGGGTCTTTGTTCTCCATCACTATACACTTCTGTCCAGCGACATCAAGACTCCTCAGGTTCCAAGATGTTCCAACAATCATTATCATCCAAACAGACTTGGGAGAAAAATGTCACTTCTTTGTCATTAAGCAGTTATCCCTCTGCATATACAGTGAGGAAAATAAGTATTTGAACACCCTGCGATTTTGCAAGTTTTCCCACTTAGAAATCATGGAGGGGTCTGAAATTTTCATCTTAGGTGCATGTCCACTGTGAGAGACATAATCTAAAAAAAAAATTCTAAATCTAAAAAATTTGTAATAATTTATTTGTATGTTACAGCTGCAAATAAGTATTTGAACACCCGTGAAAATCAATGTTAATATTTGGTATAGTAGCCTTTGTTTGCAATTACAGAGGTCAGAAATTTCCTGTTGTTTTTCACCAGGTTTTCACACACTGCAGCAGGGATTTTGGTCCACTCCTCCATACAGATCTTCTCCAAATCTTTCAGGTTTGGAATTTCAGCTCCCTCCAAAGATTTTCTATTGAGTTCAGGTCTGGAGACTGGCCAGGTCACTCCAGGACCTTGAAATGCTTCTTACGGAGCCCTCCTTAGTTGCTCTGGCTGTGTGTTTGGGGTCATTGTCATGCTGGAAGACCCAGCCATGACCCATCTTCAATGCTCTTACTGAGGGAAGGAGGTTGTTTGCCAAAATCTCGCAATACATGACCCCATCCATCCTCCCTTCAATATGGTGCAGTCCTGTCGCCTTTGCAGAAGAGCACCCCCAGAGTATGATGTTTCCACCCCCATGCTTCACAGTTGAGATGATTTGCTTGGGGTTGTTCTCATCCTCTAAACATAGTAAGTGGAGTTGATTCCAAAAAGCTCAATTTTGGTCTCATTTGACCACATGACCTTCTCCCATGCCTCCTCTGGATCATTCAGATGGTCATTGGTGAACTTCAAACGGGCCTGGACATGTGCTGGCTTGAGCAGGAGGACCTTGCTGCCCTGCAGGATTTTAAACCATGACAGCATCATGTGTTACTAATGTAATCTTTGTGACTGTGGTCCCAGCTCTCTTCAGGTCATTGACCAGCTTCTCCTGTGTAGTTCTGAGCTTTCTCAGAATCATCCTTACTCCACAAAGTAAGATGTTGCATGGAATCCCAGACCGAGGGAGATTGACAGTCATCTTGCGTTTCTTCCACTTTCTAATAAATAATCATAACAGTTGTCGTCTTCTAACAAGCTGCTTGCCTGTTGTCCTGTAGTCCATCCCAGCCTTGTGCAGGTCTACAGTTTTGTCCCTGGTGTCCTTAGACAGCTCTTTGGTCTTGGCTATGGTGGACAGATTGGAGTGTGATTGATTGAGTGGGTGAACAGGTGTCTTTTATACAGGTAACAAGTTCAAACAGGTGCAATTAATAAAGGTAAAGAGTGCAGAATAAGAGGGCTTCTTAAAGAAAATTAACAGGTCTGTGAATTCTTGTTGCTGTGAAAACCAGCAACCAGAATTCTTGCTGGTTGGTAGGTGTTCAAATACTTATTTGCAGCAGTAACATACAAATAAATGATTAATTCTGATTTCTGGATTTTTTTTTTTTTTTTTTTTTTGATTATGTCTCTCACAGTGGACATGCACCTAAGATGAAAATTTCAGACCCCTCCATGATTCCTAAGTGGGAGAACTTGCAAAACCGCAGGGTGTTCAAATACTTATTTTCCTCACTGTACCAGTAAACTGGACGATCATCTGAAAATGTCTACAGTTGCCATTTACAAACTTATTTCATAACTAAACCGCTGATGGACATTTTATCAAAACTGTCACTTTTATTTTGAGATTTTCATTATATGAACATCTCAATATTGGCGCTACAGTAAGTGGAGATGAGATGAATCCATAGATCAACACTCACCTCTCACTCATGTCTTACATGCTGAAGATACAGCTTCGATGATTTATCTTAGCAAATGGAATATTGGAACTAGAATGTACACAAAATGTGGTAAAGGAGATTGATGTGGGCGGCGGTGCAGGGCAGCACCATTAGTAACTGAGAGACAAACTCTGAATCGATTTAGATAAGACGCTGTGAGTTGCACGGTTGGATTGGAGTTTTGGCCCTTTTGCCTAAAGTCTGGGTAAAAGAAATGTTGCGTGCTTACAGACAGCTTGGCTGACCCAGTTTTAATGAATTCCAAGATGTAAATGAAACCAAGAGGCAGTATGTTGAAAAGTAGAGTAGTAGGCAGGTTTGTAGAAGTGCGTGGTTCATGTCTTACATTAATAGATACGGCGTTTTTTGGATTTTTTTTTTTTACTACTCAATGGTTCATGTTGGTGCTGCCACCCAAACCTCAGAGTGTTTCTCACCTCGACAGCGGTCAGGAGCACCCTTTCCTGCACATTCCTGGCTCTGTGGAAGATAATTACTGTGGTTTTTGAGAGGGAGAGGCCCTGAAACAAGACTTCCACCAGTCCTTATATGAAGCCGAAATTTTACATCTTCCAAACTAAGGGATGGAAGAGTTCTCTTTCAGTCTGCTCACACAGTTCAAGTGTCTGCTGTAATTATATTTACTTCTCAAGCTGGTGTGGGTTAAATCATGAAAGAAATGGAAGTGTGAGAATGAGTTACAGATGCCAGGCTGCTCATTGAAAACTTCCAAGTTCTTTTATGCTAAATCATTCTTTTTGGGGTATTTTTCCATAATGACTTGCATTTTAGATTCTAATCACTGCACTTTGAAGGCAGCTCTTTGTATGCCAGCATCTCCTTACGTGACATACATGCAGAGAGACGTAGCTGTGTTATTGTTGTACTTTGTGTGAGGTATTGTAAAGCTACTCATGATTACTTGAATGGAGGCCCACATTTTTGGCCCTAGATCAGTGTCTGAAGTGGAGGGTGTCCTATGCAGACTTGGGACTCACATGCTCTTCTAATTAACCTCTTACCAGTGTTATTGATGACACCTGGAGTGTTTCCACCACCTGGAAAAAGTCCAGGTGGTGGAAACACTCTCTGCTATACAAGAATGGGAAGTGCATCGTTTATGTACATGGCTTCAAAATGACTATCTCCAGTCATGCTAATCTTCATGGTACTTCTTCCTTCTCTTCCCAGTGAATGCCAAAAAAAAAAAATCAATTTTATACAATCCGTAACATTCCAAGAAGCATTCAGCAAAGTTTTGGCTCCTTCCATCAAGGAATAAATAACTAACCAGCCTGATTTCATGTGGTAAGCTCTATGATCTCACCATTTATGTCCCTTTCAGTCAGAGAATCTTATTGAGTAAAATAATTAGTAGAATATTGCACTATGAAAATAATTGACAGCTGCCGCAGCCCAGTGAAAATCGTAGTTTGGTATAGGGTTGGGATGATCACAGTGGTTGACTCGCCCGTACCCAACTAGTCAGTTAATTCTCTTATCTAGTCAACTGGTCGGGCAATTCAGATTTTCCTACAATTTAAGGGTAAATCATAAACAAAAATAATCTGTTTCAGTTAATAGTTTGAAGAATGTTTGTGGAGTTTCTCAGTCATACACGTCATGGTGTCCAAATGGGTGGAGTCAGGTTAACTGCACTTGTTCAGTTCAGTGATAAACCCAGTGACTAGTGTATTATGTTTCTAATGATCAGGAAATCTCCAGGACTGGTTTTCCATTAGTTGTTTACTAGTCACCTAATTATTGTCATTAGTCGTCCCAACCCACGTTTAGCAAAATAAGTGTTGAAGAAGTTAACTTCATTTCAAGGATGACAGTTTTGTTTTTACTGGAGGCCCTTACATATGGCCATGGGAATTCTAAAGACTTTGCGTCTGTCTGTCCGTCTGCAGCATAAGTCCAGTTATTTTACTGCCAGAGTCTTCAAATTCACAGCAAACAATTCTCGGATAGTCACACGACTGAAAAGCCACCGAAAGCCGTGTGAATCTTCCGAATGGTGGAAGAGGTGAGCATGTCACAACATGCCCTGTGAGACTTCAACACTGTGGCGCTTTTGCTCCGCCATCAGCTTTGTGCCATAGCCATCGGCATGAATTTAGCTGCAACTCTTTTCATGGCAAATCTTCTGTCACAGTGGAATGTGCCGAAAAAGTGCTGATGTCCATCTCTTCCGCAATTTCTCGGATAGTCACACGATGATCCCACATCACCACAGCGTTCACTTTGGAATGATCTGGTCATTTCAGCATGTTGATGGCCGCCCGGAGCGCGGCGCGCTCTCCACCATTGTGCGGCCGTCTTTAACCCAGTTGTACGCTCCTTAATCTGTGTGATGCCCATAGCATCGTCACCGAAAGCCGTCTGAATAATCCGAATGGTTTCCACCTGGCTGTCGCCCAGTTTCTGGCAAAATTTGATGCAGTCGTGCTGCTCCAGTTGTTCCGCCATTTCCTTGCAAAGAAAAAAAACGACGAGAGACTACCAGCCATCCTCACACAAAGGCTGCTTACAAGCAAATGACGCAGTCGACAGGCGTGAAAAAATTCACGCATGCGCATGAAGGTCAAGGTTGGCTCATGCAAGCACACGTGATTCAAATCCATCAGGTTTTTGAAAAAATAAAAAGGTCGGATACTTTTCTAACAGACCTTGTAAGGGAGAAAAGCAGGGGGCCTAAGACAGACCCTGTGGAACCCCAAATTTCATGTCACTAAGGTTAGAGGTAGTGTTACTTACAAAACACAGTGAGAACTACTGGTCAAGTATGACGTAAGCCATGCAAGGGCACTCTCAGTAATCCCAAAATGATTTTCCAGCCTATCAAGTAGAATATGATGATCCACTGTATCAAATGCAGTGGATCATCATATTCTACTTGATAACAATAAATGTATGGTAAATGGACTGCATTTATATAGCGCTTTTCCATCTACATCAGATGCTCAAAGCGCTTTACAAATAATGCCTCACATTCACCTTGATGTGAGGGTGAATACAGGGTGCTCACTACACACCAGGAGCAATAGGGGATTAAAGACCTTGCCCAAAGGCCCTTAGTGATTTTCCAGTTAGGCTGGGATTTGAACTGAGGATCTACTGGTCTCTAGCCCAAGCCTTAACCACTAGACCATCACCTCCCCTAAATGTATAATTAATTATATAGTTATTATATTATTATACGAGGTCTATAGAAAAGAAAAACGACCTTTTTATTTTTTTCAAAAAGTATATGGATTTGAATCACATGTGATTGCGTCAGACATGCTTGAACCCTCGTGCGCATGCATGAGTTTTTTCAAGCCTGTCGGTTGCGTCATTCGCCTGTGGGCAGGCTTTGAGTGAGCACTGGTCCACCCCCTCGTTGGAATTCCTTTGTCTGACTTCTTCCTCGAGAGACTGGCGCTTTGCTTGATCAAAAATTTTTTCAGGAACTGTAAGGAACATCCAAGTGGACACCATTCGAGAAATTCAGACGGTTTTGGTGAAAATTTTAACAGCTGATGAGAGATTAAGGAGTGTACCATCGCTTTAAGGACAGCCCACGGCGCGCCGCGCCCCGAGCCACCGTCATCAGCCTGTTTCGAGCTGAAAACTTCCAAATTTAAGCCTCTGTTGACCCAGGACGTCGTGAGAGAACAGAGAAGTTTCAGAAGAGGTCGGGATCAGCAGTTTATCCGGACATTCCACTGTTAAAGGAGATTTTGTAATGAAAGACGTGCGGACAGATTTGCGCGTCGGCACCCAGCCGCTCATGGCGCGGCGCCACAGCAAAACGCCTCCGTGTTGATAACCATTCGTAGATTCAGGCGGTTTTCGATGGCTTTCAGTCGAGTGAGTATCCGAGAAATTGTTTAACAGCTGGGCATGTTCAAACTTGTCCTGTAATGCTTCCAACGGAGGTGTTTAAACTCTTTAAAAAAAAAGGCTCATTCATGACACTTACACCTTTTCTTTAAACCCCTGTTTTTAAAAGACATTCTGCAAAGCCAACATGCGCCAGCACATTTATTGTGCACAGGTGCACACAGGACGATAAGTCTGCAGTGATGATGTGGTAGGTCAGGCACCGACTACCACTATGAAAATATGCATGTAGCTCATTATTTATCCAGCATAAACTGAAAGTGTTTATGTCTGTGGTTAGCGATGCCATTACTTGTTCACACAATCACACCGCTGTGATTTTACATAAGAGTGTGGTCTTTCTGCAGAGCAGATTACTGCAGGGGTCCATTCTGTCCTCAGCAGACCAGCACTGCTGCCACCCATCTGTCAGCAGCGGTGTCGTACAAACTGGAGCAGTCAGATCAGAATGGTGACACTCTAGTCTGCGCTGACTGAGGGGGTTAATCGTGGTTTTATAAACACGCTCCGATGGGGTCTGCTTTGATATCATCTATCGTGTGACCTGCTCGAGCTCGCAGCAGGAGAGCTCTGTGTGGAATGCTGTGGACACCACATGTTGTGAGTAATTAACAGTGATTGATAAAAGATGAACTGCCGGCGGCTGCAGCAGTGGGCCATCAGCATGCACACACGTGCACTCATGCTTGCGCCCACATACTCTGAAAACACCGTGCACGCCAGCAGCTGCACATGGGAATTTTGGCATATCTAGAGCTTGTCCACAGTTTTCACATCCCTCAGAGAAGCAAAGTGGAAATACGCTGCTGAGGCTGGAGAAGAGCATCACCAGTGCAGCAAGAAACTACAGAGGCTGACAAGGGCCACAACACCAGCAAACGCAGAAAAACAGGCTTAATGTCTTTCAATAGAAAATGCCCTAATTAATGCAAACACAGAGAACTCAAACAAGCTTTTTATTATTGTCCATTTATTCTTTTATTATTAGAGTTTACTTTGTATAGTGCTTTGATTCCTGGAAAAGTCCTGTATAAATACTACTCTATCTGCACGTTGGAGGGCCCGAGCAACAGCCCACTCCGTTTTTATAGAAAGTTCGTGAACTGCCCATCCAAAATTAAATTGTTTTTATTCCAAATTTATTAAAGCCCACCCTAAAAAAAATTAATTTTAGGATCGTAAAATGCAAAAAATAAATTTCTTAGCAGTGACGATATCATCAGTGTGTGCTGTTAGTCAAAGTTTATCTTGAAATGAGCTCTTATTTGAAAGACTGTTGTGCAAGAAAACAGAAACTGTTCCACTACACGGCCTAGCTTTGTGAAGGTTAAAATGGGTTTCTGCTGTGATGGTTTTTATGCTGCCGACGTGACAAAGTACTTTACTGCTGACTGGACATCCACTGGCAAGCTCCGAACAAGTACAGGACAAAACAAACGTACACCATTGGGGAAAGTTCTCTGGCTGATGTCCGCTCAAAGTTTTGAAGATGTGCACAACTTTCCCAGCGGACTCGCCAGACATCATCTGACATCACCTGACAAGGAACACATTTAATGCATGAGAAAAGGACACAAACGGTGCTACTACGTGTCATTTATTTTTTTATTGTGATAAAATCAAACATTGTACTAATATGGGCATTCTGACAAACATAATATTGGACATGCTCATGCATGGGCCCACCCCCCTCTTCAGCCAGAATTTTGCGGAGAACACCCTGGGCGAACACGTGCATTCTAATTTTGTATTCATAATGAAAGTGTTTTTTTGTTTTGTTTTGTTTTTTGGGGTTTTTTTTTTTTGTCTTTTTGTCTTTCTTTTCGTTCAGTATATAAGTCGCAGTCGGAGTATAAATCGCAATATTTCCTAAAATTAGTAAAGGAACCTGACTTATACTCTTGAAAATTCACTACTCACAATGCAAACAGTGACTTCTGCCTGGAGTGCTGATGGGCCGTTATAGTACACTGCAGTGCTCCACTCATGATCTCTACTACAACAGCAGAGCCGGTGTCACTGACCTAACGGTCCCCTGTAAAAATTGGTCCATCCTACCTTCACTGCCTAACCATGCGTCTGAGACCAACACTGAGTCTGTCTCTCTACACCCCAAAGCGATGAAAGGGAATAATATGACTACTAACCATCAGATGACAAATTAAAAGCTCTTAAATTATTCTAAAGTCAGTTTTAAGCCGAAACATGGCCATTTTAAGCAGAAATTAGGCCATAATCAGTGAATTGCAAATGACGCTCAACAATTATGTAAGCGCAGCAGCACGTCAGACTCAGACATGGCTGCTGTGGCGCTATGATCGGTCCCTTGTCTTTATGATGAAATAATGCTGAATTTCTTGTGTAATGATCGTTGTACAAAACTTCAGAGATCTGTCGCTGAGATAGATGATGACTGGAGTGCAGTTTGAAGCAGAAACGAGGTGGTAATTGGTGAATCACTGCTGACACTCAAATGACACTGCTGAGGCTCCGAAATGACACATGCATAGTGAAGGCAGGGCAGAACGATTTTTAGGGGGGGGGGCCTTTCAGTCAGTGCCACCAGGTTAGATTAGAGATCTAAGATTAGATGGAACTTTTTTGATCCCTTGGGAAGACTCCCTCGGGGAAATAGAAGTTCCAGCAACATTGTATAGCAGCACACAGGGTAAGAAGCACACAGTGTCAAAGTGAAAGTAAAAAAAAAGGAAAACAGTTGCAAATATAAATACAAATACACAATATAAATACCAGATGTACTGGTTTACTAGCTACTACTGTTCCTCTCATTCCTGTCCTCTGTCTTCCTGGTTACTCCTCCTCCCCCAAGGAGTAGTGAGGAGTTGCACAATCTGATGGCCTGAGGGACAAAAGAGTTTCTCAGTCTGTTGGTCCTGCACTTGGGAAGGAGCAGTGATTATACAATACACAGTGATTGAAGAGGCACCTCCTCTGGGATATATTTATTTCTTGGCTTTAGTTGTAATTTATGGTAATGCCAGCTATATTTCATGGTTTATTGTGTTATTTATACATTTCTCAGGGGCATAAAATGTTTTGTATTGTATAACCTCAATTCCAGTGAAGTTGGGACATTGTGTAAAATGAAAATAAAAACAGAATACAATGATTTGCAATTCCTCTTCAACCTTATTCAGTTGAATACACCACAAAGACAAGATATTTAATGTTCAAACTGATAGACTTTTTTGTTTTTGTGCAAATATTTCCTCATTTTGAAATGGATGCCTGCAAAAAGCTGAGACAGGGGCAACAAAAGACTGGGAAAGTTGATGAATGCTCAACAAACATCTGTTTGGAACATTCCACAGGTGAACAGGTTAATTGGAAACAGGTGAGTTGAAATGGATGCCTGCAACACTTTTCAAAAAGCTGGGACAGTGGTATGTTTACCAGCGTGTTACAACACCTTTCCTTCTAACAACACTCAATAGCATTTGGGAACTGAGGACACTAATTGTGAGTGTCATGATTGGGTATAAAAGGAGCATCCCCAAAAGGCTCAGCTGTTCACAAGCAGCTGGATCACCACTTTGTGAACAACTGCATGAAAAAAATAGTCCCAACAGTGTAAGAACAATGTTTCTCAACGTTTACTTGCAAGGAATTAGGGATTCCATCATCTACAGTCCATAATATAATCAGAAGATTCAGAGAATCTGGAGAACTTTCTACACGTAAGCGGCAAGGCCGAAAACCATCATTGAATGCCCGTGACCTTCGATCCCTCAGGCAGCACTGCATTAAAAACCAAATGGACAGATGCAAAGTGGAAAAGTGTGCTGTGGTCTGATGAGTCCACATTTCAAATTGTTTTTGGAAATCATGGACGTTGTGTCCTCTGGGCAAATGAGGAAAAAGACCATCTAGATTGTTACCAGAGCAAAGTTCAAAAGCCAGCATCTGTGATGGTATGGGGGTGTGTTAGTGCCCATGCCATGGGCAACTTACACATCTGTGATGGCACCATCAATGCTGAAGGTACATCCAGGTTTTGGAGCAACACATGCTGCAATCCAAGCAACGTCTTTTTCAGGGACGGTCTGCTTATTTCAGCAAGACAATGACGATGTACGTATTTCTGTTGTCAACTGAAAGCATTTCTGTTTTTGCTTGTGTTGGCCACTTTAAAGAAACACTTCTACAGTTTCCAAGAGTCAATCAGATGGGATTTTTTTCTGGATGTTGGTCATGAAGAAAACAATGTATTATTCAGTTGTTTTCAACTTGATTTTACAGATGTGTGAACTTTAAAAGCTTAAACATTCTCATTTCGGTTACATCTCATAATCTTTGTGGTGTTTGTGAAAAATATATTTCACGGCTTATTAAAAAAGAAAATTGTGCATTTAACCACAAAACCTCAACAAATGATTACAGATTCGCACACCAGCCTGATTTGTTGCTCCACTGAGATGTTTGAGTCTCGTTATACTCTGAACATTATGTTAATTTCCATATTTCTGACCACCATATCCAGAGGACTCATTTGACTGGAGTCACATCAACCACAGTTATTGACGTTAGGAAGGGGAATGTGGTTTCTTTTTTAATTCCACTCTATGGCACATCACAGGATCTATAAGCAAATGCATTGCATTCAGAAGGTAAATTCAGTTAATTGGCATGATTTCAATCAATCAATCAATCAATTTTTTATATAGCGCCAAATCACAACAAACAGTTGCCCCAAGGCGCTTATATTGTAAGGCAAGGCCATACAATAATTATGTAAAACCCCAATGGTCAAAATGACCCCCTGTGAGCAAGCACTTGGCTACAGTGGGAAGGATTTGAAAAGGAACACACCTGTCTGCATATAAGGTCCCACAGTTGACAGTGCATGTCAGAGCACAAACCAACATGAAGTCAAAGGAATTGTCCTGTAGACTGCTGAAACAGGATTGCCTCAAAGCATAAATCTGGAAAGGGTAAAGAAACATTTCTGCTGCTTTGAAGGTCCTATTGAGCACAATGGCCTCCATCATCCATAAATGAAGACGTTCAGATCCATAGCGACTCCTCCTAGAGCTGGCCGCCCGTCTAAACTGAGCGATGGGGGGAGAAGGGCCTTAGTCAGGGAGGTGACCAAGAACCCAATGGTCACTCTGGCATAGTTCCAGCATTTCCTCTGTGGAGAGAGGAGAACCTTCCAGAAGGACAACCATCTCTGCAGTAATCCACCAATAAGGCCTGTATGGTAGAGTGACCAGATGGAAGCAATTTCTTCATAAAAGGCACATGGCAGCCCACCTGGAGTTTGCCAAAGGCACCTGAAGGACTCTGACCATGAGAAACAAGTTTCTCTGGTCTGATGAGAGAAAGATTGAACTCTTTGATGTGAATGCCAGGCATCACGTTGGAAGGAAACCAGGCACCATCCCTACAGTGATGCATGGTGGTGGCAGCATCATGCTGTTGGATTTTTTCAGCGGCAGGAGCTGGAAAGACTAGTCAGGATTGAGGGAAAGATGAATGCAGAAATGTACAGAGACATCCTGGATGAAAACTGCTCCAGAGTGCTCTTGACCTCAGACTGGGGCGACAGTTCATCTTTCAACAGGACAATGACCTCTAAACACACAACCAAGATATCAAAGCAGTGGCTTCAGGACAACTCTGTGAATGTCCTTGAGTGGCCCAGCCAGAACCCAGACCTGAATATGATTGAACATCTCTGGAGAGATCTGAAAATGGCTGTGCACTGTCGCTCCCCATCCAACCGGATTGGACTTGAGAGGTGCTGCAAAGAGGAATGGGCTAAACTGCCTAAAGATAAGTGCACCAAGTGTGTGGCATCATATTCAGAAGATTTGAGGCTGTAATTGCTGCCAAAGGTGCATCAACAAAGTATTAAGCAAAGGCTGTGAATACTTATGTACGTGCGATTTCTGGTTTTTTTTGTGTTGGTTTTTTTGTTTGTTTGTTCGTTTTTTGATAAATTTGCAAACGTTCAAAAACTTTTTTTTCATGTTAACATTGTGGGTGGTGTGAGTAGAATTTTTTGGGAAACAAATGAATTATTCCATTTTGGAATAAGGCTGTAACAACAAATGTGGAAAAAGTGAAGTGCCATGAATACTTTCCAAATGTACTGTAGTAATAGGTACCAATCATAACCAACAGTCTGTCAATATTTGCAAAACAAATATTGGCTTCCTGTACATATCAACTGACTTCAGTGTACAGACAGATACCTTAATACCTACAACATCTTAAATCTAGTAATCATTTACCTCATGTTACTAATTTTTTTTCTTTAAATAAAACTTGAAAATAATGTGAATCAGTGTCCCTGTTTCTGCTTACTATGTGGCTTTAAGTGATTAATGTATGGTTGCCACACACTAAAAATGTCTGTTTGATCTTGTTAATTTTCTTTTATTTTCCTATCAGAAATATTCCAAAAGATCACAATAAACATGTCAATGTCAATTCACGAGTTTACATCATAACTACCGGGGTTACCTGGTTATGAGGCCAGTTGGTTTGGGGCTAGATTATTGCAAATCAATTCAGTTGTAGAGACTGACTCAACACTGATACAACAAACTAATAAGTCCAACACTACAAGATTTGATAAAATCAACTCTGAGATCTTACCAATCCAGTTTTGCTTTGCAGATTGATGATAACGCTGAAGAACTCAGTACAGACACTTCAGTTGTCATTATGGGGTGTTGAGAGTTGAAATTTGAGGGGGAAAAATTAATGTAGTCCATTTTGGAAAAAGGCTGTGACAACAAAATATGGAAAAAAGTAAAGCACTGTGAATACTTTCCGGACACACTGTATGTCAGATCACATCATTTTCAATTATAAGCAGCCCCGCCCATAAAACTCCACAAAAAAGAGCAGATAGGTCAGTGAGATCAGGGCTACCAATATGTAGATTTGGGTTTGATTCTCAGTCGTGCTACCTATCTGTGTCCTTGGACAAGATATTTGATCTGCATTGTCTTAGTCCCCCCATCTGTAAATGGGTACCGTCCTGGGCTGGAGAAGGAACCTGTGTTGGACTGGCATCTCATCCACGATGAGCTGTAGACTCTCTTCCACTTCATTCTACAGAATCTGGGGATCAGCACCAGCACCGAGGCCCCCCAGCGGGTTGCCTCGGCTGGCGCCTAGCAGCTGGCTTAGTTAGAACTGGTGCGGACCAGGGAAATCCAACTGTTTAATTAAAACAAAGCATCACCCTGGTCCTACCTACTTTCTTTAAGAGGCCACTCCTCTGCCACATTTTTAGGTACAGCGTCGACTGACATATCAATCACAAAACCTCTGCCCTTCTCTGTTAGAGGATACAGTCACTTATTTGCAAATAAACATCAAAACAGTTTAAAAAATCTTGTTTAGGATACGAGGTCTGTCCGTAAAGTATAGGTCCTTTTATTTTTTTTCAAAAACTATATGGATTTCATTCATATGTTTTTACGTCAGACATGCTTGAACCCTCGTGCGCATGCGTGAGTTTTTCCACGCCTGTCGGTGACGTCATTCGCCTGTGAGCACTCCTTGTGGGAGGAGTTGTCCAGCCCCTCGTCGGAATTCCTTTGTCTGAGAAGTTGCTGAGAGACTGGCGCTTTGTTTGATCAAAATTTTTTCTAAACCTGTGAGACACATCGAAGTGGACATGGTTCGAAAAATTAAGCTGGTCTTCAGTGAAAATTTTAACAGCTGATGAGAGATTTTGAGGTGATTCTGTCGCTTTAAGGACTTTTCACGGTGCGAGACGTCGCGCAGCGCTCTCAGGCGGCGTCATCAGCCTGTTTCAAGCTTAAAACCTCCACATTTCAGGCTCTATTGATCCAGGACGTCGTGAGAGAACAGAGAAGTTTCAGAAGAAGTCGGTTTCAGCATTTTATCCGGATATTCCACTGTTAAAGGAGATTTTTTTAATGAAAGACGTGCGGTTGGATTGCAGCGTCGGCTCGCAGCCGCCGCGACGCTCCGCCACAGGAAAAACAGCTCTGTTGGAAGCCTTGAGGACACGTTGGAACATCTCCAGCTGATAAACAATTTCTCATATACTCACTCCACTGAAAGCCATCAAAAGCCGCCTGGATTTTACAAATGGTTATCAACACGGAGGTGTTTTTCCTGTGCCGCCGCGCCGCGTCGGCTGCGTCCCGACGCGCGGACCCGTCCGCACGTCTTTCATTAAAAAAATCTCCTTTAACAGTGGAATATCCGGATAAAATGCTGAAACCGACTTCTTCTGAAACTTCTCTGTTCTCTCACGACGTCCTGGATCAATAGAGCCTGAAATGTGGAGGTTTTAAGCTTGAAACAGGCTGATGACGCTGCCTGAGAGCGCAGCGCGACGTCTCGCACCGTGAAAAGTCCTTAAAGCGACAGAATCACCTCAAAATCTCTCATCAGCTGTTAAAATTTTCACTGAAAACCAGCTTAATTTTTCGAACCATGTCCACTTCGATGTGTCTCACAGTTTAGAAAAAATTTTGATCAAACAAAGCGCCAGTCTCTCAGCAACTTCTCAGACAAAGGAATTCCGACGAGGGGCTGGACGACTCCTCCCACAAGGAGTGCTCACAGGCGAATGACGTCACCGACAGGCGTGGAAAAACTCACGCATGCGCACGAGGGTGCAAGCATGTCTGACGTAAAAACATATGAATGAAATCCATATAGTTTTTGAAAAAAATAAAAAGGACCTATACTTTACGGACAGCCCTCGTATATCTGTTCTTGGAATGAGGCCACGCTACAGGGTCATTAGTTAGTTGGTTCGTCCTGTGTGCTAACAAGAGCCTCTTCCATTGAGGGGCAGAAACAGTCAAAAGCACTTTTCTCAATAAAAAGTCATGCAGGCTTTCCAAAAGTTAAATCTGAGTTTAAACTTTGACTTTTAATGTGTCACATAAGTGGTTTCAAGCTGAGTTTTTTCCTGTTTGCGTGCTCTGCTTTGTGGAAGCATTGCTCTCTGAGTGTGGATGACGACTGAGATGTTGTTAAACACAGTTAAATAAAAAAAAAAAAAAATTTTTAACAACTTGCTTGTCTGCTCCAGCGCTTTCCACCAGTGTTTGTCTCGCTCCCCACACTTTTACCAGTGGCTCCGTTGAAATCCCTCTGCTCTCATAGTTCTTATTAGTGGATCCTGTTACACAGGGAAGTCATGTCAGGGTCCAGGGGGACCGTCTGCTCACATGGTCTTCCTCTAGGTTCCACCGCTGACTTCAAGCAGGGTGGAGAGATGCTGTTGTCCTGCTTGTTATCTTCAGCTCGTCCACAATTTCTCAGATAGTCACACGACTGAAAAGCCACCGAAAGCCGTCTGAATCTTCCGAAAGGTGCAAGAGCTGCAAGACGGTGGCACTTTTGCTGCACCATCAGCTTCGTGCCGATGAATTTCGCTGCAACTCTTTTCATGGCCAAATCTTCTGTCACAGTGGAATGTGCCGAAAAAGTGCTGATGTCCACCTCTTCCGCAATTTCTTGGATACTCACACGACGGTCCCACATTACCACAGCGTTCACTTTGGAAATGATCCGGTCATGTGCGTGTTGATGGCCGCCCGGAGCACGGCTCGCTCTCCACCGTAGTGCGGCCGTCATTAAACTGGTTGTACCGCTCCTTAATCTGTGTGATGCCCATAGCATCGTCTGAATAATCCGAATGGTTTCCACCTGGCTGTCGCCCAGTTTCTGGCAAAATTTGATGCAGTCGCGCTGCTCCAGTCGTTCCGCCATTTCCTTGCAAAGAAAAAACGACGAGAGACTACACCCATCCTCACACAAAGGCTGCTTACAAGCAAATGACGCGACCGGCATGAAAAAACTCACGCATGCGCACTAAGGTTCAAGGTTGGCTCATGCAAGCACACGTGATTCAAATCCATCAGGTTTTGAAAAAAATAAAAAGGTCCGATACTTTTCTAACAGACCTTGTATATGTTTATTTTATTTCTGTTTAGCACTTTGGTTATTAATTGTATCTATTCTGACTGTTATTTAACAACAGTCCTGTTGTGAATCGCTAGCGGTTAGCATTCACTAGTGGTTAACTTTCGCTAGCTAGGTCGACCCCTCCCCTCTCCATTGTTACTTTTTATAGCTGTTTCTTTACCTGTTTAATACTTCTGTTCGTTTTTCAGTCGAACTGCTGTGAATTTTAAGTAATTATTTTACTCCTGTGTAAAATCTTAGGAGCGGCTAGCATTTTCTCTAGCGGTTAGCTTGCGTTAGCTATTTCAGACCCTTATCATTTTTTCATTTCATTTTTTTACACTCCTGTTAATTAACTTTAGTGTATTTTATAGCTGCTGCTTTTTTACCTGTTTAATACGTCTTAGTTTTTCAGTGTAACTGCTGTGAATTTTAATTCATTTATTTGTCTGTGTGAGCCTTAGGAGTGGTTAGCTTATCCATTATTGGTTAGCTCGTGGTTGCTTGGCTACATTCTTGAATTTCTTAGTGCACAAAGTACACTACTAATTCTACTTTACACCCTCCGTAAATCCTGTGTGATGTTGGAAGATAGGGTGGTTCTCTTAGAGAGCGTGTCCGTAAGTTAGAGCAGCTTCCATGCTCAGTGGAGTTAGATGTTACGGGCACTGCAGATGTGGTTAGTGTTGGGCCGGCTAGCGGCCCCTTAGCATCAGCTTAGAAATGCCGGCTGTGGAGGACGGCTTTCGGACTGTGGCTAGGCGGAGGAAGCCCCGTAGGGCTTGGTGCCTGGTTGTGGCACCCCGATCATTCGCCAGTGCGAACTATGAATCGGTTCTCCCCCTTGGATTTACCAGATGTGAATTCTCTGAGCCCACAAGTGACTTCCACTCCTGTCTCCACACCGGACTTTAGTGATAGGGGATTCTATCACCCGCAAAGTCAGGTTACAGATGCCGGCTGACGTTAAATGTATTCCTGGGGCCAGAGCTCCCAACATTGCAACTCATCTTAGGGTGCTGACGCTGCAGAAGGGAAGACAGACGAAGGAACATGACATGAGATATAGTCACATAGTTATTCACATTGGCACCAATGATATCAGGATGAAGCACTCAGAGGTCACAAAAATGGACATAGAGAGGACTTGTGACCTTGCCAGACAGATGAGTCAGCATCGATTAATAGTCTCTGGTCCCCTCCCCTCCTGGGGTACTGATGAGGCGTTTAGCAGGCTGACATCGTTAAATAGGTGGCTGGCGCAGTTTTGTAGACAGCAAGGCTTTAGCTTTATTGATAACTGGCCTTCGTTCTGTGGCCACCGTGGCTTGCTGATGCCGGACGGCCTCCACCCTACTGGGGAAGGCTCCGCCATCTTGTCTGTGGACATAGATAGAGCTCTACAGGGAGGGTAACATTAGGAATCTACAGCAGGCCACGGAGCAGGTGATTAGAGACCCTGCAAGGCTTATGACAAATGTGGGTGTGGAATCCATTAGCTTAGCGGGGAATTTAGTGCAGAAAATCCACTATGACGATAGTGCAGTTTATTTGCCAGGGAGGGAATTTCAACAAGTTGAGACTGTGGCCTGCTTTCGTAGTCGTGTCCATAAAAATCATAGAGGGATATGCTTTCCAAACTTAATACCCATTACTATATGGATGATGTTGAAATTGAGGATGGCCCAGTGGTTGTTCCAGCAATAGCAAAGATTTCGTGTCTGCTACCTACAACGTGCGTGGAATGTTTCAAACCTAAACCTACTTCTAGGCATCTTATATATGCTACTCTGGAACCACCCCTAAACCCAAACAGTTCAACTGTCAACCCCACTGAGGTCCTTAGACTGGGTCTCATTAACATAAGATCACAACGCACATTATTGGAAATACCCTGGATCTGGTTCTCGCATGTGGTATTGCTGTCACAAATATTGACATCATGCCTCTTACATCAGTGGTGTCTGATCACTCACTTATTAAGTTTACAGTTTCGCTGCCGTGTTTAGTGGAACAACAAACTTATATATCATTACGGCGATGCATCAACTCCTCAACTAAGACTGAACTCGAAGCTAGACTGCCTGATGGCTTAGCTTCACATTTGACAAATACCCAGTCAGTAGACAGACTTGTGGATAGTTTAAACTCAGTGCTCAAAACTACACTCGACATGATTGCACCACCTGTGTTAAAACCACGCTCCCTCAAATCACAGTCACCCTGGTTCAGTGATTATCTGCGTGACCTCAAGCATAAAGCAAGAGGTCTAGAACGGAAATGGCGTCGTTCAAAATTAGAAGTATTTCACCTTGCGTGGCGCGATGCTATCTTAGACTATAAGCATGCATTATTGGCTACAAAGCGGACTTACTACTCTGATTTGATCAACAAAAACAAGCATAACTCAAAGTTCTTGTTCGACACTGTGGCAACACTTATGCATGGACAACCACCTGTAGTTCGCTCTCCTTTTACAGCACAAGATTTCCTGGATTACTTTGGGAAGAAAATAGAAGACATCAGGTTAAACATATCCCAGCATGCCTTAACCCAGCCACTACACCCTGTTATTGAGGTGGGCACCAGTACTGAGGTATTACCTAGATTTACAGAATTTGATACTATCTCACTAGGCATGCTGACAAAACTCGTAATGTCAACAAAAAGCACAACCTGTTTATTTGATCCTATACCAACAAAACTGTTTAAGGACCTGTGGCCCACTCTTGGGCTGACTGTGCTGGAAATTATTAATCTTTCTTTAACTTCTAGATCTGTTCCTAAATGTTTCAAATCTGCAGTGATTAAACCATTACTTAAGAAACCTAATCTTGACCCTAGTGTATTGACAAACTATTGGCCAATATCAAATTTATCATTTTTCTCTAAAATTCTGGAAAAAGTGGTGTCACGGCAGCTCATAGACTATCTTACTGAGAATAATCTCTTTGAGCCACTGCAGTCTGCTTTTAGAAACTATCATTCCACAGAGACAGCTCTCACTAAAGTGGTGAATGATCTTCTGCTTACAATGGATTCAGACACCACTACGGTTCTGTTGCTGTTAGATCTCAGTGCTGCATTTGATACAGTGGATCATCATATACTGCTTGATAGGCTGGAAAATCATTTTGGGATTACTGGGAGTGCCCTTGCATGGCTGACGTCATACTTGACCAGTCGTTCTCACTGTGTTTTGTACAGTAACACTACCTCTATCCTTAGTGACATGAAATTTTGGGTTCCACAGGGGTCTGTCTTAGACCCCCTGCTTTTCTCCCTTTATATAGCACCCCTTGGGCACATATTGCGGCGTTTTGGGATTACCTTACACTGCTATGCAGATGATACTCAGTTATACATGCCGATAACTGCTGGTAATCTCGTTCACATAAAATCCTTAGAAGATTGCCTTGCAGCAGCGAGAAGTTGGATGTCTAGAAACGTCCTACTTTTAAACTCTGATAAGACTGAAATGATGGTTCTTGGTCCAGTGAGACATCAGCATCAATTTGACCAGTTAACGCTCAGCCTCGGCTCATGTGTTGTCATACATCACACTGACAAAGTGAGGGACCTTGGAGTAATTTTTGATCCTTCGTTGTCCTTTGGCCTCCACATTAGAAATATTACTAGGACTGCTTTCTTCCACCTGCGAAATATAGCGAAGATTCGTCCCATCCTGTCTGTGACTGATGCTGAGACCCTGATCCATGCATTTATCTCTTCTAGATTGGACTACTGCAATGTTCTATTTTCTGGTCTACCGCAATCTAGCATTAGGGGTTTCCAATTGGTTCAAAATGCTGCAGCCAGACTTTTGACACAAAGCAGAAAGTTCGACCACATTACACTCATTTTGGCATCCCTTCACTGGCTTCCTGTCCCAGTCAGATCAGATTTTAAGGTTCTGCTACTAACCTATAAAATTATTCATGGACTGGCACCTCCCTACCTAGCTGACCTAATTAAACCTTACATACCGGCCCGGGTTTTACGTTCTCGGGGTGCAGGACTACTTTGTGTCCCTAAGGTGAATAAGAAGTCTGTGGGTCACAGAGCTTTCTCTTATCGTGCCCCTGTTCTGTGGAATGATCTCCCTGCGTCAATAAAACAGTCCGATTCTGTGGAGATTTTCAAGTCCAGACTTAAGACGCACTTATTTTCCCTTTCATATGGCTAGCATACTGGTACAGTTTTGTTTTACACTTTTTACTCTTTTAATTCTTGTTATTAGTAATTGGAGCGGGCCGCGGCCTCAACTTTAC
Organism: Thalassophryne amazonica; assembly: GCF_902500255.1. Classification (NCBI taxonomy): domain Eukaryota; kingdom Metazoa; phylum Chordata; class Actinopteri; order Batrachoidiformes; family Batrachoididae; genus Thalassophryne; species Thalassophryne amazonica. The sequence goes on from NC_047109.1 coordinate 90,859,342, forward strand.
CTAAATTCTGGGTCTTTTAGTGAAGTTTTGGGCTAGTGGCCAGTGATCACCTTAGTACTTCTCTGTTTTTCTTGTTGTTTAATGCTGGCAAATTATCCAGTATTTTTTTGGCTTTCTGATGCCCGATTGTTTTTTTTCTCTCTAAGGTGCAGCTCCATCCAGAGATGGGAGTTGTGTTCCTGTTGGCGACCCTCCTGTCCTGTGCGCCAATAGCATTTCTTGTATATTTGTCCGTTCTGTAATTTATGTTTGTAGCATGGCCCAAGCAGAGGGTCACCCCTTTGAGTCTGGTCTGCTTGAGGTTTCTTCCTCAGAGGGAGTTTTTCCTTACCACTGTTGCTCTGGGGGTTGGTAAGGTTAGACCTTACCTGTGTGAAGCGCTTTGAGGCAACTCTGTTGTGATTTGGCACTATATAAATAAATTAAAATAAAAAATAAATAAAAATGATAATCCGCTAACTGCTAATTATCAAAGCTAAATTCATTGTTAGTGGATTTGCTTTTCAGCTAGCTTCAGAAACCATCAGTGGACCAATTAGCTTCTGATAAAGCTAGTTCTGATACCTTTTAGTCCGCCAACGCTTTTTTACACAGGTAATGGTGAAAAATGTTTATAAACCCTGTTGGCTCCTGTCTGCTATGTATTTTGCAGCAGTGAGGCAGCTAAGAGGAGCAGAGCTCAACTCTCCCTCAACAGAAGGGGCCTGGTTGCCAGGTTGCCACAAAAAAAAGAAGTCATTACCCTTTACAGCATACAGTGGTCCAGCTGTGAGGCTGAGATTCTTAAAAGGAAAGTGGGTTCGTCTTGTGGTTTTGATTTATAAGCCAAATGAATCCGGATAGTTTAATGACATTAATGTCAACTCTGTCATTTATACAACGTGAAAATATAACACATATCTTTTCATTTTAAAATAATGCACTAATTCTGAAGTTTTGTTAACACACACACAGATGCCAAACTGCATTATGGGTAAACTGAGCCTGCGATCACCGATTGGTTGATTCATTTAACCAACACAAACTTAACATGTGTTGTTTTTTACAAATAAATGCGTATATGTTAAATATTTTTTCATTTGTTAAAAAAGGCATTTGCAAAACTGAAAACTGTTTAAGTTGTGATTCAGCCAGGCAGCAACAACCATGTGATATAACCAGGCATCATTCATACTGCCATCCAGTAGATGGCAGTGTTCTATGCATTTTGACCCATCTACCGGCTGGTATATTACATACTGGCATATTATGTTACTATGCTTTTTACTTTTTTACTCTTTACTACGCTTTGTAATCTTTTAATTCATTTTATTTTGTTTTCTGAGTTGTTTTGTGTGAAGCACCTTGAGGCGACTCTGTGATATGGCGCTATATAAAGTGAATAAATTGAATTGAAATTGAGGCTCAGTTTACCCATAATGCAGTTTAGCATCTGTATGTGTTAATATGTTCAAAACATCAGAATTCATGATTTTTTTTTATTAAAAGATATGTATTATATTTTCACTTTGTACAAACGACAGACTTCACATTAATTTAATTAAACTATCCAGATTAATTTGGTTTATGAATCAAAACCACAAGTCAAACCTGCTTTCCTTTTCAAGACGTCTGCCTCACGGCTGGACCTCTGTATGCTGTCAAGGTAAATGACGCTTCCCTACAGCAGCGAGCAAGGCACACAAAGACAGAAGCGCTGACTCATTGGCTGTGATTGGTTTTGTGATTGCCCTTGTTTCTATCAAAGGAATTGCTGGTGTTTAAACTCTGTGTACCAGGGACAATACTGAAAGTTATCCATTAGCGGTTAGCTGTAGCTTCCGATAAATTGTTTTGGTAACTTTTCAGTTAGCTGATTAGCGGCTGTCAGAGCTACGTTTTTGGTTAGCTGTGCCCACCACTGGATTTTAGGGTTGAAAAATGTCTTTGACCGTTAAGCTTTACTCACTATGCCAGTAAAAAAAATAAGTCAGCGGACTGAAAGTTAGCAGAACTAAATGTAGCAGAAGCTAATTGGTCCGCTGATGGTTTTCAAAGTTAGTTGAAAAGCTAGGTTTTGCTAGCTAATCTGCGAACAAAAAAAGTTAGCTTTGCTAATTAGCTCTTGGCAATTAGTGGAGCTGTGCCCACCACTGATTATAAGCCACTAAACACAATGAGATCAGTGCTCATTAGAGTGCACACTTTGGTCCTGTGAACCTGTTGATACTTTAAACTGTCGCATAGACATGTTTGTCTACTTTGCTGCAGCGTGACCTTTGAGGACGTTGAAAACAAACAAGAAGGGCACTCAGAGTTCAGACCTCTGGAAAGGTCAATAGTCCTGTTTTCTGTGATGTGCGTTTCCAGCCACATTTGTTCCCATACAGGGACTGATTTGAAATGAACCCATTATGAAAATGTTTTTTGTGCTGCATTAAATCAGATTAGATTAAATAGAACTCTATTAGTCCCTTGGGAAGACTCCCTCAGGAAATTTGAAGTTCCAGCAGCATTGTATAGCAGCACACAGGGTAAGAAGCACACAGAACATCAAAGTGAAAGTGGAAAAAAAAAACTTGCAGAATACATAAATACAAGACATACTGATTGCTATTGGCTAGCTGGCTACTACTGTTCCTCTAATTCCCGTCCTCTGTTTTCCTGTTACTCCTCCTCTCCCTGAGTGAGGAGTTGTACAGTCAAGAGTCACAAATCAAACCATATTTCATAATGTTAAAGAAAGGTGGGGGGGGGGATTCTAGATCTACCCTTTGATCCAGGTCTGGTCCAAATTTCTGTTTTTTTTTTGGGGGGGGGGGACCAGAGCTGTGTGTGGAGGCCCAGTAAAAAGCAAACCGGATGAGATTATGAGGTTAAGTTTCACCTGCGGCAGTCACTCGCCTGTCGTTTATGATATTATACATCACAGAACACACACACGACTAGAGTATTTACTCTTTCAGTGAGACTTTCAGAATTCATCCACAGATCTATAACTTAGCTCCTTTTTCCTCACCATGTGTCTCTGCAGCTTTCGGCCAGATAATGCTGTACGTGGACGGGATGAATGGTCTCATATCTCACAGTGAAACTGTTCAGTGGCTCTACACGCTGGTCGGATCCAAGGTATAAAACAACACGAGCGCATTTTTCACTGAATCCCTGCCACAGCTGTGAAGTGCAAGAATAATCTCTGCAAACTCATATTGACACAAATTTGAAATGACTGTGGAGCAGACTGCTCTGACTGCTTTGTCATCATGCAGGAAATGTTCCTTTCGGTTTGAGTGTGGTCAAGTCTGCCCTCTAGTGGCCACATTGACTCATTTCTACCGTGAATGGCTTTGCTGTTATTGCTGAATATATTTGACTTGTAACTGTATTTGCAAAATGAAAAGTATCCACTATGTTTTGAAACCATGTCTTTGAAACATTTAAATGCAGATTTGTTCGGTCTAACAATGGTACAGAAGAGTGGTTCTTGTCCAATCACAGTGTCATCTGCTTTTAAAAAGTCCACATTTTAGGCTGGCGGTGTGGTGAATTATTTCGGTTTGACACCTTGAAATAAAGCTGAAAGTCTGCACAAAGGTGGCAGCACTAGTTTAAAACAATTTTAAAACAGTTGAACCTCATTAAGACAAAGGTCTTAATGAGGTTCAACTGTTTTCATGATTTTATCATAGACATAAGTTGTATTATTTTATTGTTTTTAATTCTGTGCCTTCCCTTTTTTTGTTAAATCGATAATTACAAGTCATTTCAAAGGAAAAAAAATACCACACCAAGTACAACTTACTCACACGTTAAATATAGTTGTAAAGCTGCTGAATGACAGCATTTCATAATTACTAATGTACTGTTGCACTGTGCTGTTTGTTGTGTATGTCATTCAATGCGCATATTAAACAAATATGTAGGACTGCTTTTTTGCATTTGTGCAATATCTCTAAAATTAGAGGGGTCTTGTCTCAGAGTGATGCTGAAAAACTAATTCATGCATTTATTTCCTCTAGCCTGGACTACTGTAATTCATTATTATCAGGTTGTCCTAAACGTTCCCTAAAAAGCCTTCAGTTAATTCAAAATGCTGCAGCTAGAGTACTAACGGGGACTAGAAGGAGAAAGCATATTTCACCCATATTGGCCTCTCTTCCTTGGCTTCCTGTTAATTCTAGAATAGAATTTAAAATTCTTCTTACTTATAAGGTTTTGAATAATCAGGTCCCATCTTATCTTAGGGACCTCATAGTACCATATCACCCCAGTAGAGCGCTTCGCTCTCAGACTGCAGGCTTACTCGTAGTTCCTAGGGTTTTTAAGAGTAGAATGGGAGGCAGAGCCTTCAGCTTTCAGGCTCCTCTCCTCTGGAACCAGCTCCCAATTCGGATCAGGGAGACAGACACCCTCTCTACTTTTAAGATTAGGCTTAAAACTTTCCTTTTTGCTAAAGCTTATAGTTAGGGCTGGATCAGGTGACCCTGAACCATCCCTTAGTTATGCTGCTATAGACTTAGACTGCTGGGGGGTTCCCATGATGCACTGTGTGTTTCTTTGTCTTTTTGCTCTGTATGCACCACTCTGCATTTAATCATTAGTGATTGATCTCTGCTCCCCTCCACAGCATGTCTTTTTCCTGGTTCTCTCCCTCAGCCCCAACCAGTCCCAGCAGAAGACTGCCCCTCCCTGAGCCTGGTTCTGCTGGAGGTTTCTTCCTGTTAAAAGGGAGTTTTTCCTTCCCACTGTAGCCAAGTGCTTGCTCACAGGGAGTCGTTTTGACCGTTGGGGTTTTTTCCGTAATTATTGTATGGCTTTGCCTTACAATATAAGGTGCCTTGGGGCAACTGTTTGTTGTGATTTGGCGCTATATAAATAAAATTGATTTTATTTTGATTTGTATGTGTACGGAGCATTATTGATGAATTCTTATAACTGTGCAACTTATTTATATACAACTCTGATTCTGTGGTCCCCTCTCAAAAGGGAAAGGGGGTGTGGCAACCAGCAGCTTTGCCGATGGTGAGTGAAAAGTTGCTTACTGTTGACTAGGGATGGGTATTGAGAAATGGTTCTTTTCGGGTATCATTAAGAAATTATTTGATCCACCGATATCAATAGCCTTTTTGCTTAACGATTCCCTTATCGGTCCTTCAGAGTGGCCGTTGTTTTTGAGGGTGTTTGTTGGAAAAATGATCATTTCTCTCCTTTGATTACAGACCCTGTAGCGGCTCTGTAATCAACCGTTTCTGCAGCGTGGCTCTGCTTTGATCCTTGAACCAACGAAGCAGTGCTTCAATCCACTGCGTTTGTTCATTGCTTCTCTCCTCTTAAGAAGCATCAGCTCCACTTCTTAACCCCTCTCAAAGCCATTCAAATATGTCAATCGTGAGTCACTTTTGTGCGGATTAAAGTGACTAACTGGGACTCCTGTCTTGTGGCGAAAGAATCATCCTCTGTTGCTCCAAACACTGCGCTGCTCTCTATTGAATCTAGAGTGTGACTCACACTTTGAATCAAATTACACGTTTTCAAACGTTGTAATACAACCAATAAACTGCAATCGATCAGAATGTTTTTTTCCTCCCAAAATGAGACGTCCTGCAGTGACGTGCAGCAGCCCAAGACTGTATGGCTGCAGACCTGCAGGTGTCTGAGTTCAGCTCAGACGTATGGAGAGACTTTCATGCCATTAATGTCTGAAAGGAAATGCTTTTGACAAAAACTACAGATGATGTTTCTATTTATGTCCAGAGATCAAGGATCCAGTGACCAATTTCATATTTATTTACTTTAAGACTCAATAAAATGTTGTTGACATAGAAAACCTGTAAAGCCTACTTGTAGTACACAGAAAATTCACGAGAGGTATCGATAAGGGAATCACTAAGGAATCGGATTGATAAGCGGAATCGATAATGGCATTGATAGCGATAAAATCTTCTCAATACCTATCCCTACTGTTTACCAGCCTGACTGGCTGACTCTGCAGGAGCTGAGTTGTCATTAGAGCAACGCTCATGTTCATCGTCGTCCTGGAAAATTTTCAGCATGCTTAAAATCTTCGACGTTCATGCTAAAACACTGTAAAGAGTTGAGCTCCGCTACCACTGTGTCATCTTTGCTGCTACACTGTTACTGCTCCGTTGTCCCCAGTCAGCATCTGCTGGCCAACATCGGAGGCTTGGATGCATCACCTTCTCTGGATCTTTTGGGCATGAAGAAATGTGAAGGAATATATCTTTCTCGAAGAGGCACCAGTACCAAGTGATGCAAATGGTGTCTCAAACACTGAGTTTACAATCAGACTCCACCAAGCTAACTACAGCTCTGTGGAGTGGGTGACCAATACACCCGCACTCCAATGGTGAAAGTTGAACTACATCCAACAGTAAATCAGTGGATTGTCGCTAAACGGCGCCCTCTGTTGAGCTACACTGACCTGTGTTGAAGATAGGAAATTTGGATTCCTGAAGCGAGCCTCTTCCAGCGCTTTTTCCCATGATTTTTCAGAATCTACTGCCAGCTTTAGCCACTTCATGTCACAGTGTGAACGGGCCCTAAAGCAACAGGCACAGAGATACTTTGTTTTCTTGGAGACCTGGAAATTTGTGTTTTTAGAATGCATCCCTCAGTGTTTGCAGGACATTTTTTTAGCTGTAAACATTAGTATTTGATTTTAAGACTCCAGTTGAACTATAATTGTTTTTACTAAGGGAGGGGATATGTTCTCTTCTAATCGACTTTTAATTGCATCTTCTAAGACTTTTCATCATTTGGTGGCTCCTCACTGTGGAAAATAAAAGCACATTTCCTTCCACGAGTTGCATTTCAAATGTAATAGATTCTGTTTTCGGTGTACTTTCTTCTCTGTAGTTCCGCTTGGTGGTGAAAACGGCCCTGAAGCTGCTGCTGGTGTTTGTGGAGTACACAGAGTCGAACGCCGCCCTGCTCATAAAGGCTGTGAATATTGTTGACGCTAAAAGAGGTGAGAGTTAAGCACAGCTTTACACATCCACACATGAAGAGCGAGGGGAAAAAAAAAACCCTGGCTGGAAAGTGTTATTCTACTCCTTTTGCAGAGTAAATGCCAGTTTTGCACAGCTGGAAAAACATGAAGATTTTTTCTTCTTTTTCTATGTTTCTGTTAAATTAAGCATGAAATCTCTGGATTAGTTTAGTTTTTTTTTATTACAGTACATTTGATTTCATTTATTTGTTTGTTTTTAATTAGAATGTGAGGCTTCATTTTATGAATTCAAAAGTGTCCACAAATTTTCGCAATGTCTAAGCATGTTGGACATGTGACACGACAAACTTTGCCTGTGTCTACGCTGCAGACTGCAGTTGTTTCAGGGTTTTCATCTTTGCTCCATCAGGTGAACCGATCCCGGTGGCCGTGTTGCTGTTCAGGTGGTCACAGATCAGTGTCTCACTGTCGTCAGATCAGGTGATCTGAACGGCTCCACAGTCACATGGGGAACGAAATGTAACCAAAAAAAAAAAAAAGAAAGAAAACGAAAAGGGCCGTATGGTGCTGGCCTACAACGAGGTTCAGTTACCTGCTCTGTTACACGTGAGCATCCAGCGGTGACTGAGCATCAGTTCGGAGGTGTCAGTTACCCCTCTGTGTCAGCAGTGTGATGTCACTGCTGCTGCTTAAAAAGTGTCTTGTGTGTCCCGGTGCCCTGACGAGGAGGAGAGCGATGTGACCCTCGTGGCAGGAGCGCACAGCTTTTCTTTTCTCACGTGCAGATCAGGTTGCCTTATAAAATGACCTGTTATGTTTTTCCTACGCCACTTTGGATCTCTCCAAGAATGCGATGACGCCATTTCTCTTACGGCAACCATGAGATGACGTTTTTACACTGTTTAATTGCCGTGTCTTGTTCAGTATGCACTTTTACACCAGGTTATTTAAACCGTAAACTGCACACGGGGAGTAATCCCGACAGCACAGCTGTTTTCTTTAGGGCCTTTTCTTTTTTTATTTATTTATTTTATTTATTTTTAATGTGTCTCTTTAGGCACTAAACTGTGGTCCAACGTTATGGAGATTCTGGATGAAAAGGATGGAGTGGATACAGAACTGCTGGTGTATGCAATGACGCTCATCAATAAGGTCAGTGAAAACTACTTGATCATTGCTGCATTAAAGAGGAGCACCTTGCGATTACTAATAAATTTGGCATCACACAGTTTGCTCTTTAAGGCTTTCTCTGTCTCTGTCTTTCAAACCCCATGTTATTAAAATTTAAATTTTAATCTGGATATCTAGAGGAGATGACTATCAAGATGAAATTATAGTTTTATAAATATATATATTTATATAACTTCATGATGCTTACCCTGTGTTTACACATAATGATGACAAGTAACGAATGCCAAAAATCTAAATTTGTAACCGAGGATCACGAATTTGAATTGAATGTGATGAGTCGGGTCAGAGGCTTCACACGCCGTCATGAACTATCGCAACCTCTCACCACATGTTACAAGTAATGGCACAAATCGCTGGCGATACTTCAGGAATTATCAGGCACGGTCACAAATATTGTCCCCATCTGCCTTGACACTTTCACAAATGTTGCAGATCGGGTGAATTTGGTATTTATATGGTTCCACACACACACACCCCGCAGTCATTCTACCATCAGTTGCTGAACAGATCACATCGCTCCATATTGCTCCACGACATCCAGATGAATCCACAGCGAAAGAAGAACTTTGTGATTGGCTGCTTAGTTGGGGTCTTTTCACAAAGTGGACTAGGAGACAGAGAGAGCCAGATGGAGGAAGCTCATGCTGTCATGGATGAAAACGAACTGAAGAAATCTGGTGCAGCAGGGTTTATATAATTTGTGAGCACACACGTAAGAGAAAACAGTGATTCGTAGTGGCGTGCAGTGAAACATGATGCTGCGTGAAAGTGTGTGACAGTTCGTGTCAGTTCTTCACAGCTTTTCGTGTCAGTTCATAACGACGCATGACAGTATGGGCTCCAAGAACCATCAAGAATACACTATGAATGCTGTCACGCTGTATTACGCATCACCACAAATCGACACGTTCAGTTGCGAACTTCACGAATCGAGGGCGAGTTGTAACATTCGTGGAAATTTTTTTTTTTAGCAGCCAAAAACATCAATCCATCCATTTTCTTCAGCTTTATCCGGAGTCGGGTCGCGGGGGCAGCAGCTCAAGCAAAGCAGACCTGAAGAGGGCAAAGCACCTTTTTGCGGTCGAGAACCATGGCCTCGGATTTGGAGGTGCTGATTTTCATCCCGGACGCTTCACACTCGGCTGCAAACCGCCCCAGTGCACGCTGAAGGTCCTGATTTGACGAAGCCAACAGAACCACATCGTCCGCAAACAGCAGAGACGAGATTCTGTTGTTCACAAACCAGACCCCCTCTACACCCTGGCTGTGCCTACAAATTCTGTCCATAAAAATAATGAACAGAACCGGTGACAAAGGGCAGCCCTGGCGGAGGCCAACGTGCACTGGAAACAGGTTTGACTTACTACCGGCAATGCGAACCAAGCTCCTGCTGCGGTCTTACAGGGACCGGATAGCCCTTAGCAAAGGACCCCGGACCACGTACTTCTGGAGCACTCCCCACAGGGTGCTCCGAGGGACACGGTCGAATGCCTTCTCCAGATCCACATAACACATGTGGACTGGTTGGGCAAACTCCCATGAACCCTCGAGCACCCGATGGAGCGTGTAGAGCTGGTCCAGTGTGCCGCAACCAGGACGAAAACCACACTGCTCCTCCTGAATCCGAGGTTCAACCATCGGTCGAATTCTCCTCTCCAGTACTCTGGAATAGACTTTACCTGGGAGGCTGAGGAGTGTGATCCCCCTATAGTTGGAACACACCCTCCGGTCCCCCTTCTTAAACAGAGGGACCACCACCCCGGTCTGCCAATCCAGAGGCACTGTCCCCGATCGCCACGCGATATTGCAGAGGCGTGTCAGCCAAGACAGCCCCACAACATCCAGAGACTTAAGGTACTCAGGACAGATTTCATCGACCCCAGGAGCCTTGCCACCGAGGAGCTTTCTAACCACCTCGGTGACTTCGACCTGGGTAATGGATGAGTCCGCCTCCAAGTCCCCAGTCTCTGCTTCCTCTTCAAAAGACGTGACGATGGGATTGAGGAGATCCTCGAAGTACTCCTTCCACCGCCCAACAACATCCCCAGTCAGGGTCAACAGCTCCCCACCCGCACCGTAAATAGTGCTGGTGGAGAGCTGCTTCCACCTCCTGAGGCGTCGGACGGTTTGCCAGAATCTCTTCGAGGCCGGCCGATAGTCCTCCTCCATAGCCTCCCCGAACTCCTCCCAGACCCGAGTTTTTGCCTCTGCGACCGCACGGGCTGCGGCACGCTTGGCCTGCCGGTACCTGTCAGCTGCCTCTGGGGTTCCACCTACCAACAAAAATAAGTAGGACTCCTTCTTCAGCTTGATGGCATCCCTTACGTCCGGTGTCCACCACCGGGTTCGGGGATTGCCGCCATGACAGGCACCAGAGACCTTGCGACCACAGCTACGAGCAGCCGCATCGACAATGGAGGTGGAGAACATGGTCCACTCGGACTCCATGTCTCCAACCTCCCCCGGGATCTGGGAGAAGCTCTCCCGGAGGTGGGAGTTGAAGACCTTGCTGACAGTGTGTTCTCCCAGTCGTTCCCAGCAGACCCTCACGATACGTTTGGGCCTGCCAGGTCTTACCGGCTTCCTACCCTCCCTGCGGATCCAACTCACCACCAGGTGGTGATTAGTCGACAGCTCTGCCCCTCTCTTCACTCGAGTGTCCGAGACACGTGGCCGAAGGTCAGATGATACGACTACAAAGTCGATCATCGACCTCCGGCTCAGGGTGTCCTGGTGCCACGTGCACTTATGGACACCCTTGTGCTCGAACATGGTGTTCGTGATGGACAAACTGTGACTAGCACAGAAGTCCAACAACTGAACACCACTCGGGTTCAGATCGGGGAGGCCGTGCTTCCCTATCACCCCCCTCCAGGTCTCACGACATGTGCTGTTAAGAACCCTATTCAGATGCGTTAAGTCATGTAACAAACGTCACGAATGACAGGAACATGGTATATGTAACACTTTGTACCTACGTGTAAACGCAGAGTTAATCTCATGAGGATGAGTTTGGTCTGAAACAATCTTGTTTGTCGTGTTTTTTTGTTTGTTTGTTTGTTTTGTAACTTGCCTGGAAAATGTGACTTGATTACACTTAAGAGAGAATACAAATAATATAAATGACTTTATTGGGGATTGTCAAGATAACATATCTGGCTTTAGATTACATTTGAGTACCTAATTTAAATAAAATGCCATCAGTTTCTCAGATGATCTCTTCCCACTGTCACAGTTTCTTTTCTCCCGCTGTCCTTGAACACGCCAAAGAGAAGGCACGGATCATGTTTTATGTAAGGTCTGCTTGTGTTTCAGACGCTGGCTGGACTCTCAGACCAGGACTCCTACTATGACATGGTGGACTGTCTGGAAGAGCAGGGCATTGAAACCATGTCCCAGAGACACCTGAGCAGGAAGGGCACTGACCTCGATCTCATAGAGCAGTTCAACATCTACGAGGTTCGAAAGCCAGAACCGTGACATCTTCTTGGGCATTAAACCAGCACATGTTCACGCTGGTTTTCATGTTGAACAGTTATCAGTAGACTGAAATGCACCAAAAAGCATGCATCTTTTAAAATCCATTTGTATTGATTCCTCAATGGCTGACAGACAACTCTGCGCCATGAGGACGGTGACGATGAAACCCAGCTGCCCCCCTGTGGCCGTAAGGACCGCCGGCGGGTCAGCGTAGGTGGGAACGACGAGAGGCAAGGCCTGGAGAGAAGACGCAGCCGGCGACATTCTCTCCACAACAGCAGAGGTCATGCATCTGCCCCGGCGTCACCCAGCAGCCCTCACGCTCACCCCAGCAGCTTCCTGCCGTTTAGCGGCCAACGTGTCGATGACATAAGTGAGAGGTGAGGGGAGGCGGGGCGAGGACAGAGACGCAAGAGAAAAATGTTGTCTTTGCACTTGAACTTCATCTGATGCTCTGGTGCTTGACCCTCTTTCACAGGAACTCACATGACTCCACGTGTTTCAGGCTGTGTTCAGAACAAACAGCAGGAGGTTTAATTATATACCAATTCAAAGCACTGCAAAGTTTACATTCAAATTTCTCCTTTCAAAGAACCTAATTCAAGAAAAATGCCACATGATTCACATATTCAAACCACAAAACCAGTGATTCAGTCAGGAGGCAAATTGCAGTCTTGTTTAATGATACGGTAGCTTGTGCTGTGATCTGGGAAGCAGCGGATGAGGAAAACCTGCCGCATCTCTGGGAAATGACGTGAACTATTTGTCCTACTTTACTTTAAATTTTAGGTCACAAGTCAGCAGAAGAAAACCAGACCTCGAGTTGTTATACAACCCCAATTCCAATGAAGTTGGGACGTTGTGTAACATGTAAATAAAAACAGAATACAATGATTTAGAAATCCTCTTCAACCTATATTCAACCGAATACACCACAAAGACAAGATATTTAATGTTCAAACTGATAAACGTTATTGTTTTTGTGCAAATATTTGCTCATTTTGAAATCGATGCCTGCAACACGTTTCAAAAAAGCTGGGACAGTGATATGTTTACCACTGTGTTACATCACCTTTCCTTCTAACAACACTCAATAAGTGTCTGGGAACTGAGGACACTAATTGTTGAAGCTTTGTAGGTGGAATTCTTTCCCATTCTTGCTTGATGTACGACTTCAGTAGTTCAACAGTCCAGGGTCTACGTTGTTGTATTTTCCGCTTCATAATGCGCAACACATTTTCAATGGGCGACAGGTCTGGACTGCAGGCAGACTGCCAGAGACTCAAGCCACGCTGTTGTAACACGTGCAGAATGTGGCTTGGCATTGTCTTGCTGAAATAAGCAGGGACGTCCCTGAAAAAGATGTTGCTTGGATGGCAGCATGTGTTGCTCCAAAACCTGGATGTACCTTTCAGCATTGATGGTGCCATCACAGATGTGTAAGTTGCCCATGCCATGGGCACTAACACCCCCCCATACCATCACAGATGCTGGCTTTTGAACTTTGCGCTGGTAACAATCTGGATGGTCTTTTTCCTCTTTTCTCCAGAGGACATGATGTCCATGATTTCCAAAAACAATTTGAAATGTGGACTCATCAGATCACAGCACACAGAGAAGGCAGCAGCATTTCTAGATGTTGTTGATGTATGGCTTTCCCTTTGCATGGTAGAGTTTTAACTCGCACTTGTAGATGTAGCAATGAACTGTGTTAACTGACAATGGTTTTCTGAAGTGTTCCTTAGCCCACGTGGTAAGATCCTTTACACAATGATGTTGGTTTTAATGCAGTGCCGCCTGAGGGACCGAAGGTCACGCTCATTCAATGTTGGTTTTCGGCCTTGCCGTTTACGTGTAGAAAGTTCTCCAGATTCTCTGAATTTTCTGATTATATTATGGACTGTAGATGATGGAATCCCTAAATTCCTTGCAATTGAACATTGAGAAACATTGTTCTTAAACTGTTGGACTATTTTTTTCATGCAGTTGTTCACAAAGTGGTGATCCTTGCCCCATCTTTGCTTGTGAATGGCTATGCCTTTTGGGGATGCTCCTTTTATACCAATCATCACACTCACCTGTTTCCAATTAACCTGTTCAACTGTGGAATGTTCCAAACAGGTGTTCTTTGACCATTCATCAACTTTCCCAGTCTTTTGTTGCCCCTGTTCCAGCTTTTTTGAAATGTGTTGCAGGCATCCATTTAAAATGAGCAAATATTTGCACAAAAACAAAAAAGTCCATCAGTTTGAACATTAAATATCTTGTCTTTGTGGTGTATTCAATTGAATATTGGTTGAAGAGGATTTGCAAATCATTGTATTCTGTTTTTATTTACATTTCACACAATGTCCCAACTTCATTGGAATTGGGGTTGTAATTTAAACTTAATTTAATCTTTGAATTATTTTGCACTGCTAACCGCTTTACCTAATGCCACACATAATGGTGTTTTTTTTTTTTTTAAGCAGCATGTCTTTTCATTTTTTTGTGGTAGCAGGTCTGCAGGTAGCTTTAAATTCAGTCCAGGCGATCATATGATACGAAAAATTCCTCCACGGGAAATTCACGCTGCCTTTGAAGAGCAACATGTTCCATATTGTTAAGGAAATCCAGACAACCAAGAGGGAACCAATTAGCAGACGGATGTATGACGGTGAACCACAGCTTCACCTCCTGCAGCTTATTGTCTGTAAAAACATAAAAAGGGGGCACAATTTTTAATGGATCAGTTTCTTTCGTTTTAAAACTAGTAACTTTCCTGAACCTCCCTTGGTGCTAATTTCTCCTCTGCTGCACGACATGCATGTGTGGACAGTTTGTCATTCTTGTGTCTGCTGTGATGTTTGTTTTGTCTTCTGTGTTTTCATGTTGTCTGTGTCCAACTTTTTCTCCCCTCTCACCTACCTGCATCCTCCCTTTCCTCCTTTTCAAACCTCGAAACCCTCCTCTCACCACAGAGAAGAAGAGGAGGATGAGGAGGAGGAGGGAGAGGATGAGGAAAGTCATCCAGTCACTGAGTCTTCTAGCCAGGCCATTCACAGGTATTTTAGATCCAATCATGTGATGAAGTTTCCTATTTTCCTCACTAATCCATAGTTTCTCTCCTCTTTTAAAGTGGCGTTTCTCCTCCTTTATACCTGCAACCTCCCTCTCGCTTGCATTTTGTCATTACACACCTAAAGTGTCTTTAAAGGAATGATGTTTAGGCAAGGTAATATAAGTCACCCAGTGTCTGGAAGACAGGTATTAAAGTGTATTTGCAAAAGTGATGCAACCTTAAAAAAAAAAAGGGGGGGGGGGGGGCAAAAATGCAGCAGGTCCCAAAGAAAACCAACCTTTTTTGTGCATGTTGATTTAAAATGAAAGGAGCTGCTCCTTTCTGTGCAGTTCATCCCTTTGGACTCAATTTTGCTTCTAGCAGGAGAATTTCTGCCTGCACAGACAGAATTGTGGGACTTTGGGGATATTTAACATGAAAGCCCAACCATATGTAACTGCTGAGGGGAGTTCAAAACATATTTTGGCCCTTTAAAATTTGAAGCATATGGCCAACATCCTCCGTGAAGCCAGTGAAACGTAAAGGGCAGAGAGACGTTTCCAGCTTCAAGTGGTCTCATTTTAACTGTTACACACAAACAAAGGAGGGTTTGGAAGCAGCAGACGGCCTCTTTATGGAGGTGGCTACAGGTAGGAGGTGTTTCAGCACATGTCCAGGGGTACTACTGAGTAGTATGCTATGACAGAACCCAGCAGTATTGGCAAGGTATTGCAGTACTACTAGTAACCCAGTCGTGCCGTGCAGTTTTATCCATATCATATCTGTTTTTACTTTCTGTTGGTACCACACACTAGAGCTTGTGCAACTTCCATAATTTTTTCTTCTAGTTTTTCAACAGAAAGGCTGTGCAGGTGGAGCAGAATAATTTTTAATAATTTTATTATTTATTATTATTATTATTGTTGTTGTTATTATTTTAATTAATTAAAATTTAATAATAATTTTTAAACTTCAAGATGTCTGTCATGTCACTGACATTGTCTAGACTCAGTAGAGACATACTAGGCTAAGTGGTCAGATTTCCAGCTGAAATTAAAATTTTTTTAGCATGTCTAAATTGTCAATATTTTTATTTCTTTTTATAGTCTGAACCTGTAAAAAAAAAAAAAAAAAGACACAAAATGCAATCTCCTCCCCCAAAATCTGTTTCAAGCCACATATGGAGGTTGTTTCATCCTGATTGCTATCACATTTCTGCAGATGTGTCTCAGTCTGAGCAGTCTTACTGCTCAACTAGTATTTCAAGTGTCTTTTGTGTCAATCGCGACACCACACAAACAACAACATAGAATCCACGATGACAGACGGGACAAATTCAGAGCGCGAAAAGCCTGTGTGAGTGAGCCAGAGTAGCAACGTGAAATACTTTTAATTCTCCTTGTCGCACATTGTCTCTTACAAAGCAATGTAATATAGTATAGCAGTGGCAGTATTATTATTGCCTTATTTTGCTGAGATTTTTGGTCTTATGTAGTACTTCATGTGTTTACGTTGGAACCTCCGCAGTGTTTATAAAGTGAGCATTACAAATACATCACCACACTGGACAAGCTCAGTAATAAATAATAAATACCCGCCTTGCAACACAACTACATCCTGCTGATTTTACTTGTCTTGAAGTGACACATAACAACCACGTAGAATATCATCCTGCTGTCTGACGCTGATCAGGCCTCACACTGCTCTATATGCTTCCCTCCACATTCTATGACTTTGACAGAATGGAGAGTAAACATGTGAAAGCCATCATCATGTTTGTTGTTTTTGATTCTGTTCCTGTTGAGAGCCCGAACTGAGCCATCCAGTTCAGGGGAACTGGCACACAGATAATTTGGGCTTCACACAGCTTCACATGCTTCAACAGTGAACCATAGTCTCGTTTGAGAGTGGGCACTAAGGGGTAAAATGAAAGAGCATAATTCTATTTCCAGGGACAGCCCTCGTCTGTCCCCATCAGAAACATGCCACTTTCTCTGAATTTTTGGGCAAATTACACAGCAAAGAAAGTGAAAATGCAAAGAAAAAGTGAAGATGCAGTGGAAAGTGAACATGTGTTTTTTTTGTTGTTTTTTTTACCCGGAGCTCAAACATGTCAAGGCGGTTGTGTAGGCGAGAGACCGCACCTACTCTGTCAAGGTGTGTAGGATAACACTTACCGGCACGACCTCTCCTATTTGCCTTGTCTTCCCTTCTCTACTGGAAACCAAAAAAAAACCTGCACTTTTCACGAGTGCTTCAGTGATTGCAGCCCAAAACAAAACAGTACACCATTTTTCTGTTAGAAGTGATGATATGTTTGTGCAGGCTGTCCCCAAAGTGGTCAAATTCCCCAATATCACACAGGGACTCAAACGAGACTGCGGTTTCACATATTTTTGCAAGAGTTTCATATAACTGTCAATACACATCAGCTAGCCATCATTAAATCTGATGTTCTTGATTCTTTCGTTTGTCCAACCATGGTAAATAAGCGGGTAAGCATAAACTTCGCTAACACTTAGTAAGGCAAACTGTTTCAAAGTCCCATGTCCACACCGCAGCTATCCTTTTGAGATCATGAACAGAGCCATCCACTGTAGTCACCCAAAACAAATTGCTCAAACTGAAATCAAATTCCTTGTATTCTTGTGGATACTTGGCGAATAAAGGCTTTTCTGATTCTGATTCTTCTCCAAGACTTCATGGTGACTCTAGTTCTAATGTCAGATAAATTTGCACAGATTTGTTTGAGGCACATGTAGAAATAAAACATAGTAGCAAAACTGTTGTGAAAGTGACTGAACGTTCAGCTGCCTGACAAAAAAAAAACCCACATTGGATGTTGACGACCCAATGCAGTTGCACAACGCGTAGTCAATTTTGTCTGTATGCTATAGGGAGAATCACGACAATTTTCTTGTGTAACTGGGGGAATTGAAGTTATGCCCCTCTGTTCCTAAGCCTGCTTCTCTTTTTTGATCTGATTGGTCCTTTAAAGGACACTTTAATCACACTGTCCCAGACATCTTTAATTCTCATCACCTGTGATTCATGTTGCATCTGTCATCTGCAGAGACTGCAGCCGTTTTATTTTTGTAGAAATTACGATTTCCTGACGTTTACTATTCAACAGTCAATCTTTGTGGAACTGCACCACATTTTACTCTGAGACAAGTCCATAAATTACTTCCCAGCATTAAGGAATTCAAAGTATTAGCATGAGTCACTGTCTCTGATGGGCTCGTGTTTCTGCACAGATCAGTTGAAGCAGAATCGTGGTGGGAAGCCAAATTTGGACTGACGGCATTTGAACATTGAGGATCTCTGCTCTGTTATAAATTATAAAATTATAAATTATAAAAGCAAAATTATAAAAGCATCCAGTCAGATGCTTAGTTTCACAATAATAACTTCAGTTTGATTGATAGATGCTGTCTTGACCCTGTTTTTCTGCTGTCCTGCAGTCTTGCAGCCCCTTTTCCTCTTAATACTGTCTCGCTGTCTGGCCTGTCCCACTAACACGTTCATGCTTTACCTTTACACTGTTTCACAAGACTGTCCTTCTGTTTTTTTTTCTCATTTTTTCTCTTCAGTCAAACAGATGCATCGCATACAAATCATGCATCTCATGCAAGTAGAGCGCCCTGCTGGGCTGAAAGGTAAGTTGTTCAGAAGTCTGTGGGCCAAGACAGATGTCATTTTTATGCCCAACGTCTACATTGTGCACATAGCAATTGGAAATGCACTTATTTGTGCACCCAAACGAGATGTGGTTAGGTGCAGTAATGGCACACTGGTATTGCGTAGCAGCAGAAGGCAATTGCACCGCAAACCACCAAAAACCTAAAGTTGAATTCTAGTATTTACGAGGTCTGTGAGAAAAGTATCCGACCTTTTTATTTTTTTCAAAAACTATATGGATTTGAATCATGTGCGCTTGCATCAGACAAGCTTGAACCTTCGTGCACATGTGAGTTTTTTCACGCCTGTCGGTTGCGTCATTCGCCTGTGGGCAGGCTTTGAGTGAGCACTGGTCCACCCCCCTCGTCAGATTTTTATTGTTTAGGAATGGCAGAGCGACTGCCGCTTTGTTCCATGAAAATTTTTTTAGAAACTCTGCCAGACAGCCAGATGGAAACCATTTGGAAGATTCAGATGGCTTTCGGTGAAGATTCTATCGGTATCACACGGATTAAGGACCATTAAAACTGGATTAAAAACGGCGGCGGAGGGCGCATCGCGCCCCGAGCAGCCATCGACAGGCTGGAACGAGCAGATCACTTTCAAATTTAAGGCTCTGTTGATGCAGGACGTCGTGTGACTAGCAGAGAAGTTTCAGAAGAGGTCGGGATCAGCACTTTATCAGTACATTCCACTGTTAAAGAAGATTTTGTAATGAAAGATGTGCGGACGGATTCACGCGTCGCGACGCAGCCGCTCATGGCGCGGGACAAACAACACCTCCGTGTTGGAAACCATTTGTAAGATTCAGACGGCTTTCGGTGGCTTTTCAGTCGAGTGAGTACCCGAGAAATTGTTTAACAGCTGGGCATGTTCCAGCTTGTCCTGTGAGACTTCCAACAGCCTGCCCACAGGCTAATGACGCAACCGACAGGCGTGAAAAAATCTACGCATGCGCACGAAGGTTCAAGCTTGTCTGATGCAAGCGCACATGATTCAAATCTTTCCCTAAAACTAGAGTCTGTAGAATTTAGATATGTTTATCAAGCAGTAAGTTTTGATTGTCCTAAATCAGTCACACCCAGAAGAAGAAAGTTCCTTGACTTGGGGCTTGAGGCTAGCTCCAGAAAGAACCAGGTTTCCAATGAAGCCCATGTTCAAATGTCCAACTGTAGAGCAAAAAAAAAAAAAAAAGAAAAGCTCTTTACATCCTGGTACAAAAAAATGACTTTGGTCTGAATTGATACTTTCTCCCTCTGTGACACCTGTACAGGAGGATGGTGGTGATTTCTTTTTTTCCTGACTTCTTAGTTTAAGACATTTTAAGACATAAATTTATGCATAATATAATTAAGGGCACAGCAGCTTTGAGTAACAGCTCAATGATTCAACAGTTCAGACTCGGAACACTGCTTCTTCAGAGCCACTACCTGTGGCTGCAGGCTGCGGTGGAGGACTGTGTCTGTCCTTTGAGCATTTTATTACATTCATTCATTCATTTTCTAAACTCGCTTATTCCAGTTACGTGTTACTGGGAGGCTGGAGCCTGTTCCAGTCATCGTTAGGGATGGGTGTTGATAAGATTTTATCAGTATCAGTACCATTATCGATTCCGACTATCGATACCGCTTGTGAATTTTTTGTGTACTAAAAGTAGGCTTTACAGGTTTTCTATGTGTGCGGGTCAAAGAGCTTTTTCTTATCGTGCACCTGCTCTGTGGAACGGTCTTCCTGCGACCGTGAGGCAGTCGGAGTCCGTGGACATTTTTAAGTCAAAACTTAAAACCTATTTTTATTCTCTTATGAATACCGTAGTTTTTTATTTTTTATCTGTTTTATGCTTTGACTTCTGTTTTTAATTATGTATTTGATTTTTTTTTTTTTTTACGTTGAACTGTTCTGTGTAAGGTGCCTTGAGACGGCTTTTGTTGTGATTTGGCGCTTTATAAGCTGAATAAATTGAAATTGAATTGAAACTGAACAACATTTTATTGAGACATAAAGTAAATAAATGTGAAATTGTTCACTGGGTCCTTAAACTCTGGACATAATAAATTCTACATGGTGGATCCTTGATCTCTGGACATACGAGGGCTGTCCGTAAAGTATAGGTCCTTTTTATTTTTTTCAAAAACTATATGGATTTCATTCATATGTTTTTACGTCAGACATGCTTGCACCCTCGTGCGCATGCGTGAGTTTTTCCACGCCTGTCGGTGACGTCATTCGCCTGTGAGCACTCCTTGTGGGAGGAGTCGTCCAGCCCCTCGTCGGAATTCCTTTGTCTGAGAAGTTGCTGAGAGACTGGCGCTTTGTTTGATCAAAATTTTTTCTAAACCTGTGAGACACATCGAAGTGGACATGGTTCGAAAAATTAAGCTGGTTTTCAGTGAAAATTTTAACAGCTGATGAGAGATTTTGAGGTGATTCTGTCGCTTTAAGGACTTTTCACGGTGCGAGACGTCGCGCTGCGCTCTCAGGCAGCGTCATCAGCCTGTTTCAAGCTTAAAACCTCCACATTTCAGGCTCTATTGATCCAGGACCGTCGTGAGAGAACAGAGAAGTTTCAGAAGAAGTCGGTTTCAGCATTTTATCCGGATATTCCACTGTTAAAGGAGGTTTTTTTTAATGAAAGACGTGCGGACGGGTCCGCGCGTCGGGACGCAGCCGACGCGGCGCGGCGGCACAGGAAAAACACCTCCGTGTTGATAACCATTTGTAAAATCCAGGCGGCTTTTGATGGCTTTCAGTGGAGTGAGTATATGAGAAATTGTTTATCAGCTGGACATGTTCCAACTTGTCCTCAAGGCTTCCACAGAGGTGTTTTTCCTGTGGCGGAGCGTCGCGGCGGCTGCGAGCCGACGCTGCAATCCGTCTGCACGTCTTTCATTAAAAAAATCTCCTTTAACAGTGGAATATCCGGATAAAATGCTGAAACCGACTTCTTCTGAAACTTCTCTGTTCTCTCACGACATCCTGGATCAATAAAGCCTGAAATGTGGAGGTTTTAAGCTTGAAACAGGCTGATGACGCTGCCTGAGAGCGCTGAGCGACGTCTCGCACCGTGAAAAGTCCTTAAAGCGACAGAATCACCTCAAAATCTCTCATCAGCTGTTAAAATTTTCACTGAAGACCAGCTTAATTTTTCGAACCATGTCCACTTCGATGTGTCTCACAGGTTTAGAAAAAATTTTGATCAAACAAAGCGCCAGTCTCTCAGCAACTTCTCAGACAAAGGAATTCTGACGAGGGGCTGGACGACTCCTCCCACAAGGAGTGCTCACAGGCGAATGACGTAACCGACAGGCGTGGAAAAACTCACGCATGCGCACGAGGGTTCAAGCATGTCTGACGTAAAAACATATGAATGAAATCCATATAGTTTTAGAAAAAAATAAAAAGGACCTATACTTTACGGACAGCCTTCGTAAATAGGAATAAACAAAATCTGTAGTTATTGTCCAAAGCATTTTCTTTCAGACATTATTGGCATGAATGTCTGTCCATACATCTGAGCTGAGCTCTTGCAGCTGGCTGCACTACACATCAGGATACAATTTATAAAGACGTCTCATTTTGGGATGAAAAAAGTTTTAGTCGATTGTAGTTTATTGTCTGTATTACAACGTATGTAAAGAGGTGTCATTTTATTTAAAGCAGTAATTCATTTTGCAGTTATTAATTCCGAGCGGACTCTGTCTCGGCAGAGAGCCGCGCAGCGTTTAGAGCTGTGCCAATGGAACAGACGGCGATACTCATTTCTTGACTGCAACAAGACAAGAGTCCCAGTTAGTGACTTTAATCCACACAAAAGTGACACGATATTTTAATGGCTTTGAGAAGGGTTATGAAGTGGACTTGCCGTTTCTGAAGAGCAGCGAATCAAAGAACCAACAAGCCAGTGGATCGAAGCATTGCTTCATGCTTCAAAGTGGAGTCGCGCTACAGAAACGGTTGATTACAGACCCACTGCAGGGTCTGTAATCAGCGTAGAGGAATGATCATTTTCCTGACAAACACCCTCAAAAACAACGGTTGCTCTGAAGGACCGATAAGGGAATCGTTAAGCACAAAGGCTATTGATATCGGTGGATCGAATCATTTCTTAACAATACTCGAAAAGAACCGGTTCTCGATACCCAACCCTAGTCATTGTTGGGTGGACAGGCCAGCAGTCCTTCAAAGGGACACATACAGACAGACTAACACATTCATGCCCTCACTCACACCCACGGTCAATTTAAGGTTTCCAATTCATGTAATGTGTGTCTTTGGAAGGTGGAGCACCCGGAGGGAACCTACACAAACACAGGGAGAATGTGCACAACAGAGTTTGATCGGAGAACCTTACACTGTCAGGTCTTTGCAGTCTGCAGCGGTGCAGTTGTTGTAACATGCCATCATACAGTAGAATTATTATGACGCTGACAAAGTACATCAACTGATCAACTGATGCTTTTATTGTAAAACACAACAGCTCCACTATGACTCCAAGGAACCTCTCCTTTTTGTTTCCTTTCATCTCTGCTTGGTTTGCTCAGTGTACAAGATGGCTTCAATTCTTTGAGACTCCTGATTGAGTGACCTGTTGAGATGTTACGCTCTCACATCTGGATTACAGTGGAACAGTCCAGCACTGGAAGAGAACAAAGCATTTCCTTTCTTTTTGCAGAATCAGTGGCAGTGGCACACCATACCCCAGCCGGCACCAGATGGTAACAGCATCCATCCAACGTTTGGCGAATACAGCAGCTTCAGCAGCAGACCCCAAACCTGACAGGTCAGAGCGGCAGATCTGCCGAAGTTGATGCAAACCATTTTGTAGCTTTGATTAAACATTACAGAAAGCTCAGTGTTTTGAGCAGGTGTGCAGACATCTGTACGAAATTGTAGCTCAATCAGTCCCTGCTCATGAAGGTCTAACATTTGTTCTGTCTTTTCTCCGTGCAGGCCCGGTTTAGGGGGGTTGCTCACGTCTTCTTACAGACAGCATCAAGAGTCTCTGGCTGCAGAGAGAGAGCGTAGGCGTCTTGAAAGAGAGGAGCGCCTACAGAGAATCGAAAGGGAAGAGAGGAACCGCTTCAAGTCAGTCTCAACTTGCAAAGTGCATGAATTATTTTCTTTTTTTAATGCTGTACCATAAGCAGCTGTGCAGCCTGGAACAGATTGTAATGTAATTTGAAGTGTCTGTACTGAGTTCTTCAGTGTTATCATCAGTCTACACAGCAAAAACTGGATTGGTCATATCTCGGAGTTGATTTTGACTTTATTAAATCTTGTAGTGTTGGACTGATTAGAGTTTGTTGCATGTGTTGAGTCAAGTCTCTACAACTGAAATTGATTTGCAATAAACAAGCCTGAAACCAACTGGCCCCATACCCAGGTAACCCCGCTAGTTATGATGTAAAATCCTAAATAATTCAGTGACATGTTTACTGTGATCATTTGGAATATTGTGATTATTTGAAACCTCCACATTACATGGAGAAATGCGGCAGGGGTGGGGTTTGAACCAGGAGCCTTTTGCACTGAACCAAGTGCACTAACCACTTGGCCACACCTCTGCCTAATATGGATTATTAAAAAAAATACTTAAATTTGTCAGACAGTGATACAAAAGAAATTCTGTGTAGAAAAAAGATGCTTCAAGACATTCATGAACTAATGATCCAAGATCTGCTGTGGCAACTCCAGGTGAAAAAAGGGCAGCCAAAGGGACTTAAAACTCAGTGTAGGGGTGGTGGCCAAGCCGTTAGTGCATTTGGTTTCAGTGCAAATGGTTCCCGGTTCAAACCCCACCCCTGCCACATTTCTCCATGTAATGTGGAGGTGCGTCAGGAAAGGCATCCAGTGTAGAATTTGTGCCAGATCAACATGCAGATCCACCTTGAGTGAAAACAAGAGGAACAGCTGAAAAGTTTTACTTTTTATGAATAAAGACAGAGTAAAATTCAGTGAAAATATTCAGTTGATAATTGCTAGTAAATGTTACTTGAGTTATTATTTTAGAAAAACTAATATGCAAGTAAAATTTACGTAAGAATTCCCCTTGTAAAATTTACTTGGAATTTCTGCATGAAAAAAACATTCCTAGGTTTTTTCCAGTAAATATTACTCCAATTTTTTTTTTCAGTGCAGAAAGTTACGGTTCAGATCCAACCTGAGGGCTTTGTCAGTAGTATTTTTCTAAACAACACCCAAAGAAGTACACTCATAAATCCAAACTATGCTATACTATCTTGAGTGGTGAAAATATGTGCATGTCATAAAGTAACCCTGCAAGTGTCAGAAGGTTAACACTGTTGAAGAGTTGGTATCATAACATTAATGAAAGCATAATCCCAGGAGTTATTTTGCTGAATGTGTTAGTTATTTGTTGTTATGGCTGGAAGAGGAGTGTTTTGCATTGCTCTCATTTTTTCGGTGCACCGGAAGCAGTATATTGATTTGCCTGGACACATGATGCAATCATTAATTTGAAAAATGTATGTGTTATGAACTCCAGGTGTTAGACTGTCTCTCATTCTCTCTCCTGATTCTTTTTCAGTCGAGATTATGCAGACAAAAGAGAAGAAGCACGACAAGCCAGAGAGGAAAGGTGAGTCGACTTTCATGCCACTGCTTCGCGTGGATTTGCAATAATGCTGCCATTTTGAAGAAATGGATCAAAAAGACAAAAAGGATTGTAAATGCTTTAAGAGCCTGTTTTAAGATGGATAGCAGATGTAAATTGAATTGCACCCTGACCTCAGTGTGAATTATCGTGTCGGGGCCCCTCTAGGCCTGTTCACCATTAAGACATCCCAAAGTTAACAGGACAAGTGTGCAGTTGTGCTTTGGCTCAGATCCAGCCTGGTTTGGCACAGATCCAGTCTGGTTAGCTGTGCGCGTGTACATCTTAGCTCATTGTTGTCCGTCATGTGTGTAGACTCAGATCGCCAAACATTGTCCACTTTTGCACATTTATAAATCATAGTCATCATCATCATATTATTATTATTATTATTATCTTTTAAGACCATCAAACAACCCAATTATTGATAATGTAGCACTTGTGGATGAATGTACAAATTTTGAACCCCCACTATAGAACATGTAAAGCTACAACTCAATATTGGCGAGGGTTTGTTCATCTGCTTTTCCATGTATGAGAGATTAAGAAAGATAGGAAATGCACGGTGGCAACTAATAAATTATTCCATAAAATCAATGGAATTTGAACTTGAAAGCTTCCTTCCTGTAGGTACAAAGCCGTGGAGAGGCTTGCTGCGGAGGAGTCTGAACGTGAGCGTGCCAGAGCGCCAACAAGAGGACGGACGGAGATCACTTTGTGTTTGAGTCCAACCCCGGCGAGCCGCTCAGCATCACGCTGCTCCATGCCTGCACCATCCATCATCTCAGAGGAAGATACGCCCATAAATGCACACCAGACAGCAGGTAAAACATTTGTTCTTACCTCACATAAGGGCTTGGAGCTAATATTACAATTTTTCATGGTTTAAAAAAAAAACTTGAGAACGGCACCAAACAAAAGTTCCAGCATCATCACCTTGCCCAATGCAAATTCGAGATTCATCACTGAATATGACTTTCATCCAGTCATCCACAGTCCACGATTGCTTTTCCTTAGCCCATTGTAACATTGTTTTTTTTTTCTGTTTAGGTGTTAATAATGGCTTTTGTTTAGCTTTTCTGTATGTAAATCCCATTTCCTTTAGGCGGTTTCTTACAGTTCGGTCACAGACGTTGACTCCAGTTTCCTCCCATTTGTTCCTCATTTGTTTTGTTGTGCATTTTTCGATTTTTGAGACATATTGCTTTAAGTTTTCTGTCTTAACGCTTTGATGTCTTCCTTGGTCTACCAGTATGTTCGCCTTTAACAACCTTCCCATGTTGTTTGTATTTGCTCCAGAGTTTAGACACAGCTGACTGTGAACAACCAACATCTTTTGCAACATTGCGTGATGATTTACCCTCTTTTAACAGTTTGATAATCCTCTCCTTTGTTTCAATTGACATCTCTCGTGTTGGAGCCATGATTCATGTCAGTCCACTTGGTACAACAGCTCTCCAAGGTGTGATCACTCCTTTTTAGATGCAGACTAACGAGCAGATCTGATATGATGCAGGTGTTAGTTTTGGGGATGAAAATTTACAGGGTGATTCCATAATTTTTTCCTCAGAATTGAGTGATTCCATATTTTTTTCCTCTGCTTGGTCTAAAAAAGTAACCGTTACTGACTGCCACAATCAGTTTTTCATGATTTCTTATAGTGTTTCTTAAAGCCAGAAAGTTGCCATTTGAAATGACTTTAGTTTTGTGTCATGTCTGTGATCTGCTTTTTTTCTACAAAATTAAACAACTGAATGAACATCCTCCGAGGCCGGTGATTCCATATTTTTTGCCAGGGGTTGTAGAAGTACAGATCACAATGTTGAAACTAGAAATACAACCTCAAAATAGACAAAATGCTAATTTAAAAAACCTGCAGGGGTTCTTACACTTACTTTGACTTCTGTTTCATTGCAGACAGTTTGTGCACATGCTCTTTCATGCTTTACATGATCTTCATTTCATTTGTTGATATACATCCACAAGTTTCTGTGACATTTTTTCTGCAAATATTCTTTAATTCATCTGCGATGTTCAA
This sequence comes from Thalassophryne amazonica, assembly GCF_902500255.1. Taxonomy (NCBI): domain Eukaryota; kingdom Metazoa; phylum Chordata; class Actinopteri; order Batrachoidiformes; family Batrachoididae; genus Thalassophryne; species Thalassophryne amazonica. The sequence goes on from NC_047109.1 coordinate 90,886,334, forward strand.
GCCAACACTAAACCACTTACAGGTAAGTGTGCATTCTTGTTTTTATTGACTGAAAAAGATGTTCAAGTGCAAACATGAAACAAAGTCAACATGAAATAAACGCCCTGCTTTACAATGATCATTTGCATCGTGGGATAGCAAAAGCATCCCTGCTGGTGACTGCTGGTATTATCGCCACAGAGATGGATGCATATAAAGGTCTATGACAAGTCACTGAAGCATGCTGAGATTTGAATAAGGCAAGAGCCGCAAAACCAATTAAATCTAAAATCAAATTAATTGTGTACTCTTGTCAGTATTTGCTTAACTGAAAGAAACATGGTTACAACTGTATTATCAAATAACACACCACATTGGTACCATCTGTGGCACAAAGTTATTGAATAGGTACAAGAACTAAGAACTAACTTTCTTTAACTAAAAAAGTTTAAAAAAAAAAGTGTTTAAAGAAAATTTGACTTAATTTTTGTCTAAATAGAAAAATAGTCTTGTCAACCAAAAATGTCTTATTTTGGGAAAATGTTTTTCCAGCTAATATCAAGCTGTATTTAAGCAGTAACAGGGAAAGGCAATGGCGTTCAAATTATCCAAGCAAAGGAACAAGATTGTTTTCCTTATTTTAAGACAGAGAATTCTTAAAATAAAAATTCTGTGTTGTTTTAAGGCATATTTGCCTAGACATTTTGCTAGTTTCTAGAATTCTAACCAAGTAAATTTTTCATACACCACTGGCAGATTTTTTTTTAAATTTTATTTATTTATTGCTTAATACAAGACAATTTGGCTGGACGTCTAATTATTTGGCTTATTTTGAGAAGGACAGTTTTTGCAGTGTATTTAGCATTTATACCCTGCAAGACATTTGTAATTTAATCATTAATGCTAGACCAATATTAAAACTTTAAATCACACACGAGTGTGTAGTGGTGTCGTGTAAAACAAAAGCTGTTCCTGTGCTTTTCAAAATATAGTCAGTGTTGTTGGTGGTGGCACCAGGCGGTTCCGGGGTGTCTTGGATGCGGTGACGCGTGGCACTAGCACACACTTTCAGACCTCACTTAAATGTTAGTCCTCAGAAGCTCTTTTTTTCCCCAGTGATTCTTCCTGCTTTTGTAATCCAATAAAATATTTTGGGCCAGGAAAATGTGGGGCTCCTAAAATATTAGCCCAGGAAAGCCCCTGTATTTGTGTGACTAAAAGCCTTATTGTGGGCTGATCATGGCAATGACGTGATGATAAACATACTGACAGACTATTTGTCAAGCTGTCACAACCAGCCAATCACGGACCCTCCTCTTGTTCGACAGTCCCTGGTCTAAGCCCCGTGCACAGTGAGCGTGGCAAATAGAGACGGCTCACTCCGCCGCTGATGAAGTGTGATTGTGACGTGCTAATACTTGGAGGGGGGGCGTTATCAAATGGTTACTTTCAGTTGCATAAACAGATTACAAAGGAACACCTTTTATTCTCTGATTTAATCAGCGTTGCTTTGTTGAGCACCAAATCTTACTAGTCTTGGTAATCTTATTAGTTTTAACTTGTAATACATTTTTAAAAATCTGCCTGTGGACCAAGTGAAAATTCAGTTAAGATTTCTTGAAATTAACAGAGAAATTTTTGAGTTTTATTTGCAAGTATTAAGAAGGGTTACATCCTTTGCAAACAACTCGGTAGGTTATGGTGAGTTTAACAAGCTTGTTTGATCTCAGAAATAACTAATAAAAAAGATGTTTGAATGACACTTTCACTCAACTAGAATTTTAAGAGATATTACCTAAAAAAACAAGTCTTTATATCTTACTGAATTTAAGTGTTTAGATGTTTTGACTACAAAATGGGTAAATATAGTTGATAAAATTTTGCACAAGGGCTGAAATTGTACATTAAACCAGTCTCACTTGATATCAGGACACGTCAGGGAGCAATTTAACATTGTTTGAATTATAAATAAGAATGTTTCAGATAGCATATTGTCACACAGCTGGAGCAATTAAAGTTATTTTTCCACGTTGTTTGTATGTCTCTTTCAGGAACAGAACACGCCGTTGAGCCAGACCTTGACCCACAGACCCGAACCAAAAGTCCAGCGCCAGAGTTAACAGTATCAGAACCTTCCCCCACACCTCCCCCTGAGCTAGACAGGCAGCAGACGGAGTCTTCTGCAGAGATGGAGGATGTTTCAGAGACTCCGTCTGACCAGAATGTAGCTGCAGAGGAGCAGGAAAAGGCTGAAGAGAAGAAGGAGGGCATGAATGAGATGGAGGTAGGACAGCAGGTAGGAGTGGAAGGAGCAGAGGGAGAGCAAGATGAGGAGTCTGGGAAGCAGGAACCCATGGAAAGGAACATAGAAGACGCCGTGCAGCTGAGTGAGAAGGAGAGACAGAATGAGGAAGTGAACGAAAAGGATAACTGCTCTGCATCCAGCATCTCCTCAACAAGCAGCACTCTGGAGAGGGAGGAGCGGGAGGAGAAACTCACCAGGAGCATGCAAGCAGGTATGAATGGCACCAGATGTTTTTTTATTTTTATTTTTTCTCAAGATTTAATAATTGTTCTCATGATGATAGGTCAGTGGACGCAGTGCATTCAAGATGCAGATGTGAGCAACCAGTGCAACAACATCCTCAACAGCAAGCGCTTCATGCTGGATATGCTCTATGCTCAGAAGACCCCGAGCAGAGAAGACGAGAATGTGGACAAGACTGAGGAAGATGGGTGTAAAAGTGAAATGGAGACAGAGGACGGCGAGTCTCCAGTGGTCAGTCTGGCCAGCAGGATCTCCACACTGGAGGCCCACAGGCAGGCCAGAGAAGAAACTGTGAAAAAAATGGAGGTGGGGCATCTGGATAACCAGGGCAGCGTCCGAGCAGTGGCAGAGAGGTTTGGAGATTTAGTCAAAGGTCTGGCGTCTCCTGCTGAGGTTGAAGCTTTAAAAGAGCAGCAGATTCAGATGGACAAACTAGCCGCTGTGTCTGCGCCTTCACCCCCCAAGAAAGAGTCGGACTACATTTGGGACCAGCTGATGGCTGTGCCCAAAGAGCTACGGATCAGAGAGATGGACTTCACCGACCTGAGGGAGGAGGACGACGTGGACGTCTTGGAAATGAACAGCATGATGGGAACAGATGACATCATACCACCTCCGCCTCCTCCCCCATGCAACGCTGCCCTGCCGCTTCCCCCGCCCCTTTTCCCGTGCCCCCCACCTCCTCCCATCCTTAGCAAGATGGCGCCCCCACCTCCACCATTCATGGTCCCCATCCCTCCGCCATCGCCTCAGTTAGGCCGAGGAGATGTTCCTGTCTTCCAGAAGAAGAAGAAGACTATTCGGCTCTTCTGGAACGAGGTGCGCCCGGTGGACTGGCGCTGTAAGAACCATAAATTCTGTAAGGAGTCACTGTGGTCCAAACTGGAGCCAATAAAACTGGACACATCCAAGCTGGAGCAGCTGTTCGAGACCAAATCCAAGGAGCTTCCTGTTATGAAGGTAACATAGTGTACTGCTGGAAGCACATTTATTATGCAGAGCTGATGTGAAGGTTCAGGATGGCCTGTGATCCGTCACTGTCAGATTAAACATATTTGTAATAATCACTCTTTGTCCTGCATTTGACCTAAAGTCCATCATCCAAAGACCAACCAAAATAATAAGTAGTGAAAGACTACTCAAAATAATTTAGCCTTCTCTCAATCTTAATGTGAACATTATTGAACTGAAAAGAGAAACCACGTCACTGGTGTCTTTTTATTTTTTATTTATTTATTCATTCATTTATTTATTTGTTTTCACAGGTTTGCTTCATTGAGCTTTTAAAATTTTAAGAGCAAAATAGATGTTGAGTTTGAATGTCAGCGAAACATAACTGTTTGAATTTTGATCTTGCACCTAATGGCTATGTAAGGTTTCATTGAAAGAATTAGCTTGATTAGTTGTTAATGTACTTTAATGTACTTATTGACAATTGCTTTAATCAATACATTGTATTGTTTGATTACATCAAATCAAAATAAAAATTGGTTTTGTTTTGCAAAATGATATTCTATCATCTGAATTAAATTGATCTTTCATTTCAGAATGAAAAACATCTCTGCAGGATTATCTCTGTTAGTAAAGACATAAAATACTCTTAACGCTTATGGAATCCATTTGTTTTATATCTTTCTTTCAAAAAATGTCAGTGTTTTTTCAGACATAAAGCAATAAAAATGTGTAAAGACCACATGTTTTTTTATATTGACACTGTGTAATTCCACACGAGACTTGAGTCCTGATTTCTGTTGGTGTATCACACAGAAAGCAGCAGTTGATGGGAAACGACAAGAAATCATTGTGCTGGATTCTAAACGGAGCAATGCTATAAATATCGGCTTGACTGTCTTACCACATCCTCGCACCATCAAGACTGCTATTCTCAATTTTGATGAGTACGCACTCAACAAGGAGGGCATCGAGGTAAGCGATCTTTAAAATAAGTTGCTCCTTTGGAACAGCAGTAGGTGTGCACCAAGGATCTTTTGTAAGGCCTTTATGTTTTGATCTGGTTATGAATAATTTGACTTCTGGGATTAAAAACCAGACTGCCTGTCCATGCTTTATGCAGATGATGTAGTGTTGTGCAGACCAAGAGAGTTCAAATACAGATTAAACTACATAGAAGATTAGAGAAGGAAGAATATTTGAAGTTTCTTAATAAAGACTTAATGAAGATTCAGTGGTGAGATTGCAAGGAAAGGCTATGGATGAGTGAATAAATGTAAATACCAAGGATCAGCTGCAATGGGTAGCACGATGGCTTAGTGGTTAGTATTATTGCCTCACAGCAAGAAAGTTCATGGGATCAATTTCCACCTGTGGGTTTTTGTCAGCGAAAAGACCTGTGAGGATGTATGAGACTGAGACATGGGCAGTGAAGGGAGCGCGAGAGAAGTTGGGAATGGTAAGAAGGCGAATTCTGAGAGTATATGGAAAAGCACCCCACATAAACATGATTATAGTTGAATTGAAAGAAGCTGATTTGACTCTTGAGGTGCGTCTCCAAAACGGTGCTACATATTACAAATATTAAACCCATTGTATGAAAGCAAACCAAAATACACAACTTGAGCTCCTATAACAATTTAACGATTTAACTCTCGTCTATCACATCATATGATATATCACAATTTTTTTTTCATCTCCAGCAGATGGGCTTTTAACTGATCACTTGCTGATTAATGACACTAGTGATTAAATACGAGTAGCACGCTCGTATGTTCAGGTGGCTTCTTAAAACACAGCAGCTGAAGTACTTCACATCAGCAGATGGTGATTAATGATGGATCGGTTTGGTTTTATATAACAACTTCCATCCTGATTTCACTCTCAGCAGAAAGCAGGATTTGACTTCACCTTTCGTGAAGTTCAGATGTCACAGATGGCGTTTTGGAATGTTGGAAAGATCTTAGAAAAACAAAACTCCATATGTAGTCGTTTTGCTTCCTGTTGTATGATTTTCTTTTTTCTTTTTTTTCCCCCTGACGTTTATGCTAAAATATCACACAGGCATTGAAAACTTTTGATCTGCTGACTTGAAGTGCTATCAAAAAAACAAAAACAAAACTATTTCCTTTTGTAGAAAATCCTGACGATGATCCCCACAGAAGAGGAGAAGCAGAGAATCCAGGAGGCTCAGCTGCTCAATCCCGACATCCCACTCGGAAGCGCCGAGCAGTTCCTGCTCACGCTCTCCTCCATCACGGAGCTGTCAGCCCGCCTGCAACTGTGGGCCTTCAAGATGGACTACGAGGTCATCGAGAAGGTCGGTCCAAAACGTTTACTTCCATAACAGAATAAACACGTCACAGTTAGTCAGTTACTGTATCTGTCAGCAGTGTTTACACGTGTGGTTCTGCACACGAGATCCAGATGAATATTTCAATCTTTATCATTTCAGGCAGTTTGGCAGACACTTGTAAGGTGCATAAGTTTCTTTTTTCGCCCTCCAGTTATTTAGTATATCAAGTAGAAGTCAAAAGTGTCCAATTCTTAATAAACACCTGAAGTCCAGGGCCAGATTTCTCAAGTGGAGACACATCACAGTGGAGCAGATAACTGTAACAAATGTTCATTTCTGGAAAGAAGCACCAAAGTTGGCACAAATACTCTTTAGACATTACTCTTTTGAAAAAACTGAGTAGCCACCTGAATTTTCAGTAGGCGGCCAGGTAGGGGTCAATTGAAGAATTACACAGGTGTCAAAATTGAAAAATGCTTCAATCATATTGAAAGCTATACCACATTATTTGTCTGATCACAACGATACCAAAAACGTATAGTTTGGACTATCTATGACTGAATGTTATGGAGTTATGGGGTAAAAACAACAAGAATGGTGACAAAGGTCAGTTTCAGTTTGTACAGGGGTTAAAAGTTGCTCCAATTTTGGTAAAAAGTGGTGCAAATTATTGGTTGAACTAATAGGATTAATAGATGAAATAGTTTTGACTGTGTTGAATGCTTGGTCTGCAAAGTAAAAGGTAGAGCAATGTCAACATCCATTGGATTCTATGACATGTGACATATGTTACCCTGTAACATAACTAAGCATGCCACCTTTTTAAAACCCTATTAACTCAACCAATAATTTGCATCACATTTTACAATATTTAGAGCAACTTTAACATCTGACCACTGTACGAGGTCTGTTAAAAAAGTATCCGACCTTTTTATTTTTTGCAAAAACCATATGGATTTGAATCGTGTGATTGCATCAGCCAAGCTTGAACCTTCGTGCGCATGCGTGTTTTTTCACGCCTGTCGGTTGCTCACACAAAGCCTGCTCACAGGCGAATGACGCAACCGACAGGCGTGAAAAAACTCACGCATGCGCACGAAGGTTCAAGCTTGGCTGATGCAATCACACGTGATTCAAATCCATATGGTTTTTGCTAAAAATAAAAAGGTCGGATACTTTTCTAACAGACCTCGTACAAACTAATGCTGACCTTTGTTACCATTCTTGCTGTTTTTACCCCATAACACTATAACACTCAGTCATAGATACTCCAAACTATACCTTTTTGGTATCATTGTGATCAGACAAATAATGTGGTATAGCTTTCAATATGATTGAATCATTTTAAAATTTTGACCCCTGTGTAATTCTTCAATTGACCCCTACCTGGCCGCCTACTGAAAATTCAAGTGACTACTCAGTTTTTTCAAAAGAGTAATGTCTAAGGAGTATTTGTGCCAACTTTGGTGCTTCTTTCCAGATTTGAAGGACTCCTCTGTAAATATTCTGTTATCTGCTGCACTATACGAGGTTTGTTAGAAAAGTATCGGACCTTTTTATTTTTTCAAAAACCTGATGGATTTGAATCACGTGTGCTTGCATGAGCCAACCTTGAACCTTCGTGTGCATGCGTAATATTTTTCACGCCTGTCGATGGCATCATTTGCTTGTAAGCAGCCTTTGTGTGAGGATGGGTGGAGTCGCTCGTCATTTTTTCTTTGCAAGGAAATGGCGGAACAACTGGAGCAGTGCAACTTCATCAAATTTTGCCAGAAACTGGGCCACAGTCAGGTGGAAACCATTCAGATTATTCAGACGGCTTTCGGTGCTGATCCTCTGGGCATCACACAGATTAAGGAGCGGTACACCCGGTTTAAAGACGTCCGCACAACAGTGGAGGGTGCGCCGCGCTCCGATCGGCATCAACACGCTGAAACGACCGGATCATTTCCAAAGTGAACGTTGTGGTGATGTGGGACCATCGTGTGACTATCCGAGAAATTGCAGAAGAGGTGGACATCAGCACTTTTTCGGCACATTCCACTGTGACAGAAGATTTTGCCATGAAAAGAGTTGCAGCGAAATTCTTCTGCATGAAGCTGATGGCGCAGCAACAGCGCCTCCGTGATGAAGCCTCACAGGACATGTTGTGACATGCTCACCTCGTCCACAATTTCTCGGATAGTCACACGACTGAAAAGCCACCGAAAGCCGTCTGAATCTTCCGTATGGTGCAAGAGCTGGGCATGTCAGGATAACACACATGCATAATTGAAGAAACCAAGGAGTTAAAAATGCTCATTTTCTAATATTTATTCCATCAACACAATAAAGATTTTGTTTTATTCATTTATTTTAATATTTATTGTTTAATGTCAGGGTGCTGCCATACAAGGCACTCACTACACACCAGGAGCAACTAGGGGATAAAGGACCTTACCCAAGGGCCCTTAGTGCTTTTCCGGTCAGGCTGGGATTTGAACCGAGGAGCCTCTGGTCTCAAGCCCAATGCCTTAACCACTAGACCATCACTCCATAGTATGTTTTCTTTAAGTAATTACTTTAATATCACATCATTTGGAGGATGATGTAAAATGAGAACGTTTGCACTGAGAAACATTTCCAAGCAGGAAATTTGAATTCTGGTGGTGTTTTCTTGATTTTTTTTTTTTTGTTTTTTTTTTTTTCCTTCTTCTTCATCAGAGGTCCAAAATTTCAAATTCCTCTTGAATGCTGCACAAACAGTGGCAGAAACCCTAAATTAAATTTAAATTAGATTCTGTTTTGCTCACAGTCCCAGTCATCGGATTCTATATCTGCATATCGCCAGATGCCCTTCCTGAAACACGGCTTTGAACTAGAGACCTTCTGGTTGAGAAGCAAATGTACTAACAGCCTGTGCCACTGTAATGCCCTAAAGCTGTGGTCAAACCCTATTAAAAAAATAAATTATTTAACAGGTCTGTACCTCACAACTGCACACAGGTTCAAGGCTTAAAATCTGTGCATGTACAAAAGTCAGTCCCTGTAAGGATGTGCACACAGCTAACATACAGTACACAGTTGTGCACCAGCCGCTAATGAGCTATTTGCATATTAAATTCTGTTGGTTTTTCTGGAGATATTTGATCCAGATTGGTCGGTTCTGTGATTCTTGAGGCTGCAGCTTTAACTAAAATGCCATCGTAGCGTCATACCAGGAGCACGTTGGGGTTAAACGACCTTGCCCACGGGTCCAGTAAGTTTCCGGTCTGACAGGGATTTCATCTGAGGACCTTCTGGTCACAAGCCCACTACTTTAACTACTTGACCATCACCTCCCTCCAAAAAAAAAATCATCTACTGAAAATTATGCACATAAAATTCTGATGGATTTGAAGTAGACATGAGATGTGCACATTCACACTTTCTTCTTTTCTGAGTTTCTGTGTGTGTGTGTGTGTGTGTGTGTGTGTGTGTGTGTGTGTGTGTGTGTGTGTGTGTGTGTGTGTGTGTGTGTGTGTGTGTTGGGGGGGTGCATACACATTGTTACAACAGAGAGATTAGAAGTCAAAACATCTCTGGATGGTCAAATCATTACTGGAAAAGAACCTGCACTCTGAGTCCAGACCCGGATCCAGTTGATCCTGGACGAGGACTGAGTAACTTTTACTGGTGTTCAAGTTCAATTCCAGACCTGCTGAGAGAACGTGTTAAAATACGCTCCCTTAATGGCGTGAGATGTATTACTACTTTGTTTTTCTTCAAAGATTAAAGGCAGACAAAAAACGTAAGACATTAACGTTTTCCGACGAGTGTAAAGAAGCTTCTTGACTGCGGTTTTATGCTTTTTTTCAGGAAGTGGCAGAACCTCTTCAGGATTTGAAGGAAGGGATGGACCAGTTAGAGAAGAACAAGACGCTCCGCTACATCTTGACCACGCTGTTGGCCATCGGCAACTTCCTTAATGGCACCAATGTGAGTCACAGCGAATCACACGTGGGGGAGAGGAAATGTTCTGTTTGTGCTGCCAGCTTGTTTATCTGACAGAGATAGCGGTGAACGCTCTGTGCACTGACGTGCTGCACCATCGTTGGCACCGGACGCTCTCCTACTGTATGTAAAGAAAAAAAATATATATATGAAAAATTTGAGGCTGAACCTGGTTCTGTCTGACAAGAAAAAACGAAAAGATGGTGTGTTTTTCTTTCAGCGAGTCTCTGAGATTTTGTTTTTCTGAAGCAGAAGTTTTCATTAAAACAAGTTGTTCCCATAAACAAACACATTCACGGTGTGTTTTGGAGCCGCCAGTTTAAAATTTGGCTGGAGAATAACACACATTGTGGTTGGATTGTTATTCAGAATCTGTTCTGGTTTTTGCTGCGGTGAGAATAAAACAAATTCTTCAGCCTGCAGTTGTGGGTTTTGATAATCAGTCTAATGAATGCCCCGTGTGCTCTAGCAAACCCTTTGAGTCCGACTTTGTCAAAAAAGCAAACGCATGGTAATTTGCTCCTAAATGAGGAGTTCTTAAATGTGAATGTCCGACAGCCGTTTCCATTCCGGGTTCTGAACACGATGTTTGCGTCTCCAGGTGAAGGGCTTCCAGCTGAGCTACTTGGAGAAGGTCCCAGAGGTGAAAGACACGGTCCACAAGCAGTCCCTGCTGCACCACGCCTGCTCCATTGTGGTGGAGAAATTTCCAGACAGCACCGACCTCTACTCTGAGATCGGAGCCATCACCCGCTTGACAAAGGTGAGGAAAAACACAAACAAACAAACCGGCACCGTTTGATGTTGGTTTGTGTGACTATGTGCAATGAGTCCTGTGATCTCCTTATCAGGTGGACTTTGACCATCTTCAAGACGATCTGGCCCAGATGGAACGGAGGTGCAAAGCCTCATGGGATCACCTGAAGGTCATTGCAAAGCACGAGATGAAATCAGCGTTGAAACAGAAAATGTTGGACTTCTTAAAAGACTGCGCCGAGAGAATTATTATTCTGAAGATTGTACATCGAAGAATAATCAACAGGTGAGTTCAGCCAAACGTCAGGTGACCTCACGCTGCGGTTGAAAAATCTGTTTTTGTTTAGTGTCCCACCGCTTTGCGCCCTGTCAGTCCGTACAAAAAATGGTCGACTCAGTATTTCCAAGAACTGTAAGATTTGAAGAAATCATAATAAATCACAATCGTTGCACGCTCCACAAATCCAGTAATTCCCAGGACACCTTTCATCATTGAAATACAAACTGAAGGGATCGCTGTCCGCTATCAATACATCAACACAAAATATGAGCACATTTTCCCTGATGTCACACGTTTCCCTCATTATGTTTATTCCTGCTTTGCTATCATTTTCTGCCTTTGTGTTGCCAAGGAGTGTGTTTTCACTCATATCTTATTTGTTAGCAGGATTACTCAAGAATTACGCCCATGTGCAGCTGTCGTGCTGTTTTTGGCTCTGGGTGTCTGTCCGCGTTTGAACAAAATAACTCGTGTTTTGATCCAGTTGGGATTAAAATTGGTGGACTGACAGTCAGTGAAGAACAAAGTACTTGACATTTGCAGAAAACATCAAATACTAATATGAAGTCATATAACACTGGTCACTTTGACCTTGGGTGAATGTGGAAGGTCAGAGTCAAGCTCATAACTGTTGAACTCAGCTTGGAGATATTGTGGATTAAACCTGGTGGAAGGGTCGTGTGTTAGTCGAGGACAAAGTGGTTCCATTTTGGACTGAATCGATCGACGCCACATAGAGTAATTAATTTATAGAACTCTGTGTGTGTGTGTGTGTGTGTGTGTGTGTGTGTGTGTGTGTGTGTGTGTGTGTGTGTGTGTGTGTGTGTGTGTGTGTGTTAATCATGTAAGATGTACCCATTCTTCTTACCAGTTTTAGCCTCATTTGGAAATAGTAATGGCACTTTCACATAGGAAACTTTACAGAAATGATCAAACATAGGGGAGATGGTGTTTTGGCCCTTACTCAGCATATACACTCAGATAAGTTCCCTTCTAGTCGGTGGTTATTTTGTGAAGCACCTAGAGGGATGGTATCGTAACGACACTACTACTCCTAGCGGTACTGCTTATCGGTCTGGGACGTTTTGGAGGAAAAAATAATCAAATTAAGAATTAGCAATGCTTTAGGTCTCAGTCACAACCAGCTGCATGTGTGTTTGATACGTCGCAGGGAGTGGTAGATGGCAGCCGTGCCGCAGGAGTCTGGGGGAAGTTTGTGAAAGAGTACAGGCTGCACGTCTGTCTTGCTAACCGTGTGTGTCTGATGCATGGGATCAGTGCGTGTGCAGCGCTTGTAGAGTGCATGACTTGCAAATGACCACCTCCTTAAGCCGGGACTGTGCGCCACCCTTGTGACGCAGGTGGTTAGCACATGCCAGTCACTCCTGACTAGTGTGACGCAAGCCAGAAGTGCATATAATAGGATGCCCACTACCACCAGAGTCTTTCCACTTGTCGTGTGCGCTGTGTGCATGCCACACATAGGCGTAGAAAGTGAGATGTACTTCTGTCTTGGCACAAATAAGTGTGGTGTACTTGTGTAGTACTTCTGAAGCAGATCACCTGTGACACATCTTACTGTCATCACAAAGCCCCTACTACCTGTGCTCCTGACTTGGTTCAAGCCTGCGATTGGGAGTACATGCTGTACGCCTTCTTGATTTTTATTTATTTATTTATTTTCAGGGCTGTGAAATGAATATTGTGAAATCCGAGGAAAATTCCAGGGGGGCTGGGGGGAGCAGCCCCCCAGGAGCCAGGGTCTAGGGCCTTGTGGGGCCCCAGAATCCAAATTAAATTTTCTTCTTCTGATACATTTTCAACATCTCCTGGAAGAACAAATCTCAAAATTAGTGCATATTTAAATGATCCTAGATTCAACCATTCCATCAATGATCATGTTGAAATAACAGAATACGACGTGGAAGTAGGACCTGGAATGATTTTCCTTTTAATTGTAAACCAAATTATGTATTAACTCAGAATAATTAAACTACATGAAATTCAAGAAGACTGAAAAGACTGTTAAACTATGTCAAAAACCACAGCTAAAGCTTGTAGAATATTTTGAAAATCAGGGTAAAATATCAATAACATACCTTATAGTAAAAAATCCACACATTCTTGTGTAAATTCCTGTAAATCAACTCATGAAAAAAGTCAGCATTAATAAAAACTAATTTACATTGTTGCATAAATTCATGTAGCCTAAATTCATTCAAAGTCACAGTCTTTTTTTTTCAATGAAAGTCTAAATTAATGAAAGAAAAAAAGGCACATAATCTTTTCTGAAATCCTGTTCGAGCAGCACAATGTTTATTTTCCAGAGAGAGAAAAAAAATTCTTACCAGTTCCCTTTCCCGTTAATCTTTCAGGTGTGTTCATGAAGCCAGCGACAATTCCACGGATTCTTGTCGTGATCAGACTTTTTCAGACCGTCTTCGCTTTGTCTAATGTCGCTCCGTGACACAGACATGCTGCAAAATTCTTCGTTTAAAAACTTGAAAGTTGTAAAAGTTTGCGATGTCCACATGCTACGTTTAGCTAAGCTTCGCACAGGAGCCACACAGTGTCACCGCAGCAACCAACCAGTCCTGCTTTACGACAACTGTCGTAGCAGCCAGGCTTTGAGTGGCATTTATTCTCCTCGAAACTCCGCGGATCCGAGGAAAGTGATATGTATCTGTAACACACAGATCAGTGTCCGCGGACTTATAAAACTTGCATGATGTCGTAAAAAAAAACTCAGTAACAATCCCGATTAAAGAGTACAACACACACACACACAATGATGAATCCGCGGATCCGTGGAGTTTTCACAGCCCTGTATTTTGCTAGACCTGTAGAACTTACATGTGCAGGACCAAAAGTCTCCACGGGTAATCTGTGACATTACAGTGCTTCACGCATGAAACCGGGTCCAGGGTCCAAAGAAGCTGCGGGGCCCATTTTATAGCAGGTTTTGGTACCCATCCTTCAAAGCACCACAAAAGAATCTCAGTCCAACGTTGTGATGTTTCTCTTGCAGGTTTCACGCCTTTCTTCTGTTCCTGGGACATCCCATGTACGCGATACGTGAGGTCAGCATCCATCGCTTCAGTAAGATCCTCAGTGAATTTGCTCTGGAGTATCGCACAACCAGAGAGCGCGTACTGCAGCAGAAACAGAAGAGGGCTAACCACCGAGAGAGGAATAAGACCAGAGGGAAAATGATCACGGACGTAAGTGGACTTCAAATTGTCCATGTCTTTATCTTCACATCTGTCCCACGCGACAATAAGAACGATCCCTAAACACTGGCTCAGTCTTTAATTCATGACATAGTGCAGCAGATAAGAGAATATTTACAGAGGAATCCTGCAAATGGTGATAGAAGCACCAAATTCAACACAAATACTCCTTAGACATTCCTCGTTTGAAAAACCAATTGGCCACTTGAATTTTCAGTAGGCAGCCAGATAGGGGTCAACAGAAGAATCACACAGGGGTCAAAATTAAAAGATGCTCCAGTCATATTGAAAACTATACCACATTATTTGTCTGATCATAATTACTCCAAAAAGGTATAGTTTGGACTAACTGTGACTAAATGTTATGGGGTAAAAACAGCAAGAATAGTGACAAAGGTTAATTTCAGTTGTACAGGGGTCAAAAGTTAAAGTTGCTCCAATTTTGGTAAATTATTGGTTGAGCTAATACTCTTAAAAGGGACTAGTTTGCACCATGTGTCATGCTTAGTTATCATGTTACGGGGTAACATATGTCACATGTCATAGAATCCAGTGGACATCGACGTCAACATTGTTTGTCCTTTAGTTTGCAGACCAAGCACTCAATACAGTCAAAATATTCCATTTATTAATCCTATTAGCTCAACCAATAATTTGTACCTTTTTTTGCCAAAGGGATCCTGATTCAATCAGTGTGTGAAAATTCAAACCTTTGGGCGTCTATGAAGGAGGAATAACATGCTGTTATATGGAAAACTTGCCGTGTCACTCACTCTTCTACAGTTTTGAAGATGAACTTAGTTTTTTGGCACCAACTTTAAATTCCAACTGGAATTATAAAAGACAACAAGGAAGAAGTTCATATTTTATTTATATTTTGAAGTGTTAATGCTTTTGTTGTTTCTGAAGGTGACAAATAATTGCCAACAAAGTTGGAGAAGGTTATATTTTCACCCCTGTTTGTTTGTGAACAGCCTGGAGCTCACAATTTTTCATGTATCATTATGAAATTTTTACTGAAGATTCATATCCTGATAGACAAGAACTGATTAGAATTTCAAGGTCATAGGTCCAAGGGCATTGTCAGGAAAAATCTTGGAAAAATCCCTATCTTTTACATTGCATGAATGTTCAATGGTAACCTTTATCGCCTGATCCAGATTACAGATTTTGTGGCCATTTACATTTAACATTGAAGACCCCATTTAATGTATTTTTTTTACATTATATCTTAATCAAACGTGCCCCAATCACATTCATATTTGAAAGTGAGGTGCAGACTGACACTCAGTATCGCCTGACAAAGTTTGATCCGGATCTGATTCGGATTGTGGATTTTGTGGACATTTGAATTTCATATTGAAAAGCCCATTTGATGTACATTTTTCATTATATCTAAATCAAAAGCACCTCAATCACTCTCATTTGTGACAATGAGGTGCAGACTGGCACTCTCACTGAACAGACCAAGTTTGATCCGTATTGCAGATTTAGCAGATAATTGATTTAAACATTGAAAAGCTGTTTTGATCTATATTTTGTATTATATTTTAGCTTATGAAAACCCACTTTGACCAGGACTTTGACCTTGAAAATATTTTCCAAAGTAAAAATTTGTGGAATTGTAAAATTATGTTAGCGGAGCTTTGCGCTCTGCGAGCGCAATGCTCTACTTTGAGAAATGTTCCTTTTGCCTCTTAGTGGGCGGGTCGTTCCACTAATCAATAAGCAACAGTAAATTCTTGACAGGTTGTATTAAACCATTTTGAACAAACTTGGGCGGCTGCTGAAGAGGAACTACAATTTTGGTTCAAATTTAGTAATTGTGTAATTCTGCAGTGTGTATTTTACATTTGCAAATGTTATTACATTTGTCAATTTTCTTACTCTTTACACATTAGTGTATTGTCATAAACATGAATTTTGACTTCTGTCAGGCCTAAAGAGGTTTAATTTGAAGTTTTGTTTTTTTATGTCAGGAATACTCATCTGTAACTGTAACACCTATTTTAATTTTTCCCACCTATAGAGTGAGGATGAGGATGATGATGAGGTAGGCTGTGTGTGAACTTGTGCATGGGATTGTTTGGAGACTAACAGGCTTTGTGTCAACAGAATGTTCCAGCGTGCCCATGGAGCTCGTGATTCTTTAAAACAACTAATCATTCTTATTTTTAGGCATACAATTGATGAGATGCTGCTAATTATTGGTGGATGCTAAAGGTGCATGACCCTGATTTTCTCAATCTTCTAATGGAAAAAACAAACAAATCAAAGGGGGGAAAAAAACAAACTGTTCGGTAATCCTTTTGAGGTTTTCTTTTGACAGAGTGGTAAATTTGGTGGCGCTTCATCAGACACACAGGGGAGTCAACCTCAGGGTATCCAGAATGCTGAAGATGCAGCCGAACATGAGAACATGAAGGCTGTACTGAAGAGCAGCTCGCCGTGCAGCGACAGCAGCTCATCCACGGTGCCTGGCCTCCGCGCACGCACCAGGGCCAGCAGCACGAGAGGTACATGATGTTAGGGCAGAGTGATTAGTTCTTTACTCATTCTCCTTTGAACCGCTGCATTATTTACTGTTTTTAGTGTTGAAAGAACAGAGAATGACCATTTTTAACTGATGCACCAGATCAGTCCACCACCAGCTGAACACTGGCACCTGGTGGACAGTTCAGGACTGTGCATCCACATCAAATTGAGTTTATCAAACAAGCTAGTCAGCGCAGGGCCTGCACGTGCACGTTTGTCACTTTAGATTCAGATGTGCAAATATGAGAAAATTTGACAGTGTTGTCGGTGAGAGCTGTTCAAATTTTTAATAATAGTTTAAGCTTAGATAGCGCTTTTTGTCTGCTGAGATGAATCTCGAAGCACTTCACAGGTAAAAGACTGATAAAAGCTAAATAAGTAAAATAAAAATGATAAAATCAGTAAAATATAACATCGCAACATAAAACTCTTTGTATATTGTGCCTAGAACTCTCATGAATATATTATCTGGGTTTTTAGATGTTGTTATTGTGTTTGTTTTATGGAAACATGCGAGAGGTTGTTTCTCCGTTATTTTCAGTGGAAATTGCTGTGAGCTGTGATCGCATCCTGTTCGTGTTGCTCTGGGGGAAAGTGAAGTTTGCTCTTTAACATCTTGTCATCCTTTACAGCACTGTTTGTTCCAGACTTATATAAAATGTCTAAAATTCGGTTTTGAGTTTTATTAAATTCCACGCAGGTTAAACGCAGATACGGATTATTTGTTTCAGCAAGTTTTCATGGTTTCATGCACGCAGTCTCTTAGGGGGTGGTGGCTAAGTGGTTAATGTACTTGGTTTTAGTGTGAAAGGTTCCAGGTTCAAGTCCCACCCCTGCCACATTTCTCCATGTAATGTGGAGTTGCGTCAGGAAGGGCATCCGGTGTAAAACCCATGCCAATTCAACATGCAGATCCACCTTGGATTTGCTATGGTGACCGTGAGTGCAAACAAGGGAGCAGCCGAAGGGACTAACATGCATGCAGTCTCTTATTAATGTGATGAAAAGCATAAAAAGTTATATTTATATTTTGGTAGTATAATGTCCATTTGCAATTGTCATGTGGTTTCTGTTATTTAGACTACAGTGACTCTGGCGCGCAAGGGATTTTGGGATATCTCAATAGGTTGAATGGACCAGTTTTTTGGTGTCATCAGATGAAAGTGAAGGCTTCAGTCTGTAAATATTTTTGAGGTGAGAAACGGAAGTCTTGGAGATATGTTTGATATGGGCTTGGAATGAGCGTGGAGTCAAGCTTAACACCAAGATTGGTGACAAAAGAGAAGAGAGGTATGAGTTGACCATCAAGGGAGGGACTAACATTCGCCGCCTTGGCAAACTGTTTGGGGGTGCCGATCAGGATTGCCTGTCTTGTTGCTGTTGAGCTGGAGGTAGTTGTTGCTCATCCAGGAGCGGATGTCTTCCAGGCAGGTGTTTAAGGTAGAGATGGTATTGGTGAGGCTGGGTTGTGTTTTGAGGTGTTACTGGGTGTTGTCAGTGTAAAAATGGAAATTCATATTGTGTTGTCTGATGATATGACCAAGTGAGAGTAGATAGATTAAAAATGGGATAGGCCCAAGCACTGACCCCTGTGGGACACAGCATGTTACTGCAGTGTTGTCACAGCATACTGCGATGTGGTTGCAGCGTACTACTTTTTTCCTTTGGTCACCACAGCTGTGCCAGTTTTATTAAAGCATTTCCACTTTATTTCCTTACCCTTTCTGGCTTTATGTCTCAGGGCGTGTTCCTCCATGGTGCACGGCAAATGGCGACCCAGTGAACTGCACAGACGATACAGCCGATGAGATCATGGAGAGAATTGTTAGGTCAGCAACTCAGGTACCCAGCCAGCGGACGCAACCTCGAGAGAGGAGACGATCCCGCGTCAACCGGAAATCACGTGAGCTGTGTTAATTACTAGACTTATTACTTAAACTTGTTGAGGGAGATACTGTCCTGAAACACTGTCATTCTTTCTCTGGCTGCACAGTGAGGAGGACGCTGAAGAATGGCATGACCGCAGAGGAGGCCGGGGTTCTGGGCTTGTCCAGTGGCTCAGAGATGCAGGTGTGAGCTGGATCAAGATCTCATCGGACGTTAATGACATGTTGGAAAAAAATTCCACCCACCCCTCAAAAGCGCGCATCCAACCTGTCAACCCACACCACTGCGGTTTGGCGTCGCATTGACCTCATGATGCGCTTTGTTTCACTAAAGTGTTTCATCGAGTGAGCGATTTCGGTTGCATACGTACGTACAGAAGAGCAGCTCTACATTCAAACCACTACGCTTTGCTTCGCTGGATTCGTGAGGCTGAATCAATCTTTTTTTTTTTTACATGACAACACATGCAAACTGCAGCTTTTCAGGAATGCAAAAGGCTGAAAGGCGTGCAGGACAGAGCCGGCTTTCTTCTGTGCTGTGGTAGTTTTTCTTTCTACTCGCCTTGCTGCAGAAAGAGCTCAAATAAGACTGCACTGGATGGAATCGCTGGGCATCGTCGGAATGTGAAATTTTTGACACTGATGAAACCACTCTGACATCTAAACAGTTTTAACCAGCAACTAAAGAGTAGCACAAGTTTTTTAAGGCCACATATTCATGACAGATGGGCATCTGATGCTTTGGTAAATTTTACAGGATAATCAGGGTTTTATCTGAGCAAAAACAAACAAAAAATTCATAAAGACAACTGTGGAGAATGCTGGTCTGGTGATATTTTCACATTAACATCTTGCAAACTTTATTTTTTTCTTTAGCATTGATGCAGCTTCACATCACGCAGTGAAGAGTATATCTGGAGCAAAGTGCAATGTTACTGGTGAGCGAATGTTCGGTAACCACACAATGAGCTGTACGTCTCAGTGCCTTTATTTATTAAGATGTGTTCAGGGACATATACGTGGAGAAAATGTTCAGTCTGTTGTGCATTATTCAGGAGCTGTGATTTTTGTTTTGGTTTTTGTTTTATTTGTCCTTGTATCATTTCTCCTTGCTTTCACATTCTCTCTCGGATCAAGCAGCTTGATATGAAGGCAGATTTAGATTTGTAACCTGCTGCCTAATTAGGCCTCGTGTCATTATGCTCCACACCTTGGCAAAATATACCAATTCTCCCTACCACATATAGTCCACTCAGAGCCACTGCCGTATTATTATTATTATTATTAGAATAATTTTGATGAGATTTACAGTCTGCCGTACTTCTGATGGTGCTGTAACTGATGGAGTCAGCGTTAAAAATACATGGAAAAACTAACATACATGAATACATGGATGTTGAAGACGTAATGCATTAAGGGTCGATCGATATGTGGTAGAGAGAATTACAACAGGCCAAGCCTAATATGTAGCCTAACTAGCATCACTGGAAAAATGCCATTTTAGTCAAGTAAAATTTTAATGCAGACAAATGTCTGTTTTAACATCTTTCAGAAGCCATTCAATGAGTCCCAGTGCACGTTTTTTTAATGCAGCTATTTTTTTTTTTGTGCACTCAATCAGCTTTTAGTTCATTTTGAACGGTTTTCACAAAAAAAAAAAATTGAATAAATAATTTCCATATTATCTGATTCAATCACAAACTGTCACTGTGATGGAAGCACAGCCATTCTGTGCAAACATCAACAAACGGTTAAAGCTACATGAAGCCACACCAGCGGACCCCCCCCGACCGGATATGACTCTGCACCTTAAGACTGTGCGTGTAGTTTACAAACTCTATTAGAAGTAAAGCAGAAGTGTTGGAGACGAGCTTGTGTGTCTCGGATTGTGCCGCAACGTGTAGCAAACACACATGGTGTCAAGTAGCTCACAGGAATGCTGTAAAATTCTGTAAATGTCATGTTCATCTCTTGTTGCCCATGTGTAGAATAGTGTATTATAGACTAAAAGCAGTATTATTTTAAGTATTAATTTAAACAAACCAAGCAATGCATGGTTCCAAACTGTCACTTCTGCTCAATAAAAAGGGAGGTTCACTTTGGATTCTCACAGCTGCAGGTTTTGTGTGTTTATTTTACCTTTTGGCACAGACGTGGTGTTAAAATGCAGTAACTTGTTTTACCAACTCTTGATTTTGATTTTCCCTTTTGATCTAATCTGAGCTTAACACACCTTGTTCACCAAATATGTCACAGCGGAACTCTATACAATTATAGACTTTTGATTTCAGTGTACCCGTGATTATATGGTAAAATGGTAAATGGACTGCTTTTACAACCCTGGCAAAAATTATGGAATCACCGGCCTCGGAGGATGTTCATTCAGTTGTTTAATTTTGTAGAAAAAAAGCAGATCACAGACATGACACAAAACTAAAGTCATTTCAAATGGCAACATTCTGGCTTTAAGAAACTATAAAAAATCAGGAAAAAAAATTGTGGCAGTCAGTAACGGTTACTTTTTTAGACCAAGCAGAGGGAAAAAAATTATGGAATTACTCAATTCTGAGGAAAAAATTATGGAATCATGAAAAACAAAAGAACACTCCAACACATCACTAGTATTTTGTTGCACCACCTCTGGCTTTTATAACAGCTTGCAGTCTCTGAGGCATGGACTTAATGAGTGACAGACAGTACTCTTCATCAATCTGGCTCCAACTTTCTCTGATTGCTGTTGCCAGATCAGCTTTGCAGGTTGGAGCCTTGTCATGGACCATTTTCTTCAACTTCCACCAAAGATTTTCAATTGGATTAAGATCTGGACTATTTGCAGGCCATGACATTGACCCTATGTGTCTTTTTGCAAGGAATGTTTTCACAGTTTTTGCTCTATGGCAAGATGCATTATCATCTTGAAAAATGATTTCATCATCCCCAAACATCCTTTCAATTGATAGGATAAGAAAAGTGTCCAAAATATCAACATAAACTTGTGCAATTATTGATGATGTAATGACAGCCATCTCCCAGTGCCTTTACCTGACATGCAGCCCCATATCATCAATGACTGTGGAAATTTACATGTTCTCTTCAGGCAGTCATCTTTATAAATCTCATTGGAACGGCACCAAACAAAAGTTCCAGCATCATCACCTTGCCCAATGCAGATTCGAGATTCATCACTGAATATGACTTTCATCCAGTCATCCACAGTCCACGATAGCTTTTCCTTAGCCCATTATAACCTTGTTTTTTTCTGTTTAGGTGTTAATGATGGCTTTTGTTTAGCTTTTCTGTATGTAAATCCCATTTCCTTTAGGCAATTTCTTACAGTTCAGTCACAGACGTTGACTCCAGTTTCCTCCCATTCGTTCATTTGTTTTGTTGTGCATTTTCGATTTTTGAGACATACTGCTTTAAGTTTTCTGTCTTGACGCTTTGATATCTTCCTTGGTCTACCAGTATGTTTGCCTTTAACAACCTTCCCATGTTTTTGTATTTGGTCCAGAGTTTAGACACAGCTGACTGTGAACAACCAACATCTTTTGCAACATTGCGTGATGATTTACCCTCTTTTAAGAGTTTGATAATCCTTTCCTTTGTTTCAACTGACATCTCTCGTGTTGGAGCCATGATTCATGTCAGTCCACTTGGTGCAACAGCTCTCCAAGGTGTGATCACTCCTTTTTAGATGCAGACTAACGAGCAGATCTGATCTGATGCAGGTGTTAGTTTTGGGGATGAAAATTTACAGGGTGATTCCATCATTTATTCCTCAGAATTGAGTGAGTCCATATTTTTTTCCCTCTGCTTGGTCTAAAAAAGTAACCGTTACTGACTGCCACAATTATTTTTCCTGATTTCTTATAGTGTTTCTTAAAGCCAGAAAGTTGCCATTTGAAATGACTTTAGTTTTGTCATGTCTGTGATCTGCTTTTTTTCTACCAAATTAAACAACTGAATGAACATCCTCCGAGGCCGGTAATTCCATAATTTTTGCCAGGGTTGTAAATGCAGTCCATTTACCATTTTACCATATAATCACGGGTACACTGAAATCAAAAGTCTATAATTGTATAAAGTTCCGCTGTGACATATTTGGTGTCAAACCCAACACCTTAACCACTAGACCATCACCTCCCCCAAACTGACAGCCAAGTATATGGACCTGGTCAGGAAATCCCGAGGTACAGTGAAATCAAAAGTCTATAACTGTTTTATTATATGGTAAACAAGAAAATTGGGAGTTTGTCAAACATACTAAAACTGAAAAATCAATCTCAAGTTTCAACTCTTTATTATTACTGTCATACTGCACCGACATCCCATCAATCGACTGGAGATGCCTGTTAAGTCCGTGAAGAAGAGTCATCAGGCTTGTTTTCTTATTAAGTTCGCCATTCGCCTGTCTAGCTTCTGCGTAAAATCGACCGAGTACTCCGTCAAGCATCCGTCTGTCATAAGTTTCAAAGTTGGGCGCATGTCCCTTTTCAGTGACGTACTTGCGAAACAGGTTGGCTGCTGACTGTGTATTTCTGCGGGTGTTCTTTGCATCTTTTTTGTGTTAAATATCTTTTCAAGTCAGCATCGCTAACAGACGCAAACCTGTCTTCTGTCATCTTGTCAACAAACTGACAGCCAAAGCAAGCGTTGTATTGCGTTATCGATAGAAGGCGTCGCTCGATTAGCTAGCACTACGCTGCACGCGAGGTGTACTTGTTTCGCATGCGCGGTCAACTCGGCATGTGGTACAGTTCAAAGTGGCGAATGGGCCAATCAAAAGTTGGCAAAATCCCATACCATATAATAATGGTAGGAGCGACAATCACACACACACAAAAAATTCAAACAATAAAAAGATTTAAAAACAGTTTAAATGATTTATCACCTTCCCACTGTGAACGTTTGCCTGTAAGAAGCAACGGTGCAGGGGAAGAAAAAGCAAACGTAAAAAACTTAAGCCTCTTTATTTTTCTTCCACACATCCCAAATCTCAGTTTACTTGATGCTACAGAGTAAGGGAGATCCACAACAAGGATATCGATACAGCCGATCAGGCCTTAATAAGTAATTGCCACCCAGACCTCGTTTGTTTTTTTTAATAAATTGTAGCGCCTTTACAATGAATGAAACTATCTAAAAAAAGAAAAAAGGAGGGGGCTAGGAAGAAAGGAAATAAAGCTTCAAAAGAAAAGGGGGAAAAAAAGCACAAACAGAAGATAAATCAGCGGAAACAGTCTCAGCAAATCCAGTGCAACCCAAGACACGTTCGGCTTTTTGCTCACTAAAAAGTAAAAACAAGGGCACATTAAAGAAAAAATTGTATCTCCTGATCGCTGCTCAAATTTATCAATATACATTTTCCCTGAACAGTAACTTTTGCACAGTACCTTAAAATTGTATAGATAAATTACAAAAATGGAGTATTCCCTTTCCACCAGATACAGATATGCCTGGTAAAACCCCTGAATGACGGACAGACAGAAAGCGCTTATGCAGTTTGCATTTTATATTGCTACATATTTAAGCAAAGATTAACAAAAGGGTTCCTTGTGATTGCATATTTTCTTCGGTTTGTGGTTTGGTGTGTCTGCAGAAAATAATGTCAACCTACTATGGAATAGCACCGAGACAAACATCGGACCGTTTGCTGGTCACACGTCTGCTATGAATATAGTTGGTTTTCGAAATAGTGCATCGCGGTCAAATTGATGACCACAGAGAGAGTTAATAAAAAAAGCCAAGAAGTAAACAATAATTCTATAGATCCAAACACAAAGCTGATCCTCTGTCAGCACAAACTCATCTCACCTTGCTTCCACACTTGGATGGTTTTTAAGATGTTCCACATTTATCTATAAGCTGTTCTGACTCACTGTACAGTACAACAATATAACTTTCGGTTTTTAAATCAGAATTTAAAAGACAAGTTAGCATCTTTATAATGCAGGATCTGACTTGCAGGGGTTTTTTTTAGCTCATTTGAAAGGAATTCTGAAATTATATGTCTGAAGATTCTAAAAAGTTTAGTTCCATTAAAAACGTATCAACAAATTTTAGTTCCTTGACGGGAAATACACGAACTGTTTAGTTTTGTTTTTCCCCCCAAAATACCTCAGTTGCTCATGAAATTGTTTTCCACATATACAACCCCTGGCAAAAATTATGGAATCACTGGCCTTGGAGGATGTTCATTCAGTTGTTTAATTTTGTAGAAAAAAAAGCAGATC
The DNA here is from genome assembly GCF_902500255.1 of Thalassophryne amazonica. Taxonomy (NCBI): domain Eukaryota; kingdom Metazoa; phylum Chordata; class Actinopteri; order Batrachoidiformes; family Batrachoididae; genus Thalassophryne; species Thalassophryne amazonica. Next base: position 90,911,000 of record NC_047109.1, read on the forward strand.
ACAGACATGGCACAAAACTAAAGTCATTTCAAATGGCAACTTTCTGGCTTTAAGAAACACTATAAGAAATCAGGAAAAAAAATTGTGGCAGTCAGTAACGGTTACTTTTTTAGACCAAGCAGAGGAAAAAAGAAATATGGAATCACTCAATTCTGAGGAATAAATTATGGAATCATGAAAAACAAAACACTCCAACACATCACTAGTATTTTGTTGCACCACCTCTGGCTTTTATAACAGCTTGCAGTCTCTGAGGCATGGACTTAATGAGTGACAAACAGTACTCTTCATCAATCTGGCTCCAACTTTCTCTGATTGCTGTTGCCAGATCAGCTTTGCAGGTTGGAGCCTTGTCATGGACCATTTTCTTCAACTTCCACCAAAGATTTTCAATTGGATTAAGATCTGGACTATTTGCAGGCCATGACATTGACCCTATGTGTCTTTTTGCAAGGAATGTTTTCACAGTTTTTACTCTATGGCAAGATGCATTATCATCTTGAAAAATGATTTCATCATCCCCAAACATCCTTTCAATTGATGGGATAAGAAAAGTGTCCAAAATATCAACGTAAACTTGTGCATTTATTGATGATGTAATGACAGCCAGTGCCTTTACCTGACATGCAGCCCCATATCATCAATGACTGTGGAAATTTACATGTTCTCTTCACGCAGTCATCTTTATAAATCTCATTGGAATGGCACCAAACAAAAGTTCCAGCATCATCACCTTGCCCAATGCAGATTCGAGATTCATCACTGAATATGACTTTCATCCAGTCATCCACAGTCCACGATTGCTTTTCCTCAGCCCATTGTAACCTTGTTTTTTTCTGTTTAGGTGTTAATGATGGCTTTTGTTTAGCTTTTCTGTATGTAAATCCCATTTCCTTTAGGCGGTTTCTTACAGTTCGGTCACAGACGTTGACTCCAGTTTCCTCCCATTCGTTCATTTGTTTTGTTGTGCATTTTTGATTTTTGAGACATATTGCTTTAAGTTTTCTGTCTTGACGCTTTGATGTCTTCCTTGGTCTACCAGTATGTTTGCCTTTAACAACCTTCCCATGTTGTTTGTATTTGGTCCAGAGTTTAGACACAGCTGACTGTGAACAACCAACATCTTTTGCAACATTGCGTGATGATTTACCCTCTTTTAAGAGTTTGATAATCCTCTCCTTTGTTTCAACTGACATCTCTTGTGTTGGAGCCATGATTCATGTCAGTCCACTTGGTGCAACAGCTCTCCAAGGTGTGATCACTCCTTTTTAGATGCAGACTAAAGATCAGATCTGATTTGATGCAGGTGTTAGTTTTGGGGATGAAAATTTACAGGGTGATTACATAATTTATTCCTCAGAATTGAGTGAGTCCATATTTTTTTCCCTCTGCTTGGTCTAAAAAGTAACCGTTACTGACTGCCACAATTATTTTTCCTGATTTCTTATAGTGTTTCTTAAAGCCAGAAAGTTGCCATTTGAAATTACTTTAGTTTTGTGTCATGTCTGTGATCTGCTTTTTTTCTACAAAATTAAACAACTGAATGAACATCCTCTGAGGCCGGTGATTCCATAATTTCTGCCAGGGGTTGTAGCACCAGCTGGTGTAGACTCGGGTTTGGTTTAAACGGCAAATCTGTGATGCACCAAAGCAGTGACACCCAGACAGCAGTGAGACAAACTGACAAATCTTCAAAGAACTTAAAGTGCCACTCCAGTCCCACTCCAGCTACCTAAACGCAACCACAATACGCATTTCCTATCTAAGACAACTGGTGGGGGGCTTCAAGCATTTCCATAAGGAAAGTGTCAATAGGCGTGTCACCAATCAGCTTGAAGAAGAAGAGATGCTCCAAGCACTTCAAGCCAATGGAACGCAGTGCTGGCAGCCGAAGCAGGAGCTTGGCAAACCTGTTTGGAGATAAGATTAAAGCGCTCATTGGATACAGATGGTATAAAAGTATCACAGACGCTATGAGCTAGAGCTGGACTGCTGTTTTAGGAAAGTTACCTTCCTTGCTGCTCCGGGTATCTCTGTTTGCAGTAGGCTTCCAACGATGCATAGACCTTCTCTCTGAGGAGCTCCACCTCACTGGTGTTGGAGAGCCCTTTAGCATCTACAGGAGTGTGGGGGTGGGAGGTGAAGAAAAGAAAAGAAAGTTAGTGGCTGCCTAAATAAGTGGCACCGTATCTCAAAAGTTATATTTTTAGCAAATTACAAGATACTTTTTAATGACATAAAGTCACAATAATAAGGAACACAGGCTCATTTATAATTTTAAATATTCCGCTACATAACGTGCACTACAAATCTGTGAGCTAACTCGCACAATACTCCACAAAACTTGTTTATGGAGGCATTAAATTATCTTAAACTTAATGTACATTAAAAGTGTCCTAAATTACATTCTGCACATTAATATGGCAACCAACAACTACATCTTTCATGTAAGATTTTGTGTCTTGATGGCCCCCTGTGCTCTGCGCTATTCTGTCCCATTTACATTTTTCATCTGGCATGCACATTTTGTGCATAAGACCCATCCTGTGAAATCATCACCCCTCTGTACGAAACAGTAATACTCACTTTCCAGAAATGTCAAATAAAATAAATCACATCTAGAGGCTAAAAATGTCTGACCAACAACACAGTAGAACTGTAGACCACATACAGCTAGCTTTTACAACATATAACAAGTTGTTAGATATGTAAAAAAGGCTCCAACTGCTGTTCCCTCTGCTTAAAAGGAAGGGGGGGGGGGGGGGGGGGTGAAAGGTAGTGTGCCTTTATTGAGAGAGTGGCGTCAACTCAGAACATGGCGCCATTTCGGGTCCAACTGCGCTGAATTACTAAATGAACCTTTAATGTTTTCAACTTTAATATCATTTAACCACATACAGGAACACATCCAGGTACAGGTACTATAAAAAAATAAATATAAAAATAGTTAAGCTCTGAAATTTACCATTTATGATGATTTATTTAATTAATTTAAAGCCTGATTTATGCAGCTGCAGCTCTGTAATTCCGTGTCATGCAATGACATGCGTGACAGTTTTAAAGATCTCCACCTCTGGATTATGTTTTATTCTGGACTAATTTGACCCTCAAGCTTTTTTTTTCTACAATCACCACCTCCAAATCAAAGGTAAGCTCTACAATTTCCTCTTTTACCGACTTTGTACTGTAAATGTGTGGACTTTTCTGATCCATTTATCAGCTTGCGCACTGTAAAAACTATTATAATATGATGGCAGACTAAGGACTGAAAGTAGAAAAGTGCCAAATCACAGCCTTTTGTGTCTGATTTAACAGGTGCACATCAGGCTTCAGGTCTCTGTCTGAACACGGTTAAAAAAAAAAAAAACACGGCTGGGCTATTAATCAGGGAAATGACTCCGGTCCCACTTTCCTCAAATCAGCGAGTGTCAGAGCTGAATTTTAATTTGTACCTCTGCACGTCCAGACTGCCCCGGGTTTTTAATGGAAATACAATGCGATCCGATGTGAGCAATATGTATGTAACGGATTAGTTACAGTCGGGAGGCGCCAAAAATCAAAGGAGAATCCTAAATCAGAACGTATGCCTCATTTAAAGCTAGAGCTGATAGTCCTGGAGAGCTAGCAAGAGAGCTCGGAAGATTTGAAAGCAGCACCTCCTCTAGGCTCCACCCCTCCCCTATCAGTGCTCCATCCAAAGCCATGCCCCCACAACTTGAACGCGCATCTGACTGTGGGACTCAGCGGGGCAGAGGATAGCCGACTAAAGGCTCCCTGACACGAGCATGTCTTTGATTCACGCAGTAGTTGTGATGATCCCACCAGCTGTGATCACAGCTGGACGCTGTTCTTTGCTGTTGTACCGGCTGCCACGCGCTCTGCGCTGGACGCTGTGTATATAAAATAATTATTTTGTGTCGGATTAATCATTTTCTCTGCAAAATTGCTGTTGTGATCATGTAGAGAGAGAGGGGAACGCTCCAGCTTCAGCCATTTGCGCGCGCCGAACAAGCTGCAGAAAGCATTTTGAGCTGTCTAAAAATGTAATTTGTCATGTTTACATTGTCATGGCTTGATAAAACAGTTGTGTGTGCTTTCCTTCTTGTCTGCAGCTGTTAAAGTATGTTCATAACAGATTTAACTTCTTGTCATAATCGCTCAGAGGAGCTGCGCTCTGATGCGATCCGCTGACGTCACCACTCGCTCTGTTCACTTCTTTACTCCACTTGACGAGCTGCACATCGTGTTGGCAATTAGATCACGCCACAAGATTTAACAAAATTTAACAAAAAGTGTTTCTGAACAGAGTTACTTACCTTAGCTTTAATGACCGGGTTAAAATTTCCTCTGAAAAATGTTTTTCTGCCAAATGCATTTGATCCATTATCAAAATGTAATCAGCGTGCACACTGCAAAAAAAAAAACTATGATAATATGATGGCAGACAAAGCAGTGAAAACAGCAAAGTGTCAGATCACAGCCTTCTGCTGTGTCTGATTTAACAGCTGCAGGTCAGGCTGCGGCTCCGAGTCTGAATACAGTGTGAAAAAAATAAACAGTCGGGCTTTTGATCACGGAAATGAGTCCAGTCCCACATGCGAGGCATTTAATGGAAATACGCTGCGATCGGACAGGACGTTTTATCCGATGTGAGTGAAAATCTGTTGTACAATATCCATTATATACGGTGTTTATTACATGGAAAACAATACAAAACCTTTGGGAATTTTTTGAGTGGTGACTGCAAATATCTGGTTTATACGATGACGTTTTAGGCAGGTTTTACTGTACATGGGACTGAACGATAAATTTACCTCTCAAAGCTTTGACGATGAAGTGGCTTCCATCCCATACAGCTGATTTTATTTTGCCAAATGTTTCTAATGTTCGGATCTGAAGGGAATCTGTACATCTTGAAGCCCTTGCAGTGTCTATTTGTACCTCCAAATGCACAGCAACCTGGCATTTTCAGCGAATAAATAAATAGCTGGATTTACATTCAGATAGATTAACAGTGAACGCTATTTTTAACAAGATGGCGCCATGAGTCACGTGACCGATTTTTGTCCACTCGTCATGTCGCAACTCTCTCAACTGAGGCACACTAGTGGAAAGGGTGGCTAAGTAGAGCAGCTTTGTTTAGGCCCCTGTCACACCTTGATGATGTAGCCAGCGTATGCTGATAGCCCCGTTTCCAGCAACCGGTCCTTCCTGGATTTATTTTCACTGCGTACAAAATGTTGAAGAGTAGACTGAGGTCTGTGGTAAAAGCTGACATGAATGAATGAGGCACTGTGAGTCTTTCAACTTTTAAAATAATTTAATTTTACAAACACAGAGGGACTCCTTTTAAAATGCTGCGTTTCTTCAGCCACGACAAGGAATTCAAGTATTTTCAGACATCGTTTTCCAAAATCAGGACACTTTATGTGGATAACTTTTTGTCAGGCTGTGATGATGAATCTGATTGAAACGAATGGGTAAGATTAAGACTTTATATTTACTCAGTGTATGAATGATTTTAATATTTGAAACAGTCTGAACTGTTTGCATAAAACTGCAGCTTTTCAGTTGTTCAGCCAATCAACTGACAGCATCAGTAGACGTATTTCGACTTATAACTTACAAGAATCGTGTGTTAACAATCGCATAACTTAGCTACAAGTTATAGCCCGCATATGCAGGACGTATGAGTCATACGCTGGCATGTGTCAAAAATATTGCGTATACCCAAAATCGTTCGTTGAACTCACTGTATTACGACATAGACCAGCGTGCTTCAACATGTGCTTAACTTACCTATAACTTATTAGATGTACACCAGCGTATTTAATACAATTGGCATACGCTGGTTAAATCGTCACGGTGTGAAAGGGGTTTTGCATCCTGAAAATGGAGCAACATCTAGCAGCAGGGGACCCAAATTACAATATGTTTTCCTTTTGTCTCAGATCTATTCTGACCATATCAGCTCAGTCTGGTGTGTTTAGCCAATCAACAGCTGACTGAGTAATGAAACACACCTGATTTAGCTCATTATGTGTAGTAAGAGTAGGGGGAAATGGAAAATGTTGAACACTACTTTGGGTCCCCAGGACAAGGATTAGGAAACCCTGATTTAGGGCACCTTTTGTTTACTTGCTGTATTTAAAGCCATTGTTTTATAAAAAAAAAATAAAAAATGGCTTGCATAAACGGTAATGCTTATTCAAGCCATTGTTTTATATTTTTATGTGATTGAAATCACAATGAAGATTTTTGTTTTTAATTTCAGATTTTTTTACATAAAATGTATCAGCAGAAAATGGCTGCTGTAATAATTCTGACACTGCTGTGGTCAGAATTAATGTTAGCTGCATCCATTACATAGATTCTTGTTTTCTTACAAAAAAATTTAAGTACCTGGGTTGAACAGGACAATAGCTCGTAAGCAGCCGAGCTCTGTCTTATCCATTTGCATGTCTCTCATTTTATTGACAAGCTCAGTAAGAACCCTGAAATAAAAAAATAAATAAAAAATTTGCATGAGAACATCTGTACCAAACACTATAGCTATAGCTTCAAAGTGCAAAAGTCAGTTTACAGAAAAATGTTACCTGTCAAATATAGCACCAACTTCTGCACTATGCACACGCTCCCTGTATTAAATTAGTCAGAAAATATTAGATACAAGTGGTCAGACCTGAACACACATTATCTTAGTGCTGGCTGCCTCAATGTACCTGTCAAAAATGGCAGCAACTCCGGTGTGTGCACTGTCATGCTGCAGCTCAGAAGCTAGGAGAACACTGTCCTTCAAAGCAATGGAGCGATGGGAAAACGAGGCGATTAGCAGCTCATTCCACCCTGATACAAGAAAGTAAACACCTGTAAGCCATCGTGATCTGAAAAATGTTATCGCCATTATAATTTCAACTACTGTATAAATTTACTGTGTGTCTGTATATGGTATATATGACACAGATATTAAGGCACTGTCAAGGGTCAAAGGTTTTTGACAACAAACCCGTTGACGGTCAAAGAGGTCATCATAATGTACAGTGCATCCGGAAAGTATTTACAGTGTTTAACTTTTTCCACATTTTGTGTTACAGCCTTATTCCAAAATGGAGTAAATTAATTTTCTTCCTCTAAAAAATTCTACTCTCACCATCCATGAAAGCATGAAAAAAAAGGAGTGGGTTTTTTTGGCAAACTTATTAAAAATAAAAACTAAGAAATCCCATGTTCATCCCCTTCGTTCAGTACTTTGTTGATGTACCTTTAGCAGCAATTACAGCCTCAAGTCTTCTTGAATACGATGCCACAAGCTTGGTGCACCTATCTTTGGGCAGTTTTGCCCATTCCTCTTTGCATCATCATCAGGTTGGATGGAGCACAGCTATTTTCAGATCTCTCCAGAGGTGTTCAATCAGATACAGGTCTGGGCTCTGGCTGGACCACTCAAGGACATTCAGTTGTCCTGAAGCCATTCCTTTGATATTTTGGCTGTGTGCTTAGGGCAGGGGTCACCAACCCTGTTCCTGGAGGGTACCTACCCTGCATGTTTTCCACATCTACCTACTCAAGTCACACCTGATTTTTTAAAAACTGGTGTTTTCCAGCTCTCGACTGGCTGAACACACCTGACAGAATTAACTACCTGGGAATGGAACAGGGAGACTTAGAAAACATGCAGGACTAGGGATGGGTATTGATAAGATTTTAATCTATCGATGCCATTATCGATTCCGCTTATCGATCTGATTCCTTATCGATTCCCTTATCGATACCCCTTGTGAATTTTCTGTGTACTAAAAGTAGGCTTTACAGGTTTTCTCTGTCAACAACATTTTAAATTGGTCACTAGATCCTTGATCTCTGGACCTAAACAAAAATAAATAAAATCTGTAGTTTTTGTCAAACCCGGCCTTACCGGATTTCAATTACTGTGTAGAGATCTGGGGCAATAACTACATGAGTTCAATAAAATCACTAACTATTCTTCAATAAAGGGAATTCATAATGTTGGCTATCTAGACCATACTCACTAACTCTTCTTAAAGCGAAAACTATTAAAATTAACAGACATAGTATAATTCCAAACAGCGCAGATCTTGTACAAAGCAAAAAATAACCTTGTGCCAAAAAAAAAAAAAAAAAAAAATTCAGGGATCAAGAGGGGGATATGAGGGCAAAAACAACTTCAAAAATTAATACAATCCATACAAACAAGAAAAGATTCTGCATTTCATTTTGTGGGGTGAGACTGTGGAACAGTGTGGGTGAGGAGTTAAAGCAGTGTCCAAACATTCAACAGTTTAAAACAAAATATAAAGAATGTGTTTTCACAGGATACACAGGGATGAAGTGGAGGTGAAAGTCACTTTTTTAAACAAATCTTAAATTATGTTTATTCCATTTTGCATAGGCCCCTACCATAAGGAGAAAATGGACCATTACTTCAGGCACTGACATTCCATTAGCCCATGCCACCCTTTTGAAATATGAATCACTGTGTCAACAAAACAAATTTAATTTCAAACTGCACTGTCATGTTATCTTGGTGAGGACTCATAAAAAACTATGCAAAATAAATGTTCTGGGAAATCTTTCTTTTGTGTCATGTTTTTTTTTTGGGGGGGGGGGGGGGGGGAGATATCGGTTAATAAATCAACATACCATATTTTAAAATCTTCAAATATAGAAATCCATATTATTTTTTAAAATCATGAATATGTCAAAACAATAAAATACATAAATATTGCAATCATTTGATATTTACAAGCATCGAGCCTGGCAGCACACACATTTTTGGCCCATGCATTGCTGGAAAAGGGCCATTGTTTGTACGATGAGTGGGCCTACGGCCCATTGTCATTTTTACCCAGGAACATCCTTACTTCTGCTCTGGAGTGTGAATCACAGTAACTAATTTAGATCAGTATGCAGGAGTAGCTTGTCACTTGTGCATTGCCATGTTGATGCCATACATGATAACATAGTTTTGTTTTTTTTGCATTTGCAAGTCTGTTCGAAATAAAAGTCACAAGACCAGCCAAAAAAAAGTGGGGAAAAATGTAACTTACAGTCTGGAAAATACAGTAACTAATGGACATTTTTGGTCATCAGCATTGGAGTATCCTCCAGACTGTTGGGAAAGTGTAGGAACATGGACCCACAACAGGGGGCGCAAATGAACGGACAATGGAGAAAGTCAAATCACAAAGTTTTACTGTTGTGAAATCACACAACAAACACAACAGATTACAAATACAGCAGTAACCGAATTCCAATGGTGTCGTGTGGGCAGGCTCGACGATAGGAGACGTCTGTCCGAGTCGAACCGGAACCACCCGATTTCCTCTGCCACCGAACCCCGGGGATACTGAAGCCGCCAAGTCCCGAACCCCAGGTGGCCACTGCCTCCGCTCGTCGGATCCGGTACTGCTGGCAAGGAACAGAAACAGTCAGGTGTGGGTGCGGCTGCACCCAGCAACACACAGGGTGGAAACACCACCTCCACCTCTTGTCAGGAAAATACTGGTGAGTGCAGGAGTGTGAGTACTTATCCAAGAAGTCCAATACAATCTCCCGCTGTACTACTCACTATCTGCTATCCAACACACAAGCAACAAAGTATTATCGTCAAGAACACAATCGGCTGAGTACGTTACCTCCTTAGTAGAGCGATATCTCGGCAATGAGGTGGAGATGCCGTCCTGCTGATATACCTCCCTGTTGATTGATATCAGCTGTCTCAGGTGATGGGTGACAGCTGTCACCCTGGCTGCTCCTGTGAGGCGGCAGCGCCCTCCGGTGCCTGGAGCCCGCACTCCAGGCAGGGCGCCCTCTGGTGGTGGTGGGCCAGCAGTACCTCCTCTTCAGCGGCCCACACAACACAGACATCACATCTGATATGCGCTAGTTTTTGTGGTTGATCATACCTGCACGCAGAAGGATCACCTGGTCATCTAGCGGCAGTTCAGAGAAATGGGGGATTCTTTTTGCCCATTCCACCAAAGCAAACAGCTGCTTATCTGCGGTCTGAAAGATGTTGGTTACAGCATCTTGCGGCTGAAACCAGAAAAAGACAATTACTTAAAAGGGATTCTTCCATTAAATAATGGTACCTCTGTGTATGAATGCATGTTTTTAAATTAAGCTTAACAAACTTATTATGATGCAAAGACAAATACTGACCATCTGTTAAATAAATCTCTTGGCTTCCATGTTCAAAACACTCACAGAAATGGCAGCAGAGCTTCCATCAGAGTGAAGCTCAGTCTTTCGTTCCACAGCAGTCTCCGCTTCCAAGATCTTCTCCACAGGCATCTCTTCATTCACTCCGACACTGAACTCCAGCTCTCCTTCGCGCTCTCTATTCCTCTGACGTTCGTCCTGGACCGCTGCACCAACCAAAGACAACAGTTGGTAAAAAAAAAAAACGAGAACAGTAAAATGCAGGACATTGAAAATGCAGGGAAAAGCAAGCAAACTGATACACTTTCAGTATTAGCAAAACAGTTATTCCGTAAAAGGTTCTGACTCTTCTCAGGGTTTCAGGCCTATATCGATATTGCCCTTGGAAAATCTGATATAGTCTTAAAAGAGGGAAGAAAAAAACAATATAAACAAATTTCAGTTCAACTTAGCATAACAAATGCTGCAGCATGTCAATATGAATTAAACATCTTAAAATGTCAACAGCTCCATTTTTGGTTCTTACCTTCCCTCTTCATGCCCATGGCCAGGCACTTCTGGTAGCGGCAATACTGGCAGCGGTTACGCTGGCGTTTGTCCACCAGGCACTCTTTGTTATCTCTGCATGTGTAACTCAGGTCTTTGCGTACTGTTCGTTTAAAAAAACCTTTGCAACCCTCACAGCTGTAGACTCCATAGTGCTTACCTAGAAATTACACAAATGGAAATAAAAAGGCAGCTACGAATCAGGAGATGACAAATGGTGACCAACAGTGAAGGCTAACTATTTGAATGTGCTTTTTTTTATAACAAACACTTTCCATCCAGTTAGATTCAACTTAGTAAAATATGACAACACATAACACACAACTTGCTCATCATGCGCTCACTCACCAGAAGAGCGGTCTCCACAAATGACACACAGGCGTTTCTGAGACAGCATTATTCCAGGACTGTGAGCTGACAGGGGGCTGAAGCCAAATGGAGGTTTGATATCTTCTGAGCTGCTGATCGAATGCATCCCTGAGATGGGTGCTGAGGAGCTGATCTGGATATACAGTGTGATTCAAAATGAAAACATACTCTTGTTGCATACCAAATCCAAACAACTGACACTAAATATAGTGACAGCAATATTTTCTCTTAATGTGACAGATGAGTAACCTGACAATTAAAACCCAGCGAAGCAAAATATTAAAATATGCAGCTGTGTGACAAACTTGACATAAGGCAGATATCCTTCCACTCAATATTGCCAAAGTCTACATTTTTTCTGTTATATATCCTAGAAATGTGTTTTTTTCTTCCCTTCTTTTTTGAAGTGTAGTGATGAAGTTGCATAAAATCCCTGATACTACATAATGGCAAATGATTAACTGATTGATCTGTGCTTTGCTCACCTCTATAGCCCTGTTTGTTAATACTGTAAATAATAAGTAAGCAGTGTAATGTAATAAATATTTCCATCTTGTCACCTGATTGTTGCTGATGGGTCCAAATCCAAGAGAGGGTGTTACTACAGGGGAGTTGAGTGAAGGGCTAACAACTGAAAAAGGAGATCCCAAGATGCTGGTTGGACTGTTGGAAGTTGAGCTGACAGGTTGTTGTGAGGACATGGCTCGTAGCTACCCAGTGGAAAAGACGATGACCCAGCTAAGGGATAATCTGTTGCAAAAAATGAAAAAATCTTGGTAATCTTTTCATATCATTGCTAGTTTCTATCTTTTTCTTTTTTTGGACAGTCTTTTTTTTTTTTTTTTTAAGAAAGACCATTATAAACCTTGTCTTCACAAAAACTTGTGAAAGTAAGTACACTGCCAAACAAAATGCAAATCATAGAGAGAGCAAAAGACAAATGTTGTACATGACCAAACTGTACGTCTCCTCCTGGATGCAGACTTGTAAAATGAGACTCATCACAATGATAAATAAACATATTTGTAATCTGACTAGTATGGCTGGGCCAATACACTTAACTCTGGATATGATACATATCACAGTAGAAGAAAGCGGTGGTCAAATGGTCAGTGCGTTTGGTTTCAGTGTGGAAGGTTCCCAGCTCAAACACCACCCCTGGCACATTTCTCCATGTAATGTGGAGTTGTGTCAGGAAGGGCATCCAGAGTAAAACTTGTGCCAAACAAACATGCAGATCCACCGTGGATCTGCTGTAGCGACCCCAAGTGAAAAACAAGGGAGCAGCCGAAGGGACTTACTTTTATGAAACATATGACAATACTTGGGTATTGATTTGGTACATATCACGATACTTGAGAAATGTGATTTTCCACATACTGCAATTTCATTTGTCTGCTTTTTGTAAGACTACTAGACCACATAGAAAAGTTAAATAATCTACTTACACACACACATATATATACACTTTTTTAATTTACATCACATTTTTTGAATTTTTTTAACAAATGGTAATGCAACATATGAATATCTTGCAGGATTTTTCAGGATACATCGAAATTTTTATGCACAAATCTGAAATACACAAATCGAAACAACCTCTAATGTACAGCAGGGATTACAAGAAAAGTGAGTCCCACTTCTGATAACCACTCTGCACTCTTCATCAGTCACTATAGGATTAGAGAAAAGTTGGCATGTTGTTAATGAAGAGTACACAGAATTTTTTTCCAAAAATACTGCAGTTATGAAACTTATAACTCCAGCTTTAGACAGCAAAAAAAAAAACAAAACACATTTTGACTTGCCCATATATAAATAAGAGAGCTTCGTGACAAACTCGTCATCAAAATCTGAATCGAATTTAAGTTCTCACATACAAGTAATGTGATCTGGTGTTACTTGTGCAAAACAATAAAAAAGGGAAAAATACTTATGTAAGAAGTAAAGTGTAGCTACTGAACTGTAACCCAACAGTCAGAGAAAGAGCATACAGCGAACCTTTCTTCAAACTCAAAACATAAAAAAGTCGGACTATTACATTTGCTCGTGTTTATTATCTTTTTATTAGCCCTTAGCCGTCCCGTTTCAACCGGCAATAAAGTTTAGTTTTCTACAAGCAGAAAACAAACTAATAAGTTAACGCTAAGGGTGACTGCATGTTAGAATATTAAGGAGTGATATGCTGGAGTGAAGTACTAAAAATCTAATAGTACAACGTGTTAATAATCATCGAGAGTACCGAACTCCGCGCTTGTTTACTGATAGCTAGAGGCAAAGTAATCATTTAGCTAACATTATATTGCTAGTATTGTTAAAAACAAGGAATTGTAGCCTACATTTGTTAGCCCCGTAATAAACGATCCAACTCTCCTCCCCAAAAACCACAACGCTATCTTATTAGCTTATGGCTAGTCGGCTAATGTAGCTAACTGTAGCAAAATGAACGAATAGCCACGAGCGAGTCTGAAGGTTGGAATAACTCACCAAACACACCTTAGATGCATAGTTGAAATGCAGAAACTACAGGGTTTTGTTTTTTGTTGTTGTTGTTTTTGCGCTGTTTGCAGCTAAAGTAGCACAGACAGTTAGATCCAGGTTACTTGAAGTTGACGCTGTTGTTATTTTTCCAGGCCATGATGGCTCAGTGCCAGAGACTCTCCAAGCCAAATGTCTCCTGAGACCGCCCACAACAGCGGTGTCATAGGACGCAACCAAAATACTCAGTGACGTCATGACGCATTCATTGGAAGTCGATACCTGGCTGTTACCAAGTGCAATGGTATAATTATAATTTAAATATCATGGTATTACCTGTTCTCGATATATTAAGGCCTATTTTCTTTCATATGGATTAATATATTCATGTTTACTATCAATTATTTTGGTTAAAATTCATTGGATTTGACAGTTTTGGGTATCAAATGTAACAATAACAGCTTTGAGCGATTAATCTGAAGTAGATACACATCAAATAGTAGTAACGCGTCAAATCAAGTTTGGGAGCTTGCGCTCATGTTGCATTTTACCACATTCATAACACTACGGAAGTGCCTTGGGTCCTGGATGGCAACCATCCAGGCAGACAACCGGTCCATTCCCATCTCCCCAAAGTCACCATGTAGCTACTGGGATGCTGAACACTCAGGCACCTGTGAGCTACTGTAGATCATGGGCAGAGAAACCTGCCACAAGGCCAAAATGCACTTAGAACCAGCTGGGGAAGCACAGTCACCTATTCCCAATATACAGTGAGGAAAATAAGTATTTGAACACCCTGCGATTTTGCAAGTTCTCCCACTTAGGGTCTGAAATTTTCATCTTAGGTGCATGTCCACAGCAAGAGACATAATCCAAAAAAAAAAAAAAATCTGGAAATTACAATGTATGATTTTATAATAATTTATTTGCATGTTACTGCTGCAAATAAGTATTTCAACACCTGCCAATCAGCAGAAATTCTGGCCGTCAAAGACCTGTTAGTCCGCCTCTAAAAAGTCCACCTCCACTCCACTTATTATTCCAAATTAGAAGCACCTATTTGAGGTTGTTAGCTGCATAAAGACACCTGTCCACCCCACACAATCAGTAAAGACTCCAACTACTAACATGGCTAAGACCAAACAGCTGTCCAAAGACACCAGAGACAAAACTGTAGACCTCCACAGGCTGGAAAGGGCTACGGGGCAATTGCCAAGCAGCTTGGTGAAAACGATCAACTGTTGGAGCAATTATTAGAAAATGGAAGAAGCTAAACATGACTGTCAACCTCCTTTTGACTGGGGCTCCATGCAAGATCCCACCTCGTGGCGTATCAGTGATCCTAAGAAAGGTGAGGAATCAGCCCAGAACTGCACGGGAGGAGCTGGTCAATGACCTGAAGAGAGCTGGCACCACTGTTTCCAAGGTTACTGTGGGTAATACACTAAGACGTCATGGGTTAAAATCATGCATGGCACAGAAAGTTCCCCTGCTTAAATCAGCACACGTCCAGTCTGCCCATGACCATTCGAATGATCCAGAAGAGTCATGGGAGAAAGTTATGTGGTCAGATGAGACCAAATCTCAGCGACAGCCCAGTAACCTGGTTGATCTAGAGAAGATCTGTGTGGAGGAATGGGCCAAAATCCCTGCTGCAGTGTGTGCAAACCTGGTGAAAAACTACAGGAAACGTTTGACCTCTGTAATTGCAAACAAGGCTACTGTACCAAATATTAACATTGATTTTAGCCTAAGGCTAAAAACAGCTTCTGTCTAAGAAAAATCTTAGAATTTCTCAAATTCTAAGATCTGGCAACTTGTTTCCGACAGATTGTTTGTTGTTGTGACACTATTCTGAACTTAACACGGTTGTATATGTTTCTTTTATTTCTGTTTAGCACTCTTCTGGTTATTAATTGTATCTACTCTGAACGTTAACTATAGTCCTGTTGTAATTCGCTACCAGTTAGCATTCGCTAGCATTTAGCTTTCATTAGCTAGGTCAAATCCTGCCTTCCCGCCCGTCGTTATTTTTATAGCTGGTTCTTTTTACCTGGTTAATACTTGTGTTAGTTTTTCAGTGGAACTGCTGTGAATTTTAAGTAATTATTTTACTCCTGTCCTGTGTAAATCTTAGGAGCGGCTAGCATTTTCGCTAGTGGTTAGCTTGCGTTAGCGGCTTCTGACCCTTGTTTTCATTTTTTCATTTCATTTTTTTTATATACTTCTGTTTGTTAACTGTTAGTGTAACTGTTGTGAACTTTAGCTTAGTACTTTACTCTTGTGTTAATCTTAGGAGTGGTATATACACTCAACAAAAATATAAACGCAACACTTTTGGTTTTGCTCCCATTTTGTATGAGATGAACTCAAACATCTAAAACTTTTTCCAAATACACAATATCACCATTTCCCTCAAATATTGTTCACAAACCAGTCTAAATCTGTGATAGTGAGCACTTCTCCTTTGCTGAGATAATCCATCCCACCTCACAGGTGTGACATACCAAGATGCTGATTAGACACCATGATTAGTGCACAGGTGTGCCTTAGACTGTCCACAATAAAAGGCCACTCTGAAAGGTGCAGTTTTGTTTTATTGGGGGGGGATACCAGTCAGTATCTGGTGTGACCACCATTTGCCTCATGCAGTGCAACACATCTCCTTCGCATAGAGTTGATCAGGTTGTCAATTGTGGCCTGTGGAATGTTGGTCCACTCCTCTTCAATGGCTGTGCGAAGTTGCTGGATATTGGCAGGAACTGGTACACGCTGTCATATACGCCGGTCCAGAGCATCCCAAACATGCTCAATGGGTGACATGTCCGGTGAGTATGCCGGCCATGCAAGAACTGGGACATTTTCAACTTCCAAGAATTGTGTACAGATCCTTGCAACATGGGGCCGTGCATTATCCTGCTGCAACATGAGGTGATGTTCTTGGATGTATGGCACAACAATGGGCCTCAGGATCTCGTCACGGTATCTCTGTGCATTCAAAATGCCATCAATAAAATGCACCTGTGTTCTTCATCCATAACAGACGCCTGCCCATACCATAACACCACCACCGCCATGGGCCACTCGATCCACAACACTGACATCAGAAAACCGCTCACCCACACGACGCCACACACGCTGTCTGCCATCTGCCCTGGACAGTGTGAACCGGGATTCATCCATGAAGAGAACACCTCTCCAATGTGCCAAACGCCAGCGAATGTGAGCATTTGCCCACTCAAGTCGGTTACGATGGCGAACTGGAGTCAGGTCGAGACCCCGATGAGGACTACGAGCATGCAGATGAGCTTCCCTGAGACGGTTTCTGACAGTTTGTGCAGAAATTCTTTGGTTATGCAAACCGATTGTTTCAGCAGCTGTCCGAGTGGCTGGTCTCAGACGATCTTGGAGGTGAACATGCTGGATGTGGAGGTCCTGGGCTGGTGTGGTTACATGTGGTCTGCGGTTGTGAGGCTGGTTGGATGTACTGCCAAATTCTCTGAAACGCCTTTGGAGACGGCTTATGGTAGAGAAATGAACATTCAATACACGAGCAACAGCTCTGGTTGACATTCCGGCTGTCAGCATGCCAAAAGCACGCTCCCTCAAATCTTGCGACATCTGTGACATTGTGCTGTGTGATAAAACTGCACCTTTCAGAGTGGCCTTTTATTGTGGGCAGTCTAAGGCACACCTGTGCACTAATCATGGTGTCTAATCAGCATCTTGATATGGCACACCTGTGAGGTGGGATGGATTATCTCAGCAAAGGAGAAGTGCTCACTATCACAGATTTAGACTGGTTTGTGAACAATATTTGAGGGAAATGGTGATATTGTGTATGTGGAAAAAGTTTTAGATCTTTGAGTTCATCTCATACAAAATGGGAGCAAAACCAAAAGTGTTGCGTTTATGTTTTTGTTGAGTGTATATTTACTGTTCCTACATTTCTAATACTTCTGCTACTCTTTCAGTGTAACTGCTGTGAACTTTAATTCATTTATTATTATTAGCCTTAGGAGTGGTTAGCTTATCCATTATTGGTTAGCTTGTGCTTGCTTGGCTATGCTCTTGAATTTCCTAGTCAATCAATCAATCAATTTTTTATATAGCGCCAAATCACAACAAACAGTTGCCCCAAGGCGCTTTATATTGTAAGGCAAGGCCATACAATAATTATGTAAAACCCCAACGGTCAAAACGACCCCCTGTGAGCAAGCACTTGGCTACAGTGGGAAGGAAAAACTCCCTTTTAACAGGAAGAAACCTCCAGCAGAACCAGGCTCAGGGAGGGGCAGTCTTCTGCTGGGACTGGTTGGGGCTGAGGGAGAGAACCAGGAAAAAGACATGCTGTGGAGGGGAGCAGAGATCGATCACTAATGATTAAATGCAGAGTGGTGCATACAGAGCAAAAAGAGAAAGAAACGGTGCATCATGGGAACCCCCCAGCAGTCTACGTCTATAGCAGCATAACTAAGGGATGGTTCAGGGTCACCTGATCCAGCCCTAACTATAAGCTTTAGCAAAAAGGAAAGTTTTAAGCCTAATCTTAAAAGTAGAGAGGGTGTCTGTCTCCCTGATCTGAATTGGGAGCTGGTTCCACAGGAGAGGAGCCTGAAAGCTGAAGGCTCTGCCTCCCATTCTACTCTTACAAACCCTAGGAACTACAAGTAAGCCTGCAGTCTGAGAGCGAAGCGCTCTATTGGGGTGATATGGTACTATGAGGTCCCTAAGATAAGATGGGACCTGATTATTCAAAACCTTATAAGTAAGAAGAAGAATTTTAAATTCTATTCTAGAATTAACAGGAAACCAATGAAGAGAGGCCAATATGGGTGAGATATGCTCTCTCCTTCTAGTCCCCGTCAGTACTCTAGCTGCAGCATTTTGAATTAACTGAAGGCTTTTTAGGGAACTTTTAGGACAACCTGATAATAATGAATTACAATAGTCCAGCCTAGAGGAAATAAATGCATGAATTAGTTTTTCAGCATCACTCTGAGACAAGACCTTTCTGATTTTAGAGATATTGCGTAAATGCAAAAAAGCAGTCCTACATATTTGTTTAATATACGCTTTGAATGACATATCCTGATCAAAAATGACTCCAAGATTTCTCACAGTATTACTAGAGGTCAGGGTAATGCCATCCAGAGTAAGGATCTGGTTAGACACCATGTTTCTAAGATTTGTGGGGCCAAGTACAATAACTTCAGTTTTATCTGAGTTTAAAAGCAGGAAATTAGAGGTCATCCATGTCTTTATGTCTGTAAGACAATCCTGCAGTTTAGCTAATTGGTGTGTGTCCTCTGGCTTCATGGATAGATAAAGCTGGGTATCATCTGCGTAACAATGAAAATTTAAGCAATACCGTCTAATAATACTGCCTAAGGGAAGCATGTATAAAGTGAATAAAATTGGTCCTAGCACAGAACCTTGTGGAACTCCATAATTAACTTTAGTCTGTGAAGAAGATTCCCCATTTATATGAACAAATTGTAATCTATTAGACAAATATGATTCAAACCACCGCAGCGCAGTGCCTTTAATACCTATGGCATGCTCTAATCTCTGTAATAAAATTTTATGGTCAACAGTATCAAAAGCAGCACTGAGGTCTAACAGAACAAGCACAGAGATGAGTCCACTGTCCGAGGCCATAAGAAGATCATTTGTAACCTTCACTAATGCTGTTTCTGTACTATGATGAATTCTAAAACCTGACTGAAACTCTTCAAATAGACCATTCCTCTGCAGATGATCAGTTAGCTGTTTTACAACTACCCTTTCAAGAATTTTTGAGAGAAAAGGAAGGTTGGAGATTGGCCTATAATTAGCTAAGATAGCTGGGTCAAGTGATGGCTTTTTAAGTAATGGTTTAATTACTGCCACCTTAAAAGCCTGTGGTACATAGCCAACTAACAAAGATAGATTGATCATATTTAAGATCGAAGCATTAAATAATGGTAGGGCTTCCTTGAGCAGCCTGGTAGGAATGGGGTCTAATAAACATGTTGATGGTTTGGATGAAGTAACTAATGAAAATAACTCAGACAGAACAATCAGAGAGAAAGAGTCTAACCAAATACCGGCATCACTGAAAGCAGCCAAAGATAACGATACGTATTTGGGATGGTTATGAGTAATTTTTTCTCTAATAGTTAAAATTTTGTTAGCAAAGAAAGTCATGAAGTCATTACTAGTTAAAGTTAATGGAATACTCAGCTCAATAGAGCTCTGACTCTTTGTCAGCCTGGCTACAGTGCTGAAAAGAAACCTGGGGTTGTTCTTATTTTCTTCAATTAGTGATGAGTAGAAAGATGTCCTAGCTTTACGGAGGGCTTTTTTATAGAGCAACAGACTCTTTTTCCAGGCTAAGTGAAGATCTTCTAAATTAGTGAGACGCCATTTCCTCTCCAACTTACGGGTTATCTGCTTTAAGCTACGAGTTTGTGAGTTATACCACGGAGTCAGACACTTCTGATTTAAAGCTCTCTTTTTCAGAGGAGCTACAGCATCCAAAGTTGTCTTCAATGAGGATGTAAAACTATTGACGAGATACTCTATCTCCCTTACAGAGTTTAGGTAGCTACTCTGCACTGTGTTGGTATATGGCATTAGAGAACATAAAGAAGGAATCATATCCTTAAACCTAGTTACAGCGCTTTCTGAAAGACTTCTAGTGTAATGAAACTTATTCCCCACTGCTGGGTAGTCCATCAGAGTAAATGTAAATGTTATTAAGAAATGATCAGACAGAAGGGAGTTTTCAGGGAATACTGTTAAGTCTTCTATTTCCATACCACAAGTCAGAACAAGATCTAAGATATGATTAAAGTGGTGGGTGGACTCATTTACTTTTTGAGCAAAGCCAATAGAGTCTAATAATAGATTAAATGCAGTGTTGAGGCTGTCATTCTCAGCATCTGTGTGGATGTTAAAATCGCCCACTATAATTATCTTATCTGAGCTAAGCACTAAGTCAGACAAAAGGTCTGAAAATTCACAGAGAAACTCACAGTAACGACCAGGTGGACGATAGATAATAACAAATAAAACTGGTTTTTGGGACTTCCAATTTGGATGGACAAGACTAAGAGACAAGCTTTCAAATGAATTAAAGCTCTGTCTGGGTTTTTGATTAATTAATAAGCTGGAATGGAAGATTGCTGCTAATCCTCCGCCCCGGCCCCTGCTACGAGCGTTCTGACAGTTAGTGTGACTCGGGGGTGTTGACTCATTTAAACTAACATATTCATCCTGCTGTAACCAGGTTTCTGTTAGGCAGAATAAATCAATATGTTGATCAATTATTATATCATTTACCAACAGGGACTTAGAAGAGAGAGACCTAATGTTTAATAGACCACATTTAACTATTTTAGTCTGTGGTGCAGTTGAAGGTGCTATATTATTTTTTCTTTTTGAATTTTTATGCTTAAATAGATTTTTGCTGGTTATTGGTAGTCTGGGAGCAGGCACCGTCTCTACGGGGATGGGGTAATGAGCGGATGGCAGGGGGAGAGAAGCTGCAGAGAGGTGTGTAAGACTACAACTCTGCTTCCTGGTCCCAACCCTGGATAGTCACGGTTTGGAGGATTTAAGAAAATTGGCCAGATTTCTAGAAATGAGAGCTGCTCCATCCAAAGTGGGATGGATGCCGTCTCTCCTAACAAGACCAGGTTTTCCCCAGAAGCTTTGCCAATTATCTATGAAGCTCACCTCATTTTTTGGACACCACTCAGACAGCCAGCAATTCAAGGAGAACATGCGGCTAAACATGTCACTCCCAGTCCGATTGGGGAGGGGCCCAGAGAAAACTACAGAGTCCGACATTGTTTTTGCAAAGTTACACACCGATTTAATGTTAATTTTAGTGACCTCCGATTGGCGTAACCGGGTGTCATTACTGCCGACGTGAATTACAATCTTACCAAATTTACGCTTAGCCTTAGCCAGCAGTTTCAAATTTCCTTCAATGTCGCCTGCTCTGGCCCCCGGAAGACAATTGACTATGGTTGCTGGTGTCGCTAACTTCACATTTCTCAAAACAGAGTCACCAATAACCAGAGTTTGATCCTCGGCGGGTGTGTCGTCGAGTGGGGAAAAACGGTTAGAGATGTGAACGGGTTGGCGGTGTACACGGGGCTTCTGTTTAGGGCTACGCTTCCTCCTCACAGTCACCCAGTCAGACTGCTTTCCCGGCTGCTCGGGATCTGCCAGGGGGGAACTAACGGCGGCTAAGCTACCTTGGTCCGCACCGACTACAGGGGCCTGGCTAGCTGTAGAATTTTCCACGGTGCGGAGCCGAGTCTCCAATTCGCCCAGCCTGGCCTCCAAAGCTACGAATAAGCTACACTTATTACAAGTACCGTTATTGCTAAAGGAGGCCGAGGAATAACTAAACATTTCACACCCAGAGCAGAAAAGTGCGGGGGAGACAGGAGAAGCCGCCATGCTAAATCGGCTAAGAGCTAGTAGCTACGCTAAGCTAGCGGATTCCTAAAAACACGCAAAGTGAATAATGTGTAAATAATTTAGAGGTGATTCAGCAGAAGGAGTGCTTTAGTTAAGGCACGTAAAGATTACACTGGGAAACAAATCGTAATCTAGATAACTAGATCAATCTAACTGCGCAGATTAAACAGCTAACAGATACAGAAAAACACCGCTGTGCTCCGGAACAGGAAGTGATACAATACCGCAGTGAGAGCCAACCACCAGTAGAGGCAAGCAAGATGCACAAAGTACACTACTTTACCTACTTTACACCCTCCATAAATCCTACATGATGTTGGAAGATAGGGTGGCTCTCTTAGAGAGCCGTGTCCGTAAGTTAGAGCAGCTTCTTAGCGCAGTGGAGTTAGATGTTACGGGCACTCCAGATGAGGTTAGTGCTGGGCCAGCTAGCGAGCCCATTAGCATCAGCCTAGAAACGCGGGCTGTGGAGGACGGTTTTCGGACTGTGGCGAGGTGGAGGAAGCCCCGTAGGGCTTGGTGCCCGGTTGTGGCACCCCGATCACACTCGCCACTGCGAACTGTGAATCGGTTCTCCCCCTTGGATTTACCAGATGTGAATTCTCCGAGCCCACAAGTGACTTCCACTCCTATCTCCAGGCCGAAACACCGGACTTTAGTGATAGGGGATTCTATCACCCGCAAAGTCAGGTTACAGACGCCGGCTGACGTTAAATGTATTCCTGGGGCCAGAGCTCCCGACATTGCATCCCATCTTAGGGTGCTGATGCTGCAGAAGGGAAGACAGACGAAGGAACATGACATGAGATATAGTCACATAGTTATTCACGTCAGCACCAATGATATTATATATGCTACTCTAGAATCACCCCTAAACCCAAACAGTTCAACTGTCAACCCCACTGAGGTCCTTAGACTGGGTCTCATTAACATAAGATCACTGTCCTCAAAATCATTGTTGATTAATGATTTAATTATTGATCATCACTTAGATATGATTGGGTTATGTGAAACCTGGCTTAAACCTACAGCTGTCCTCCCCTTAAATGAAGCCTGCCCACCAGCATATACATTTAGTCAAGTCCCTCGTGATGCGAAGCAAGGCAGGGGTGTTGCTCTTATTTATACATCTCAGTTTAGCTTATTAGCTGTTGGGGGTCACAAATATAACTCGTTTGAGCATCTGATTCTCCGCTCCGCTCAGGATATTACACATTGCCAAGGACAGAAGAATAAAAATCAGCCGTATTACTTTGTCACTGTATATAGGCCTCCTGGGCCATATTCTGAAATTAATTTGGTGCATTCATCTCTAACTTATCAACTAGTGCAGATAACATTCTGATCATTGGTGACTTTAACGTTCATATAAATAAGCCTTCTGATCCCCTCTGCAAATCATTTATGGAAATTGTGGATGCATTAAGATTTCGGCAATGCATTCAGGATTCGACGCACATTAGTGGGAATACCTTGGATCTGGTTCTCGCACGTGGTATTGCTGTCACGAATATTGACATCATGCCTCTTACATCAGTGGTCTCTGATCACTCACTTAAGTTTACAGTTTTGCTGCCGTGTTTAGTGGAACAACAACCTTATATATCACTGCAGAGATGCATCAACTCCTCAACTAAGACTGAACTAGAAGCTAGACTGCCCGATGTCTTAGCCTCACTTTTGACAAATACCCAGTCAGTAGACAGACTTGTGCATAGTTTAAACTCAGTGCTCAAAACGACACTCGACATGATTGCACCACCTGTGTTGAAACCGCGCTCCCCCAAATCGCAGTCACCTTGGTTCAATGATTACCTGCGTGACCTCAAGCATAAAGCAAGAGGTCTAGAACGGAAATGGTGTCGTTCAAAATTAGAAGTATTCCACCTTGCGTGGCGTGATGCTATCTTAGACTGTTGTGTGGGCCGCCAGAAGAGGAGGTACTGCTGGCCCACCACCAAAGGGCGCCCTGCCTGAAGTGCGGGCTTCAGGCACGAGAGAGCGCTGCCGCCACGGACACAGCCGGGAGTGACAGCTGTCACTCATTAACTCCTGACAGCTGTCACTCATTCTTCATCATCGCACTCCATAAAACCCAGACGTCATCTCCACCTCATCGCCGAGATATCGTACTTCGTTGGAGGTAATATCCTCAGCCTTTGTGGTATTTTCTGAATCTGTCTATTGTGAGTGTTTGCAGGAGTACCGGTCCTTCGTTTGTGGAGGCTGTGCAGGACGACACTCTTTTTCCTCTGAGGGATCGCTGCAACACATATTGAGTACCAGTAGATTCAGTAGATTCTCACAAATCCAACAAGACTAAGCATTCATGATATGCACACTCTTAAGGCTATGAAATTGGGCTATTAGTCAAAAAAGTAGAAAAGGGGGTGTTCACAATAATAGTAGCATCTGCTGTTGACACTACAAACTCAAAACTACAGTATTATGTTCAAACTGCTTTTTTAGCAATCCTGTGAATCACTAAACTAGTATTCAGTTGTATAACCACAGTTTTTCATGATTTCTTTACATCTGCGAGGCATTAATTTTGTTGGTTTGGAACCAAGATTTTGCTCATATACTAGTGTGCTTGGGGTCATTGTCTTGTTGAAACACCCATTTCAAGGGCGTGTCCTCTTCTGCATAAGGCAACATGACCTCTTCAAGTATTGTGACATATGCAAACTGATCCATGATAACAGGTATGCAATATATAGGCCCAACACCATAGTAGGAGAAACATGCCCATATCATGATGCTTGCACCACCATGCTTCACTGTCTTCACTGTGAACTGTGGCTTGAATTCAGAGTTTGGGGGTCGTCTCACAAACTGTCTGCGGCCTTTGGACCCAAAAAAGAACAATTTTACTCTCATCAGTCCACAAAATATTCCTTCACTAACTCTTTAGGCCAGTTGATGTGTTCTTTGGCAAATTGTAACCTCTTCTGCACATGTCTTTTATTTAACAGAGGGACGTTGCGGGGGTTTCTTGCAAATAAATTAGCGTCACACAGGTGTCTTCTAACTGTCACAGCACTTACAGGTAACTCCAGACTGTCTTTGATCATCCTGGAGCTGATCAATGGGTGAGCCTTAACCATTCTGGTTATTCTTCTGTCCATTTTGATGGTTGTTTTCCATTTTTCTTCCACTCGTCTGTTTTTTTTTTTTTTTGTCCATTTTAAAGCATTGGAGATCATTGTAGATGAACAGCCTATAATTTTTTTGCACTTGCGTATAGGTTTTCCCCTCTCCAATCAACTTTTTAATCAAACTACGCTGTTCTTCTGAACAATGTCTTGAACGTCCCATTTTCCTCAGACTTTCAAAGAGAAAAGCATGTTCAACAGGTGACACCTGATTCACACCTGTTTGTTCCACAAAATTGACGAACTCACTGACTGAATTTCAAATTTCAAATTTATTAATTTATATAGCGCCAATTCACGATAAAATTGTCTCAAGGCGCTTCACACAAAAAACAATAAAAAAAATTTAAAACACAATAAAAAAATAAAAAAAATAACCATAAAAGAAAGACAACCATAAAAGAATACAAGAATAAAAACACTTCATAATACTAATGATAAAACAGAGAAAACAAATGAGTCTTTAAACGTGACTTAAAAATCTCCACGTATCCGACTGCCGAATGTGTGCTGGGAGATCGTTCCACAGAGCTGGGGCACAGTAGGAGAAAGCTCTGTGACCGGCAGACTTTTTATTCACCCTTGGAACACACAGAAGTCCTGCACCCTGAGAACGCAGGGCCCGAGCTGGTACATAAGGGCTTACCAGGCCAGCCACATAGGGAGGTGCAAGTCCATAAACGATTTTATAAACTAATAACGGTACTTTAAAATCCGATCTTGCAGGAACAGGAAGCCAGTGCAGGGACACCAAAACGGGTTTAATGTGGTCAAACTTTCTGCTTTGTGTCAAGAGTCTGGCAGCAGCGTTTTGAACCAGTTGAAGACCCCTAATCCTGGACTGCGGTAAGCCAGTAAACAGAGCATTACAATAGTCCAATCTAGAAGAGACAAATGCATGAATCAAAGTCTCAGCATCAGCCATAGACAGGATGGGACGAATCTTCGCTATATTTTGCAAATGGAAGAAAGCAGTCCTCGTAATGTCTCTAATGTGGAGATCAAAGGACAACGTAGGATCAAAAATTACTACAAGGTTCCTCACTTTATACGTATGATGTATAACACACGGACCTAAGCTAAGTGCTAGCTGATAAAATTTATGCCGATACCTCGCTGGACCAAGAACCATAACTTCAGTCTTATCAGAATTTAAAAGTAGGAAGTTATTAGACATCCAACTTCTTACTGATGCAAGGCAATCTTTCAAAGATTTTATGTGAGTTGGATTACCAGCAGTTATTGGCATGTACAATTGAGTGTCATCAGCATAGCAATGAAAGGAAATCCCAAAGTGCCGCAGTATATTCCCAAGAGGTGCTGCATAAAGGGAAAAAAGCAGGGGGCCTAAAACGGATCCCTGAGGAACCCCAAACTTCATGTCCCTACAATCAGAGGAGATGCCATTACACAATACGCAGTAAGAGAGACTGGACAGGTATGATGTCAACCAGGCAAGAGCAGTTCCAGTAATCCCAAAGTGATTTTCCAGCCTATTGAATAAAATATGATGATCCACAGTATCAAACGCAGCACTAAGAGCCAGCAGCACCAAGACTGTAGTGGTATCTGAGTCCATTGCTCTCAAAAGGTCATTCACTCCTTTAGTAAGTGCTGTCTCTGCGGAGTGATATTTTCTAAAAGCAGACTGCAGTGGCTCAAAAAGATTATTCTCAGTGAGGTAGTCCACGAGCTGTCGTGACACCACTTTTTCCAGGATTTTAGGACAAAATGATAGATTAGATATCGGTCTATAATTCTTCAATACACTAGGGTCGAGATTGGATTTCTTAAGTAATGGTTTGATCGCTGCAGACTTGAAACATTTAGGAACAGATCCAGAATTTAATGAGAGATTTATAATTTCCAGCACAGTCGGTCCAAGAATGGGCCACAGGTCCTTAAATAGTTTTGTTGGTATAGGATCAAGTAAACAAGGTGTACTTTTTGTAGACGTCATGAGCTTTGTCAGCGCGCCAAGCGAGATACCATCAAAATCTGTAAATCTGGGTAACACCTCAGTGGGCGCATCCACCTCCATAGCAGCATACAGTGGTTGGACCAAAGCCTGCTGAGATATGCTCAACCTAATATCCTCAATTTTCTTCTCAAAATAGTCCAAGAAATCCTGTGCTGAAAAGGGAGAGTGAATAACAGGTGGCTGTCCATGAATGAGAAATGCCACAGTTTCAAACAAAACCTTTGAGTTATGCTTGTTTTTATTGATCAAATCAGAATAATAGGCACGCTTTGTAGCCAGTAGTGCATGCTTATAATCTAAGACAGCATCACGCCATGCAAAGTGGAACACCTCTCGTTTGGAACTACGCCATTTCCATTCCAACCCTCTAGCCTTCTGCCTAAGGTCACGGAAATAACTGTTGAACCAAGGTGTCTGTGCCTTGGGAAGGCATGGCCTTAATGGAGGAGGCGCAGTCTTATCGAGTGTGGTTTTTAGCACTAAATTCAGGCTATCCGCAAGGCTGTCTACCGACTGAAAATTCACCAAGCTTGAAGTCAAGATTTCTGGTAGTCTCGCTTTGAGTTCAGTCAAAGTTGAAGGTTTAATACGTTGCCGCAATCATAGGCAAGGTTGTTGCTCCACTAAACGAGGCAGCGTAATTGTAAACCTAATAAGCGAGTGGTCAGAGACCGCCGATGCAAGAGGCAGGATGTCGATATTTGTGACAGCAAGGCCACGTGCAAGAACCAAATCCAGAGTATTACCACTGATATGCGTTGAACCATGAATGAACTGCCGAAATTCTAGTGCATCCATGATTTCCATAAATGATTTACCAAGGGGATCAGAGGGCTTATTTATATGAATGTTAAAGTCACCAATAATCAAAATGTTGTCTACACTAGTTGAAAGACTAGAGATGAACGCGCCAAATTCATCTAAAAAATCAGAGCATGGGCCAGGAGGCCTGTAGACAGTGACAATATAACATAGCTGATTTCCAGTTTTATGACCTTGACAGTACTTAGCATCATGGGCATAACGGACAATCAGATACTCAAATGAATTATATTTATGACCCCCAACAGTTACTAAAGTAAACCTGGATTTATAAATAAAAGCAACACCCCCACCTTTCCTCACATCACGTGAAACGTGACAAAGTGTACGCAGGTGGTCAGGCCTCATTCAGAGGAAGGACAGCTGTGGATTTAAGAAAGGTTTCGCATATCCAGGCGATGATCCACAATTAAGTCATTCACCAGCAATGACTTCAGAGACAATGATCTGATGTTAATGAGACCCAAACTAAGGATCTCGGTGGGATCAACAGATTTTAATGAAGTCATGTGGACGTTCTGCTCCTCAGCAACCAGTGACGCAGCATGTTTCAGCGGCCGGAGGAGCTCAGGTGAAACGCCGCGTCTGCGAGCCCGCCGACGACAGCACCGGCATAAAAACTCCGCAGCCCAGTGAAAGCAGCAGCAGGAAGCTGCGGCACAAACGGGCACAGCTTTAGCGGAGCCGGTCCGGTCATCGGAGAGGACAGTCCAGGAACAACAAGACGAATCCAGCAGCCTCTCATGCACAGCACGTGCTCCCATGCCCAAAAATATCGTCCATCCCACAGGAGGCAAGGATCAGACCCTCTAGTGAAGGCTGAGGTAAAACTTACTTCTACTTACTCTTTATTTCACTGATGCACCGCTCCGCTTTCCGCGCCTTCTAAAGCGCCTGCTCCGGAGAAGAGCGCAAGGAAAATGGAGCAGGTGGAGCTGGACCTCCACGAGCACAGGTGGCAGAGCAGGGCAGGGCCCTCCCAGCCCGGACCCAGACGACAGCAGCGGCTCATAAAGAGCATTAATGTCCAAGAGAGACTGACGATTATACACAAGCAAGGCAGAGGTGTCCCGGCAGAACACACAGAGCAAGTGTTATCTTCACATGCCTTAACTAAAGCACTCCCTCTGCTGAATCACCTCTAAATTATTTACACGTTATTCACTTTGCGTGTTTTTAGGAATCCGCTAGCTTAGCGCAGCTACTAGCTCTTAGCCGGTTTAGCATGGCGGCTTCTCCTGTCTCTCCCGCACTTTTCTGCTCTGGGTGTGAAATGTTTAGTTATTCCTCGGCCTCCTTTAGCAGTAATGGTACTTGTAATAAGTGTAGCTTATTCGTAGCTTTGGAGGCCAGGCTGGGCGAATTGGAGACTTGGCTCCGCACCGTGGAAAATTCTACAGCTAGCCAGGCCCCTGTAGTCGGTGCGGACCAAGGTAGCTTAGCCGCCGTTAGTTTCCCTCTGGCAGATCCCGAGCAGCCGGGAAAGCAGGCCGACTGGGTGACTGTGAGGAGGAAGCGTAATTCTAAACAGAAGCCCCCTGTACACCGCCAACCCGTTCACATTTCTAACCGTTTTTCCCCACTCGACAACACACCCGCCGAGGAACAAACTCTGGTTATTGGCGACTCTGTTTTGAGAAATGTGAAGTTAGCGACACCAGCAACCATAGTCAATTGTCTTCCGGGGGCCAGAGCAGGTGACATTGAAGGAAATTTGAAACTGCTGGCTAAGGCTAAGTGTAAATTTGGTAAGATTGTAATTCACGTCGGCAGTAATGACACCCGGTTACGCCAATCGGAGGTCACTAAAATTAACATTGAATCGGTGTGTAACTTTGCAAAAACAATGTCGGACTCTGTAGTTTTCTCTGGGCCCCTCCCCAATCGGACCGGGAGTGACATGTTTAGCCGCATGTTCTCCTTGAATTGCTGGCTGTCTGAGTGGTGTCCAAAAAATGAGGTGGGCTTCATAGATAATTGGCAAAGCTTCTGGGGAAAACCTGGTCTTGTTAGGAGAGACGGCATCCATCCCACTTTGGATGGAGCAGCTCTCATTTCTAGAAATCTGGCCAATTTTCTTAAATCCTCCAAACCGTGACTATCCAGGGTTGGGACCAGGAAGCAGAGTTGTAGTCTTACACACCTCTCTGCAGCTTCTCTCCCCCTGCCATCCCCTCATTGCCCCATCCACGTAGAGACGGTGCCTGCTCCCAGACTACCAATAACCAGCAAAAATCTATTTAAGCATAAAAATTCAAAAAGAAAAAATAATATAGCACTTTCAACTGCACCACAGACTAAAACAGTTAAATGTGGTCTATTAAACATTAGGTCTCTCTCTTCTAAGTCCCTGTTAGTAAATGATATAATAATTGATCAACATATTGATTTATTCTGCCTTACAGAAACCTGGTTACAGCAGGATGAATATGTTAGTTTAAATGAGTCAACACCCCCGAGTCACACTAACTGCCAGAACGCTCGTAGCACGGGCCGAGGCGGAGGATTAGCAGCAATCTTCCATTCCAGCTTATTAATTAATCAAAAACCCAGACAGAGCTTTAATTCATTTGAAAGCTTGACTCTTAGTCTTGTCCATCCAAATTGGAAGTCCCAAAAAACAGTTTTATTTGTTGTTATCTATCGTCCTCCTGGTCATTACTGCGAGTTTCTCTGTGAATTTTCAGAACTTTTGTCTGACTTAGTGCTTAGCTCAGATAAGATAATTATAGTGGGCAATTTTAACATCCACACAGATGCTGAGAATGACAGCCTCAACACTGCATTTAATCTATTATTAGACTCAATTGGCTTTGCTCAAAATGTAAATGAGTCCACCCACCACTTTAATCATATCTTAGATCTTGTTCTGACTTATGGTATGGAAATTGAAGACTTAACAGTATTCCCTGAAAACTCCCTTCTGTCTGATCATTTCTTAATAACATTTACATTTACTCTGATGGACTACCCAGCAGTGGGGAATAAGTTTCATTACACTATAAGTCTTTCAGAAAGCGCTGTAACTAGGTTTAAGAATATGTTTCCTTCTTTATGTTCCCTAATGCCATATACCAACACAGTGCAGAGTAGCTACCTAAACTCTGTAAGAGAGATAGAGTATCTCGTCAATAGTTTTACATCCTCATTGAAGACAACTTTGGATGCTGTAGCTCCACTGAAAAAGAGAGCTTTAAATCAGAAGTGCCTGACTCTGTGGTATAACTCACAAACTCGCAGCTTAAAGCAGATAACCCGTAAGTTGGAGAGGAAATGGCGTCTCACTAATTTAGAAGATCTTCACTTAGCCTGGAAAAAGTGTCTGTTGCTCTATAAAAAAAGCCCTCCGTAAAGCTAGGACATCTTACTACTCATCACTAATTGAAGAAAATAAGAACAACCCCAGGTTTCTTTTCAGCACTGTAGCCAGGCTGACAAAGAGTCAGAGCTCTATTGAGCCGAGTATTCCTTTAACTTTAACTAGTAATGACTTCATGACTTTGCTAATAAAATTTTAACTATTAGAGAAAAAATTACTCATAACCATCCCAAAGACGTATCGTTATCTTTGGCTGCTTTCAGTGATGCCGGTATTTGGTTAGACTCTTTCTCTCAGATTGTTCTGTCTGAGTTATTTTCATTAGTTACTTCATCCAAACCATCAACATGTCTATTAGACCCCATTCCTACCAGGCTGCTCAAGGAAGCCCTATCATTATTTAATGCTTCGATCTTAAATATGATCAATCTATCTTTATTAGTTGGCTATGTACCACAGGCTTTTAAGGTGGCAGTAATTAAACCATTACTTAAAAAGCCATCACTTGACCCAGCTATCTTAGCTAATTATAGGCCAATCTCCAACCTTCCTTTTCTCTCAAAAATTCTTGAAAAGGTAGTTGTAAAACAGCTAACTGATCATCTGCAGAGGAATGGTCTATTGAAGAGTTTCAGTCAGGTTTTAGAATTCATCATAGTACAGAAACAGCATTAGTGAAGGTTACAAATGATCTTCTTATGGCCTCAGACAGTGGACTCATCTCTGTGCTTGTTCTGTTAGACCTCAGTGCTGCTTTTGATACTGTTGACCATAAAATTTTATTACAGAGATTAGAGCATGCCATAGGTATTAAAGGCACTGCGCTGCGGTGGTTTGAATCATATTTATCTAATAGATTACAATTTGTTCATGTAAATGGGGAATCTTCTTCAATCAATCAATCAATTTTTTTATATAGCGCCAAATCACAACAAACAGTTGCCCCAAGGCGCTTTATATTGTAAGGCAAGGCCATACAATAATTATGTAAAACCCCAACGGGGTAATCCCTATTAGAAATATTACTAGGACTGCTTTCTTCCACCTGCGAAATATAGCGAAGATTCATCCCAGCCTGTCTGTGGCTGATGCTGAGACCCTGATCCACGCGTTCATCTCTTCTAGATTGGACTACTGCAATGTTCTATTTTCTGGTTTACCCCAGTCTAGCATTACGGCTCTCCAATTGGTTCAAAATGCTGCAGCCAGACTTTTGACACGAAGCAGAAAGTTCGACCACATTACACCCATTTTTGCGTCTCTTCACTGGCTTCCTGTTCCAGTGAGATCAGATTTTAAGGTTCTGCTACTAACCTATAAAATTATTCATGGACTGGCACCTCCCTACCTAGCTGACCTAGTTAAACCTTACGTACCGGCCCGGGCTTTACATTCTCAGGGTGCAAGATTACTTTGTGTCCCTAGGGTAAATAAGAAGTCTGCGGGTCACAGAGCTTTCTCTTATTGTGCCCCTGTTCTGTGGAATGGTCTTCCTGCGTCAATAAAACAATCAGATTCTGTGGAGACTTTCAAGTCCAGACTTAAGACGCACTTATTTTCCCTTTCATATGGCTAGCATACTGGTACAGTTTTGTTTTACACTTTTTACTCTTTTAATTCATGTTATTAGGATTTGGAGCGGGCCGCGGCCTGAACTTCACCTAAATTCTGGGTCTTTTAGTGAAGCTTAGGGCTAGCGGCCGGTGATCATCTTAGTATTTCTTCTGTTTTTCTTGTTGATTAATGCTGGCAAATTATACAGTATTTTTTGTCTTTCTGATGCCTGATTCTGTTTTCTCTCTGTTTAAGGTGCAGCTCCATCCAGAGATGGGAGTTGTGTTTGTGTTGGCGACCCTCCTGTCCTGTGCACCAACAGCAATTCTTGTATATTCGTCCGTGAATTGTTCTGTGAATTATTTCTGTAATTTATGTTTGTAGCATGGCCCAAGCAGAGGGTCACCCCTTTGAGTCTGGTCTGCTTGAGGTTTCTTCCTCAGAGGGAGTTGTTCCTTACCACTGCTGCTCTGGGGGTTGGTAAGGTTAGACCTTACCTGTGTGAAGCGCCTTGAGGCAACACTGTTGTGATTTGGCGCTATATAAAGGAAAATAAATTGAAATTGAATTGAAAATGATTTTCACAGGTGTTGAAATACTTATTTGCAGCAGTAACATACAAATAAATTATTAAAAAAAAAAAAAAAAAAATCACACATTGTGATTTCCGGATTTTTTTTTTTTTTAGATTATGTCTCTCACAGTGAAAATTTCAGACCCCTCCATGATTTCTAAATGGGAGAACTTGCAAAATCGCAGGGTGTTCAAATACTTATTTTCCTCACTGTATGATATCATAAGTGGATTTCCTCAATGGTCTGGGTATGAAAACTGGCCAAAGCCATGTCGGAAATGTTTTTCTGATAAGATTCTTAGCTTGACATGGTTGGTTTGCCTTTCTGAGCTAGAGTAAAAGTTACACTACAATCAAATTTTAGTAAAAAAAAAAACTAAAAAATATAACTAAGAACAATTTCACCTGCATGATTCTGTAATTTAAAAATCGAGGTCATGCACTCATTACATCATGTTGTAATTTTAGCTTGCTGAGGAACAAACTAGGAGGTAGGAGCGGCAGCCTCAGCAGACATCACAGTACACGTGCAACAAATGCAGCAGAGATTGTCACTCGCACATTGGACTGATAAGTCATTCTCGCAGGTGCGGGATAGAAGCAAAAGACAAATAATTTGTGTATATTTGTATTGTCAATTGTGTCGGTAGCATGGCCCAAGCAGAGGGTCACCCCTTTGAGTCTGGTCTGCTTGAGGTTTCTACCTCAAATCATCAGAGGGAGTTTTTCCTTACCACTGGTGCCTGTGTGCTTGCTTTAGGGGTTGGTAAGGTTAGACCTTACTTGCAGCAGCTTTGTTGTGATTTGGCACTATATAAATGAAATAAATTAAAATTGAATCGATAAAGTGTACAAAAAAAAAAAACCCAAACAAAAAAGCATTAAACAAACAACATTACACCACTGTCCCACAGATGGCAGGAGGGGGAGGAATTTACTTTGTCTGCTTTTCACTCTGGGTAGCCAAAGCCGATCAAGTATGTATCCACATATTGATTTGGCTGAAGTTTACATCAGATTCCCCTCCTGTTACAACTCCAGATGTAGATGGATAATGGGTTACAGGTGGCTTTAAGCCAAGGACCTTCTTTTTCAAGGTGGATTGATCAAATCAAATCAATTTTATTTATATAGCGCCAAATCACAACAAACAGTTGCCCCAAGGCGCTTTATATTGTAAGGCAAAAGCCATACAATAATTACAGAAAAACCCCAACGGTCAAAACAACGCCCTATGAGCAAGCACTTGGCGACAGTGGGAAGGAAAAACTCCCTTTTAACAGGAAGAAACCTCCAGCAGAACCAGGCTCAGGGAGGGGCAGTCTTCTGCTGGGACTGGTTGGGGCTGAGGGGAGAGAATCAGGAAAAAGACATGCTGTGGAAGGGAGCAGAGATCAATCACTAATGATTAAATGCAGAGTGGTGCATACAGAGCAAAAAGAGAAAGAAACACTCAGTGCATCATGGGAACCCCCCAGCAGTCTAAGTCTATAGCAGCATAACTAAGGGATGGTTCAGGGTCACCTGATCCAGCCCTAACTATAAGCTTTAGCATAAAGGAAAGTTTTAAGCCTAATCTTAAAAGTAGAGAGGGTGTCTGTCTCCCTGATCCGAATTGGGAGCTGGTTCCACAGGAGAGGAGCCTGAAAGCTGAAGGCTCTGCCTCCCATTCTACTCTTAAAAAACCTAGGAACTACAAGTAAACCTGCAGTCTGAGAGCGAAGCGCTCTATTGGGGTGATATGGTACTATGAGGTCCCTAAGATAAGATGGGACCTGATTATTCAAAACCTTATAAGTAAGAAGAAGAATTTTAAATTCTATTCTAGAATTAACAGGAAGCCAAGGAAGAGAGGCCAATATGGGTGAAATATGCACTCTCCTTCTAGTCCCCGTCAGTACTCTAGCTGCAGCATTTTGAATTAACTGAAGGCTTTTCAGGGAACTTTTAGGACAACCTGATAAAACTGAATTACAATAGTCCAGCCTAGAGGACATAAATGCATGAATTAGTTTTTCAGCATCACTCTGAGACAAGACCTTTCGAATTTTAGAGATATTGCGCAAATGCAAAAAGCAGTCCTACATATTTGCTTAATATGTGCATTGAAGGACATATCCTGATCAAAAATGACTCCAAGATTTCTCACAGTACTACTAGAGGTGAGGGTAATGGCATCCAGAGTAAGGATCTGATTAGACACCATGTTTCTAAGATTTGTGGGGCCAAGTCCAATAACTTCAGTTTTATCTGAATTTAAAAGCAGGAAATTAGAGGTCATCCATGTCTTTATGTCTGTAAGACATTCCTGCAGTTTAACTAATTGGTGTGTGTCCTCTGGCTTCATGGATAGATAAAGCTGGGTATCATCTGCGTAACAATGAAAATTTAAGCAATGCTTTCTAATAATACTGCCTAAGGGAAGCATGTATAAAGTGAATAAAATTGGTCCTAGCACAGAACCTTGTGGAACTCCATAATTAACCTTAGTCTGTGAAGAAGGCTCCCCATTTACATGAACAAATTGTAATCTATTAGATAATTATGATTCAAACCACCGCAGCGCAGTGCCTTTAATACCTATGGCATGCTCTAATCTCTGTAATAAAATTTTATGGTCAACAGTATCAAAAGCAGCACTGAGGTCTAACAGGACAAGCACAGAGATGAGTCCACTGTCTGAGGCCATAAGAAGATCATTTGTAACCTTCACTAATGCTGTTTCTGTACTATGATGAATTCTGAAACTCTTCAAATAGACCATTCCTCTGCAGATGATCAGTTAGCTGTTTTACAACTACCCTTTCAAGAATTTTTGAGAGAAAAGGAAGGTTGGAGATTGGCCTATAATTAGCTAAGATAGCTGGGTCAAGTGATGGCTTTTTAAGTAATGGTTTAATTGCTGCCACCTTAAAAGCCTGTGGTACATAGCCAACTAATAAAGATAGATTGATCATATTTAAGATTGAAGCATTAATTAATGGTAGGGCTTCCTTGAGCAGCCTGGTAGGAATGGGGTCTAATAGACATGTTGATGGTTTGGAGGAAGTAACTAATGAAAATAACTCAGACAGAACAATCGGAGAGAAAGAGTCTAATCAAATACCAGCATTACTGAAAGCAGCCAAAGATAATGATATGTCTTTGGGATGGTTATGAGTAATTTTTTCTCTAATAGTTAAAATTTTATTAGCAAAGAAAGTCATGAAGTCATTACTAAGTCATTACTTGATTCAATATGTCTTTGCATATTTGTTCCCTCAAGCCTTAAATTAGGTTGAATTAGGAGGTTAGGTTCCAGTCAGTCATGTCCAACAGTGTGGGAGCAAACTTGGTAAAGTAATGCCCTCTCGTAGCCTTACACCCACACATAGTGGTCCTCCAGCTGACTGAGGTCAGTCTTCTGTGTCTGAAACCTGCTTGTCTCCTTCTTTCCCCTTTCTACTGCATCTTCTGTCACACCAATCACCTGTGTGCCCTCCCTCACCACATCCATAAATCTCCTCTTTGGCCACTGTCTTCTCCTCCTGCCTCGTGACTCCATCCTCAGCATCCTTCTCCCTATATACCCTGGATTTTTCCTCTGCACTCTAAAGCCTAAGTCAAACAGAGATGAGACTGTCAGCAATTTCGGACTGTTGCAGGACTCTGTGGTAACCCCCTGGAGAATATCGTCCCGGACTTTGTGGGGAGAAAAAAAAAAGTTACATGTAAAAGACTCATTTGCTAAAGACACTGATGCACACATAAACACAATGGTGACAACATTGTTGTGGAATGGACAGGTGTATGTGTATCTGAACTTATACGACCTCCTTCCTTTTTACTGTCACAAGAGCTGTCTATCGTGCTGAACTGTGGTTCTTTTTATCAAAGAGAACGGACGACGTGAGAACATGACTGTCTGCAGCAGACTTAGCAACAAACAGTTTTGCTGTGTGACCTAAATGTAAATTTGTTTAGTCAACATGAAGAATTTGCATTACTGTTACTTAATTGCCATGGTTCAGGCAACTAGATTTGTAATGGTAAATGTAAAAAAAAAAATAAAAAAAATAAAACCCCTTGGCTGCTTCCTTGTTTGCGCTCGGGGTCACCACAGCAAATCAGGGGTGGAACTGCATGTTCAATTGGGACAGGTTTTACACCAGTTGCCCTTCCTGACGCAACTCCACATTATATGGAGAAATGTGGCAGCGGTGGGGTTTGAACCCGGAACCTTCCACACTGAAACTAAGTACACAAACTACTTGGCCACCACTCCTGCCCTTTAAGGGTAAATGTAATACACTGATGTAATTTTATTGGGCCATTTAAACGTGTTTGATCTGATTATGAGTTACTTATTTTAATAGGGTTGTTACAACTACTTTTTAAAATAATACAATTACATGTCAACTTAACTTTGCTTTGTTGGCTCAGCACAATTTATACATGTAACTGTGTTATTTTAAAAAGTAGTTGTAACTACCCTATTAAGTTAAGTAACTCATAATCATATCAAACAAGTTAAAACCTGTGCCAATTCAACATGCAGATGCACCTTGGATTTGCTGTGGTGACCCCAAGTTCAAACAAGGAGCAAGCCGAAGGGAATAACTTTCTTGTTACGTTACCCTTATGGATCTAGTTGGCCTGAACCATGGTAATTAAGTAACACTAATGCAAAATTCATCATGTTCACCCAACAATTTACATTTAGGTATTCATAAAATATTTTCTGGCTAAGTTAATGCATTTTACTTTGGTGGAAATACTTTCCATAATTTTATTGTGTTCACTGAGCAAGTTATTTTTTTGAGTGTTTAGCTGGTCTATTTATCATTTTGTAAACTTTCCCTTTCACTCTACCACAAGTCACTCCTTCCACTCTTCTACACCAACTCCACCCTGCCTGCTTGTTTTTCTTCACCTCTACCACACTCTCCATTACTTTGAACAGTTGATCCCAAGTATTTAAACTCATCCAATTTCATAACCTACTCTTTCAACTTCACTATGCCATTGTGTTTCCTCTCATTCACACAAATGTACTCCATCCTGCTCCTGCTGACTTTCATTCCACTTCTCTCCAGAGCATATCTCTACCTCTCCAACTCCATTGCTTCCACTACCTTTTAGAATCCACTAACTTCAATTCATACTTCTAAACAGCCAGTTCTTTCTGGTCAATTAAAAAGATGAAACATTTCCCATATGTATAGGAAAATTGGGATGAATAGCTAAAATGTGTGCCACAAAACATGCTTTACCCAGAGTCTGTGCACAAACTTCATCAAGTTTTCTCCACCACAGAAGTGTGTTTGACACAAAAGTTTGACTAGCACTTCCTGTGTATAGTACCTCCCTGCTGAGTCAGTTTTACCGTTAGTTAATTTGTGTTGGAAGTGGTAAAAGTGCTTCACGTCTTGTTAATTTGGTTTTACTTTTTACATTTTTGTTTCCAAAATGTAAATTTGTTTTTAGGTTTTGGGATTTGGTTTTCTAACCTGTGAATTTGCTAAGGTTGGTAAGGTTAGACCTTACTTGTGGCAGCTTTGTTGTGATTGGGCACTATGAATGAAATGAATTAAAATTGAATTGAAAAGTGTGAAAAAGCAAAGACAAATGAAAAAGCAAAAAACAAACTGGACGCTAAACCATTGTCTCCCGCAGATGGATGGATGCCAGGAAGAAATTTGGACATTTGTTTTTACTTTTGTAAATTTTTTTTCTAATATGTAAATTTGGTTTGGTTGGTTTGGTACTTTATTATTATGTTTCTCTAAATCCACAAACTTTCATTTGTCAATTGATTTAACTGGAAATCCTTGTCTTTCGTAGCATTTCACTTGTTTTTTTTTTTTTCTTGTATTATTTCATTGAAGGAAACAATGTGCACAAGGCAAAGAAACTGGAAAATCAACGTTGGCCATAGTTGCTCCGTGTGACGCATTGCCTTAACCGATCAGGTGTCATTCTTACAATGCGGCACTGATCACAACTACTAGAAAACTTTTATACTCACCAGAGAACATTGTCATTTTGATGAAAATGACTCGAACATGGTGTCTGCTATTTCTCTCAGGTTTGTACCATCTTCCTCCTGCTATCATATTTATATTTACAAATGTAGTTTGTTGATTGAAGATAGAAACTACTGTGTTGCTAGTTTTCAAATTATTGTTTCTTCCCAAACCAGAAAAAGAAATTAATATTACAAGTGATTTTTTTAATTAAATCAACTTGTAATTTAGTGCATTGAACTTAAATACTTTAAGTGTAACATTTATGTGAAGCAACTGATACTGCAAAAGAATTTAAGTTAAATGTACTTTCATTAAGATTTCATGAAACATTACTTTTTTTTTTTTTTTTTTAGGGCAACCACTTTCCTCATATTTTTAAGTAAACTCAATTTATCCTGGCTTACAGTGTTCTGTATTTCCACAGGATTCTTGTCCATCACTTTGGTATCTTCAAATTTTCATTTGATTGACATTTCAAAGACCTACAAAGAAGCAAAGAGCTTCTGCAGAGAGGCATACACTGATTTAGCAACAGTTCACAATTCATCAGATATGAATATTTTGATCGCTTTAGTTCTGGATACTAGAGCAAGAGCCTGGATAGGACTGGAATTTGGGAATGTATCAAAGTGGCATTGGTCCATGCCTGATCACAAAGTAGACTTCTTTAGTTGGAAAGAAGGAGAACCACAAAAATCTACTCAAGACGCTTGTGCAGCAATGGATCCAACTGGCAAATGGTTTGAAAGTGACTGCAATACCAAGAGAAAATTTGTTTGTCATGGTGAGTAAAATTACATTATTGCAGTGCAATGTGACTTCAGATTATACAAACTGAGAAAAAATATTACTGTGTGAGTAAAATATTAAATATTTGATCTTACAGGTAATGGTAGTGGTCCCATTTTCATTGCAAAGACCAATTCATGGAGGGATTCTCAGAATATTTGTAGAGACTTATCTTCTGACCTGGTTAGCATACACACAGCTGGAGAAAATGAGGCAGTGCACAATGTATCCCTGTTGGAAAATGTATGGATTGGCCTCTTCAAAGATCCGTGGAAGTGGTCTGATGGAAGCAGCTCATCGTTCCGTTACTGGAAACCCAACCAAACCTAATTATCTTAAAAATGACCATTGTGTTGCTGCCGTATTCAAAGATAAAGGGCAATGGAATGACTTGAAATGCAATGTCAAACAAAAACTTATTGTCATGGGGGTCAGTTGGTCTTTCTGTTTTGAATGGTAAGTACTTTTTCTAATTCAAAACCTGTCTCCTTGATATATTTATGCAGTATACAAATCAGCGATAACGTTGTCTTGTATAATGTATGCTCATTTATAACTCTTACAGCAATTAAATCAAAACCAACGTTAACAACCACCAAATGGGCAAAACCTCAACAAACCTTTACAACAGGACAAATGCAAACAAACCCGACAACCCAGCTGACCA
This sequence comes from Thalassophryne amazonica, assembly GCF_902500255.1. Classification (NCBI taxonomy): domain Eukaryota; kingdom Metazoa; phylum Chordata; class Actinopteri; order Batrachoidiformes; family Batrachoididae; genus Thalassophryne; species Thalassophryne amazonica. Next base: position 90,951,925 of record NC_047109.1, read on the forward strand.
ATGTGATCACCCCAACTCAACAATCAGCCACCAACCATGTAACCACCAAACCAGAAATAACCATCAATGAAGTGCCAACAGGAAAAACCACAGATACCGTGTCATTTCTCACTCAACCACCAAACCCAGTGATACATCTACACAAACAACAGTGTCTCAAATAACAACAGATGCCATTTCTTCATCAACGCCACCTTCAACCCAAATCACAACAGGTTCCTCACACACTCAAACTTTAATTCCAGGTACATTGTACAAATATTTTTAATTATGCTTTTGTTTATACTGTATAAACATGCAATATACAGTCAAGTCTATAAGCAGTTGGTCAGTGAAAGTTTTTGTAATTTTGCCTCTGTACACCACCACAATAGAGCAAAAATAAAACAATCAAGATCTGCCTGTAGTATCAACTCTCATCTTTAATTAATGGGGGTTGAACAAAAATATCAGATTAACCATTTAGGAATTAGGGATGGATGTATAGTTTCCCTCCATTTTCAGTGCCCATAAGTAATTGGATAAATGAAATATTAGGATAATTGTTCATACAAATCATCAGTTTTGCATGCAATTTTCCTCAGTCAAATCAGGGGTTGGACACATTTTCAAGTCACTGAATATGTTTTGTACTTCACTGACATCAATCAAAAGAAAAGACAAATGGTATGATACTTGTTGTTAAATCTGTCTGGAGTAAGCAGTGACTATATAAAAAGGATATGAGTGAAGGAAGCCACCAAGACACCCACAGAGCTTTGAAAGAAGTTACGTATAGGCTTCTTTGGCTGAGATTAGAGAAACTGTATACACAGACATACAAAACAGCATGTATCCATCCCCTAACTTGGCCGCATAAAAATAGCTGTAATAGTGATGATTTGTATTAAAATACAATCATTATGTTTAGTTTGACAAAGTCCTTATGGGCTCTGAACATGGAAGCAATATGTATCATACTGTCTGATATTCCAAAATGTTTTATGTAATCAATATTATAATAGCCAAGTGTGTACATGCATGTGTATGGCTTCAATCATAACGAATCTGGGGAGAGCTGACATTTGTGGTTTATGTATTTTGGGTCAAGGATGAACGCTGTGAAAACAGAAACTTGATAGGACAAATATTCTTTTGAGAAATTAGTGATTTAAGCTAACCAGTAATCAGTGGACATTGTGCTGCAATGCACCATGGGAATTTGGGGTTTTGAGGTTTTAAATGTTTTTATTGTGGTTCATGTTAGTTTAGCAGTTCTGTTAGTGTTATTGATTTAGTATGTTTTTGTTGTTCAATTGGTTTTAGTCAGTTTAGTTAAGTGTCATGTTGCTCTTAACATTAGTGAGTTAAATCTCATGTTGGTACCATGAGTGAAATGTGTAGTGCTTTTAATGTCTTCCACCACAGTCTCTGTTTGTCAAGTTAAAAAATTCTGGACTCACACTCCTTTCCAACTCATTATAGAAACTTTGCACAATTTATTACCACCCTTGAAAAATGTCAGCTAACTATTTTATAAACAGTACCCAATCTAGAGCCCGTGGATCCCCACGGGCAACACGCTAGTAGTTTTATTCAACCTCTTAAATTAAAGATGAAAGTATACACTTAAAGTACATCTTGATAGTTTACTTTCAGCTCCACTCCAAAATTATAGAAATAGTGTCATCATCCAAATACTTATGGATCTGACTGTAGAATCATATGACTATGTAACTACTTATTTCTTTCCTCTGTCCTCCAAAAGCAAAAGTGATACTAATCCAGGAAAACATGACATGGATTGAGGCTATGAATTACTGCAGGGAACACCATGCTGACCTGGTCTACATACCCAACAAAGATATTCAGGAGATGGTAGCTAAAATCGCAAAGAACGCAACGTCATCCTATATTTGGCTTGGTCTACGCTATGCCTGTACCTTTTAACTTTTGGTTTTGGATTAAGCCCACCGCTGGATGTTACCACAACTGGGCCCCAGGGCAAGGAACTGAAGTGGACTATGGCTGTGGTATCACTGGTGCCATAGAAGCCACTGGGAGGCAGCAGTGGGTCGGCTTGCCCGAAACAGAAAAACTCAATTTTATCTGCTCTGCCTGTGCTGAAATGGATGCAAAGGGATAGTGAAGAAAGATGTTGCACAATTCATCATGGTGTTCTGCACACGTCACAGTAGCACAAAGCCAGTGGACCTTTATCTCCTTTAATGTGAATTTCAGTAAGTTTTGCAACACCTTTGTCTGAATATATGAAGCAGAACTCTAACATCTAGTACTACATAGGATCACTCATGACTTTTGGTTTTGTGAGAAATACAGCTGCCGTTTTCTTTGATTGAAACTATCCATCCATCCATCCATTTTCTTCCGCTTTATCCGGAGTCGGGTTGCGGGGACAGCAGCTCAAGCAAAGCCGCCCAGACCTCCCGATCCACACACACCTCCCCCAGCTCCTCCGGGGGAACCCCAAGGCGTTCCCAAGCCAGCCGAGAGATGTAATCCTTCCAGCATGTCCTGGGTCTTCCCCGGGGCCTCCTCCCAATGGGACGTGCCCGGAACACCTCTCCAGCGAGGCGTCCAGGGGGCATCCGGAAAAGATGCCCGAGCCACCTCAACTGACTCCTTTCAACGTGGAGGAGCAGCGGCTCGACTTCGAGCTCCTCCCGAGTGACCGAGTTGCTCACCCTATCTCTAAGGGAGTGCCCAGCCACCCTGCGGTGGAAACTCATCTCGGCCGCTTGTACCCGCGATCTCGTTCTTTCAGTCATGAGCCAAATCTCATGACCATAGGTGAGGATCGGAACGTAGATTGATCGGTAAATCGAGAGCTTTGCCCCCCTACTCAGCTCTCTCTTCTCCACGACGCTCCGATACAGCGACCGCATCACTGCAGACGCTGCACCGATACATCTATCGATCTCACGCTCCATCCGTTCCCTCACATCGTGAACAAGACCCCGAGATACTTAAACTCCTCCACTTGAGGCATAGGACACTCCACCGACCTGAAGAGGGCAAAGCACCTTTTTCCAGTCGAGAACCATGGCCTCGGATTTGGAGGTGCTGATTTTCATCCCGGACAACCTCACACTCGGCTGCAAACCACCCAGTGCACGCTGAAGGTCCTGATTTGACGAAGCCAACAGAACCACATCGTCCGCAAACAGCAGAGACGAGATTCTGTGGTTCCCAAACCAGACCCCCTCTACACCCTGGCTGCGCCTAGAAATTCTGTCCATAAAAATAACGAGCAGAAATGATGACAAAGGGCAGCCCAGGCGGAGGCCAACGTGCACTGGAAACAGGTTTGACTTAATACCGGCAATGCGAACCAAGCTCCTGCTGCGGTCGTACAGGGACTGGATAGCCCTTAGCAAAGGACCCCCGGACCCCGTACTCCCGGAGCACTCCCCACAGGTGCCCCGAGGGACACGGTCAAACGCCTTCTCTAGATCCACAAAACACATCCTCCATAGCCTCCCCGAACTCCTCCCAGACCCGAGTTTTTGCCTCTGTGACCACACGGGCTGCGGCACGCCTGGCCTGCCGGTACCTGTCAGCTGCCTCTGGGGTCCCACCTACCAACAAAGATAAGTAGGACTCCTTCTTCAGCTTGACGGCATCCCTTACTTCCGGTGTCCACCACCGGGTTTGGGGATTGCCGCCGCGACAGGCACCAGAGACCTTGCGACCACAGCTATGAGCGGCCGCATCAACAATGGAGGTGGAGAACATGGTCCACTCGGACTCCATGTCTCCAACCTCCCCCGGAATCTGGGAGAAGCTCTCCCAGAGGTGGGAGTTGAAGACCTCCCTGACAGAGGGATACGCCAGTTGTTCCCAGCAGACCCTCACGATACGTTTGGGCCTGCCAGGTCTGACCGGCTTCCTCCCCTCCCAGCGGATCCAACTCGCCACCAGGTGGTGATTAGTCGACAGCTCTGCCCCTCTCTTTACTCGAGTGTCCGAGACATGTGGCCGAAGGTCAGATGATACGACTACAAAGTCGATCATCGACCTCCGGCTCAGGGTGTCCTGGTGCCACGTGCACTTATGGACACGCTTGTGCTCGAACATGGTGTTCGTGATGGACAAACTGTGACTAGCACAGAAGTCCAACAGCTGAACACCACTCGGGTTCAGATCGGGGAGGCCGTGCTTCCCGATCACCCCCCTCCAGGTCTCACTGTCGCCGCCCACGTGGGCGTTGAAATCCCCCAGGAGAACAATGGAGTCCCCAGTCGGAGCGCTATCTAGTACCCCTCCCAGGGACTCCAGGAAGGTCAGGTACTCTGCACTGCTGCTCAGCCCGTAGGCCAAGACAACGGTGAGAGACCTGTCCCTGACCCGAAGACGTAGGGACGCGACCCTCTCGTTCACCGGAGTGAACTCCAACACATGGCGACTGAGCTGGGGAGCAATAAGCAATGCAACCCCAGCTCTCCTCTCCGCCTCTCCCTGTGGGCAACGCCAGAAAAATGAAGCGTCCAGCCCCTCTCAAGGAATTGGGTACCAGAGCCCATGCTGTGCGTGGAGGTGAGCCCGACTATCTCTAGTCGGTATCTCTCAACCTCCCGCACAAGCTCAGGCTCCTTGCCCCCCAGCGAGGTGACATTCCATGTCCCAACAGCCAGGGGCTGTGAGCATGGACCGGGCCGCCGGGCCACGCGCCCTCGACCGCCACCCAGTCCTCTCTGCACCCAACCCCCATGGCCCCCTCTGCAGGTGGTGAACCCACAGGAGGGCGGGCCCACGTTGCTCCTTCGGGCTGAGCCCGGCCGGGCCCCATGATTGAAACTAAAATCCATGAAATATGAAAACCTCATGTAGAGCGTAGGCATGCACATTCACAATGCTGGGCAGCAAGACTAATACGAGAACACTGATCTGCATTGCTCCATTCACTGGAGGTTGATATTTGCATGTTGACCTCCTGGATCCAGCTCCAAGATTGTCTGCTAGTGACAGTTATCACACAAGGGTCATCATTTGACCTTAGCCCAAATTCTTGAAAAGTTTCAGCTATTCTGGGCTGTGCCAAAGAAGTGCATATTCATATTTTTTTCATGTTTACATATATTTTTGTGCTACTGTGAACACTGACTTCATGTACACTTCAGTGAAAACCACAAACTAATGTAACAAGATTTTTTACGGCTGACCACAACACATCTGGGATTGAAATAAAGCCACAGTGGGGCCCCAGAATAATTGTTTGGCCTCTACCAATTTGTCTGACAGCTGCTACGTTAGCCTGGATTAGTTCATTTGAGCCAAACAGGTATGAAAGCAGGTCATGTGATCTTGACCTGGTCACAAACGAATACAGTTTGTCACCAGACTCTCAGTGGTATGTGATGGTGCATAATACAGTTGTATGTAAAAGTGTGGGCACCCCTGATAATTTTCATGATTTTCTTTTATAAATCATTATAGTTGTCTGGATCAGAAATTTCAGTTAAATATATCACATAGCAGTATTTACAGAAAGTATCCAATAATTATTTAAACAAAATTAGGCGGGTGGACTGATGAAACTTTTGCATACAGCTCTATGTACTGATATAAGTCAAAAGATAATCTGTTATTAATGTGCCCCTATTCTACATCTTTTTAGCTATATATATATATATATATATATATATATATATATATATATTCGACCTGTTCAAAATGTCAAATGTTACAAAATCCTTTGGGCCACATGTTGTGCTGTTCTCATTCCACTAATAAAATAAAAGATCTGTGCCAAATTTGATTGTAATTGGACATTGTTTAGGGGTCCCCCACAAAGCAACATCCATCCAACCATCCATCCATTTTCTTCCGCTTTATCCGGAGTCGGGTCGCGGGGGCAGCAGCTCAAGCAAAGCCGCCCAGACCTCCCGATCCACACACACCTCCCCCAGCTCCTCTGGGGGAACCCCAAGGCGTACCTCCAGGTGGACACCGTTCGAAAAATTAATATGGCTTTCAGGGACGATTTTATGGGGATTAAACAGATTACGGGGTGTTACTGCCGCTTTAAGGACGGCCCACAACTGCTGAGAGCGTGGCACGCTCCCAGCCCCCATCGACAGGCTGACACCCCGCTGGAACAACCAGATCATTTCCAACGTGAAAGCTTTGTTGATCCGGGACCTCGTCTGACTTTCACAAAAAGGCAGAAGATGTGGACATCAGCACTTTTTCCGGCACATTCCACCGTTACAGGAGTTTTTTTCATGGAAAGAAAAGCGGAGGGACGCGCCACGGCTCCGTTCATTACGCGGGACAAAACCACCTCGGTATTGGTCTCACAGGACAGCTTTCAGGTGGATTTCAGACGGATTCCGGTTGCTTTCCAGTCGTGTGAATATCCGATTGTGATTGTGCATGAGCTGGACATGCCAGAACATGTCCCGTGAGGCTTCATCACAGCGTTGCTGCACCGCCCACCAATAGACCTCGTATACAAGATCAGTTAGAAAAGTATCCAGCCTTTTATTTTTTTCAAAAACCTGATGGATTTGAATCACGTGTGCTTGCATGAGCCAACCTTGAACCTTCATGCGCATGCATGATTTTTTTCACGCCTGTCGGTTGCGTCATTTGCTTGTAAGCAACCTTTGTGTGAGGATGGGTGGAGTCTCTCGTTGTTTTTTCTTTGCAAGGAAATGGCGGAACGACTGGAGCAGCGCGACTGCATCAAATTTTGCCAGAAACTGGGCGACAGCCAGGTGGAAATCATTCGGATTATTCAGACAGCTTTCGGTGACGATCCTATGGGCATCACACAGATTAAGGAGCGGTACAACCAGTTTAAAGGCGGCCGCACAACGGTGGAGAGCGCGCCGTGCTCCGGTTGGCCATCAACATGCTGAAATGACCAGATCATTTCCAAAGTGAACGCTGTGATGATGTGGGACCATCGTGTGACTATCCGAGAAATTGTGGAAGAGATGGACATCAGCACTTTTTCGGCACATTCCACTGTGACAGAAGATTTGAGCATGAAAAGAGTTGCAGCGAAATTCATCGGCACGAAGCTGATGGCGGAACAAAAGCGCCTCTGTGTTGAAGCCTCACAGGAGATGTTGTGACATGCTCATCTCGTCCACAATTTCTCGGATAGTCACACGACTGAAAAGCCACCGAAAGCCGTCTGAATCTTCCGAATGGTGGAAAGAGCTGGGCATGTCACAAGATGTCCTGTGAGACTTCAACACAGTGGCGCTTTTGTTCCGCCATCAGCTTCATGCCGATGAATTTCGCTGCAACTCTTTTCATGGCCAAATCTGTCTATATCTGGCCCTGCAACAGACTGGTGCTGATGTCCACCTCTTCCGCAATTTCTCGGATAGTCACACAGCGTTCACTTTGGAAATGATCCGGTCATTTCAGCATGTTGATGGCTGATAGGAGCGTGGCACGCTCTCCACCATTGTGCGGCCGTCTTTAAACCGGTTGTACGGCTCCTTAATCTGTGTGATGCCTATAGGATTGTCACCGAAAGCTGTCTGAATAATCCGAATGGTTTTCACCTGACTGTCACCCAGTTTCTGGCAAAAATTTGATGCAGTCGCACTGCTCCAGTCGTTCCGCCATTTCCTTGCAAAGAAAAAATGACGAGAGACTACACCCATCCTCACACAAAGGCTGCTTACAAGCAAATGACGCAACTGACAGGCGTGAAAAAAATCACGCATGCGCATGAAGGTTTAAGGTTGGCTCATGCAAGCACACGTGATTCAAATCCATCAGGTTTTTGAAAAAAATAAAAAGGTCGGCTACTTTTCTAACATACCTCGTATATATATACAGTGAGGAAAATAAGTATTTGAACACCCTGCGATTTTGCAAGTTCTCCCACTTAGAAGTCATGGAGGGGTCTGAAATTTTCATCTTAGGTGCATGTCCACTGTGAGAGACATAATCTAAAAAAAAAAAATCCGGAAATCACAATGTATGATTTTTTAATAATTTATTTGTATGTTACTGCTGTAAATAAGTGTTTGAACACTTGTGAAAATCAATGTTAATATTTGGTACAATAGCCTTTGTTTGCAATTACAGAGGTCAAATGTTTCCTGTAGTTTTTCACCAGGTTTGCACACACTGCAGCAGAGATTTCTTCTTTAGATCTTTCATGTTTGGAGTTTCAGCTCCCTCCAAAGATTTTCTATTGAGTTCAGGTCTGGAGACTGGCCAGGCCACTCCAGAACCTTGAAATGCTTCTTACGGAGCCCCTCCTTAGTTGTCCTGTCTGTGTGTTTGGGGTCATTGTCATGCTGGAAGACCCAGCCATGACCCATCTTCAGTGCTCTTACTGAGGGAAGGAGGTCATTTGCCAAAATCTCGCAATATATGATCTCATTCATTCTCCCTTCAATACGGTGCAGTCGTCCTGTCTCCTTTGCAGAAGAGCACCCCCAGAGTATGCTGTTTCCACCCCCATGCTTCACGGTTGGGATGGTTTTCTTGGGGTTGTTCTCATCCTCTAAACATGGTAAGTGGAGTTGATTCCAAAAAGCTCTATTCTGGTCTCATCTGACCACATGACCTCCTCCCATGCCTCCTCTGGATCATCCAGATGGTCACTGGTGAACTTTTGAGTGTGTGAACTGGTGTCTTTTATACAGGTAACAAGTTCAAACAGGTGCAATTAATACAGGTAAAGAGTGCAGAACAAGAGGGCTTCTTAAAGAAAAATTAACAGGTCTGTGTGAGCCAGAATTCTTAGATTATGTCTCTCACATTGGAGGTGCACCTAAGATGAAAATTTCAGACCCCTCCATGATTTCATATATATATATATATATATATATATATATATATATATATATATATATATATATATATATATATATATATATATATATACGAGGGCTGTCAATAAAGTAGCGGTCCTTTTTATTTTTTTCAAAAACTATATGGATTTCATTCATATGTTTTTACGTCAGACATGCTTGAACCCTCGTGCGCATGCGTGAGTTTTTCCACGCCTGTCGGTGACGTCATTCGCCTGTGAGCACTCCTTGTGGGAGGAGTCGTCCAGCCCCTCATCGGAATTCCTTTGTCTGAGAAGTTGCTGAGAGACTGGCGCGTTGTTTGATCAAAATTTTTTCTAAACCTGTGAGACACATCGAAGTGGACACGGTTTGAAAAATTAAGCTGGTTTTCAGTGAAAATTTTAACAGCTGATGAGAGATTTTGAGGTGATTCTGTCGCTTTAAGGACTTCCCACGGTGCGAGACGTCGCTCAGCGCTCTCAGCCGCCGTCGTCAGCCTGTTCAAGCTGAAAACCTCCACATTTCAGGTTCTATTGATCCAGGACGTCGTGAGAGAACAGAGAAGTTTCAGAAGAAGTCGGTTTCAGCATTTTATCCGGATATTCCACTGTTAAAGGAGATTTTATTTAATGAAAGACATGCGGACGGGTCCGCGCGTCGGAACGCAGCCGACGCAGTGCGGTGGCACAGGAAAAACACCTCCGTGTTGATAACCATTTGTAAAATCCAGGCGGCTTTTGATGGCTTTCAGTGGAGTGAGTATATGAGAAATTGTTTAACAGCAGGACATGTTCCAACTTGTCCTTAAGGCTTTCAACAGAGGTGTTTTTCCTGTGGCGGAGCGTCGCAGCGGCTGCGTCCCGACGCGCGGACCCGTCCGCACGTCTTTCATTAAAAAAAATCTCCTTTAACAGTGGAATATCCGGATAAAATGCTGAAACCGACTTCTTCTGAAACTTCTCTGTTCTCTCACGACGTCCTGGATCAATAGAACCTGAAATGTGGAGGTTTTAAGCTTGAAACAGGCTGATGACGCCGCCTGAGAGCGCTGAGCGATGTCTTGCACCGTGAAAAGTCCTTAAAGCGACAGAATCACCTCAAAATCTCTCATCAGCCGTTAAAATTTTCACTAAAAACCAGCTTAATTTTTTGAACCGTGTCCACTTCGATGTGTCTCACAGGTTTAGAAAAAATTTTGATCAAACAAAGCGCCAGTCTCTCAGCAACTTCTCAGACAAAGGAATTCCGACGAGGGGCTGGACGACTCCTCCCACAAGGAGTGCTCACAGGCGAATGACATCACCGACAGGCGTGGAAAAACTCACGCATGCGCACGAGGGTTCAAGCATGTCTGACGTAAAAACATATGAATGAAATCCATATAGTTTTTGAAAAAAATAAAAAGGACCGTTACTTTATTGACAGCCCTCGTATATATATATATATATATATATATATATATATGTGTGTGTGTGTGTGTGTGACAGATCCACCATGCAGTACTAAACTGTTTGTTTCTTAATAACTGTTGTAAAGAAAGCCATGTAAGTAATTTTCATGTATTCACCTCCTGACTTCTCTGAAGACAACTGGCTGTATAAGTGATGAGTTACTTGTGTTACATTAAAGGGTACAATTATTTATTCACTTATTCACTTCATATTACCTGTGACTTTAAAGGGCATCATTTCAGAAATTTTTCAAAACTGTAAATTGTGCTTGTCAAGAGAAATTGCTGTCACTCTGTCTATCCTTCCATCAGTCCGTACGCACGGCAGAACCTTCTACGTCCAAAACTTAAGAATCATAAACTCAAACTTTTATACATTAAAACTGGGAGGTCAAAGCTCTTTCTACCAAATATATATATTTCTTACATTTATAAATGCCTTTCTTTTTCTTTTTCTTTTTTTTTTTACAGAATTTTGTGTTTCAAGTAGGAAATGTACATAAGAACTGAAATGTTCACATCACCGGCTAGATGGCAACAAAAGCTGCTCAAATGTACAGCAAGGTCTAGAGTCTAGACTGTTTATTCATTTCAGACGTTAACTTTTAAAGAAACAAGCCAATACTCGACTGAGGGCCCCCGCATATTATGCTGGTACGGCATGGTGACAAATTAAACAAATAAGCATGGACGCATACGTGAAGTCCATTTCAGTGGTCCCCCTATTTCATGGCAGGGGACAGTGGAAAAATACTGCAAAAAGGCCAAATAATGCAGGAAAGAGTAGTTTTAATGTGCAACCTTGACCCTAAGGTCAAGGTTGCACATTAAAGGTCAAATGCAGTTGGCTCAAGGGGGCGGCATGAATGATTTGCTTCAGGTATTCAATGAAAAATTAGGCTTTAGAAGAGAAATTTGTTGCTGAGAAGGCAAACTATACCCAAAAAAGTTATATTTTTTTAGTCATTTGTATGTTTGACCTTGGCTCTGAGGTTCAAGGTCAAATGTAGTGTGCTAAAGGGAGTTAGGACACATGCTTTGCTTTTGGTGTTCAATACAAACAAGCTCTACAATTGAGATTTTGATAGAAAAAGTGGTATTTCGGGGTGAGATGGTGGGTGTCTGTTGGCTGTTATCTTAGATGACCTTGGAAATCTCGGTTAAGGTCATATGCATAGATGTCACATTTGTGTGCATTTACAATATGATAGAGGTAAGTAATGTCTTAGAAAGGGGCAACAGAGAAATCCAATTCTGACACGTGCAAATGGATGGACATACGGACGTGCGCATAGATACATGGAGCCCTTTTCACTGGTCCCACTTTTTCATCGCTGGGTACAATAAGATGGGCTGACGGCCAAAAAGCAACATACAGTTGTGTCCCTTGCCCTTATGGGCAATTTGTTTGAATACATACAAGCCTTAATTATCCAATCTCTTCATTTTCTATACCTGTTTACTCCAACTGAGGGTCATGAGCAACTTGAGCATATCCCAGAGGTCATAGAGTGTGAGGCGGGCTACACCCCGGCCACGACACCAGTCTGTTGCAGGGTCAGATATAGACAGACAAACACATTCACACTTGCACACACACACTTACGGATAATTTAAAGTTTCCACTTCACCTAACCTGCATGTCTTTGGATGTGGGAGGAAGTTGGCGCATGCGGCAGGAACCCACGCAAACACGGGGAGAACATGCAAACTCCACACAGAAAGGCCACAGTTGGGAAGCGATCCCATAACCTTCTTGCTGTGAGGCAACAGCACTAAACACTGAGCCACCGTGCCCCCCTTCTTTATTATTATTTTTTAATTTGTCATTCTAACATCCAGACATGTACACTGTAAAATATAGTAAGTTGACTTTACTAAAAACCATGCAAACTTGCTGCCTTAAAAAAGTAATTTATGTTGGCTTAAATGAATGAGATTTGATTAACTTAACTATTGTGTGTGCAGTACTCAAATTTATTTAAATAATTGGATAATAGTAACTTGTTCATTTTGATTTAGCAGTACTCAAATAAACATACATCTAGATTATAGTAACTTGTTTATTTTGAGTTTGCAGTCCTGAAATAAATTAGATTACAGTAATGTATTTACTGTGAGCATCCAGCACTCAAGTGACAGCTTAATTCTCTTTAGTTTTGCTCATTCATAATATTCAGGTAAACTTAATTTTTTTGAAGCTACAGCTAACCATTAACTTTTAGTATTGACTCCAGTACACTGTCAGCTACTGACAACCTAGTTTTGCATTTAAGCACAGCCAACACTTCTGAGAAAAACAAAGGCGATTACAAACCCAACACAAAAAATGAGTCAGAGCTTCTGTTTTTGAGTGCCCTGCCCACCGCTGTAAGGAACAGTCATTTACTTTCAACATGGAATTGTACTGATGTGTCGCAGAAGATATTAAAAGCAAATCAGTTTTGACTTATGGTTTTAATTTATAAACCAAACTAATTCCGGACAGTTTATCAACAATGAGTGAAAAACAGGTTGGAGAGAGCACTGATAGTCCAAGCATAGGCTCACCATGGATGTGTGCAGCGGGAATGTACAAACTAATTGAGGCAGATCTGCAGATGTCTGAAAGAACGCCTCAAAGGACACTGGGTACAAAAACCTAATTTTTCTAATTTCGTTTAAATGGGATACATTAAGTAAAGCATGTCTTCCAATCTCAAAGTACAACTTACTTATTTAAAATGAGTGTTCATAACAGGTTGATGAAAACTAAGTTTAGTTAACTTATCATAATTCATTTATATGTTAGCATTTACAGTGTAATTGGTCAAGTGTTCACACTTTAATCTACCACTGTGTCGTTGACCAGTTTGAATTTTTAGGTTTCACAGACAGCCTCTCAAGACTGCTTACTGTACTGAACATGTTGTACATTATTTCATTTTCAGTTCTAATTTTAGTTTATTATTGCCTTAATTTATTCAACAAAGCATTCAAGTCAACACAAAATTAAATGAATGACTTGATACAAATGACCAATATTACCGATGGGAGATACATCAGAATCCTTTGGGTCTTCAGGTAGATCCTTAATTTTAGCCGTAAGTTCCCCAATTATGCATAGTCATTCAAAAGTTGTGCAATATATTTTTACCAATTACCAGAATCTTCCACACAGTTTAAAGAGGCATCTTGGTAAGTGGAAACTGTTGACCCACTGAAAATCTGATATAGTGAGGAAAGCCTGAAACAAATCTACACTGCAACTATATTCTGAAATAAATTAATTAAAACTAAAGCCAACATTGTAACTGATTTAACATATGCAGCTTGATAATTTTGTAAATTTATATCTGCAACTTTATGTAACTAGTAAACCACAGCTGCTTTCTGAAGACAGCTTTTGCATCTTTAATGAAGGTCTTGTCACTTGTCAGTTGGCACGGACCATTACATATGAGTGTGCTGTGGCTTTGTCTCACTGGTCAGTGAACCTCCCGTCAGTTCAATGTTAATGTCCCATTGGGTCCACTCAGCCAGAGCCTGCACTCGCCCCTCTCCTCCTTTTCTCACCCTCATCTCCTCTTGTGTGTTGTCCAGCTGGCTCTGACCTCTGACCCTTTCACCATCACTCCTGACCCCTGGAAACATTCCCACGCCACACCCTTTTGTGTACATCCCTCCATAGTAACCTAGTGGTCACTCCTTCCACTTTTTTAGAGGTTATGGTGAGGAGACATAATTCACTTTCACTGATATAAAGGTAACACAAGATCCTGCAAATAACTATTCTATAGTTATTACATATATACACACACACACACACACACACACACAGACACACATATATATATATATATATATATATATATATATATATATATATATATATATATATATATATGTGTGTGTGTCTGTGTGTGTGTGTGCGTGTGTGTAGTTTTATTTGACTTTGACATAGATAATGCAGTAACACACATTAATAAACATAAAATGTAAATGTGCCAGAAAGAGCCCGCATTGCTATTTTTCATTTGTTGTCCATGGACTGATGTTAAAAGGTCAGATGCACCTAAAAGAAGGGCAAAAGTAAGTGTGTGGGAGTGTGTACATGTGCATGCATGTGAGTATACATATCTACAGGGGTGCACATAACTGGTACTCGTGCTCGTGTGTGCTAAACATCATTGATGCACAGCAGAGGGAAACACTTATCTTACAATCTGTCATTGATTTCCTCTTATGAAGCATTTTCCTTGTGTTTTCTGCTGCGCATCATTTATTTTTAGCATGCACAAGCAACATGAGTACCAGTTATGTGCATGCCTGCATGTAGTATATGTTCTCCTTATTGAATGATAACTAGCAAATTCATTTTTCACTGAGGGGCTTTGATCTGGAATTTCAAAAATTATTTCAAATGTAAGTCAGTATTAATTTAATAAGTACATTCCCACTACCTGCCATGCACACTTGTGTCTTCCTCACTTTCCTTTTCTGTGAGTTCGCACCCATCTCTAGATCCCTCCCTTCTTTTCCTTCTGTCACTTTCACAGTTAATTGTAAGAAAAGGGGATTTTCTCTTTTGAGGCCGAGTCTCTTAGGTAACCCCACTCCTGCATGAAATGAAATGGAAAGAGGGGAAGACAGAGCGAGCTGGACACGGACAGGCAAACTGCGGGAGCAGCAGTCAAGGACGGACACAGAGGAGTTTGGATATTTCAGAATATAAAATGAATAAATCATGATGAGGTACACATGCTGACGATCATCCCTGTGTTAGTGGTGTTGCATCATGTAAGTATAAAATCTTTTTTTAACTTACAAATACAAATCCATTCTTTAGAAAACCAGCCAAAAATAATATAAGAAGAAGAATAGAATATGTAAAAATACATAAAAACATCTATTTGAGCATTTAGAAAGAATGAGTTTTGGGAAAAAATAATTACTATTTCATAAACAAACCCACATTGCAATTTTGAGGGAGTGGTCTCGTTAGTTTTACTATGTCATAAATGCAATGTCACACAGGCTCAATAAAAGGGTTTTTCCCACATTGTTTCTGATCTCTTTCTGTGATGTAACAGTCCATTTGTCCTCTGCAGGTTTCACTCCCGCGGTTACGAGATGCTATGACTCTCTTTATCTCACTAGGGAGTCTGGTGTTGATTGTCCAAACGCAATTCTTGTTTTTCTTCTCTACACACAGGAGTTGTGGATGGACATCATACTCCCATCTCTCGTTTACTTGCTGAAGGGACACAAAGATCATCATGGGTGTTGCCGAAAGAAACTGCTTTTGAATTATATAGTTAAAATTCTGAATTTGTACTGTTTATGCTGGATATTATGTGTATCTGCTGAATGTGGCTTTTGGCTTTAAATAAAATCAAGATTGTTTATTTCTGCCAGTTTTTTAATTTAAATTTTGTTACTGTAAAGGAGTTGGAAAATTCAGTGCCTTGCGTATGATGTAATAAAGTGCACATCTAAAGTGGCATCAGAACACAAAACAAAAGTAGACATGTTTAAATTGCCATTTTACATACATACATATATACATAGCTACATATATACATATACATACATATACATATATACATACACACACAGTTCTGCTCAAGGGTTTACATACCCTGGCAGAATTTTTTGTTTGTTGGCTATTTTTCAGAGAATATGAATGATAACACACAAGTTGTGTGAAGCCATTTATTGCCAAACAACTGTGTTTGCTCTTTATACATCATAATAACAACAGAAACTACAAAATGACCCTGATCAAAAGTTTACATACCTGCGTTCTTAATACAGTGTGTTGCCCCCTTTAACATCAATGACAGTTTGGAATCTTGTGGTAGTTGTGGATGAAGCTCTTTATTTTCTCTGATGGTAAAGTTGCCCATTCTTCCTAGCAGAAAGCCTCCAGTTCTTGCATGAACTGCACATTTGAAATCTCCCCAGAGTGACTCAATGATATTGAGGTCAGGAGACTGAGATGACCACTCCAGAACCTTCACTTTATTCTGCTGTAGCCAATGACAGGTTGACTTGGCCTTGTGTTTTGGATCGTTGTCATGCAACATCCAAGTACGTTCCATGCGCAGCTTTCAGGCTGATGAGTGCAAATTTTCCTCCAGTATTTTCTGATAACATGTTGCATTCATCATGCCATCAATTTTGACCAAGTTCCTGTGCTTTTGTAGCTCACACATCTCCCAAAACATCAGTGATCCACCTCCGTGCTTCACAGTAGGAATGGTGTACCTTACATCATAGACTTTATGATGTCAATCAATCAATCAATTTTTTTATATAGCGCCAAATCAATCAATCAATCAATCAATCAATTTTTTTTATATAGCGCCAAATCACAACAAACAGTTGCCCCAAGGCGCTTTATATTGTAAGGCAAGGCCATACAATAATTATGTAAAACCCCAACGGTCAAAACGACCCCCTGTGAGCAAGCACTTGGCTACAGTGGGAAGGAAAAACTCCCTTTTAACAGGAAGAAACCTCCAGCAGAACCAGGCTCAGGGAGGGGCAGTCTTCTGCTGGGACTGGTTGGGGCTGAGGGAGAGAACCAGGAAAAAGACATGCTGTGGAGGGAAGCAGAGATCGATCACTAATGATTAAATGCAGAGTGGTGCATACAGAGCAAAAAGAGAAAGAAACAGTGCATCATGGGAACCCCCCAGCAGTCTATGTCTATAGCAGCATAACTAAGGGATGGTTCAGGGTCACCTGATCCAGCCCTAACTATAAGCTTTAGCAAAAAGGAAAGTTTTAAGCCTAATCTTAAAAGTAGAGAGGGTGTCTGTCTCCCTGATCTGAATTGTGAGCTGGTTCCACAGGAGAGGAGCCTGAAAGCTGAAGGCTCTGCCTCCCATTCTACTCTTACAAGCCCTAGGAACTACAAGTAAGCCTGCAGTCTGAGAGCGAAGCGCTCTATTGGGGTGATATGGTACTACGAGGTCCCTAAGATAAGATGGGACCTGATTATTCAAAACCTTATAAGTAAGAAGAAGAATTTTAAATTCTATTCTAGAATTAACAGGAAGCCAATGAAGAGAGGCCAATATAGGTGAGATATGCTCTCTCCTTCTAGTCCCCGTCAGTACTCTAGCTGCAGCATTTTGAATTAACTGAAGGCTTTTTAGGGAACTTTTAGGACAACCTGATAATAATGAATTACAATAGTCCAGCCTAGAGGAAATAAATGCATGAATTAGTTTTTCAGCATCACTCTGAGACAAGACCTTTCTGATTTTAGAGATATTGCGTAAATGCAAAAAAGCAGTCCTACATATTTGTTTAATATGCGCTTTGAATGACATATCCTGATCAAAAATGACTCCAAGATTTCTCACAGTATTACTAGAGGTCAGGGTAATGCCATCCAGAGTAAGGATCTGGTTAGACACCATGTTTCTAAGATTTGTGGGGCCAAGTACAATAACTTCAGTTTTATCTGAGTTTAAAAGCAGGAAATTAGAGGTCATCCATGTCTTTATGTCTGTAAGACAATCCTGCAGTTTAGCTAATTGGTGTGTGTCCTCTGGCTTCATGGATAGATAAAGCTGGGTATCATCTGCGTAACAATGAAAATTTAAGCAATACCGTCTAATAATACTGCCTAAGGGAAGCATATATAAAGTGAATAAAATTGGTCCTAGCACAGAACCTTGTGGAACTCCATAATTAACTTTAGTCTGTGAAGAAGATTTTTTACATGAACAAATTGTAATCTATTAGACAAATATGATTCAAACCACCGCAGCGCAGTGCCTTTAATACCTATGGCATGCTCTAATCTCTGTAATAAAATTTTATGGTCAACAGTATCAAAAGCAGCACTGAGGTCTAACAGAACAAGCACAGAGATGAGTCCACTGTCCGAGGCCATAAGAAGATCATTTGTAACCTTCACTAATGCTGTTTCTGTACTATGATGAATTCTAAAACCTGACTGAAACTCTTCAAATAGACCATCCTCTGCAGATGATCAGTTAGCTGTTTTACAACTACCCTTTCAAGAATTTTTGAGAGAAAAGGAAGGTTGGAGATTGGCCTATAATTAGCTAAGATAGCTGGGTCAAGTGATGGCTTTTTAAGTAATGGTTTAATTACTGCCACCTTAAAAGCCTGTGGTACATAGCCAACTAACAAAGATAGATTGATCATATTTAAGATCGAAGCATTAAATAATGGTTGGGCTTCCTTGAGCAGCCTGGTAGGAATGGGGTCTAATAAACATGTTGATGGTTTGGATGAAGTAACTAATGAAAATAACTCAGACAGAACAATCGGAGAGAAAGAGTCTAACCAAATACCGGCATCACTGAAAGCAGCCAAAGATAACGATACGTCTTTGGGATGGTTATGAGTAATTTTTTCTCTAATAGTTAAAATTTTGTTAGCAAAGAAAGTCATGAAGTCATTACTAGTTAAAGTTAATGGAATACTCAGCTCAATAGAGCTCTGACTCTTTGTCAGCCTGGCTACAGTGCTGAAAAGGAACCTGGGGTTGTTCTTATTTCCTTCAATTAGTGATGAGTAGAAAGATGTCCTAGCTGAACTAAAGATGTAAGGTCTATGATGTTGGATAGACTCCAAATGTAATGTTTATGGTGGCCAAAAGTTCCATTTTGGTCTCATCACTCCAAATGACTTTGTTCTCTGTGCTTGTTCTGTGTGCGGGATACTTTGTGGCATTTGTGTAATGGCTTTCCTCTGGTGACTTTTTCTTTCACAATAAGGAGGCACTTCCTTATTATTGTGCATCTTGAAACATCCACACCCCTTTGTTTCAGAGAATGGGTTTTTCTTTGAAATCCAAACAATTTTTGTGGCAGTTGTCACTGAAACTTTTGTTGGTCTAACAGACCGTGGTTTGATTCCAAAAGAATCTCTCATTTTCCACTTCTTATTTAGAGTTTGAACACTGCTGATTGGTATTCTCAGTCCCTTGGATATCTTTATGTCAGGAGCTCAGAAACTGTGTGTGTGTGTGTGTGTGTGTGTGTGTGTATGTATGTATATATATATATATATATATATATATATATATATATATAGATCAATCAATCAACCTTTATTTCGGACACCAAGGGGTCCATATAAAAATACATAAAAATACATACAACACACAGACAACACAATGATATGAGTCTATAGTCCATACAAGCAGTTCCTCCAGTGCCTCCAGAGCTTAGAGGTAAACCGAACACTGCTATATCCAGGCATTGTCAAAACCTTTATAATTTCATTCTTTGAGACCTCAAGGCACTTTATGAATAAATATGCAAAGTTTCTAATTGCAGGATTCCCACCATGCAGCCTGTCTTACATTGGCTTAGTCTTTCAGAAAGATTGTCCATATACAAATTAAAGAGAATTGGGGACAGAATCCCATCTTGTCTCTCTCCATTCGACACAGGAAAAGGATCTGAAATCCCAGTTCCCCATCTGACTCTCATAGTCTGATGCCTATACCAGAAATGTAAAGCCCTAATTAAATAGAGAGGAACCCCCTTTTGTTTTAGTTTTTCATACAGTTTGCCATGGTTGACACGATCAAAGGCTTTAGAGGCATCTAGAAAGCACAGAAACATGGTGGAGCTCTGCCTCCTGTACTTACTTACAGCCTCTTTTAAAGAAAAAATGCACAGATCAGTCCCATGATTATTTTTAAATCCAAACTGCTCATCAGTGCTGCCAATATATTTCTGGAAACGCTCATTGAGAGCACACTGGCTAATGCTACTGGCCTATAATTGTCAATGCTGGAAAGTTTGCCTGTTTTATCTTTAATTACAGGCACAAGGAGGACAGACAACATAGAACAGGGCAATGTACCATACATTAGCATTGCGGTAAAACATGAGAGCAAAACGTGAAGTCTGTGGCCTGCATATTTCAGATGTTCTCCAGTGATCTTATCAAGTCCACATGATTTACCCAAAGTGAGTTTCTTAATTGCAACAGCAACCTGTTCAACAGTAATAGACACATTTTCACAAGGTACAAAATCAATATCAAAATCTGTACTCTTAACACAATTGAATAATTCACTATAATGTCCTTTCCAGAGTTCAACAATATTATCCAGTCCAGCAGCCCCTTAAATTGTCGAGGGCAGAGGGATTTTACACACATTCATGTTGTGCACTTCCTTCCAAAACTCTCTCACATCATTATGCATTAGCTTTTGGGCTAGAGAATTAGCACTAAGGGTTTCCTCATTCCTCTTTATGAATCGCACAGCATATTTCAATTTTCTACCAGCTTGCTTCTTCATTTCACGTAAAGGGCCCCTCCTTGGCCTACCAGCAGAGACCCAGAGACGAAAGGCCTCTCTGGCTTCCTGATGGGCCTTCCTCACATGCTCATTCCATCCAGATCTACCAAACGGATGCTTGGGCCTTCTGTTACAATATGGTTTACTTGCATTATGTAGCTCACATACAATTTCATCATACATGCAACAAAGAGCTTCTTTATGATTCAGGTCTGCACAATTAATATTACCACAATTTAAAACGTCAGTTGGAATTTTAACTTTTTGAAGGTTACTCTCTGTAGAATGATAATAGTTCTGTAGATCATACTCTGTGAGTTTTGCCCACTCAAGTTTCCCACTGAGAGTATGGTCCTCTTTAATACTGAGCTCAGGCAGACTCTGTACATTTAATGTGAAGGACATGGGTATGTGGTCTGCAGTTGCCATCCCATACTAGATCTCAGCCTTCACTATACTTCCATGAGCATCTGAAGTGCATATGCAGTGATCCAGCCAGGATGTGGTGTTCCAGGTCTCACTCACACATGTGTAGCTGTCATCTGGTAAAACAGCCTTACTTGACAAGCTCAGTTTATGACTGTAACAAAACTGGAGTAAATGCTGACCGAACGGGGACTTTACATCGTATATATCTGCATTGTAATCCCCCAAAATATAAATGCAAGTACATTCACTTTCCTCAATAAAAGAATTTATATATGCCAGCTTTTGGAAATATTCTGCTTCATTCTCATAACATTCATATGGCAGGTAAACATTTAGGACTATGAACACACTATTATTAATGGCAACTTTGATTCCAATACACCAATCAACACCCAGCCTAATCACTGTGGTAACAGGGTCATATTTCTTGAGCCACAGTATAGCCACACCACCAGGTATTCTGCCGTGCACAATTCCCTGGCTCAAGTCTGTCGTGGACTCTCCTGCCCCATGAAAGTCCACATGTACAGAGTTAAGTCTGTTTAGCTCCTGGGTGGGCAAAAAAGTCTGTTGTATACACAAAATATCCATGATCTCAAACAGTTGGTCAACAACGAGACGTCGCGCTTTATCCACTGCAGTTTGTCCTAAACGCAGTCCTCGAGTGTTATATGACACGACCCTCATCATAAACAGTATATCTAATGTGTGACAACCACACATACATTTCATTAACTTCATTGCACTCTGCAGTCAATTTAAATGAACTATATCGACTTTGCACAGAGTCAATCTTTACGCAAGTAACTTTTCGGCCAAGTTTTTCCTCCAAGTAGCGAGACAGAGTGTCAGCATCTAGGTCAGGTGTAAACTTTGTGGCAAACACACTCACTGATTTAAATATATATATACATACACACACACACACAACCTCAATTCCAATGAAGTTGGGACATTGTGTAAAATGTAAATAAAAACAGAATACAGTGATTTGCAAATCCTCTTCAACCTATATTCAATTGAATACACCACAAAGACAAGATATTTAATGTTCAAACTGATAAACTTTATTGTTTTTGTGTAAATATTTGCTCATTCAAAAATGGATGCGTGCAACATGTTTCAAAAAAGCTGGGACAGTGATATGTTTACCACTGTGTTACATCGCCTTTCCTTCTAACACCACTCATTAAGCACTGATTACAAGCAAACAGATCACAGGTGAGGATGGTTACCTTTTGTAGCCTTTCAAACCTGTTTGTGTCAACTTGTTTGCATGTTATCAGGCCAAAATCACCAGGCTATGTAAACTTTTGGTCAGGGTCATTTCATTAGATTCTGTTGTCATTATGATTTAAACACAGTAAACACAGTTGTTTGACAATACATGGCTTCACACAACCACTAACCATGACTGAAAAAAAAACTTTTGTGTGGTATTCATATTCTCTGAAAAATGGCCAAAACAAACAAAAAAAACAGCCAGGGACATCAAAAAACAAAACAAGATTCAAGCTTTGTACTATATTAAAATTTCAAGTAATGTCTACATCATTAATTCAAAGAAATAAAAATCTAAAAGCCAAAATGATGATGTGAATAAATAAGTGCCCCCTTTAGTGTAACACATGTAAACCATCACTTTTACATCCACTTTTCTTTGGACAAGTCATGGAATGGATACATGAACATTCCCAAGACACTGATTATGTCTTGGACTTTATTTGTATTTCTTCTTAAATCATGTAAATAGTGTGGCACTCTATGGTAAATCTGTGTGGAGTAGACAGTTCTTAAAAACTGACAGTATAAGGAGGAGGTTAGAGAGGAAAGACACCAAGACACCCAGACAGTGGCAGGTGGGGAGTCTGGTACACCTGTGAAACGCAGGTGTCCCTTATACTCCTGTCACATTAGAGCACGAATGAGCCCAAATGACATACGAATGAGGATTCGAGCCACATTCAGACAAATTTGAGCTGCATTCGAATTTGAATTCAAATGGCTGTTTTTCCCCATTCGGGCTGATTTGTGCTTCATTGTGGTCCATTTAAAAATCAAATGACAAAATAGAAGTAATAATAAAATAATAATTATAATGATACCGATAACAATAATGATAATGATGATAATAATAATAGTGTATGATAACAAGAACCTAAACAATTTATAAATACTAGACAGTAAAATACAATTTAATGAACAAGCTTTTTCATCATTATTTGTCTTTGGTCATTTGAGGGGAAGTGGGTCTATTTCCAGATGTCGAGTTAGACTGGACAGTCTTTAAGAAACGTTTTGTGAAAATTGTAAATAAACATCCTCCCATCACAAAATTCAGAGTGAAGGGATGAAAAAACCCTGGTTTTCTTCAGAGCTGTCAGATAACATCCAAAAGTGTAATGTGGCATGGGCCAAAGCTAGACAAAGTGATTCTGCCACTTACTGCTCTATCTTCAAGCAACTAACTTCCTTAATCAAAAAAGCCAAATCAGAATATTACTTGTCTGTCACAACCTTAATAATCCTCAGAACTTTTGAAAAATAATTAAATCTGTATCTGTTAATAAAAGTCTTCAGACTCTTCCAAAATTTGTTCTACGTACAACACTCAGTTCCAGTCTTGGTATAACTGAAATATGAAATTGCTTTAATAAGCATTTTGTGTTGGGAAAGTGTAGGTACACGGACCCACAACAGGGGGCGCAAATGAACGGACAATGGATGAGGTCAAATAACAACACTTTACTGTTGTGAATGGGCACAACAAATACAATCAGATTACAACAATAGACAAAAGCCAAATCACAAAAGGTGTCGTGTGGGCAGGCTCGAAGATAGGAGACGTCTGTCCAAAGCAGAACCGGAACCACACGATTTCCTCCGCCGCCAGACCCCGGGAATACTGGAGCCGCCAAGTCCCGAACTCCCAGGTGGCCACTGCCTTCGCGTGTCGGACCTGGTACTGCTGGCGAGGAACAAAAGAACAATTAAATGTGGGTGCGTCTGCACCCAGGAATCCGTACGGCAGGAAAACTACCTCCACCACTCGTTGGAAAAGGAGTCAGCTAAACAACTCACAAAAGTCACAAAAGATCACTGTTAACCAGTCAGCTGAGCACGTTACCTTCCAGGTAGAACGATATCTCGGCAAAGAGGTGGAGGCGTCATCCTGCTGATATTCCCCTGCTGATCAGATGATGGGTAACAGCTGTTGCAGGTGATGCGTGACAGCTGTCACCCTGGCTGCTCCTGTGAGGCGACTGCGCCCTCTCGTGCCTGAAGCCCGCACTTCAGGCAGGGCGCCCTCTGGTGGTGGGCCAGCAGTACATCCTCTTCTGGCGGCCCACACAACAGGACCCCCCCCTCAACGGGCGCCTCCTGGCGCCCGACCAGGCTTGTCCGGGTGGCGGCGGTAGAAATCGGCCAGGAGGGCCGGGTCCAGGATGAAGCTCCTCTTCACCCAGGAGCGTTCTTCGGGGCCGTACCCCTCCCAGTCCACCAAATACTGGAAGCCCCGGCCCATCCTACGGACATCCAAAAGCCGGCGTACAGTCCAAGCCGGCTCGCCATCGATGATCCGGGCAGGAGGCGGTGCCGGACCCGGAGTACAGAGGGGTGAGGTGTGATGTGGTTTTAATCGGGACACATGAAACACAGGATGGATCCGCAGTGAGGCCGGAAGCTGAAGCCTCACCGCGGCTGGACTGATGACCTTAAGGATCTTAAATGGGCTGATGTAACGGTCCTGTAGCTTGGGGGAGTCCACCTTGAGGGGAATGTCCTTTGTGGATAACCACACCTCCTGCCCTGGCCGATACGCAGGGGCCGGGACCCGCTGACGGTCTGCATGGGCTTTTGCCCTCGTCCGGGCCTTTAGCAAAGCAGAACGGGCGGCACGCCACACCCGACGGCACTTCCGTAGGTGGGCCTGGACCAAGGGCACACCGACCTCTCCCTCAACCACCGGAAACAACGGGGGCTGATACCCCAGACATACCTCAAAAGGGGAGAGGCCGGTGGCTGAAGACACCTGGCTGTTATGAGCATACTCGATCCAGGCCAAATGGGTACTCCAGGCCGCCGGGTGCGCGGCAGTCACGCAGCGCAAAGCCTGTTCCACCTCCTGGTTTACCCGTTCTGCTTGCCCGTTGGTCTGAGGGTGGTACCCGGACGAGAGACTCACCGTGGCCCCCAGTTCCCGGCAGAAGCTCCTCCAGACTTGCGAGGAGAACTGGGGACCACGATCGGAGACGATGTCTGTTGGAATCCCATGCAGCTGGACGACGTGGTGGACCAGGAGGTCCGCTGTCTCCTGGGCTGTTGGAGCTTCGGGAGGGCCACGAAGTGGGCCGCCTTGGAGAATCGGTCCACTATCGTGAGGATGGTGGTGTTACCCTGGGACGGCGGGAGGCCCGTGACAAAATCCAGGCCGATGTGGGACCAGGGGTGATGAGGCACAGGCAGCGGCTGGAGTAGTCCTGATGCCCTGCGATGGTCAGCCTTGCCCCTGGCACAGGTGGTGCAGGCCTGGATATAATCCCGGACGTCGGCCTCTAGGGACGCCCACCAGAAGCGCTGCCGGACAACTGCCATGGTTCTTCGCACCCCTGGATGACAGGAGAGCTTGGAGCCGTGACAGAAGTCCAGGACTGCAGCCCTAGCTTCTGGTGGGATGTATAGTTTGTTCTTCGGCCCAGTTCCAGGGTCCGGGCTTCGTGCCAGGGCCTCCCGGACGGTTCTCTCTACGTCCCAGGTGAGGGTGGCCACGATAGTGGACTCCGGGATGATGGGTTCCGGTGGATCCGACAACTCTGCTTGACTTCATCTTCATGTACCCCGGGACAAGGCATCCGATCTCTGGTTTTTGGTCCCGGGACGGTAGGTGATCCGGAAGTCAAAACGGCCGAAGAACAGTGACCAGCGGGCTTGCCTGGGATTCAGCCGCTTGGCGGTCCTGATATACTCCAGGTTCCGGTGGTCAGTGAAAACCGTGAATGGCACGGACGTTCCCTCCAACAGATGTCTCCACTCTCAAGAGCCTCTTTCACCGCAAGGAGTTCTCGATTGCCGACGTCATAGTTCCGTTCGGCCGGGGTCAACCTGCGGGAAAAATAGGCACACGGGTGAAGGACCTTATCGGTCTTCCCGCTCTGGGAAAGCACAGCTCCTATCCCTGAGTCCGAGGCGTCCACATCAACCACTAACTGGCGACTAGGATCGGGCTGCACCAGAACGGGTGCAGACGAGAAGCGCCGTTTCAACTCCTTGAACGCGGCATCGCAACGATCCGACCAGGTGAAGGGGACTTTTGGTGAGGTCAGGGCTGTCAGGGGGCTAACTACCTGACTGTAGCCCTTAATGAACCTCCTGTAGAAATTTGCAAAGCCGAGGAACTGTTGCAGCTTTCTACGGCTAGTGGGTTGGGGCCAGTCTCTCACCGCCGCAACCTTGGCTGGATCAGGAGCGACGGAGTTGGGGGAGATGATAAACCCCAGGAAGGACAAAGATGTGCGGTGAAACTCACACTTCTCGCCCTTCACAAACAGCCGGTTCTCCAACAACCGCTGCAGGACCTGACGTACATGCCGGACATGAGTCTCAGGATCCGGAGAAAAGATGAGTATATCGTCTAGATATACGAAGACGAATCGGTGCAGGAAATCCGCAAGACATCATTAACTAATACTTGGAACGTCGCGGGGGCGTTTGTGAGGCCGAACGGCATGAGCAGGTAGTCAAAGTGACCTAATGGGGTGTTGAATGCCGTCTTCCATTCGTCTCCCTTCCGGATCCGAACCAGGTGATACGCATTTCTAAGATCCAGCTTAGTAAAGATTTGGCTCCATGCAGGGGGGTGAACACGAATCTAATAATGGCAACGGGTATCGGTTGCGAACCGTAATCTCATTCAGCCCTCTGTAATCATACATGGACGAAGTCCGCCATCTTTCTTGCCCACAAAAAAGAAACCTGCCCCCATCGGGGAGGTGGAGTTCCGGATCAGCCCGGCAGCTAATGAGTCCCGGATGTAGGTCTCCATTGATTCGCGCTCAGGTCGTGAGAGGTTGTACAGCCTGCTGTACGGGAACTCAGCGCCTGGAACCAAATCAATGGCACAATCGTACGGACGGTGCGGGGGAAGGGTGAGTGCCAGATCCTTGCTGAAAGACGTCAGCAAGATCGTGGTACTCAACCGGCACTGCCGTCAGATTGGGAGGGACTTTGACCTCCTCCTTAGCCTGGGAACCGGAGGAACCGAGGATCCTAACACACCCGATGGCAGGTTTCGCTCCACTGAACCACCACCCCAGACGGCCAATCGATCCGGGGATTGTGCTTTAACATCCATGGGATGCCCAAAATCACGCGGGAGGTAGAAGGAGTTACAAAAAACTCAATCTCCTCCCGGTGTTTTCCAGACCCCACCAGAGTACTGGTTGTGTCTTGTGTGTGAGTAAAGGGAGGAGGGTGCATCTAGTGCCCGCACCTGCAATGGCGAAGGAAGCGCCACCAGAGGGAGCCCTACCTCCCTTGCCCATCTGCTATCTAGCAGATTCCCTTCTGACCCCGTGTCCACCAGTGCTCGGGCTTGAAGGGTTAATCCCCGCTCAGGATCGTGACTGAGAGTCGTGTGGCAATTTGTGTGTGTCTCACTTGAATGTCTTGACCCCCCCTTAGCCCAGTCTCTAAGGGCGAGTGTTGACGTCTTGGCCGTTTGGGGCAGTCTCTCTGTGTGTGCTCTGTTGAGCTGCAGAGAAAAACACTCTCCACGGATCAGCCTCCCCATTTTTGGCCCTGTGCGTTTCCCTAACAACGTCAACCAGGGGGAGCTGTTGCCCCACAAAGCGCTGCGGCTTATGGAGCGTGGGGAGGGCGGCCCCTTTTCGAACCCGGAAGGGAGAGGGGCGGCGCGTATCCGGTCACGTCCTTCGCCTCGCTCCCGACGGCGTTCCTCTAACCGATTGTCTAATCGTATAAACGAGATCAATAAGCCCGTCCAAATCCCGCGGTTCGTCCTTAGCCACCAGGTGCTCCTTCAGGACCAATGATAGTCCGTGTACGAAGGCGGCGCGGAGGGCGGTGCTATTCCAGCAGGACCTCGCAGCCGCGATGCGGAAGTCGACTGCATAAGCAGCTGCGCTCCGGCACCCCTGTCTCATTGACAGCAGCACGGCTGAAGCGGTCTCTCCTCTATTTGGGTGATCGAACACTGTTCTGAACTCCCTCACAAACCCTCATATGTCAGAAGGGAGCCGTTAATTTTGCTCCCGAGCGCTGTAGCCCAAGCGCGTGCCTTGCCGCGAAGCAGATTAATCACATAAGCTATCTTACCTAGCATCAGTCGCGTACATGACGGGACGTTGTGCGAAGACGAGCGAACACTGCATAAGAAAGTCCGCGCATGTCTCCGCACAACCCCCGTATGGTTCTGGAGGGCTTAGGTATGCTTCAGGGGAAGGTGGGAGGGGTCGTTGAACGACCTGTGGAACGTCACTATTGCGCACAGTGATCGACAGGAGGGAGAGCCGCAGCAGCGCCCTGAGGGCGCGCTTCACCTGCGCGGCGAGAGCTCCACCCTGCGGTTAAGGAGGACGTTCTGCTCGGGACATTCATCAGATCCAGCCGAGCCGTAAAAGCGGTGAGGATTCGCTGCAACTCACCGATCATTCCTCCTGCAGACGCCTGTGCGCCCTCTCTTCCATTGGCCGTTCAACGGCCAGGTCGACGCCCTCGGGGTCCATGACGTTGGCCGAGATATCCTGTTGGGAAAGTGTAGGTACCGGACCCACACAGGGGGCGCAAATGAACGGACAATGGATGAGGTCAAATAACACACACTTTACTGTTTGTGAATGGCACAACAAATACAATCAGATTACAACAATAGACAAAAGCCAATCACAAAAGGTGTCGTGTGGGCAGGCTCGAAGAGAGGAGACGTCTGTCCAAAGCAGAACCGGAACCACAACGATTCCTCCGCCACCAGACCCCGGGAATACTGGAGCCGCCAAGTCCCGAACTCCCAGGTGGCCACTGCTTTCGCGTGTCGGACCTGGTACTGCTGGCGAGGAACAAAAGAACAATTAAATGTGGGTGCGTCTGCACCCAGGAATCCGTACGGCAGGAAAACTACCTCCACCACTCGTTGGAAAAGGAGTCAGCTAAACAACTCACAAAAGTCACAAAAGATCACTGTTAACCAGTCAGCTGAGCACGTTACCTTCCAGGTAGAACGATATCTCGGCAAAGAGGTGGAGGCGTCGTCCTGCTGATATTCCCCTGCTGATCAGATGATGGGTAACAGCTGTTGCAGGTGATGCGTGACAGCTGTCACCCTGGCTGCTCTGTGAGGCGACTGCGCCCTCTCGTGCCTGAAGCCCGCACTTCAGGCAGGGCGCCCTCTGGTGGTGGGCCAGCAGTACCTCCTCTTCTGGCGGCCCACACAACAATTTTGTATCTTTTTCTTTTTTTTTTTTTTTTTGCTTGACTCTGCAGGATCAGTCCCTGTGACTCCATGCTCAAATCCTCCAATGTTTCTGAAGACCCTTTTAATTTTGTTCTTTTTGCTGTGCATCAAGTGCATCAAGTGCATTGGGCTCTCAAAACATTAGATCACAGAAAACCCCCTGCGCCAGACTTGATAGAGCCCTATTTTTGAAAATGGCAGCTGATTTTATTACACAACCTCTTACAATCTTTTTTAATCTCTCAGTCCAAAACAATGAAATTCCATCTGTTTGGAAGTTAGCTTTTGTCACACCTTTATTAAAGGAGGTGATCCAGCAGTTTTAAATAATTACATGCCAATATCAAACTTGTGCGTTTTGTCAAGAATCCTTGAAACTCTTGCTTGTAATCAATTAAAAGAGTTTTTATATCAAATGAACTTGGCTCAAACTACAATGAGGCTTCAGGAAAAAGCATAGCGCCATTACTGTGGCCACAAGGGGGTGATTAATGATATACTTGTGCTCTTGATAGAAAGAAGTACTGTGCTTTGCTTTTGTCAATGGCTTTTGACACTATGGACCATGTTGTTTCAAAGCAATAGGATTCTTTGTTTCGGACCGTCAGATGATCTCGTTTCCTGGTTCACAAATTATTTGAGTGACAGGACTCAGCATATTTTGTAAGATTGACAGTCTGTGTTCTAAATTTATGACTGTCCATAAGGTGGTGCCGCAGGGTTCAATATTGGGCCCCCTGTTGTTCATGATGTACTTAATGAATTAGGACAAAATGTGTCAGATGCAAATATGCATTTTTATGCTGATGACACAATTATTTGCTGTTTTGGATTCACTCCTGCTAAACCTGTGAATCTCTACAGACAGCTTTTAATGTTGGACCAGCACACACTTTTGCAGCTAAAACTGGTGCTCAATGCCGACAAGACCAAACTAATGTTGTTTGGAAACACCAGTTAGATGCCTCAAGCTAACCCTACGATGTCCACTCTTGCGGGAAATGTCATCGAGGTGGTTCACACATACAAATACCTTGGTGCCTTGCTTGATGACTCCCTCATTTTCAAACCACATACAGACAGTCCTGTGAAGAAACTCAAACTCAAATTGGGCTTTTTCTTGCATAATACATTTATTTTTCTTTTGAGGTGAAAAGCAGCTTGTCACAGCAACATTTTTATCTATTTTAGACTATCGAAATTTGTTGTATATGAACGCCTCAGCTCAGTGTCTTGCTGTTTATTGTTGTGTGGGCCGCTGAAGAGGAGGTACTGCTGGCCCACCACCAGAGGCGCCCTGCCGCCTCACGGGAACAGCCGGGAGTGACAGCTGTCACTCATCGACTCATGACAGCTGTCACCAATCTCCACTTCATCAACCACTACATAAAAGCCGGACGACATCTCCACCCCGCTGCCGAGATATCGCCTACCATTGGAGGTAATTCTCTCAGCCGTTTTTCTGTGCCGTATCTCACGTAACTGTTTGTTATCGATTTCAGAAGGACCTAAGTGCTTGTGTCAGCTGGAGGCTGAACCAGTCATGACGGCCAGGGTGACGGAGCTCACCCTTCACGACTTGTAAGACAAGTAACTGGTCGGGTTAGTGGACTGACTGTGTTCAGTATCGCGGAGTGGAGGTGCAATTCCCACCTGCTTGCTGACTGTGTTACTGGGTGTACACACACCCACACCTAACTGTTTCTGCTTCCTGCCAAGCAGTACCAGATCCGACAGCCGGAGACGGTGGCCACCTGGGGACTCGGGACTTGGCGTCTCCAGTATCCTCCGGGTTCGGTGGCAGTGGAAATCGTGTGGGATCCGGTTCTTCTCTGGTCGGACGTCTTCTTTCCTCGAGCCTGCCCACACGTCACCTCTGTAGATTGACTACATACAAATTCTGTAACCGTCTGTATTTCGTTGTGCACATTCACAACAGTAAAGTGTTCTATTTTTGGCTCATTCATTGTCCCTTCATTTACGCCCCCTGTTGTGGGTCCGTGTCACTACACTTTCACAACAGTTTATCATGCTTCTCTGAGGTTTGTTACAAACTGTAAAGCCTTGACCCATCACTGTGAACTGTATTCTCAAGTGGGATCAGCTTCTTTGTCCACCAGGAGGTTGGGACATTGGTATACTTTTGCAACTGTTTTTCTTAATTGTGTTATTTTAATTGCGTGAATTTAATTTTAATTGTGTAACTTTGCTGCCTCTTGGCCAGGATCCCTTGCAAAAAAAAATATATATAATTAACGGGAAATAAAAGTGTTTAGTTCCTCTTCTAAAAATTGTTGAGGTCGAAGTTTCTAAAAACAATCTGCACTGACACGCGATTCCAACTCATTATACAAGCTTATGTCAGCTACATATTTTATAAACACTACCCAGTCTAGAGCCCATGGACCCCCATGAGCAACACACTAGCATTTTATAATTCAGTCATTTTCCACAATTTCTTTGTTGGACATAACCACTTTTTAAAAGTTTCATATTCAGAATATAATAATAATAATAATAATAATAATAATATTTCAGTCATTTTCGGCCCTTAACTGGGCCCTGATCGCAGTGGTAGTAGAACCAGCAGCTCATCCCACACTTCCTTATCCTTGGACAAGTCCTGTGATAATAATAAATTATTCATTTTTGGAGTAGATACTAACTTTATTATTTTAACTCAATAAAAGTTTTAGTCTTCCCTGCATTACAACAGCATGGGCAGCTTGAAAGGACTATAGTAGGATGTTAGAGAGAGATGATAGTTATTTGCAGAATCTTGTTGGATAATTATAGACATATTTCGAATTCATCATTTTTCTCCAAAGTGCTAGGGTAGTTGCAAGATAACCTCTTGCCCATCTGTCAGAGAATGATCTTTTTGAGCACTTATAGTCAGCCTTTTGGGCTTATCATTCCACTGAGACTGCCCTTACAAAATGGTAAATGGACTGCATTTATATAGCACTTTTCCATCTGCATCAGATGCTCAAAGCGCTTTACAATAATGTCTCACATTCACCCCGACGTGAGGATGCTGCCATACAAGGCGCTCACTACACAGCAGGAGCAACTAGGCGATTAAGGACCTTGCCCATGGGTCTTTATTGATTTTCCAGTCAGGGTGGGATTTGTTCTGAGGATCCTCTGGTCTCAAGCCCAATGCTTAACCACTAGACCATCATCTCCCCTGAAGAACGATGGCCATGGATGAAGATTCTGCATCACTGTTACTGTTGCTAGATGTGAGTGCAGTGTTTGATATGGTTGATCATGGCATTTTGCTAGCGAGAAGGGACATTTTTTAGTATTTCTGGAAGGGTGCTTGCATGGCTGAGATCTCATTGGGTTGAAAGCAATGTTTTCATGTTTTAAACGTCTTCAAATGTATACGCCAAACTTTATCGGCAAAGTGTCTCAGTTTGCGAAACTGGAGGCTTGCGTAGTTGCAGTATAAAACTGGATGCATGCAAATTTCCTACTTTTGAAAGCAGAGAAGACAGAGATGATGGATGTTGGCCCTCTCAGACTGAGCCATCTGACAAATTAACATTGTCACTTCGTGACTGTATGATTCGTCAAAGTGAAAAGTTAAAAATGTCATTGTGACTTCTGATCCGCTGAGATCTTATCAGGTTGAAAAGAATGTCTTCATTATAATGGCTCAACATCTGAATTCTCAGCTATGAAATTTGGGGTACTTCAGGGTTCTGTTTTGGGTCCTCTATTGTTCTTCCTGTTTGTTTCATGTCTGGGAAAGGTTATTTAGAGTCATGGAATCAAATTCTACTGCTACGCTGATGACCTCCAGATGTATATGCCAAGCACTGTAGGCAAAGTGTCTCAGTCTGCAAAACTGGACGCTTGCACAGTTACAGTATAAAATCGGATGCCTGCAAATTCCCTGCTTTTGAAAGACTGAGATGATGGTTGTTGGCTCTCCCAGACTGAGACATCTTTCTGACAAATTAATATTGTCACTTTGTGACTGTGTGATTCATCAAATTGAAAAAGTAAAAAATGCCATTGTGACTTTTGATCCACCATTATCTTTTGATTTGCACGTTAGGGAGGTCATTAAGAAGGCTACATTTTTACTTTGCAGTTATCAGACCTATCTGCTCTCTGGTGGGTGCAGAAATTTTGATTCACACCTTTGTGTCTTTCAGAATTGAGTAATGTTTTCTCTTCTGGATTGCCACATAAGAGTATGAGATGTTGACAGAGATGGTACAAAATCCTGCTGTCAGAGTGTTGTCGAAAACCAGGATGTTAGATCACATCACACCTGACCTGGCTTCCCTTCACTGGCTCCTTATGACTCTAAGCGCCAATTCTAAGATTTTGTTGCTGAATTATAAGGCTCTAAATGGACATGCATCTAACTATCTCGCTGAACTTGTGAAGCCTTATGTGCCTCCTCGTACCCTGCAGTTGCTGGATGCTGACTTGCTGTGTGTCCCAAGGTTTAAAAAGAAGTCTGCAGGCATTAGAGCCTTTTCCAGCAGTGCTCCTGACGTGTGGAACAGCCTGCCTTTTGGGGTTCA
This sequence comes from Thalassophryne amazonica, assembly GCF_902500255.1. NCBI lineage: Eukaryota > Metazoa > Chordata > Actinopteri > Batrachoidiformes > Batrachoididae > Thalassophryne > Thalassophryne amazonica. The sequence goes on from NC_047109.1 coordinate 90,985,877, forward strand.
AAAGGCAACTTCCATGGACTCTTTTAACACTAGTTTTAAAACCAATCATTTTCTATTGCTTATCACTAATTTCATGGCTTTTTACCTCCTCTTAATTTTGCTTGTACAGAGTTGTTTTTAATGGATTTAATTGCTTTTACTCTGTGTTGGTCTTGGGTTTGTTCAGCACTATGTTTATTTTTTAATTTAAAGTGCTTCATAAATAAATGTATTATTATTATTATTGATCATAATCTGAGTTAGCGGCTCTTAATGAAGGGTAAATCTGCATATTTTGGATTTCTCATAAGGTATGTAAGCCAGTCTCATTTTGTTGTCCAGGCTCACTGGCTGGATGGCATATTCTGTATAAATAGTTATTAACAGAGTGTCTGCAGTTAAACCGAGCTGTGATTTTGAAATCACTTCCTAGTAATGTGGAGTCAACACTAATCAGTCCAACACAGAACAAATATCAGGCTTCTTGTAAATCACATGACTTGGGGGAAATCTGCCTGACTTGCACTGTCCAATGAGAGGACGGATCCAGATTGGAAAACAACAGACTCGGACACACTCATGCTGAAAACTAAACTGTGATTAGGGGACTTTTAAAACATCAAATATAGTGAACATCTAAAATATCTGTGACTCCAGTATGATCTAATCCATTTCCAGCCTCACATTTAAGAAAAAGCTTTTTTTTTTCACTCATAAAGAGATCTAATGAACCAAAAATATGTCACACACAGTATACATGTCACAGACATGTTGTGTGTTCCACTACACAAACACAAGATAACATATTACAAAAAGTTGTCCTTGTGAGCACTGATGCAGCTCAGATTTGGAGAGGAAAAAAAAAACAATGGGAGGGCATGAAGCGACAATCCAAAGATTGAGAAATGCAGCGAAGGGTGTGCTATAAAATCTCAGATGAATATAAGCTTGTGCCAGAGCAGGCAGACGAAGGCAAAGCTGCACAATGATGTCCCACATTTGTTTGATCCTGCTGCTGATGTTGACACTGGACTCCGTGTCGTCCAACAACAGGTAAACACATACATTGATCGGATTTATGCAATCACACATCAGCAGCTTATTTAAGAGAAACATGTTTTCTGAACTCTCTGATTTGAATTCAGCATGCAAAATATTATGTACACCATCTTCTACAAAATGGTGAAAGTTATATTTTGGAGAAAATTATACATTTCAGTGCAAATTAGTGCAAAGCCACTAATTTTTAAGGGAGAAGTTAAATTTTTACAAACTGAATAATATTAATACAATCACAAGCAAGCCTCTGAGGACTTTACTCACCTTTGAAAATTGCATCATGTGAAAGAAGTGCTCTTTATCTCCGCTATGGAGAGAATGTTGGCATTTTGTCTGTTTGTTTGTTAGCAGGATAACTCGAAATACAATGAATGTATTTCAATTAAATTCAGTGAGCAGTTGCATAATGTTGTGAGAAATAAGTGATTACATATTGGAGGTTGTCTGGAATATATCCTCTCGCTGAGATCCAGAAGAATGTTTGACACACAGCAACATTTAACTCAAAAAATTGTGAGAGGATGTTGCTGAAATTTGGCAAGCAGATGGTACATGCTCTGGAAAATGGGGGATTTTAGTTTGAATTTGATCCTTTGTGATCAGATGAATAATGTCATAAGAAACAATTTATGTAATTTTTTAAAGATGATCCTGAACATATTCTGGATTGGGTATTCAGAAGAATATTAGCAATGTTATGTAGCAATATTGAACTCAAAACATTGTGAATAGATTTTGATGACATTTTATGAACATATAAATAAACACAAAGCTTGATATATGATGCTAAATGGAAGTTAAAGTTGGTACTTTGGCAGTGGGGAATAGGTGGCCTTGGCAGAGGTATGCCCTCTCTCAACGTCTTTTAGTTCCACAAATTGTTAAAAAGAAATAAATAGGTATCAGTCGTGCTTGAAGTAGAGCTCCAAAACCAAACAGCATTTTTACAAACCTTAAAATTGCATTCTGTAAATATTCAAACATTCTTGCATTTTATGATTACTGTGGTAATTTGTAACAGAGTAGAGATTAGATTAGATAGAACTTTATTAATCCCTTGGGGAGACTCCCTCAGGGAAATTGAGGTTCCAGCAGCATTGTATAGCAGGACATGGGCTACGAAGCACACAGACTATCAAAAGTAGTAGTAAAAAACAATTTGCAAAGTCTAAATACAAATATAAATACCAGAAATACTGCTCACTACTGTCTTACTGGTACTACTGTTCCTCTCCTTCCAGTCCCCTGTCTTCCTGTTACTCCTCCTCCTCCTGAGTGAGGAGTTGTACAGTCTCACAGTGGGACAAAGGAGTTTTTCAGTCTGTTGGTCCTGCACTTGGAAAGAAGTTATGTGTCGGAGGCAGGCGGAGAACCGACCAGCGTTTGAAGGACCCAAGCATAAAATAAGCAGAGCACGGTGCAAAGGATAACAGAATTTAATAAACATAACAGTGAGTGCTATTAATAACAAATGAGTGCGCGGTCTGGCAAGGTGGAGTAACGGTGCGCTCCCAGCAGCACAAACGGTCCGGAGCCAGAACAGTTCGGACCCAAGGACCCTGCCGACACCCCCCAGGTGGCCGTGACCAACCGAGTCTGTGAAAGAAGAAACCATCATGTGAGTCCACCACTCCACACACAGAGAGACCACTCAAAGGTGTACATAAACAGCAAACACTTCCTGGCTTAATCACCAATCAGCTTCCCACCCTGCAGGCATGGAACACCCAGTTCAATTCTCCACTGCAGTGGAAGCTGATTAAACGACTAACATAACAGCTCAATATAATAAGGTGTGAGGGACACCACATTTACTGACTGTACTTATATTAGTCACAAAACCTAAAGTACCTCAGGAAGTGTGCTGACGAGCGTGAGACCTCACCCCCTCCTCTTTCACAGACCATGGCATCAAACCTGGTATGGTCTCTGCATCCATGATGATGAGATGGCTCTCTAGACGACGATCTCACCCGTCTGGTCACAAGGTCGAGTCTCTGGCAAATACACACTGTGTACTCCAGACTTAAATGCAACCATGCCCCAATCCATAAAGATGCACCACAGCTGTGAGTCCTGATGAGCTGCACATGACCAGCCTCAGGTGATCAGGGTGAGGTCCTGATAACTCAGCCACACAGCCACTCAGTCCTGAACGCATGCCACCTGGAAGGAAAAACAAAAGACAGAAAACAGAAACAAAAGGCAGCCAGGCACCCCAACCATACAACAGCACCCCACCCTCACGGGAAGCCTCCCGGCGACCACACAAACCTGGCCCAGGAAAAACACCCCCCTCCAGGGACCATGGCTGGAAACAGTATCTGCATTCATCTTCCAACTGAATCTTCATTTAACAGAACTGTTGACGTCTTCACCTCTGACTGCATCTTTGCCTTTGTTTCTGTCAATCAATTTGCACAGGTGTGGCCAGGAGTTCTTAAACCTGTGCGGTCAGCCTTTGTCCAACCATGTTTAAAGTCTGTGTAGTCATAAAACAAAAAAGACAAACACAAACAACCAAACCCCCCCCCCCCCCAGAGGACCGTCCCATCAAACCCCGGGAAGAGGAGAAAAAAAAACACAACCCAAACTTAAGCTTGCAAACAAAAGAAAAATGCTAACACCCCCCCCCCCCCCGGACGACATGTAGGGACCAACACCCCCCAGAGGACATCCCGCCAGCTCCAGGAGTAATAACCACAGCCGAGGTCCCTCTGGGATCCAAAGTCACCCACGGGGACTCCCAGCGCCTCCCAGAGGACCGTTCCATCAAACCCCAGGAGACGCCCCCCTCATGACTAACGGACCCAGCCCCGGCCGTCTATGGCTAGATGGACCCACAGCCCTTTCCCCCCCAGAGGACACCACAGTCACACCCTGAGGGCGGAAACTGGGGGGAAAAACAAAAGAAAAAAAAACCATACAAACAAAACAACCCCAACCCCACCCCCTTGGCGCAGTGGAAACTGGAAGTATGTCCAGTGTCACCAACCACGACTATACCCCAGAAGTCAACCGGGAGGAGTGGAACAGCGGTAATGGCAGACGGCACAAAACGGCGCCACCCCTCCGACTTCCAAACCAGCCACGGGTATATTCCACTGCCCCAAACCTCAGCCACGCCGATGGCATACGGCTCAAAGGCGCGCTGAAGCCGGAGGTGGAACAGGGAATCAACAAAAAAAACAACAGCCCGAACCCCCCCCCCCCAGGTGCAGAGGTTACCTGGGAAACGCCCAGCATAACTAAACTGCACCACTCCAGCAACGCCGACAACCTACGGCTCACACGGCTGGAGCCAGAGGAGAAGAGAGGGCACAACAAAAACAAAAAAACAAAGAAAAAAGAAAAAACAACCCAATTACCCCCCCATCACCCCCCAGAGGACCGTCCCATCAAACCCTGGGAGGTGAAACCAAAAGAAATAAAAAGAAAGACTAACAGACTAACATAAAGTTAACTGGGTCCTATCTATGCTCCAGTCAGCCTGCATGGTCACGACCCCAGAACACTAACAGTGCAGAACATCCCACACAAAAACCAACTAAAAAAAAAACCCCACAAAAAATGAACCAACACAAAACTAATAAGTGATTTATACCGTCAAGCTCAAACAAATGGAACACACCTGTTCCACCTTAAGAGCTATGACGGTAATGTGACTCAGTCGCCAACAGGGGGAGCCAAAGTGCTAAAAATAAAAAAACCCTTTGGTAACCGAGAAAACAATTCATGCTGCTTTCCCTGTGCGCAGCTAAGTGTAACACACAACCAAAATGTGCTTCAACTAAATTACGCCGGAGCTGACACAACAGACGCAGTAGCTATCTTCACCCGGGGAAACGGGGCTACAACTGTAACACAGGAAGCACAGCGACCCGTGCCACAGGACTCCGCCGTGCGCATTCACCCATTAAAGACACACTCATGCAGCTCCCGTTTTACCTCTTATCCGGTTGAAGTGTGACGTGAAGCCGTCGCTATTCACACTCCACAACAACCCACGGATAAGGCAACACACAGGAACACGGCTGCAAGAGAGCTCAAATCACTATTCAATAATGGGTTCTCCGACACGCACCATCCGGGCGGAGAGCACCCGCAACTGATCCGGATAACTTCTGACGTCTGCTGCCGCCTTTCCGGCGCAGAACCGCCTCTGCTACCACTGGGTCCGTGATGTATTGGCCAGAGACTACTGTTATGTGTCGGACGCAGGCGGAGAACCGACCAGCGTTTGAAGGACCCAAGCATAAAATAAGCAGAGCACAGTTCAAAGGATAACAGAATTTAATAAACATAACAGTGAGTGCTATTAATAACAAATGAGTGCGCGGTCTGGCAAGGTGGAGTAACAGTGCGCTCCCAGCAGCACAAACGGTCCGGAGCCAGAACAGTTCGGACCCAAGGACCCCGCAGACACCCCCCAGGTGGCCGCGACCAACCGAGTCTGTGAAAGAAGAAACCATCATGTGAGTCCACCACTCCACACACAGAGAGACCACTCAAAGGTGTACATAAACAGCAAACACTTCCTGGCTTAATCACCAATCAGCTTCCCACCCTGCAGGCATGGAACACCCAGTTCAATTCTCCACTGCAGTGGAAGCTGATTAAACGACTAACATAACAGCTCAATATAATAAGGTGTGAGGGACACCACATTTACTGACTGTACTTATGTTAGTCACAAAACCTAAAGTACCTCAGGAAGTGTGCTGACGAGCGTGAGACCTCACCCCCTCCTCTTTCACAGACCATGGCATCAAACCTGGTATGGTCTCTGCATCCATGATGATGAGATGGCTCTCTAGACGACGATCTCACCCGTCTGGTCACAAGGTCGAGTCTCTGGCAAATATACACTGTGTACTCCAGACTTAAATGCAACCATGCCCCAATCCATAAAGATGCACCACAGCTGTGAGTCCTGACGAGCTGCACATGACCAGCCTCAGGTGATCAGGGTGAGGTCCTGATAACTCAGCCACACAGCCACTCAGTCCTGAACGCATGCCACCTGGAAGGAAAAACAAAAGACAGAAAACAGAAGACAGAAACAAAAGGCAGCCAGGCACCCCAACCATACAACAGAAGTAGTCTGTGGCTGGAGAGACTCCTCTGGTTGCATGTGATTTTATAACATTTTCGCATGAAATATTTACAGATTGGTGGTACTTGTACTAAAGTTGCTAAAGCTTCAACCTTTGCTGTTCATTGTTCAAAAAGGTTTGGAGAAAATGCTGCATTTTAACTGGTTCAGCTTGTATTCCAAGAAATGCCAGTTCTGTCTTTGCTGGGCTACCAGAGAAGCTTACAACATATTTTATCTTATGTGACTTACCTGATTTTGGTTTTAGTCTGCTGTATTGTTTGCCACCTTTGGCTGCTACCTTTTGACACAGTAAATCCATACCAGATCCAGTTGTTGATCTGGCACAAATTTTACACTGGATGCCCTCCCTGATGCAACTCCAGAAGCACATGGAGAATGGGGCACAGGTGGTCTTAATCTTGTGCTGTGGCAGTGTCCCAATAAGTTTCTTCTAAAGTTTTTTAAAAGTACTGCTGGCAATATCAAGTGGTGAAGAAACTGACCAGAACTATCTTCTAAGACTGGTGTAAGGTTGCATAAGTTGGCTTATCAGAAAACCATGCACTAACTGCAACATTTAAATATCAAATTAAAAAATTATGTAATCCTAGTTCAGTCACTTGCACTTTTGTTTTGTCATGTTTTATCACTAGAAGGTGCAAATAATCTAGAACAGTGTTTGGAATTGAGGCTTCATTAAGCACAACCTATGGTGTCTTCCTATGTTTTGAAACAAGGGTATTGCAACGGTTTTGAAAAGTTCAGATTTATATTATTGGAAGTTTATAGTTCGCATCACTAATTTTCATGAACCTTTTTTTTTTGTAAATTTTTCCATCATTCACTAACCATCCACTAGGTGGCAGACATGTCTATGGAATAGTACAAAGGCAAATTAAAGTTGCTTTTTCAAATGGTTTGGTGCATTAAATGTCACCAGATGTTACCAGGGCAGGGAAAAATGTAAAATACTGTCTGTTTTTCTTGAAATGTATTTGCACCACTAATGTGCTAATGATTACAAAGGAGGCCGCTGGCGATATTTCATTGCTGTATAGAGCGTGTGGTAGATATTTGGAACTCTTGCCATGGATGCCCCATTCACTCACCTTTATTCCTTCCAAAAGTAAATTCATAATAATGAAAAAAAGGATTAAGATGAAGTAATCATAAATGTGAGTACAGCACTGAGAGGCTTGATTTCTCAGGGTATACGAGGTCTGTTAGAAAAGTATCCGACCTTTTTATTTTATGCAAAAAATATATGGATTTGATTCATATGTTTTTACGTCAGCCAAGCTTGAACCTTTGTGTGCATGCGTGAGTCTTTTCACGCCTGTCGGTTGTGTCATTCGCCTGTGGGCGGGCTTTGTGTGAGCAGTGGTCCACCCCTCTCGTCGTTTTTCAATGCGAGGAAATGGCGGATTGATTTGGGCTTTGTTCCATCAGAATTTTTTCAGAAACTGTTAGAGACAGGCAGCTGGAAACCATTCGGAAAATTCAGATGACTTTCGGTGAAAATTTTATGGGCTTCACAGAGATTAAGGAGTGTTACTACCGCTTTAAGGATGGCCCACAATGGTGCACGGCGCGCTGCGCTCCGAGCCGCGATCGACAGGCAGAAACCACCAGATCATTTCTATACTCAACAAAAATATAAACGCAACACTTTTGGTTTTGCTCCCATGTTGTATGAGATGAACTCAAAGATCTAAAACTTTTTCCACATACACAATATCACCATTTCCCTCAAATATTGTTCACAAACCAGTTGAAATCTGTGATAGTGAGCACTTCTCCTTTGCTGAGATAATCCATCCCTCCTCACAGGTGTGCCATATCAAGATGCTGATTAGACACTATGATTAGTGCACAGGTGTGCCTTAGACTGCCCACAATAAAAGGCCACTCTGAAAGGTGCAGTTTTGTTTTATTGGGGGGGGGATACCAGTCAGTATCTGGTGTGACCACCATTTGCCTCATGCAGTGCAACACATCTCCTTTGCATCATCTGTGAAGAGAACACCTCTCCAACGTGCCAAACACCAGCGAATGTGAGCATTTGCCCACTCAAGTCGGTTACGACGACGAACTGGAGTCAGGTCGAGACTCCGATGAGGACGACGAGCATGCAGATGAGCTTCCCTGAGACGGTTTCTGACAGTTTGTGCAAAATGTCTTTGGTTATGCAAACCAATTGTTCCAGCAGCTGTCCGAGTGGCTGGTCTCAGACGATCTTGGAGGTGAACATGCTGGATGTGGAGGTCCTGGGCTGGTGTGGTTACACGTGGTCTGCGGTTGTGAGGCTGGTTGGATGTACTGCCAAATTCTCTGAAACGACTTTGGAGACGGCTTATGGTAGAGACATGAACATTCAATACACGAGCAACAACTCTGGTTGACATTCCTGCTGTCAGCATGCCAATTGCATGCTCCCTCAAATCTTGCGACATCTGTGGCATTGTGCTGTGTGATAAAACTGCACCTTTCAGAGTGGCCTTTTATTGTGGGCAGTCTAAGGCACACCTGTGCACTAATCATGGTGTCTAATCAGCATCTTGATATGGCACACCTGTGAGGAGGGATGGATTATCTCAGCAAAGGAGAAGTGCTCACTATCACAGATTTCAACTGGTTTGTGAACAATATTTGAGGGAAATGGTGATATTGTGTATGTGGAAAAAGTTTTAGATCTTTGAGTTCATCTCATACAACATGGGAGCAAAACCAAAAGTGTTGCGTTTATATTTTTGTTGAGTGTAAATGGATGGCTGTGTGGATCCGGGACCGTTGTGTGCAATTTCTCTGGTTATCACAAGAGCTGGACATCAGCCATTTTCCGTCAGATTTCACTTTTAACAAGAGATTTTGTCATGAAAAGACCCGCGGAGGCTTCGCACGTCATGACGGAGCCGCTGATGGAGCGAGACAAAGAACGCCTCCGTTTTGGAGTGTCAGAGGACAAGTTGGGACATGCCTATCTCGGCTTTCAGTGGCTTACCAGTCGAGTGAGTATAAGAGAAATTGTAGAGAGCTGGGCTTGTCCCAACTTGTCCTCTGACACTCCAAAACGGAGGCGTTCTTTGTCTCGCTCCATCAGCGAATCCATCGTGACGCGCGAAGCCTCCGCGCAGCTTTCCATGACAAAATCTCTTGTTAAAAGTGAAATCTGCCGGAAAATGGCTGATGTCCAGCTCTTTTGATAACCAGAGAAATTGCACACGATGGTCCCGGATCCATACAGCCATCCGTTTAGAAATGAAATGGTTGTTTCTGCCTGTTGATCGCGGCTCGGAGCGCGGCGCGCCATTGTGGGCCATCCTTAAAGCGGTAGTAACACTCCTTAATCTCTGTAAAGCCCATAAAATTTTCACCGAAACCCATCTGAATTTTCCAAATGGTGTCCAGCTGCCTGTCTCTAACAGTTTCTGAAAAAATTCTGATGGAACATAGCCCAAATCATTCCGCCATTTCCTCGCAATGAAAAAACGATGAGAGGGGTGGACCAGTGCTCACTCAAAGCCTGCCCACAGGCGAATGACGCAACCGACAGGCGTGAAAAAACTCACGCATGCGCACGAAGGTTCAAGCTTGGCTGACGTAACATATGAATCAAATCCATATATTTTTTGCATAAAATAAAAAGGTCGGATACTTTTCTAACAGACCTCGTATATAAAAAAAGAACAACTTGTCTTTCAACAGCTTTTCCAGACTTGTTTTTACGGGCGAAAAGGCACTAGACTGTACAATGGTGAACAGACACAGTAAAACAAAAAAATTGTTTCATCTGCAGATTTTTCATCTCAGCCCCGAGAGTGTTCCATGTGGGCGTCAAAGAAAAAGTGTTGGTCCAGGTGGAAGGGATTCATCTCAATAATGTCATAACATTTTACCTGGAACATGAAAGTACTACAACACTGATGTCTGTGAAAACAACTGCTACGTGTGCTGAGATGGGCAGCATCAAAACAGTTGAGCTCATGGTAGGACAAACCCCATATGTGCTCAAAGTGGCAGGACTAAGTTGATATTTACTACAAGTTAAAATGTTGTATCTCTACAGGTAGACAAGGAAAAGATGTCACAATTGGCTTCCCCCAAAAATGCACCACTATATCTTGTGCTAGTGGCAGAAAGCCCTTCCTTCCCTAAGAGGTATTCAACAAGGGTCCTGGTGTCAAAGCACAGGGGTTACATCTTCATTCAGACCGATCAGCCGATCTACACCCTGTCACAGACAGGTACGAGTAACGTCAGCCTTAAAATTCCACTTGGGTGCATTTTAACCATTTTATTTTGATTCTCCTCCTGTTAGTGAGGTACAGGATCTTCACACTGGACCATGCACTGAGGCCTACAAATGAAATGTGCAGCATTTCAATTTTTGTGAGTTGATACACTTTTATGGTTTGATTATGCAGTTCTGAAAAACATTCAAAATGCCTTCATTTTATTTCAATTTTTTTTCTCAATTATTCACATGGTAGAATGCAGCTGGAAACAGAGTAATGTAACGACACATTTTCACAAGGTACAAAATCAATATCAAAATCTGTACTCTTAACACAATTGAATAATTCACTATAATGTCCTTTCCAGAGTTCAACAATATTATCCAGTCCAGCAACCCCTTCAATTGTCGAGGGCAGAGGGATTTTACACACATTCATGTTGTGCACTTCCTTCCAAAACTCTCTCACATCATTATGCATTAGCTTTTGGGCTAGAGAATTAGCACTAAGGGTTTCCTCATTCCTCTTTATGAATCGCACAGCATATTTAAATTTTCTACCAGCTTGCTTCTTCATTTCACATAAAGGGCCCCTCCTTGGCCTACCAGCAGAGACCCAGAGACGAAAGGCCTCTCTGGCTTCCTGATGGGCCTTCCTCACATGCTCGTTCCATCCAGATCTACCAAACTGATGCTTGGCCTTCTGTTACAATATGGTTTACTTGCATTATGTAGCTCACATACAATTTCATCATACATGCAACAAAGAGCTTCTTTATGATTCAGGTCTGCACAATTAATATTACCACATTTAAAACGTCAGTTGGAATTTTAACTTTTTGAAGGTTACTCTCTGTAGAATGATAATAGTTCTGTAGATCATACTCTGTGAGTTTTGCCCACTCAAGTTTCCCACTGAGTATGGTCCTCTTTAATACTGAGCTCAGGCAGACTCTGTACATTTAATGTGAAGGACATGGGTATGTGGTCTGCAGTTGCCATCCCATACCAGATCTCAGCCTTCACTATACTTCCATGAGCATCTGAAGTGCATATGCAGTGATCCAGCCAGGATGTGGTGTTCCAGGCCTCACTCACATGTGTAGCTGTCATCTGGTAAAACAGCCTTACTTGACAAGCTCAGTTTATGACTGACAAAACTGGAGTAAATGCTGACCGAACGGGGACTTTACATCGATATATCTGCATTGTAATCCCCCAAAATATAAATGCAAGTACATTCACTTTCCTCAATAAAAGAATTTATATGCCAGCTTTTGGAAATATTCTGCTTCATTCTCATAACATTCATATGGCAGGTAAACATTTAGGACTATGAACACACTATTATTAATGGCAACTTTGATTCCAATACACCAATCAACACCCAGCCTAATCACTGTGGTAACAGGGTCATATTTCTTGAGCCACAGTATAGCCAACCACCAGGTATTCTGCCGTGCACAATTCCCTGGCTCAAGTCTGTCGTGGACTCTCCTGCCCCATGAAAGTCCACATGTACAGAGTTAAGTCTGTTTAGCTCCTGGTGGGCAAAAAAGTCTGTTGTATACACAAAATATCCATGATCTCAAACAGTTGGTCAACAACGAGACGTCGCGCTTTATCCACTGCAGTTTGTCCTAACGACAGTCCTCGAGTGTTATATGACACGACCCTCATCATAAACAGTATATCTAATGTGTGACAACCACACTACATTTCATTAACTTCATTGCACTCTGCAGTCAATTTAAATGAACTATATCGACTTTGCACAGAGTCAATCTTTACGCAAGTAACTTTTCGGCCAAGTTTTTCCTCCAAGTAGCGAGACAGAGTGTCAGCATCTAGGTCAGGTGTAAACTTGTGGCAAACACACTCACTGATTTAAATATATATATACATACACACACACACAACCTCAATTCCAATGAAGTTGGGACATTGTGTAAAATGTAAATAAAAACAGAATACAGTGATTTGCAAATCCTCTTCAACCTATATTCAATTGAATACACCACAAAGACAAGATATTTAATGTTCAAACTGATAAACTTTATTGTTTTTGTGTAAATATTTGCTCATTCAAAAATGGATGCGTGCAACATGTTTCAAAAAAGCTGGGACAGTGATATGTTTACCACTGTGTTACATCGCCTTTCCTTCTAACACCACTCATTAAGCACTGATTACAAGCAAACAGATCACAGGTGAGGATGGTTACCTTTTGTAGCCTTTCAAACCTGTTTGTGTCAACTTGTTTGCATGTTATCAGGCCAAAATCACCAGGCTATGTAAACTTTTGGTCAGGGTCATTTCATTAGATTCTGTTGTCATTATGATTTAAACACAGTAAACACAGTTGTTTGACAATACATGGCTTCACACAACCACTAACCATGACTGAAAAAAAAACTTTTGTGTGGTATTCATATTCTCTGAAAAATGGCCAAAACAAACAAAAAAAAACAGCCAGGGACATCAAAAAACAAAACAAGATTCAAGCTTTGTACTATATTAAAATTTCAAGTAATGTCTACATCATTAATTCAAAGAAATAAAAATCTAAAAGCCAAAATGATGATGTGAATAAATAAGTGCCCCCTTTAGTGTAACACATGTAAACCATCACTTTTACATCCACTTTTCTTTGGACAAGTCATGGAATGGATACATGAACATTCCCAAGACACTGATTATGTCTTGGACTTTATTTGTATTTCTTCTTAAATCATGTAAATAGTGTGGCACTCTATGGTAAATCTGTGTGGAGTAGACAGTTCTTAAAAACTGACAGTATAAGGAGGAGGTTAGAGAGGAAAGACACCAAGACACCCAGACAGTGGCAGGTGGGGAGTCTGGTACACCTGTGAAACGCAGGTGTCCCTTATACTCCTGTCACATTAGAGCACGAATGAGCCCAAATGACATACGAATGAGGATTCGAGCCACATTCAGACAAATTTGAGCTGCATTCGAATTTGAATTCAAATGGCTGTTTTTCCCCATTCGGGCTGATTTGTGCTTCATTGTGGTCCATTTAAAAATCAAATGACAAAATAGAAGTAATAATAAAATAATAATTATAATGATACCGATAACAATAATGATAATGATGATAATAATAATAGTGTATGATAACAAGAACCTAAACAATTTATAAATACTAGACAGTAAAATACAATTTAATGAACAAGCTTTTTCATCATTATTTGTCTTTGGTCATTTGAGGGGAAGTGGGTCTATTTCCAGATGTCGAGTTAGACTGGACAGTCTTTAAGAAACGTTTTGTGAAAATTGTAAATAAACATCCTCCCATCACAAAATTCAGAGTGAAGGGATGAAAAAACCCTGGTTTTCTTCAGAGCTGTCAGATAACATCCAAAAGTGTAATGTGGCATGGGCCAAAGCTAGACAAAGTGATTCTGCCACTTACTGCTCTATCTTCAAGCAACTAACTTCCTTAATCAAAAAAGCCAAATCAGAATATACTTGTCTGTCACAACCTTAATAATCCTCAGAACTTTTGAAAAATAATTAAATCTGTATCTGTTAATAAAAGTCTTCAGACTCTTCCAAAATTTGTTCTACGTACAACACTCAGTTCCAGTCTTTGGTATAACTGAAATATGAAATTGCTTTAATAAGCATTTTGTGTTGGGAAAGTGTAGGTACACGGACCCACAACAGGGGGCGCAAATGAACGGACAATGGATGAGGTCAAATAACAACACTTTACTGTTGTGAATGGGCACAACAAATACAATCAGATTACAACAATAGACAAAAGCCAAATCACAAAAGGTGTCGTGTGGGCAGGCTCGAAGATAGGAGACGTCTGTCCAAAGCAGAACCGGAACCACACGATTTCCTCCGCCGCCAGACCCCGGGAATACTGGAGCCGCCAAGTCCCGAACTCCCAGGTGGCCACTGCCTTCGCGTGTCGGACCTGGTACTGCTGGCGAGGAAAAAAGAACAATTAAATGTGGGTGCGTCTGCACCCAGGAATCCGTACGGCAGGAAAACTACCTCCACCACTCGTTGGAAAAGGAGTCAGCTAAACAACTCACAAAAGTCACAAAAGATCACTGTTAACCAGTCAGCTGAGCACGTTACCTTCCAGGTAGAACGATATCTCGGCAAAGAGGTGGAGGCGTCATCCTGCTGATATTCCCCTGCTGATCAGATGATGGGTAACAGCTGTTGCAGGTGATGCGTGACAGCTGTCACCCTGGCTGCTCCTGTGAGGCGACTGCGCCCTCTCGTGCCTGAAGCCCGCACTTCAGGCAGGGCGCCCTCTGGTGGTGGGCCAGCAGTACATCCTCTTCTGGCGGCCCACACAACAGGACCCCCCCCTCAACGGGCGCCTCCTGGCGCCCGACCAGGCTTGTCGGGTGGCGGCGGTAGAAATCGGCCAGGAGGGCCGGGTCCAGGATGAAGCTCCTCTTCACCCAGGAGCGTTCTTCGGGGCCGTACCCCTCCCAGTCCACCAAATACTGGAAGCCCCGGCCCATCCTACGGACATCCAAAAGCCGGCGTACAGTCCAAGCCGGCTCGCCATCGATGATCCGGGCAGGAGGCGGTGCCGGACCCGGAGTACAGAGGGGTGAGGTGTGATGTGGTTTTAATCGGGACACATGAAACACAGGATGGATCCGCAGTGAGGCCGGAAGCTGAAGCCTCACCGCGGCTGGACTGATGACCTTAAGGATCTTAAATGGGCTGATGTAACGGTCCTGTAGCTTGGGGGAGTCCACCTTGAGGGGAATGTCCTTTGTGGATAACCACACTCCTGCCCTGGCCGATACGCAGGGGCCGGGACCCGCTGACGGTCTGCATGGGCTTTTGCCCTCGTCCGGGCCTTTAGCAAAGCAGAACGGGCGGCACGCCACACCCGACGGCACTTCCGTAGGTGGGCCTGGACCAAGGGCACACCGACCTCTCCCTCAACCACCGGAAACAACGGGGGCTGATACCCAGACATACCTCAAAAGGGGAGAGGCCGGTGGCTGAAGACACCTGGCTGTTATGAGCATACTCGATCCAGGCCAAATGGGTACTCCAGGCCGCCGGGTGCGCGGCAGTCACGCAGCGCAAAGCCTGTTCCACCTCCTGGTTTACCCGTTCTGCTTGCCCGTTGGTCTGAGGGTGGTACCGGACGAGAGACTCACCGTGGCCCCCAGTTCCCGGCAGAAGCTCCTCCAGACTTGCGAGGAGAACTGGGGACCACGATCGGAGACGATGTCTGTTGGAATCCCATGCAGCTGGACGACGTGGTGGACCAGGAGGTCCGCTGTCTCCTGGGCTGTTGGGAGCTTCGGGAGGGCCACGAAGTGGGCCGCCTTGGAGAATCGGTCCACTATCGTGAGGATGGTGGTGTTACCCTGGGACGGCGGGAGGCCCGTGACAAAATCCAGGCCGATGTGGGACCAGGGGTGATGAGGCACAGGCAGCGGCTGGAGTAGTCCTGATGCCCTGCGATGGTCAGCCTTGCCCCTGGCACAGGTGGTGCAGGCCTGGATATAATCCCGGACGTCGGCCTCTAGGGACGCCCACCAGAAGCGCTGCCGGACAACTGCCATGGTTCTTCGCACCCCTGGATGACAGGAGAGCTTGGAGCCGTGACAGAAGTCCAGGACTGCAGCCCTAGCTTCTGGTGGGATGTATAGTTTGTTCTTCGGCCCAGTTCCAGGGTCCGGGCTTCGTGCCAGGGCCTCCCGGACGGTTCTCTCTACGTCCCAGGTGAGGGTGGCCACGATAGTGGACTCCGGGATGATGGGTTCCGGTGGATCCGACAACTCTGCTTTGACTTCATCTTCATGTACCCGGGACAAGGCATCCGATCTCTGGTTTTTGGTCCCGGGACGGTAGGTGATCCGGAAGTCAAAACGGCCGAAGAACAGTGACCAGCGGGCTTGCCTGGGATTCAGCCGCTTGGCGGTCCTGATATACTCCAGGTTCCGGTGGTCAGTGAAAACCGTGAATGGCACGGACGTTCCCTCCAACAGATGTCTCCACTCTTCAAGAGCCTCTTTCACCGCAAGGAGTTCTCGATTGCCGACGTCATAGTTCCGTTCGGCTGGGGTCAACCTGCGGGAAAAATAGGCACACGGGTGAAGGACCTTATCGGTCTTCCCGCTCTGGGAAAGCACAGCTCCTATCCCTGAGTCCGAGGCGTCCACTTCAACCACTAACTGGCGACTAGGATCGGGCTGCACCAGAACGGGTGCAGACGAGAAGCGCCGTTTCAACTCCTTGAACGCGGCATCGCAACGATCCGACCAGGTGAAGGGGACTTTTGGTGAGGTCAGGGCTGTCAGGGGGCTAACTACCTGACTGTAGCCCTTAATGAACCTCCTGTAGAAATTTGCAAAGCCGAGGAACTGTTGCAGCTTTCTACGGCTAGTGGGTTGGGGCCAGTCTCTCACCGCCGCAACCTTGGCTGGATCAGGAGCGACGGAGTTGGGGGAGATGATAAACCCCAGGAAGGACAAAGATGTGCGGTGAAACTCACACTTCTCGCCCTTCACAAACAGCCGGTTCTCCAACAACCGCTGCAGGACCTGACGTACATGCCGGACATGAGTCTCAGGATCCGGAGAAAAGATGAGTATATCGTCTAGATATACGAAGACGAATCGGTGCAGGAAATCCCGCAAGACATCATTAACTAATACTTGGAACGTCGCGGGGGCGTTTGTGAGGCCGAACGGCATGAGCAGGTAGTCAAAGTGACCTAATGGGGTGTTGAATGCCGTCTTCCATTCGTCTCCCTTCCGGATCCGAACCAGGTGATACGCATTTCTAAGATCCAGCTTAGTAAAGATTTTGGCTCCATGCAGGGGGGTGAACACGGAATCTAATAATGGCAACGGGTATCGGTTGCGAACCGTAATCTCATTCAGCCCTCTGTAATCAATACATGGACGAAGTCCGCCATCTTTCTTGCCCACAAAAAAGAAACCTGCCCCCATCGGGGAGGTGGAGTTCCGGATCAGCCCGGCAGCTAATGAGTCCCGGATGTAGGTCTCCATTGATTCGCGCTCAGGTCGTGAGAGGTTGTACAGCCTGCTGTACGGGAACTCAGCGCCTGGAACCAAATCAATGGCACAATCGTACGGACGGTGCGGGGGAAGGGTGAGTGCCAGATCCTTGCTGAAGACGTCAGCAAGATCGTGGTACTCAACCGGCACTGCCGTCAGATTGGGAGGGACTTTGACCTCCTCCTTAGCCTGGGAACCGGGAGGAACCGAGGATCCTAAACACACCCGATGGCAGGTTTCGCTCCACTGAACCACCACCCCAGACGGCCAATCGATCCGGGGATTGTGCTTTAACATCCATGGGATGCCCAAAATCACGCGGGAGGTAGAAGGAGTTACAAAAAACTCAATCTCCTCCCGGTGGTTTCCAGACCCCACCAGAGTTACTGGTTGTGTCTTGTGTGTGAGTAAAGGGAGGAGGGTGCCATCTAGTGCCCGCACCTGCAATGGCGAAGGAAGCGCCACCAGAGGGAGCCCTACCTCCCTTGCCCATCTGCTATCTAGCAGATTCCCTTCTGACCCCGTGTCCACCAGTGCTCGGGCTTGAAGGGTTAAATCCCCGCTCAGGATCGTGACTGAGAGTCGTGTGGCAATTTGTGTGTGTCTCACTTGAATGTCTTGACCCCCCCTTAGCCCAGTCTCTAAGGGCGAGTGTTGACGTCTTGGCCGTTTGGGGCAGTCTCTGTGTGTGCTCTGTTGAGCTGCAGAGAAAACACTCTCCACGGGTCAGCCTCCCCATTTTGGCCCTGTGCGTTTCCCTAACAACGTCAACAGGGGGAGCTGTTGCCCCACAAAGCGCTGCGGCTATGGAGCGTGGGGAGGGCGGCCCCTTTTCGAACCCGGAAGGGAGAGGGGCGGCGCGTATCCGGTCACGTCCTTCGCCTCGCTCCCGACGGCGTTCCTCTAACCGATTGTCTAATCGTATAACGAGATCAATAAGCCCGTCCAAATCCCGCGGTTCGTCCTTAGCCACCAGGTGCTCCTTCAGGACCAATGATAGTCCGTGTACGAAGGCGGCGCGGAGGGCGGTGCTATTCCAGCAGGACCTCGCAGCCGCGATGCGGAAGTCGACTGCATAAGCAGCTGCGCTCCGGCACCCCTGTCTCATTGACAGCAGCACGGCTGAAGCGGTCTCTCCTCTATTTGGGTGATCGAACACTGTTCTGAACTCCCTCACAAACCCATCATATGTCAGAAGGAGCCGTGAATTTTGCTCCCAGAGCGCTGTAGCCCAAGCGCGTGCCTTGCCGCGAAGCAGATTAATCACATAAGCTATCTTACTAGCATCAGTCGCGTACATGACGGGACGTTGTGCGAAGACGAGCGAACACTGCATAAGAAAGTCCGCGCATGTCTCCACACAACCCCCGTATGGTTCTGGAGGGCTTATGTATGCTTCAGGGGAAGGTGGGAGGGGTCGTTGAACGACCTGTGGAACGTCACTATTGCGCACAGGATCGACAGGAGGGAGAGCCGCAGCAGCGCCCTGAGGGCGCGCTTCCACCTGCGCGGCGAGAGCCTCCACCCTGCGGTTAAGGAGGACGTTCTGCTCGGTCATCAGATCCAGCCGAGCCGTAAAAGCGGTGAGGATTCGCTGCAACTCACCGATCATTCCTCCTGCAGACGCCTGTGCGCCCTGCTCTTCCATTGGCCGTTCAACGGCCGGTCGACGCCCCTCGGGGTCCATGACGTTGGCCGAGATATCCTGTTGGGAAAGTGTAGGTACACGGACCCACAACAGGGGGCGCAAATGAACGGACAATGGATGAGGTCAAATAACAACACTTTACTGTTGTGAATGGGCACAACAAATACAATCAGATTACAACAATAGACAAAAGCCAAATCACAAAGGTGTCGTGTGGGCAGGCTCGAAGATAGGAGACGTCTGTCCAAAGCAGAACCGGAACCACACGATTTCCTCCGCCACCAGACCCCGGGAATACTGGAGCCGCCAAGTCCCGAACTCCCAGGTGGCCACTGCTTTCGCGTGTCGGACCTGGTACTGCTGGCGAGGAACAAAAGAACAATTAAATGTGGGTGCGTCTGCACCCAGGAATCCGTACGGCAGGAAAACTACCTCCACCACTCGTTGGAAAAGGAGTCAGCTAAACAACTCACAAAAGTCACAAAAGATCACTGTTAACCAGTCAGCTGAGCACGTTACCTTCCAGGTAGAACGATATCTCGGCAAAGAGGTGGAGGCGTCGTCCTGCTGATATTCCCCTGCTGATCAGATGATGGGTAACAGCTGTTGCAGGTGATGCGTGACAGCTGTCACCCTGGCTGCTCCTGTGAGGCGACTGCGCCCTCTCGTGCCTGAAGCCCGCACTTCAGGCAGGGCGCCCTCTGGTGGTGGGCCAGCAGTACCTCCTCTTCTGGCGGCCCACACAACAATTTTGTATCTTTTTCTTTTTTTTTTTTTTTTTTGCTTGACTCTGCAGGATCAGTCCCTGTGACTCCATGCTCAAATCCTCCAATGTTTTCTGAAGACCCTTTTAATTTTGTTCTTTTTGCTGTGCATCAAGTGCATCAAGTGCATTGGGCTCTCAAAACATTAGATCACAGAAAACCCCCTGCGCCAGACTTGATAGAGCCCTATTTTTTGAAAATGGCAGCTGATTTTATTACACAACCTCTTACAATCTTTTTTAATCTCTCAGTCCAAAACAATGAAATTCCATCTGTTTGGAAGTTAGCTTTTGTCACACCTTTAATTAAAGGAGGTGATCCAGCAGTTTTAAATAATTACATGCCAATATCAAACTTGTGCGTTTTGTCAAGAATCCTTGAAACTCTTGCTTGTAATCAATTAAAAGAGTTTTTATACTCAAATGAACTTGGCTCAAAACTACAATGAGGCTTCAGGAAAAAGCATAGCGCCATTACTGTGGCCACAAGGGGGTGATTAATGATATACTTGTTGCTCTTGATAGAAAGAAGTACTGTGCTTTGCTTTTGTCAATGGCTTTTGACACTATGGACCATGTTGTTTCAAAGCATAGGATTCTTTGTTTCGGACCGTCAGATGATCTCGTTTCCTGGTTCACAAATTATTTGAGTGACAGGACTCAGCATATTTTGTAAGATTGACAGTCTGTGTTCTAAATTTATGACTGTCCATAAGGTGGTGCCGCAGGGTTCAATATTGGGCCCCCTGTTGTTCATGATGTACTTAATGAATTAGGACAAAATGTGTCAGATGCAAATATGCATTTTTATGCTGATGACACAATTATTTGCTGTTTTGGATTCACTCCTGCTAAAACTGTTGAATCTCTACAGACAGCTTTTAATGTGGACCAGCACACACTTTTGCAGCTAAAACTGGTGCTCAATGCCGACAAGACCAAACTAATGTTGTTTGGAAACACCAGTTAGATGCCTCAAGCTAACCCTACGATGTCCACTCTTGCGGGAAATGTCATCGAGGTGGTTCACACATACAAATACCTTGGTGCCTTGCTTGATGACTCCCTCATTTTCAAACCACATACAGACAGTCCTGTGAAGAAACTCAAACTCAAATTGGGCTTTTTCTTGCATAATACATTTATTTTTCTTTTGAGGTGAAAAGCAGCTTGTCACAGCAACATTTTTATCTATTTTAGACTATCGAAATTTGTTGTATATGAACGCCTCAGCTCAGTGTCTTGCTGTTTATTGTTGTGTGGGCCGCTGAAGAGGAGGTACTGCTGGCCCACCACCAGAGGGCGCCCTGCCGCCTCACGGGAACAGCCGGGAGTGACAGCTGTCACTCATCGACTCATGACAGCTGTCACCAATCTCCACTTCATCAACCACTACATAAAAGCCGGACGACATCTCCACCCCGCTGCCGAGATATCGCCTACCATTGGAGGTAATTCTCTCAGCCGTTTTTCTGTGCCGTATCTCACGTAACTGTTTGTTATCGATTTCAGAAGGACCTAAGTGCTTGTGTCAGCTGGAGGCTGAACCAGTCATTGACGGCAGGGTGACGGAGCTCACCCTTCACGACTTGTAAGACAAGTAACTGGTCGGGTTAGTGGACTGACTGTGTTCAGTATCGCGGAGGTGGAGGTGCAATTCCCACCTGCTTGCTGACTGTGTTACTGGGTGTACACACACCCACACCTAACTGTTTCTGCTTCCTGCCAGCAGTACCAGATCCGACAGCCGGAGACGGTGGCCACCTGGGGACTCGGGACTTGGCGTCTCCAGTATCCTCCGGGTTCGGTGGCAGTGGAAATCGTGTGGGATCCGGTTCTTCTCTGGTCGGACGTCTTCTTTCCTCGAGCCTGCCCACACGTCACCTCTGTAGATTGACTACATACAAATTCTGTAACCGTCTGTATTTCGTTGTGCACATTCACAACAGTAAAGTGTTCTATTTTTGGCTCATTCATTGTCCCTTCATTTACGCCCCCTGTTGTGGGTCCGTGTCACTACACTTTCACAACAGTTTATCATGCTTCTCTGAGGTTTGTTACAAACTGTAAAGCCTTGACCCATCACTGTGAACTGTATTCTCAAGTGGGATCAGCTTCTTTGTCCACCAGGAGGTTGGGACATTGGTATACTTTTGCAACTGTTTTTCTTAATTGTGTTATTTTAATTGCGTGAATTTAATTTTAATTGTGTAACTTTGCTGCCTCTTGGCCAGGATCCCTTGCAAAAAAAAATATATATAATTAACGGGAAATAAAAGTGTTTAGTTCCTCTTCTAAAAATTGTTGAGGTCGAAGTTTCTAAAAACAATCTGCACTGACACGCGATTCCAACTCATTATACAAGCTTATGTCAGCTACATATTTTATAAACACTACCCAGTCTAGAGCCCATGGACCCCCATGAGCAACACACTAGCATTTTATAATTCAGTCATTTTCCACAATTTCTTTGTTGGACATAACCACTTTTTAAAAGTTTCATATTCAGAATATAATATATAATAATAATAATAATAATATTTCAGTCATTTTCGGCCCTTAACTGGGCCCTGATCGCAGTGGTAGTAGAACCAGCAGCTCATCCCACACTTCCTTATCCTTGGACAAGTCCTGTGATAATAATAAATTATTCATTTTTGGAGTAGATACTAACTTTATTATTTTAACTCAATAAAAGTTTTAGTCTTCCCTGCATTACAACAGCATGGGCAGCTTGAAAGGACTATAGTAGGATGTTAGAGAGAGATGATAGTTATTTGCAGAATCTTGTTGGATAATTATAGACATATTTCGAATTCATCATTTTTCTCCAAAGTGCTAGGGTAGTTGCAAGATAACCTCTTGCCCATCTGTCAGAGAATGATCTTTTTGAGCACTTATAGTCAGCCTTTTGGGCTTATCATTCCACTGAGACTGCCCTTACAAAATGGTAAATGGACTGCATTTATATAGCACTTTTCCATCTGCATCAGATGCTCAAAGCGCTTTACAATAATGTCTCACATTCACCCCGACGTGAGGATGCTGCCATACAAGGCGCTCACTACACAGCAGGAGCAACTAGGCGATTAAGGACCTTGCCCATGGGTCTTTATTGATTTTCCAGTCAGGGTGGGATTTGTTCTGAGGATCCTCTGGTCTCAAGCCCAATGCTTAACCACTAGACCATCATCTCCCCTGAAGAACGATGGCCATGGATGAAGATTCTGCATCACTGTTACTGTTGCTAGATGTGAGTGCAGTGTTTGATATGGTTGATCATGGCATTTTGCTAGCGAGAAGGGACATTTTTTAGTATTTCTGGAAGGGTGCTTGCATGGCTGAGATCTCATTGGGTTGAAAGCAATGTTTTCATGTTTTAAACGTCTTCAAATGTATACGCCAAACTTTATCGGCAAAGTGTCTCAGTTTGCGAAACTGGAGGCTTGCGTAGTTGCAGTATAAAACTGGATGCATGCAAATTTCCTACTTTTGAAAGCAGAGAAGACAGAGATGATGGATGTTGGCCCTCTCAGACTGAGCCATCTGACAAATTAACATTGTCACTTCGTGACTGTATGATTCGTCAAAGTGAAAAGTTAAAAATGTCATTGTGACTTCTGATCCGCTGAGATCTTATCAGGTTGAAAAGAATGTCTTCATTATAATGGCTCAACATCTGAATTCTCAGCTATGAAATTTGGGGTACTTCAGGGTTCTGTTTGGGTCCTCTATTGTTCTTCCTGTTTGTTTCATGTCTGGGAAAGGTTATTTAGAGTCATGGAATCAAATTCTACTGCTACGCTGATGACCTCCAGATGTATATGCCAAGCACTGTAGGCAAAGTGTCTCAGTCTGCAAAACTGGACGCTTGCACAGTTACAGTATAAAATCGGATGCCTGCAAATTCCCTGCTTTTGAAAGACTGAGATGATGGTTGTTGGCTCTCCCAGACTGAGACATCTTTCTGACAAATTAATATTGTCACTTTGTGACTGTGTGATTCATCAAATTGAAAAAGTAAAAAATGCCATTGTGACTTTTGATCCACCATTATCTTTTGATTTGCACGTTAGGGAGGTCATTAAGAAGGCTACATTTTTACTTTGCAGTTATCAGACCTATCTGCTCTCTGGTGGGTGCAGAAATTTTGATTCACACCTTTGTGTCTTTCAGAATTGAGTAATGTTTTCTCTTCTGGATTGCCACATAAGAGTATGAGATGTTGACAGAGATGGTACAAAATCCTGCTGTCAGAGTGTTGTCGAAAACCAGGATGTTAGATCACATCACACCTGACCTGGCTTCCCTTCACTGGCTCCTTATGACTCTAAGCGCCAATTCTAAGATTTTGTTGCTGAATTATAAGGCTCTAAATGGACATGCATCTAACTATCTCGCTGAACTTGTGAAGCCTTATGTGCCTCCTCGTACCCTGCAGTTGCTGGATGCTGACTTGCTGTGTGTCCCAAGGTTTAAAAAGAAGTCTGCAGGCATTAGAGCCTTTTCCAGCAGTGCTCCTGACGTGTGGAACAGCCTGCCTTTTGGGGTTCAAAAGGCAACTTCCATGGACTCTTTTAACACTAGTTTTAAAACCAATCATTTTCTATTGCTTATCACTAATTTCATGGCTTTTTACCTCCTCTTAATTTTGCTTGTACAGAGTTGTTTTTAATGGATTTAATTGCTTTTACTCTGTGTTGGTCTTGGGTTTGTTCAGCACTATGTTTTTTTAATTTAAAGTGCTTCATAAATAAATGTATTATTATTATTATTGATCATAATCTGAGTTAGCGGCTCTTAATGAAGGGTAAATCTGCATATTTTGGATTTCTCATAAGGTATGTAAGCCAGTCTCATTTTGTTGTCCAGGCTCACTGGCTGGATGGCATATTCTGTATAAATAGTTATTAACAGAGTGTCTGCAGTTAAACCGAGCTGTGATTTTGAAATCACTTCCTAGTAATGTGGAGTCAACACTAATCAGTCCAACACAGAACAAATATCAGGCTTCTTGTAAATCACATGACTTGGGGGAAATCTGCCTGACTTGCACTGTCCAATGAGAGGACGGATCCAGATTGGAAAACAACAGACTCGGACACACTCATGCTGAAAACTAAACTGTGATTAGGGGACTTTTAAAACATCAAATATAGTGAACATCTAAAATATCTGTGACTCCAGTATGATCTAATCCATTTCCAGCCTCACATTTAAGAAAAAGCTTTTTTTTTTCACTCATAAAGAGATCTAATGAACCAAAAATATGTCACACACAGTATACATGTCACAGACATGTTGTGTGTTCCACTACACAAACACAAGATAACATATTACAAAAAGTTGTCCTTGTGAGCACTGATGCAGCTCAGATTTGGAGAGGAAAAAAAAAACAATGGGAGGGCATGAAGCGACAATCCAAAGATTGAGAAATGCAGCGAAGGGTGTGCTATAAAATCTCAGATGAATATAAGCTTGTGCCAGAGCAGGCAGACGAAGGCAAAGCTGCACAATGATGTCCCACATTTGTTTGATCCTGCTGCTGATGTTGACACTGGACTCCGTGTCGTCCAACAACAGGTAAACACATACATTGATCGGATTTATGCAATCACACATCAGCTTATTTAAGAGAAACATGTTTTCTGAACTCTCTGATTTGAATTCAGCATGCAAAATATTATGTACACCATCTTCTACAAAATGGTGAAAGTTATATTTTGGAGAAAATTATACATTTCAGTGCAAATTAGTGCAAAGCCACTAATTTTTAAGGGAGAAGTTAAATTTTTACAAACTGAATAATATTAATACAATCACAAGCAAGCCTCTGAGGACTTTACTCACCTTTGAAAATTGCATCATGTGAAAGAAGTGCTCTTTATCTCCGCTATGGAGAGAATGTTGGCATTTTGTCTGTTTGTTTGTTAGCAGGATAACTCGAAATACAATGAATGTATTTCAATTAAATTCAGTGAGCAGTTGCATAATGTTGTGAGAAATAAGTGATTACATATTGGAGGTTGTCTGGAATATATCCTCTCGCTGAGATCCAGAAGAATGTTTGACACACAGCAACATTTAACTCAAAAAATTGTGAGAGGATGTTGCTGAAATTTGGCAAGCAGATGGTACATGCTCTGGAAAATGGGGGATTTTAGTTTGAATTTGATCCTTTGTGATCAGATGAATAATGTCATAAGAAACAATTTATGTAATTTTTTAAAGATGATCCTGAACATATTCTGGATTGGGTATTCAGAAGAATATTAGCAATGTTATGTAGCAATATTGAACTCAAAACATTGTGAATAGATTTTGATGACATTTTATGAACATATAAATAAACACAAAGCTTGATATATGATGCTAAATGGAAGTTAAAGTTGGTACTTTGGCAGTGGGGAATAGGTGGCCTTGGCAGAGGTATGCCCTCTCTCAACGTCTTTTAGTTCCACAAATTGTTAAAAAGAAATAAATAGGTATCAGTCGTGCTTGAAGTAGAGCTCCAAAACCAAACAGCATTTTTACAAACCTTAAAATTGCATTCTGTAAATATTCAAACATTCTTGCATTTTATGATTACTGTGGTAATTTGTAACAGAGTAGAGATTAGATTAGATAGAACTTTATTAATCCCTTGGGGAGACTCCCTCAGGGAAATTGAGGTTCCAGCAGCATTGTATAGCAGGACATGGGCTACGAAGCACACAGACTATCAAAAGTAGTAGTAAAAAACAATTTGCAAAGTCTAAATACAAATATAAATACCAGAAATACTGCTCACTACTGTCTTACTGGTACTACTGTTCCTCTCCTTCCAGTCCCCTGTCTTCCTGTTACTCCTCCTCCTCCTGAGTGAGGAGTTGTACAGTCTCACAGTGGGACAAAGGAGTTTTTCAGTCTGTTGGTCCTGCACTTGGAAAGAAGTTATGTGTCGGAGGCAGGCGGAGAACCGACCAGCGTTTGAAGGACCCAAGCATAAAATAAGCAGAGCACGGTGCAAAGGATAACAGAATTTAATAAACATAACAGTGAGTGCTATTAATAACAAATGAGTGCGCGGTCTGGCAAGGTGGAGTAACGGTGCGCTCCCAGCAGCACAAACGGTCCGGAGCCAGAACAGTTCGGACCCAAGGACCCTGCCGACACCCCCCAGGTGGCCGTGACCAACCGAGTCTGTGAAAGAAGAAACCATCATGTGAGTCCACCACTCCACACACAGAGAGACCACTCAAAGGTGTACATAAACAGCAAACACTTCCTGGCTTAATCACCAATCAGCTTCCCACCCTGCAGGCATGGAACACCCAGTTCAATTCTCCACTGCAGTGGAAGCTGATTAAACGACTAACATAACAGCTCAATATAATAAGGTGTGAGGGACACCACATTTACTGACTGTACTTATATTAGTCACAAAACCTAAAGTACCTCAGGAAGTGTGCTGACGAGCGTGAGACCTCCCCCTCCTCTTTCACAGACCATGGCATCAAACCTGGTATGGTCTCTGCATCCATGATGATGAGATGGCTCTCTAGACGACGATCTCACCCGTCTGGTCACAAGGTCGAGTCTCTGGCAAATACACACTGTGTACTCCAGACTTAAATGCAACCATGCCCCAATCCATAAAGATGCACCACAGCTGTGAGTCCTGATGAGCTGCACATGACCAGCCTCAGGTGATCAGGGTGAGGTCCTGATAACTCCGCCACACAGCCACTCAGTCCTGAACGCATGCCACCTGGAAGGAAAAACAAAAGACAGAAAACAGAAACAAAAGGCAGCCAGGCACCCCAACCATACAACAGCACCCCACCCTCACGGGAAGCCTCCCGGCGACCACACAAACCTGCCCAGGAAAAACACCCCCCTCCAGGGACCATGGCTGGAAACAGTATCTGCATTCATCTTCCAACTGAATCTTCATTTAACAGAACTGTTGACGTCTTCACCTCTGACTGCATCTTTGCCTTTGTTTCTGTCAATCAATTTGCACAGGTGTGGCCAGGAGTTCTTAAACCTGTGCGGTCAGCCTTTGTCCAACCATGTTTAAAGTCTGTGTAGTCATAAAACAAAAAAGACAAACACAAACAACCAAACCCCCCCCCCCCCCAGAGGACCGTCCCATCAAACCCCGGGAAGAGGAGAAAAGAAAACACAACCCAAACTTAAGCTTGCAAACAAAAGAAAAATGCTAACACCCCCCCCCCCCCCGGACGACATGTAGGGACCAACACCCCCCAGAGGACATCCCGCCAGCTCCAGGAGTAATAACCACAGCCGAGGTCCCTCTGGGATCCAAAGTCACCCACGGGGACTCCCAGCGCCTCCCAGAGGACCGTTCCATCAAACCCCAGGAGACGCCCCCCTCATGACTAACGGACCCAGCCCCGGCCGTCTATGGCTAGATGGACCCACAGCCCTTTCCCCCCCAGAGGACACCACAGTCACACCCTGAGGGCGGAAACGGGGGGAAAAACAGAAAAAAAAAAAAACCATACAAACAAAACAACCCCAACCCCACCCCCTTGGCGCAGTGGAAACTGGAAGTATGTCCAGTGTCACCAACCACGACTATACCCCAGAAGTCAACCGGGAGGAGTGGAACAGCGGTAATGGCAGACGGCACAAAACGGCGCCACCCCTCCGACTTCCAAACCAGCCACGGGTATATTCCACTGCCCCAAACCTCAGCCACGCCGATGGCATACGGCTCAAAGGCGCGCTGAAGCCGGAGGTGGAACAGGGAATCAACAAAAAAAACAACAGCCCGAACCCCCCCCCCCAGGTGCAGAGGTTACCTGGGAAACGCCCAGCATAACTAAACTGCACCACTCCAGCAACGCCGACAACCTACGGCTCACACGGCTGGAGCCAGAGGAGAAGAGAGGGCACAACAAAAACAAAAAAACAAAGAAAAAAGAAAAAACAACCCAATTACCCCCCCATCACCCCCCAGAGGACCGTCCCATCAAACCCTGGGAGGTGAAACCAAAAGAAATAAAAAGAAAGACTAACAGACTAACATAAAGTTAACTGGGTCCTATCTATGCTCCAGTCAGCCTGCATGGTCACGACCCCAGAACACTAACAGTGCAGAACATCCCACACAAAAACCAACTAAAAAAAAACCCCACAAAAAATGAACCAACACAAAACTAATAAGTGATTTATACCGTCAAGCTCAAACAAATGGAAACACCTGTTCCACCTTAAGAGCTATGACGGTAATGTGACTCAGTCGCCAACAGGGGGAGCCAAAGTGCTAAAAAAAAAAAACCCTTTGGTAACCGAGAGAAAACAATTCATGCTGCTTTCCCTGTGCGCAGCTAAGTGTAACACACAACCAAAATGTGCTTCAACTAAATTACGCCGGAGCTGACACAACAGACGCAGTAGCTATCTTCACCCGGGGAAACGGGGCTACAACTGTAACACAGGAAGCACAGCGACCCGTGCCACAGGACTCCGCCGTGCGCATTCACCCATTAAAGACACACTCATGCAGCTCCCGTTTTACCTCTTATCGGTTGAAGTGTGACGTGAAGCCGTCGCTATTCACACTCCACAACAACCCACGGATAAGGCAACACACAGGAACACGGCTGCAAGAGAGCTCAAATCACTATTCAATAATGGGTTCTCCGACACGCACCATCCGGGCGGAGAGCACCCGCAACTGATCCGGATAACTTCTGACGTCTGCTGCCGCCTTTCCGGCGCAGAACCGCCTCTGCTACCACTGGGTCCGTGATGTATTGGCCAGAGACTACTGTTATGTGATCGGACGCAGGCGGACGAACCGACCAGCGTTTGAAGGACCCAAGCATAAAATAAGCAGAGCACAGTTCAAAGGATAACAGAATTTAATAAACATAACAGTGAGTGCTATTAATAACAAATGAGTGCGCGGTATGGCAAGGTGGAGTAACGGTGCGCTCCCAGCAGCACAAACGGTCCGAGCCAGAACAGTTCGGACCCAAGGACCCCCGCAGAGACACCCCCAGGTGGCCGGCGACCAACCGAGTCTGTGAAAGAAGAAACCATCATGTGAGTCCACCACTCCACACACAGAGAGACCACTCAAAGTGTACATAAACAGCAAACACTTCCTGGTTAATCACCAATCAGCTTCCCACCCTGCAGGCATGGAACACCCAGTTCAATTCTCCACTGCAGTGGAAGCTGATTAAACGACTAACATAACAGCTCAATATAATAAGGTGTGAGGGACACCACATTTATGACTGTACTTATGTTAGTCACAAAACCTAAAGTACCTCAGGAAGTGTGCTGACGAGCGTGAGACCTCACCCCCTCCTCTTTCACAGACCATGGCATCAAACCTGGTATGGTCTCTGCATCCATGATGATGAGATGGCTCTCTAGACGACGATCTCACCCGTCTGGTCACAAGGTCGAGTCTCTGGCAAATATACACTGTGTACTCCAGACTTAAATGCAACCATGCCCCAATCCATAAAGATGCACCACAGCTGTGAGTCCTGACGAGCTGCACATGACCAGCCTCAGGTGATCAGGGTGAGGTCCTGATAACTCAGCCACACAGCCACTCAGTCCTGAACGCATGCCACCTGGAAGGAAAAACAAAAGACAGAAAACAGAAGACAGAAACAAAAGGCAGCCAGGCACCCCAACCATACAACAGAAGTAGTCTGTGGCTGGAGAGACTCCTCTGGTTGCATGTGATTTTATAACATTTTCGCATGAAATATTTACAGATTGGTGGTACTTGTACTAAAGTTGCTAAAGCTTCAACCTTTGCTGTTCATTGTTCAAAAAGGTTTGGAGAAAATGCTGCATTTTAACTGGTTCAGCTTGTATTCCAAGAAATGCCAGTTCTGTCTTTGCTGGGCTACCAGAGAAGCTTACAACATATTTTATCTTATGTGACTTACCTGATTTTGGTTTTAGTCTGCTGTATTGTTTGCCACCTTTGGCTGCTACCTTTTGACACAGTAAATCCATACCAGATCCAGTTGTTGATCTGGCACAAATTTTACACTGGATGCCCTCCCTGATGCAACTCCAGAAGCACATGGAGAATGGGGCACAGGTGGTCTTAATCTTGTGCTGTGGCAGTGTCCCAATAAGTTTCTTCTAAAGTTTTTAAAAGTACTGCTGGCAATATCAAGTGGTGAAGAAACTGACCAGAACTATCTTCTAAGACTGGTGTAAGGTTGCATAAGTTGGCTTATCAGAAAACCATGCACTAACTGCAACATTTAAATATCAAATTAAAAAATTATGTAATCCTAGTTCAGTCACTTGCACTTTTGTTTTGTCATGTTTTATCACTAGAAGGTGCAAAATAATCTAGAACAGTTGTTGGGAATTGAGGCTTCATTAAGGCACAACCTATGGTGTCTTTTCCTATGTTTTTGAACAAGGGTATTGCAACGGTTTTTGAAAAGT
Source organism: Thalassophryne amazonica (assembly GCF_902500255.1). Lineage (NCBI taxonomy): Eukaryota > Metazoa > Chordata > Actinopteri > Batrachoidiformes > Batrachoididae > Thalassophryne > Thalassophryne amazonica. The sequence continues at coordinate 91,017,146 of NC_047109.1, forward strand.
TCAGATTTATATTATTGGAAGTTTATAGTTTCGCATCACTAATTTTCATGAACCTTTTTTTTTTTTGTAAATTTTTCCATCATTCACTAACCATTCCACTAGGTGGCAGGACATGCTATGGAATAGTACAAAGGCAAATTAAGTTGCTTTTTCAAATGGTTTGGTTGCATATAATGTTCACCAGATGGTTACCCAGGGCAGGGAAAAAATGTAAAATACTGTCTGTTTTTCTTGGAAATGTATTTGCTACACTAATGTGCTAATGTATTACAAAGGAGGCCGCTGGCGATATTTCATTGCTGTATAGAGCGTGTGGTAAGATATTTGGGAACTCTTGCCATGGGATGCCCCATTCACTCACTTTATTCCTTCCAAAAGTAAATTCATAATAATGAAAAAAAGGATTAAGATGAAGTAATCATAAATGTGGAGTACAAGCACTGAGAGGCTGATTTCTAAGGGTATACGAGGTCTGTTAGAACAGTATCCGACCTTTTTATTTTATGCAAAAATATATGGATTTGATCATATGTTTTACGTCAAGCCAAGCTTGAACCTTGTGTGCATGCGTGAGGTCTTTTTCACGGCCTGTCGGTTGTGTCATTCGCCTGTGGGCGGGCTTTGTGTGAGCAGTGGTCCACCCCTCTCGTCGTTTTTCAATGCGAGGAATGGCGGATTGATTTTGGGCTTTGTTCCTCAGAATTTTTTTCCGAAACTGTTAGAGACAGGCAGCTGGAAACCCTTCGGAAAACTTCAGATGACTTTCGGTGAAAATTTTATGGGCTTCCCAGAGATTAAGGGAGTGTTACTACCGCTTTAAGGATGGCCACAATGGTGCACGGCGCGCTGCGCTCCGAGCCGCGATCGACAGGCAGAAACCACCAGATCATTTCTATACTCAACAAAAATATAAACGCAACACTTTTGGTTTTGCTCCCATGTTGTATGAGATGAACTCAAAGATCTAAAACTTTTTCCACATACACAATATCACCATTTCCCTCAAATATTGTTCACAAACCAGTTGAAATCTGTGATAGTGAGCACTTCTCCTTTGCTGAGATAATCCATCCCTCCTCACAGGTGTGCCATATCAAGATGCTGATTAGACACTATGATTAGTGCACAGGTGTGCCTTAGACTGCCCACAATAAAAGGCCACTCTGAAAGGTGCAGTTTTGTTTTATTGGGGGGGGGATACCAGTCAGTATCTGGTGTGACCACCATTTGCCTCATGCAGTGCAACACATCTCCTTTGCATCATCTGTGAAGAGAACACCTCTCCAACGTGCCAAACACCAGCGAATGTGAGCATTTGCCCACTCAAGTCGGTTACGACGACGAACTGGAGTCAGGTCGAGACTCCGATGAGGACGACGAGCATGCAGATGAGCTTCCCTGAGACGGTTTCTGACAGTTTGTGCACAATGTCTTTGGTTATTGCCAAACCCAATTGTTCCAGCAGCTGTCCGAGTGGCTGGTCTCAGACGATCTTGGAGCGTGGAACATGCTGGATGTGGAGGTCCTGGGCTGGTGTGGTTACACGTGGTCTGCGGTTGTGAGGCTGGTGGATGTACTGCCAAATTCTCTGAAACGACTTTGAAGACGGCTTATGTAGAGACATGAACATTCAATACACGAGCAAACAACTCTGGTTGACATTCCTGCTGTCAGCATGCAAATTGCATGCTCCCTCAACTTGCGACATCTGTGGCATTGTGCTGTGTGATAAAACTGCACCTCTTTCAGAGTGGCCTGTTATGGTGGCAGTCTAGAGGCACACCTGTGCACTAATCATGGTGTCTAATCAGCATCTTGCTACTGGAACACCTGTGAGGAGGGATGGATTATCTCAGCAAGTAGAAGTGCTCACTATCACAGATTTCAACTGGTTTGTGAACATATTTGAGGGCAATGGTGATATTGTGTATGTGGAAAAAGTTTTAGATCTTTGAGTTCATCTCATACAACATGGGAGCAAAACAAAAGTGTTGCGTTAATTTTGTTGAGTGTAAATGGATGGCTGTGTGGATCCGGGACCGTTGTGTGCAATTTCTCTGGTTATCACAAGAGCTGGACATCAGCCATTTTCCGTCAGATTTCACTTTTAACAAGAGATTTTGTCATGAAAAGACCCGCGGAGGCTTCGCACGTCATGACGGAGCCGCTGATGGAGCGAGACAAAGAACGCCTCCGTTTTGGAGTGTCAGAGGACAAGTTGGGACATGCCTATCTCGGCTTTCAGTGGCTTACCAGTCGAGTGAGTATGAGAGAAATTGTAGAGAGCTGGGCTTGTCCCAACTTGTCCTCTGACACTCCAAAACGGAGGCGTTCTTTGTCTCGCTCCATCAGCGAATCCATCGTGACGCGCGAAGCCTCCGCGCAGCTTTCCATGACAAAATCTCTTGTTAAAAGTGAAATCTGCCGGAAAATGGCTGATGTCCAGCTCTTTTGATAACCAGAGAAATTGCACACGATGGTCCCGGATCCATACAGCCATCCGTTTAGAAATGAAATGGTTGTTTCTGCCTGTTGATCGCGGCTCGGAGCGCGGCGCGCCATTGTGGGCCATCCTTAAAGCGGTAGTAACACTCCTTAATCTCTGTAAAGCCCATAAAATTTTCACCGAAACCCATCTGAATTTTCCAAATGGTGTCCAGCTGCCTGTCTCTAACAGTTTCTGAAAAAATTCTGATGGAACATAGCCCAAATCATTCCGCCATTTCCTCGCAATGAAAAAACGATGAGAGGGGTGGACCAGTGCTCACTCAAAGCCTGCCCACAGGCGAATGACGCAACCGACAGGCGTGAAAAAACTCACGCATGCGCACGAAGGTTCAAGCTTGGCTGACGTAACATATGAATCAAATCCATATATTTTTTGCATAAAATAAAAAGGTCGGATACTTTTCTAACAGACCTCGTATAAAAAAAGAACAACTTGTCTTTCAACAGCTTTTCCAGACTTGTTTTTACGGGCGAAAAGGCACTAGACTGTACAATGGTGAACAGACACAGTAAAACAAAAAAATTGTTTCATCTGCAGATTTTTCATCTCAGCCCCGAGAGTGTTCCATGTGGGCGTCAAAGAAAAAGTGTTGGTCCAGGTGGAAGGGATTCATCTCAATAATGTCATAAACATTTTTACCTGGAACATGAAAGTACTACAACACTGATGTCTGTGAAAACAACTGCTACGTGTGCTGAGATGGGCAGCATCAAAACAGTTGAGCTCATGGTAGGACAAACCCCATATGTGCTCAAAGTGGCAGGACTAAGTTGATATTTACTACAAGTTAAAATGTGTATCTCTACAGGTAGACAAGGAAAAGATGTCACAATTGGCTTCCCCCAAAAATGCACCACTATATCTTGTGCTAGTGGCAGAAAGCCCTTCCTTCCCTAAGAGGTATTCAACAAGGGTCCTGGTGTCAAAGCACAGGGGTTACATCTTCATTCAGACCGATCAGCCGATCTACACCCTGGTCACAGACAGGTACGAGTAACGTCAGCCTTAAAATTCCACTTGGGTGCATTTTAACCATTTTATTTTGATTCTCCTCCTGTTAGTGAGGTACAGGATCTTCACACTGGACCATGCACTGGAGGCCTTACAAATGAAATGTGCAGCATTTCAATTTTTGTGAGTTGATACACTTTTATGTTTGGATTATGCAGTTCTGAAAACATTCAAAATGCCTTCATTTTATTTCAATTTTTTTTCTCAATTATTCACATGGTAGAATGCAGCTGGAAACAGAGTAATGAAGTCCATCAAAACTAATCCTGATGGTATACTCAAGGGTGTATTCACCATACCTGATGTCTCCAAGTAAGCAATAAAAGAAATCCTTTAATTTATGATGTCAGTGCAAACACTTTGGGGGGGAACAATGTGTAATTCATACCTGTGCGATTTGTTTACACAGAACGGGCACGTGGAAGATCGTGGCACACTTTGAAGGTGATAATAAGAACTCTGCTTTTCGGGAGTTCAAAGTACAGAAATTTGGTAAGCTTCAAATGTCATGTCACAAAATTTTCCCATAAGTGCTCGAACACAGTGTTTTTTTTTTTAATTAATAAATTGTATTTGTATTCAATACACTCTAGTTTTACCAAGTTTTGACGTGACGATCAACATGGAGCAGCGTTATATTTTATTGGATGCTGAGGAATTAAAGTTCATTGTCACAGCCATGTAAGCATTGTTTCATTGTTCAGTGTGACAGTGTGACCGTGTGACAGAAGTGGCCCGAACCAAGACGATAATCACTATGTGTATATATATATATATATATATATATATATAAATAATACAGTATACATATGTATGTATATATTCCAAAAGACGTTGCTATTGTTTGTTATTTTTAATAATGGCCATAGTGTGGTGTCTGATCCACACTCTGGAGCAGAAGATTGGCGGTAATGAACCATTAAGTTGGATGCCAACCGCCATAACAGAAAAAACTCATACAATTGCACAAACTTTATTGGAGCTCTGACTTGTTGATGGGTGTGGGAACACCACAGTGAAAAAGAGAGAGAGAGAAGGAAAACAACACTAAATTTCCAACAAATTACATCACAAGTCCAATAACGGTAAAACTGTGTGTTTAATGTGGATAAACAAAGATAGTACTGCAGGATTCAATGTGAGTTAGACACTATGATTGACTTCTACTATTTTTCAATTAAAATACAAATTCAAAGAGAGTGAGAAGTTATTCACTTACATGATTCTTTCTAGGTATTCACATGGTGAGAACATTAATGGGGCCTACCATTGTCGGATTGGAGTGCTCACAAATGGAACTATTGGTGGTCAAGAAAAGGAGCTTGTTTTTATTAAAGGACTGGAACTGACTGGTTCTGTGAGTAAACCATTTGAAAATTTATATATAACCCATTTGAGGAACTGAAATCAGATAGTGTGACAATACTGATGAAAAACACATTTTTTTAATCCCCATTTGCTGCAGGTCCATGATGGGAATGGAGCAGTTTCACTCAAGACCGCAGTGTTAAAAAGGCAACTTAAAACAGAGATGAATGAAACTCTCTCTGACTTACAACAACGTGGAGTGCAGCTGTATTTGGGTGTATTTGTCACCAACATACAAAGTAAATAACACACTTTTCACACCACCAGCAAATTAATTTAAGCTGTTGGGCTACCAACATGTAGGTTTGGGTTTGATTCTCAGCCATGCTACCTGTTTGTGTCTATACTGGGCTATACTGTCTACACAGGACTAATAATAATAATAATAATGAATTTGTTTATGAGCACTTTAAATAGAAAAAAATATAATGCGCCTATCATAATATAATAAGAAAAAAGCAGATGTAGTTAAAATAAGATTAAAAAACAGTAAAATGCATGATAAACAGGAGAAAATAAATGAGTTTAAGATTTGCTTTAAAATATTAAACTGAAGTGTTTTTTCTAATATCAATAGGCAAACTGTTCCATAATGTAGGAGTATGGTAAGCAAAGGCTTTAAACCTTGCTGACTTCTTTTAAACCCTTGGGAGAGTAAACCTGCATCCTGTGACTGCAGCATGCAGCACAATGTTTAACAGGTACAGCAGGATAGGTTGGTATATGACCATTTAGAGCCTTGTATGACAGCACTAAAACCTTGAAATTATTTTTTTCCGCTCATAGGAAGCCAGTGAAGGGAACCCAGAACAGGTGTAATGTGATCAAATCTCTTGGTTTTACTCAAGACTCTCACAGCAGGAATCTGAACAATCTGTAGGCATCTCATTCTTTTAAGTGGAAATTAAGAAAAATTGTACATTACAGTAGTTAAATCTGAAAGACGCAACGCATGAACCAAAGTATCAGCATCTTCCATCGACAAATGGGTCATCCTATTGATCTCCTTAATATGTCAATCAAAAGATAATGTTGGATCAAAGGTCATGTCAAGACTAAATTTTTTCACTGTGATGAATCACACAGTCACTCAGAGATAATGTTAACTGTTTGTAACTTGACTTTGGGAATTCCATTAAGACAGAGCTGTATGAAGAATATTAGATACAGTTACCTCCACCCTTGTCTCGTGGAGAGATAACAGTATATAATATTATTTTATACAGCTCTGCATAATTGCTGTCTGCTTGTGTATAAAATAAAAAAAAATAAAAAAAGTGCAGGACAGATTTCACAAGATTTATTATTACCCATTTATTACATTGAACATTCTTGGGACACAGACCTTAGACAGGTGTAAAGATGGCTAACCTTAACCTATTTAAGAGGTATTTTAAAAAGTTAAAAAGTCACATTCTGTTTCAATCTTTTCTGTGTTTTTGAGTGTGGGGTGACAGCCAATCAGAGTTGAGCTACACCGTGACATCAGTGGCCGGCCTCTTCAAAACCGCTTCATTTTTTTGTGTTTATATACATGTTTCTCATTGATTATGCGAAAGCTAGTGAGAAATAAACACGTGTAAAATTGAAAACGCTGTTTTTGGAACCTGATAACACCTCTGAACTTATTTACAAGTCATTTTATGGATGTTAGAATCTTGACATCACAGTCTGGTAGCTAGCTGAAAAGCTCCGTTTCGTTTGTGTGTAAATATAACCTCTTTGCCACATATTATGTAAAAGCTAGTGAGAAATAAACACTTCTAAAACTGAAAACACTGTTTTTGTAACCTGATAACACCTCTGGAGTCATTTACAAGACATTTTGCGGCATTAGCGTAACTTCCACTAACTCAAGATAACTTCCTATGAAGTTAAATTTGTCTCATTAATACCTGAAAGAGGGTGATCTACAAATATTCCTTGATTTGCACAACTTCCACTCTTGTCAAAAGCTCATGTTTACGTTCACACAAGGCCTCCTGCAGATACCGTTAAACCGTAAATTTTGTTTTTGATTGATTTATTGATCATGTACAAATTGTATTTAAGACAACAGGATCAATAATTAATTAAACAACTGCAAATTATAAAGAACACAGTGCTCATATGGCCAAAGGTATTTTAGCATTGCGTTATATTTTATTTATTGGATTAGTGAAGAGCTGTATAATATTTGAAGCAGATCTGGTTGAAATACTGTACCTTTTATCGCTTCAGCTGCACATATTCTGCACAAAGACTCGCAGGCCAAGATTTAAAAACTGCTTCTGTTTTATGGTGGAGGAAATAAAATGTTTGGCCATTATGACCCATGGAATGTGTGCACACTCCCAATGTACCTTTATTTCAAAACAACCTAAAGAAGCTTCTAATTTTAAATATGCATTGTTTTGATTACAATTTCTACTGACCACATCATGCTGAAGATCATCCCTACAGGGATTCATGATGGTGCAAGTCTTCATCCTTATGTGTATTCAACTTGGAGTACCAATTGAACCTGGAATACCAATCCTCCATCAGGCCTGAAATGCAGGAATTAATGTACTTTCACAAATTAAAGGAAGTTAACCACACTAAACATGAAATATCTTTGGTCCATGCTCCCTGCAATGACATAGAAATTGAAAAAAAAAAAAAAACTACTTCACAGATTCTCACCAAATTTTCACCACAGATAGGTATTAGGGCATGGAAGACTCCACTGAATTTTGGAGGTCATCGGGATCCGGATTGGCAGCGTCAGAAATCTCGGATTGCTCTTGTTGTTGTTGTCATTGAGGCAAGTATTTATGTCTGTGTTCTTTGTGCAGATGGTGAACTCCAAGAAGCAGACGTTTCGCTTCCCATCATCTCCCACAGATACACAATAGATCTGTCTCGAACTCGTGCATATTTCCTTCCTGGATTTCCGCTAAGCGTTGTGGTATGCCTCAAACACAACATTCGGCAGTCGTGCGGGATTTTTGTTTGAGTGTAACATGTTTGTCTGGTTGTTATTGCAGGCAATCGTGCGTCTACCAGACGGTTCTGCAGCATCTCTTGTTTCAGTAAAGATTGATGTTCCATCATCATCAGAGAAATCTAAAGAGGATACAACTGACCAGCAGGGGGCAGTGTTTGCTGAATTCAACATTCTTTCCTCAGATGATTTCACTCTGGAAGTTAGTAATCTGAATCATAAAGTCACTTAAAGGTATCCAACCTCCAGTGCAACGGTGAGGCTTCAGTGTTCAATGTTTCCATTCTAGGTGTCAGTAGGTGATCTGAAAGAGAGGAAAGTAATTCGGCGCACTTCATCTCAAAGTGGCAACTACTTATACCTGGAAGTTAGCAACAGGATGGTCTCTGTGGGTTCTTCCCTACCTGTAACGTACCACATCAATGGCCCAGAGAATGGGTTTCTATACTACCTGGTGAAGAGAATCCGAGTCAGTATGATATTGATTAAGTTAAGTAACGCTTATTAAAACATTTACTTCGCTCTTGTAGGTTTTAAGTCGAGGATCCATAATAAAACAGGGTTCTCTGGCCCTTGGTCGTTCGCTTAAAGACAACCTGTTCATAACGGCTGATATGGTTCCATCCTTCCGTCTGATTGGCTACTACTACAGCAATGGTGGTGACATCATTGCTGACTCAGTGTGGATAGATGTCAAGGATGAATGTGAGACGCAGGTCACGGTGAGTAAACAGAAGATATACGTGCAGAGTGGCACACTAGCAAAAGAAGTACCGTAGCATTCATTTTAGTCCAGACAAGACATATTTCTATCGTACCGCGTGGGGGATAAAAACTGCAAATAGATCAAAACATATTTTACTGCATGGCAATCAAAGGGTCCATTTTGTTTCAGCAAACACTACAGTCATATGATGCAATGTTGTTCATTCTGCAACTACACATTCTACAGCTGACCTCATTTTTGCTTCCATTGAGTGGATCCCCGTTACATTCCTAGGTTACCGGGGTGGGGGGGGGGCATCAATGTTTGTCTGTATGTCTGGTCAAAACTTAGATTTTTGTTTTCTCCCTTATTCTTTTTTGATGCTGATGTCCACCAAGCTAGTACACAGTAAAATCACCAGTGGGAACATATGGCCACTCTGGCCAGAATAGGATCATATGTACACTGACTGTTAAATTAACACTGTCAGTGTTAGTTTTACACTGGTGAATTTACTGTGTACACATATGCTGGTGGGTTCTGTAATTGGCCAGGCACAATCAAATTTACCAAAGGCCACTCATTGTGGTCAAGGTTATTGTGGTCACAAATCAGAATTTTATTTTTTCACTCGGATTTCCACCAAACTTGGCCCACATATACAAGTGGGTACTGGAATTGCCCAGATGAGATCAAATTGACCAAAGGTCAATCGTTGTGGCCAAGGTCATTACATTACAGGCCACCTAACTTGGTAGACATGTGGAATTGGGTTCGGAAAATGTCCAGACCACATCAGATTTGCCATAGGTCAGTCACTGAGATGGGTCAAGGTAACTGGGGTTTTTCATTAAGATTTCCACCAAACTTGGTACACATATGGGGACAGGCTCAAGACTTTTCCAGCAAGGTTAAACTTGAAAAAGATCAATCACTGGGGCGAAGGTCATGTCTGCCTGTCTGATTGTTGGCCAACTCCTTCCCCGGTGCTCTTCCTGATTTCTACCAAACTTGATATATCAATGAAAGCTAGTTGGCTTGAACAGTTAATTTGGGTAAAAGTCAAATAATTTGTTTTTCAACCAAATTTTCCCAGAGGTCAATCCAACAGTTCTTTGCATTGACCAGATGGGAAACAGACATGTAGCAGTACAGAAGTAAAACTGTAATTTGTCTTTCTGTCACCCTAGGATCCATGTGCAGGTAGAGTCCCTTTACTGTACATGGGACTGAACAATAAATTTATTTAAAGGCTTAAAGCTTTAAGGATGATGTCGCTTCCATCCCACACGGCTGACTTTATTTTCCCAAGTTTTTCTTTGTTGAGATTTGAAGGGAATCTGTACATCTTGAAGCCCTTGTTGTGTCTATTTGTGTATCCAAATGCACAGCAACCCGGCATTTTCAGTGAATAAATTAATGAAATAGCTGGATTTACATGCAGACATCTTAACAGCGAATGTTATTAAGATGTCACCATGAGAAACGTAACCATTTTTTTTTTTTTTTCCGGCTCATCATGTCACTCTCTGAATAAAGGGACTCTATGTGTAGGCTGTTATTTTTTATTTTTTTTAATTTATTTTTATCAGAGGGAGAAATTCCCCATGTCACTCCCCAGTCGCCCTCTCTTTAAGACTCTAAATGTTTCAGAGAGTTATGATTAAATTAAGATTAACATTGTGAGTTGTCTGACCAAAACCAAGAAACTTTACAATTTTTGATTTCACCGATGGCTTGAATCGAACACTTGAACAATTATTTTTAACATTCGGTACGATGTAGGTATCCAAGGACAAAAGTCACAGCAAACCTGGAAAAAGGACTGAGATTGAATTTAACATACAATCGCCAGATGCCACAGTGACTTTGCTGGCTGTGGATAAGGCCATCTATGCACTCAACTTCCACAACAGACTCTCACCAAAGCAGGTACAACTTTCTGTGATACTTAGGTAAAAAGACTAACAATATCAGACGGAGTCCTTTCCTCAGATATTTTGTTCTTTAATATGTTCAATCCACTCATCAAAGATAACACAGTACTGAGACCTTGTTCTTGTGTTTTAGGTGTTTTCCTTTATGCAGTCGTATGACCTCGGCTGCTCATACGGTGGAGGATCGGATTCAGCTTCCACCTTAAATGACGCTGGACTGTCCTTTGTGACTCAGTCCTCCTCAGCATGGACAAAACGTATGACAAACCCATGAATTTTTCTTTTTCTAAATAGGACAGATTTACCGTGTATAACACAGTCTTGCATTAAAGTAGTTGTAGTGTTAATAAAATATAGTTACATCTCATGAGAAATCAGACAAGCTTATAAAACCTAAACTCTGGGGAAAGCTCGAGTGACTGCAGGGAAAGTCCTGCTGACAAGTGGGAAAGTCTGCAAGCCGGGATGCGTTTGGGGGCATGTGAGACCAACAACTGCTCTTGGGTCCTTGGTGCATTTAAAGATGATGCAACTGTTTGTTGTGATTTGGCGCTATATAAAAAAATTGATTGATTGATTGATGTTTCCTATTTTACCTTCAGTAAAAATAAGCAACCACTAGAGGGGGCTGCTAACATCTATTCCAAGGGAGTGGGGGGGTGGGGTGGGGGGGTGTTGCTGGAGTCTATCCAAGTGGTTAAAATGTATTCACTATTCCACAATAGTTTTAAATTTGACTGTGCAGTTCCAGGAGTGTCCGAATGTGGATTGGGCTTAATTAAATCTTTACTTCATTTGGGATGTTCAGCAGAAATAGAATAGCTTGAGTTTTGTAACAATGTACTTCAGATGTGATGAAATTAAATGATATTAAAATGGGTTAAAGTAAGGATAAGTAATAATAGTAGTAATAATAATAATAAAAATATAGTAGTAATAATCAACTATGGATAGTTCACAGGAAAGATATTTTGTGCATCATACTGTCTAAGAAAATCTAATTTTTGTCACCTCACTTTAGTTATTGAAGATGAGGAACAGGGTTTTTGTTTATACTTATTATAAACATATGATTTATTCACTAAAACAAATCAATAAATAAAAAAAGAAAATTGTTGGACCACCTTAATAAAGTGTTTCAATTGGGAACATTCAAATGAAATTAAGTTGATCCAAATTAACGTAGCAAGTAATATTTACTTCAACTTAATTTAGACAAACTTAATTCATTTGAGTGTTACCAGCTAAGGCAAATTAATTAGGTTTTGTCTTTTTTTAAATTTAATAAGCTATAAAGGGAACAGGTAAAACAAATGCAGATGTTTTAAAGCTTAGTTTTAAACAACTTAACTTAGTGATGTCAGTGTACACTACGAGAGCTGCAATTAATTAGTTACTAATTGACTATTAATCAACAACTAGTTTGACAATCAATTAATACCTTTGAATTATTTTTAAAAATGATCAAGATTCTCTGATTTCAGCTACTTAAATGTGAATAAACAGTCTAGCAGTAAACTGAATATGTGGGTTGTGGACAAAACAAGACATTTGAAGCATCATATGAGAAGAAGTGGGTTTTTAGGAAGGCTCTAAATATCTCTAGGGTCTAGGATGATCTAATATACTACATAGGTCTAATAGAGCTACAACCACCACTATGTCTGGTTGGTTGTTTAGCAGCTGCTTGTCTATCTGGAATTTGAAGTCCCACAGGATCTTATCCCTGTGGTGTCTCCCATCAGAACTTGAGGATTTCTAGTTGTCTGTGGTAGACTCTTGCCTCTATGGTTCTGGTGCTTATGGCTTGTTCTTGTCATGAACTGTCATGAACAGAGCCTCTGTGCTGTCCTTTAGATCTTTTCTAACTATTGGTTGATGTTAGCCATTTCCGGTATCCGTAGATGGTACATCCCATGGAGGTGCTTAGTCTTCCATGACACCCTGTCTGCCTTCAGCTGTCTGAGGCATTCTTATAGTAGCTGATCTCGGAAGGGCCATCTTTCTGATGTATTCATGGATGCTCCTCATTTCATCCTGGAATGTGGCTCTGAAATTTTCATCTTAGGTGCATGTCCACTGTGACAGACATAATTCAAGAAAAAAAAAATTCTGGAAATCACAATGTATGATCTTTTAAATAATTTATTTGCATGTTACTGCTGCAAATAAGTATTTCAACACCTGCCAATCAGCAGAAATTCTGGCCCTCAAAGACCTGTTAGTCTGCCTCTAAAAAGTCCACCTCCACTCCACTTATTATTCCAAATTAGAATCACCTATTTGAGGTCGTTAACTGCATAAAGACACCTGTCCACCCCACACAATCAGTAAGACCCCAACTACTAACATGGCTAAGACCAAAGAGCTGTCCAAAGACACCAGAGACAAAACTGTAGACCTCCACAAGGCTGGAAAGGGCTACGAGGCAATTGCCAAGCAGCTTGGTGAAAAAAGATCAACTGTTGGAGCAATTATTATTAGATTATTATTATTATTATTAGATCTCCCTCGGACTGGGGCTCCATGCAAGATCCCATCTCGTGGCGTATCAATGATCCTAAGAAAGGTGAGGAATCAGCCCAGAACTACATGGGAGGAGCTGGTCAGTGACGTGAAGAGAGCTGGCACCACTGTTTCCAAGGTTACTGTGGGTAATACACTAAGACGTCATGGGTTAAAATCATGCATGGCATGGAAGTTTCCCCTGCTTAAATCAGCACACGTCCAGGCCCGTCTTAAGTTTGCCCTTGACCATTTGGATGATCCAGAGGAGTCATGGGAGAAAGTTATGTAGTCAGATAAGACCAAAATAGAACTTTTTGGTCTTAATTCCACTCGCCGTGTTTGGAGGAAGAAGAATGCTGAGTACCATCCCCAAAACACCATCCCTACTGTGAAGCATGGGGGTGGAAGCATCATGCTTTTGGGGTGTTTTTCTGCACATGGGACAGGACGACTGCACTGTATTAAGGAGAGGATGACCGGGGTCATGTATTGCGAGATTTTGGGGAACAACCTCCTTCCCTCAGTAAGAGCTCTGAAGATGGGTCGTGGATGGGTCTTCCAACATGACAATGACCCGAAGCACACAGACAGGATAAGCAAGGAGTGGCTCCGTAAGAAGCATATCAAGGTTCTGGAGTGGCCTAGCCAGTCTCCAGACCTAATCCCAATACAAAATCTTTGGAGGGAGCTCAAACTCCGTGTTTCTCAGCAACAGCCCAATAACCTGGCTGATCTAGAGAAGATCTGTGTGGAGGAATGGACCAAAATCCCTGCTGCAGAGTGTGCAAACCTGGTGAAAAACTACAGGAAATGTTTGACCTCTGTAACTGCAAACAAAGGCTACTGTACCAAATATTAACATTGATTTTCACAGGTGTTGAAATATTTATTTTCAGCAGTAACATACAAATAAATTATTTAAAAAAAAATCATAAATTGTCATTTCCGGATTTTTTCTTTTAGGTTATGCCTCTCACAGTGGACATGCACCTAAGATGAAAATTTCAGACCCCTCCATGATTTCTAAGTGGGAGAACTTGCAAAATGGCAGGGTGTTCAAATACTTATTTTCCTCATGACATCCTGTAAACAGAATTCTAGAGAACTCCATGGACAGACAAGCGTTACCACAATTATGGACAAACCTCATATCAATAACAAAAATACAACATAATATGTGAAAGAGAGACGTGAGCCATACCAGAAGAAAACTATTGATCTTGTTAAGTTTATTGCACTATCAGAACTTACTTTTAAACACATAATAATAATAATAATAATAATATAATAATAATAATAATAATAATAATAATAATAATAATAATAATAATAATAATAGTATAACACTTTCAATTATACAAAGTGCTACACAATTTTAAATACAATGAAATTCACATGGACAACATAATCAACTAATAGGATAAGAAATACACAATATACAAACCTAAAACATTAAGACAGTAAATAAATAAATCCACAAACCTTTACTGATTATAGGCAGATGAGAACCAAAATTATTCAGCCTGGTTTTAAAAGCCTCAGTATCATTAAAACTATTCACCTGTTACTCTACCTTTCCAGACTTTGGCTGTAAATCACCATCTACTCGTCAAAAACGTGCTGTGGATCTTCACCAAGAAATGCTGAAATTAAGTAAGACAGCATTGTTTGACCAGAGAAAATATGCTTGTAAAAAAAAAACTTTTAAACCTGACTGTTATTTGTCACGTTGCAGAATTAAATTTCACCGGTGATGAGTATTTACAAGACTGTTGCGTTCGTGGCTTTTCTATCATCCCGATGAGACTAACATGTCAGGAAAGAGCTCAGAGGGTGTTTCGGGTGAAAGCAGACCCCAAGTGTAAACAGGCCTTCTTGAAGTGTTGCCTTGAAGGAGAAAATCTGAGACAGAAAAAGCAACGAGAGGATGCTCAGAAAGGATACGGCCGCAGTAAGCAAAAGCTGTCATATGATTAACCAACTTAATAGGATTGCGGATGTTTTATTACGTTTTTTTGTTTGTTTGTTTTTTAGCTGCAAGCATACTCGACATTGAGGAGTTCTTCCTGGACACCACTGCTCAGTACATTCGACGATATTTCCCCCCAAGCTTTGCATTTGAAGAATTTAAAGTAAATGGCAAAAAAGGGTAAGAGATGGTCATTTTTTTATGCCATGTTTTAACTTAAATACCTTTCCATGGTTCTCTGTCAGTGTGAGCATGCTCAAACCTGACATGACATTTTACAGGATAAACAGGTACACATAAAATGATAGGCTCCTAAAAAGCAGTAGTGTCATATATTATGATTAGATTAGATTAGATAGAATTTTATTAATCCCTTGAAAAGACTCCCTCAGGGAAATTGAGGTTCCAGCAGCATTGTATAGCAGCAGCACACAGAGTAAGAAACACACAATGTAAGTAAAAGCAATTTGCAAAATGTAAATACAAATATAAATACCAGAAATGCTGCTCGCTACTGGCTGACTGGCTGCTACTGTTCCTCTTCTGCCCGTCCTCTGTCTTCCTGTTACCCCCAAGTGGGCAGCATGTTGGCTCTTTTTCTGAGTCAGAACTGGGTCATAGCATTACATGGGCCTTCGCCTTGCAATTACTTGACACCAGATCTTCACAGACCCAAAATATTTGGCATACAAGTTCAACACACAACCCCATCTAATGACTTCAGAGGACTCTGACCTTGAACTACTTTATTTTGGGTCAGATTACAGTGAGACTCCACATACCTATTACAATAAAAACAGTACAGTATTATTGTGATCGGAGCTACTGATCCTTCAGGACAGATATCTTATTAAAATGCCATTTTATTTGTGTTCTTTTTCTCCTTTTTTATATGTGAGACTTCAACATATTCAGGTCAAGTAAAGGTTCATCAGGTTTACAATAGTCCACAGTACAAATTGTATATATTCCATGCTAGTTAGCATATCTTGCAACAAATTAATTCATTTTATCTTATTAAAAGCCCTTTCAAGCATTCTTTGGCTCTTCCGGATTCCATCACTACCTGGGAGATTCAGGTTATCACTTTATCTCCCACCACAGGTAATACTAGTTTGACACTTCACAAGTGCACTTTTAACTAAAGATCTACTTCTGAAAAACGCCATGCTTTATTTGTCTTTTCATATTTCATTCAGGTTTTTGTGTTGTTGAGCCGTTTACAATCAGAGCATTTCAGGATATATTTGTGTCTCTGAGGCTGCCTTACTCCGTGAAAAAGTACGAGCAGTTAACCATTTCACCTGTTATCTACAACTATGGCGATGAGAGCAGACAGGTAAATGTTTCATGATATTATGGAAAATGGCACATCCAGAACAAAAGCTGCATTCCAATTCTGAAGGTATTTTTTTCTGTGGAATGTGTGGTTTTTGGGTTTATAGTTGGCAGTTCACATGGAGCAAACTGCGGGTCTTTGTTCCCCTGGTTCAGCCACCTCCTCAGCTTTTGTCAACATTACTGTGGAACCCAGATCCTCTCAGTTTGTTTCTTTCCCAGCTGTCCCTATGGTAGCACACTCCATACCAATCAAAATTCGCGTATATGATATAGAAAATGAAATGGGAATTGATGCGGTTGAAAAGACTTTAAATGTTTTGGTAAGACTCAGTAATATTGCCTTGATTCAAGATTATTATATTTGCTTTGCTTTACTTTTTTGTTTTTCTATTATTTTGAGATAATAAATATCTACTTGATTTCAAAAATAGTGTGATTAAAATTTCAAATGTTTTTATCTGTATGACAAATAATAATAATAATAATAATAATAATAATGATAATTATTGAGTGCCCTATGTTCCTTTGTTATAGACAGAGGGTGCAGAAGTGAGAACAGAAAAAACATGGATGCTGAAGTTGGATGGTATGTTTTTAGCATAGCTTTCAAAGATACTTGTGATTATTGTTCTTCATGAATATTTTCTGCATTTACATGATTTTTATTTCACAAATGTACTTTTCTGATAGGCAGGAGCAGTCAGTCTTTCACCATTGATGGAACACTACCAGAAAACATTGTCCCTGAGTCTGACTCAAATATGTTTCTTTCAATGGAAGGTAAGCAAAGACAGACATTTGGGGATTGTGTACCTCTGCTGACTTGATAAAGGCCAACAATTACTATCTCTACCAACTGATAAATGAGGATGAGCAGACTTCAGACTTCTTTCCCCATCAGATTCCATGATCACAAAACATCTTACTATATATGACCAATTGTTGTGAGAAAAGACTTTCCCATCAAGACGGGAAAACAAAGCTTACTGTATCCATTTTTCAATGGATAAGGAAACTTAGAGAAAGGACAGAGAGGACTCATTGCCGGGATGTCATGTTTCTAAATTCCTCTTAACCAGACATCAGTGATCGATCACCACACTTATATATCTGAATACAGTGTAGTTGGAAAGTATTTACAGCATTTCACTTGTTCCGCATTTTGTTATGTTACAGCCTTATTCCAAAATGGAGTAAATACATTTTTCCCCTCAAAATTCTACTCACAATACCCCATAATGACAACATAAAACAATGTTTTGTTTTTTAAAATTTGCGTAATACTATGTTGATGCAGCTTTGACAGAAATTACAGCCTCGTCTTCTTGAATATGATGCTACAAGCTTGGCACATCTATCTTTGGGCAGTTTTGCCCATTCTTCTTTGCAGCACCTCTTAATGTCAATCAGGAGTATTGGTGCACAGCCATTTTCAGATTTCTCCAGAAATGTTCAGTCAGATTCAGGTCTGGGCTCTGGCTGGGCAACCAGGTACATTGGTGCATTCACCTTTCCCTTCGTCCTGACCAAAACATCCCCACAGCATGATGCTGCCACCACCATGCTTCATTGTAGGGATGGTGCCTGGTTTCCTCCAAAGATGATGTCTGGCATTTACATCAAAGAGTTCAATTTTTGTCTCATCAGACCAGAGAATTTTGTCTCTCAAAATTTTGTCTCGCTGCCATGTGCCTTTTACTAAGGAGTGACTTCCGCCTGGCCACTCTACCATACAGGCCTGATTGATGTATTGCTGCAGAGATGTTGTTCTTTTGGAAGGTCCTCCTCTCCCTACAGAGGAATGCTGGAACTCTGAGAGAGTGCCCATCAGGTTCTTGGTCACCTCCCTGGCTAAGGATCTTCTCCCCCGTCACTCAATTTAGACAGGTGGCCAGCTCTACATAGAGTCCTGGTGGATCTGAACTTCTTCCATTTGCGTATGATGGAGGGCGCTGTACTCATTGGGCCTTCAAAGCAGCAGAAATGTTTCTGTACCCTTTCCCAGATTTGTACCTTGAGACAATCCTGCCTCGGAGGACTATAGACAATTCCTTTGACTTCATGCTTGGTCTGTGCTCTGACACACACTGTCAACTGTGAGACCTTATATGTAGACAGGTGTGTGCCTTCCCAAGTCATATCCAATCAACTGAATTTACCCCAGGTGGGCTCCAATTAAGCTGGAGAAACATCTCAAGGATGATCAGTGGAAACAAGATGCACCTGAGCTCAGTTTTGAGCTTCATGGCAAAGGCTGTGAATACTTATTTACACATGATTACTTAGTTTTTCATTTTTAATAAATTTGCAAAAATCTCAAAACTTTTTTCACATTGTCATTATGGGATATTGTGTGCAGAATTTTGAGAAAAAAAAATAATTTCCTCAGTTTGGGAATGAGGCTGTAACATAAAATGTGGAAAAAGTGAAGCACTGTGAATACTTTCTGGATGCACTGTATATGTGATGCCTCCAACTATATCAGTTCATTAGTAGACATTTTGGGCATTTGGCACATTTCTCTAGGCATGTTCCAGCATGTAGGTGCATTAGTGCTGAGGACCCCTGGGGCTGTAGAACACCAAGAGTAAACCCACATTTCACTTGGCTGTGAGATGTCAGATGAGTGGTTACTTTCAGGAGGTGGGGATGGATTGGTTGTCTGCCTGGGTGGCTACCATTCAGAGCCTAGCGGGGGTTCCATTTGCCTTTTTCATCTCTCTCCTTCTTTTGATGCATCTCCTGGTATTCCTCCTTATACATTCCTTCACTTTGTCATTCCACCACTAAGTATCCTTGTCTTCTTTTCTCTGTCTAGATGTCACGTCAAGTATATTCCTAGTTGTTACTCTCACCAGGTCTATAGTAGTTACCCAGTCATCCACCAACTCTTCACTGTGTTACCTTTTCCTTGAATTTCACACAGCATCCTTCTTCCTTCAACATCCACCAATCAAATCATTTCAGCGCTTGTTTGCTTATTCTTCTCCAAGGTCATCCTACTAATCGCTATTCCGTACTGTTTAGATACATTGTCTCCTGTCGCCACTTTAAAGCCTACAGTTTCTTCCAGGTTGCATCTCCTACATAGGGCATAGTCCACCTGTGTGCACCTTCTGCCAATCTTATATATCACCCTGTACTCCTCTTCCTTCTTAAAATATTTATATAGCACAGCCATTTCCATCCTTTTGGCAAAATCCACCAACATCTACCATTATTAAGTCCTCTCTTTGACACTGTACCTATCAAACACCTTCTAATTACCTCTGTTCACTTCATCAACATTTCTTGAATATTTTACTTATTCGTGAAGGGACAGTGCAAGCTCATGTACATCACCATACAATGATGTAAGCAAGCATCAACATCTCCCTTGAAGTCCACTCCAGTCATCTCTTTCCACCACCTCATGTAACTCACTCCAGAAATCTTCTTTCTTCTTCCTCTCACAACAACCTTGTGGCACATATGTGCTGATGACATTCATCATCACAACTTCAACTTCCATCTTTCCAGTCATCACTTTGTCAGGCACTGTTTACCTCCAATACACTAATTTTGTCATGCCCGGCGGGTGCCAGGCACCCGAAGTGTTTGGACCCAAAATGCAAACTCTCGGACTACTGGATGTAGAAGTACTCATGGTCTTTAATTCAGGCTCTGGTTCGGTACACAGGTGATCAGTTGGCGAGGCAGAAGCACAAACAGGGTCAGGCAAAAACACAGTCATGGGCAAGCAGGGTTCAAAGGCACGAGCAGACACAGACATCATGGGCAAGGCAAAAGGCGCAGTCAAAAAACACAAGGCAGAATCTGGATACACGGCAAAAACAGGACTAGACAAAGTGCTGGTGAGTGTACAAAGACAACAAACGAGCAAGGGTGTGGTGGCTGGGTGGAGATTAAATAAGACAGGAGTTAACTAGGTGCACATGAAGGAACAATCAAGAAGGGGGTGTGGCTAGTGAACAGAGATAGGCATGAGACAAGATAGTGAAGGCAGGAAGACAGAGTGGGGTGATGAAGCAGACAAAGATGTGTGAGCAGGTGCAAGAGCGGGAGTGAGTGAAAGAAAAACATGACAGGTGCAGGATGTGATGTGAAAATAAATGACTGGGCGTGAGACATGTTAAGTGAACATAAATAACTGGATGTGAGACAAGGACATGAAAGCAGGTGCAGGATGTGAAGTGGGAACAAGAGGCAAAAACAAAACTGAATCATATTTCCGTGAACAGGAATCAGACATGAACAAGAGACTAGACTAAACATGAACTGGCGAGACAGACTTAATCAAGACAGAAAAACAGACCGGAGATAAACTAGATAAAACTGCTCAGAGAATAATAAGAAATTAAACACCATGACAGAACTAATACTGAAACAGGCAGACATAAACTCTAAGTAGAAACGAAACAAAACCAGACAAAGTGCAAACAGAAATGAGAACAGCATAAAAGAGCAAATGATAACTAAATGATCAACTATGAAAACACAGATTAATAGAAAGGAATTGAGACATGATCTGAATATAAATGTAACAAGGAAAGTGACAAAGCAAAATTAGAACGTAGAATAAACACATGATGAAAGTAACAAAAACAGAACTGAGAATAACCATATGATGAAAATAATATGACTAGTGAATAGTAACAAGAACAAAGTGACAAGAAAAACATGACAGAATAAATCATGATGAAAATAAATAGTAATAAATCAAAGATGCAGCAGACAGGAAACCATGAAAAGAGGAAAATCAAGGGCTTAGCGCCCTGACCGGGCCCAGTCCCTGACAAATTTCTCCTCCCTTATCTTTACTTTTTGTTTTTGAGATAAGGTATTGATGAGGGAGAGAAATGAGACACCCTACATTTTACAGAAGGGGTTGTTGTGAAAGTGTAGTGACACGGACCCACAACAGGGGGCGCAAATGAACGGTCAATAGATGAGCCAAAAGGTAACAATTTAATGTTGTGAAACGTGCACAACGAACATACAGACAATCTCAGAATATAATTACAGTCAAATTACAAAGGTGACGTGTGGGCAGGCTCGAGGATAGAAGACGTCTGTCCTGAGAAGAGCCGGAACCACACGATTTCCACCCCCACAGAACCTGGTGAATACTGGAGCCGCCAAGTCCCGAATTCCCAGGTGATCACCGTCCCCGACTGTCGGATCTGGTACTGCTGGCGAAGAACAAAGACAGTCAAGTGTGGGTGTGTGTACACCCAGTAACAACAGCGGTGGGAATGCCACCTCCACCTCTCACTCAACACGTTGCAGCGGTCTCAGATGAAAAGGAGCGCTGTCTTGCAAACACTCACAATAACAGATTTATAAATCTCACAAAAAAGCTGAGAGTATTACCTCCAATGAAGTATGATATCTCGGCGATGAGGTGGAGATGACGTCTGGTCTTTATGGAGTGCGATGATGAAGAATGTGTGACAGCTGTCAGGAATTAATGAGTGACAGCTGTCCATGGCGGCAGCGCCCTCTCGTGCCTGAAGCCCGCACTTCAGGCAGGGCGCCCTTTGGTGGTGGGCCAGCAGTACATCCTCTTCTGGCGGCCCACACAACAGGACCCCCCCCTCAACGGGCGCCTCCTGGCACCCGACCAGGCTTGTCCGGGTGTCTGCGGTAGAAATCGGCCAGGAGGGCCGGGTCCAGGATGAAGCTCCTCTTCACCCAGGAGCGTTCTTCGGGTCCATACCCTTCCCAGTCCACCAAATACTGGAACCCCCGGCCCATTCGACGGACATCCAGGAGCTGGCGCACTGTCCAAGCCGGCTCCCCGTCAATGATCCGGGCAGGAGGCGGCGCCGGACTGGGAGCACAGAGGGGTGAGGTGTGGTGAGGCTTGAGTCTGGACACATGAAAAACCGGGACTGAGGATTTTGAGGATCTTGAAAGGTCCAATGTACCGGTCCTTCAACTTGGGGGAGTCCACTTGGAGGGGGATGTCCTTCGTGGACAGCCACACCTCCTGCCCGGGCTGGTAAGCAGGGGCCGGGGATCGCCGGCGGTCTGCATGGGTCTTCGCCCTCGTCCGGGCCTTCAACAAGGCAGAACGGGCGGAGCGCCACACCCGACGGCACTTCCGCAGGTGGGCCTGGACCGAGGGCACACCGACCTCTCCCTCCACCACGGGGAACAACGGGGGCTGATACCCCAAACACACCTCAAATGGGGAGAGGCCGGTGGCGGAAGACACCTGGCTGTTATGCGCATACTCGATCCAGGCCAGATGGTTACTCCAGGCCGTCGGGTGCGCGGATGTGACACAGCGGAGGGTCTGTTCCAGTTCCTGGTTGGCCCGCTCTGCCTGTCCGTTTGTCTGTGGATGGTACCCGGACGAGAGGCTCACGGTGGCCCCCAGTTCCCTGCAGAAGCTCCTCCAGACATGTGAGGAGAACTGGGGACCACGATCTGAGACGATGTCGGTGGGTATCCCATGCAGACGGACAACATGGTGGACCAGGAGGTCTGCTGTCTCCTGGGCTGTTGGGAGCTTCGGGAGGGCCACGAAGTGGGCCGCCTTGGAGAATCGGTCCACTATCGTGAAGATGGTGGTGTTGCCCTGGGACGGCGGGAGGCCCGTGACGAAATCCAGGCCGATGTGGGACCAGGGGCGATGAGGCACAGGAAGCTGTTGGAGTAGTCCTTGGGCCTTCCTGTGGTCAGCCTTGCCCCTGGCACAGGTGGTGCAGGCCTGGATATACTCCCGGACGTCGGCCTCCATAGACGCCCACCAGAAGCGCTGCCGGACAACTGCCACGGTCCTTCGCACCCCCGGATGACAGGAGAGCTTGGAACCGTGACAGAAGTCCAAGACTGCAGCTCTGGCCTCTGGTGGGACGTATAAACGGTTCTTCGGACCGGTACCTGGGTCCGGGCTCCGTGCCAGGGCCTCCCGGACGATCTTCTCCACGTCCCAGGTGAGGGTGGCCACGATAGTGGACTCCGGCAGGATGGGCTCCAGTGGATCCGACAGTGCAGTTTTGACCTCCTCTTCGTGTACCCGGGACAAGGCATCCGACCTCTGGTTCTTGGTCCCGGGGCGATAGGTGATCCGGAAGTCAAAACGCCCGAAGAACAGTGACCAGCGGGCTTGCCTGGGGTTCAGCCGCTTGGCGGTCCTGATATACTCTAGGTTCCGATGGTCAGTGAAAACCGTGAACGGCACAGACGCTCCCTCCAACAGGTGTCTCCACTCCTCAAGAGCCTCTTTCACCGCAAGGAGTTCTCGATTGCCGACGTCATAGTTCCGTTCAGCCAGGGTCAACCTGTGTGAAAGGTAGGCACACGGGTGAAGAACCTTATCAGTCTCTCCGCTCTGGGACAGCACGGCTCCTATCCCTGAGTCAGAGGCGTCCACTTCAACCACGAACTGGCGGCTAGGGTCGGGCTGCACCAAAACTGGCGCAGTAGAGAACCGTCGTTTCAACTCCTTGAACGCGGCTTTGCACCGATCCGACCAGGTGAAGGGGAGTTTTGGAGAGGTCAGGGCTGTCAGGGGGCTAACTACCTGACTGTAGCCCTTAATGATCCTCCTATAGAAATTAGCGAAGCCGAGGAACTGTTGCAGCTTCCTACGGCTTGTTGGTTGGGGCCAATCTCTCACCGCCGCAACGTTGGCCGGATCAGGGGTGACGGAGTTAGAGGAGATGATAAACCCCAGGAAGGACAAAGACGTGCGGTGAAACTCGCACTTCTCGCCCTTCACAAACAGTCGGTTCTCTAATAACCGCTGCAGGACCTGACGTACATGCTGGACATGGGTCTCAGGATCCGGAGAAAAGATGAGAATATCGTCCAGATATACGAAGACGAATCGGTGCAGGAAGTCCCCCAAGACGTCGTTAACCAAGGCTTGGAACGTCACGGGGGCGTTGGTGAGGCCGAACGGCATGACCAGGTACTCAAAGTGACCTAACGGGGTGTTAAATGCCGTCTTCCATTCGTCTCCCTTCCGGATCCGAACCAGGTGATACGCATTTCTAAGATCCAGCTTAGTAAAGATTTTGGCTCCATGCAGGGGGGTGAACACGGAATCCAACAATGGCAACGGGTATCGATTGCGAACCGTAATCTCATTCAGCCCCCTGTAATCAATGCATGGACGGAGTCCGCCATCTTTCTTGCCCACAAAAAAGAAACCTGCCCCCATCGGGGAGGTGGAGTTCCGGATCAGCCCGGCAGCTAATGAGTCCCGGATGTAGGTCTCCATTGATTCGCGCTCAGGTCGTGAGAGGTTGTACAGCCTGCTGGACGGGAACTCAGCGCCTGGAACCAAATCAATGGCACAATCGTACGGACGGTGCGGGGGAAGGGTGAGTGCCAGATCCTTGCTGAAGACGTCAGCAAGATCGTGGTACTCAACCGGCACTGCCGTCAGATTGGGAGGGACTTTGACCTCCTCCTTAGCCTGTAAACCGGGAGGAACCGAGGATCCTAAACACACCCGATGGCAGGTTTCGCTCCACTGAACCACCACCCCAGACGGCCAGTCAATCCGGGGATTGTGCTTCAACATCCATGGGAAGCCCAAAATCACGCGGGAGGTAGAAGGAGTTACAAAAAACTCAATCTCCTCCCGATGGTTTCCAGACACCACCAGAGTTACTGGTTGTGTCTTGTGTGTGAGTAAAGGGAGGAGGGTGCCATCTAGTGCCCGAACCTGTAATGGCAAAGGAAGCGCCACCAGAGGGAGCCCTACCTCCCTTGCCCATCTGCTGTCTAGCAGATTCCCTTCTGACCCCGTGTCCACCAGTGCTGGGGCTTGAAGGGTTAAATCCCCGCTCAGGATTGTGACTGGGAGTCGTGTGGCAATCTGTGTGTGTCTCAATTGAATGTTTTGACCCCCCCTTAGCCCAGTCTCTAAGGGCGAGTGTTGTCGTTTTGGCCGTTTGGGGCAGTTTTTCTGTATGTGCTCCTTTGAGCTGCAGAGAAAACACTCCCCGCGGATCAGCCTCCTCATTTTGGCCCTGTGCGTTTCCCTAACAACGTCAGCAGGGGGAGCTGTTATCCCACGGAGCGCTGTGGCTGTGGAGCGTGGGGAGGGCAGCGCCTTTTCGAACCCGGAAGGGAGAGGGGCGGCGCGTATCCGGTCACGTCCTTCGCCTCGCTCCCGACGGCGTTCCTCCAACCGATTGTCTAACCGTATAACGAGATCGATAAGCCCATCTAAATCCCGCGGTTCCTCCTTAGCTACCAGCTGCTCCTTCAGAACCAACGACAGTCCGTTTATGAAGGCGGCGCGGAGCGCAACGTTATTCCAGCCGGACCTCGCAGCCGCGATGCGGAAGTTGACTGCATAAGCGGCTGCGCTCTCGCGTCCCTGTCTCATTGACAGCAGCATTGTTGAAGCGGTCTCTCCTCTGTTAGGGTGATCAAACACTGTTCTGAACTCCCCCACAAACCCAGTGTATGCTGATAACAACCGTGAGTTCTGTTCCCAGAGCGCCGTAGCCCAGGCGCGTGCTTTACCCCGAAGCAGAGCAATCACATAAGCTATTTTACTAGCATCTGACGCGTACATGACGGGACGTTGTGCGAAGACGAGCGAACACTGCATAAGAAAGTCCACGCACGTCTCTATACAACCTCCGTACGGCTCAGGAGGGCTTATGTATGCTTCAGGGGATGGTGGGAGGGGTTGTTGAACCACCACTGGAACGTTCATATTCTGCACAGGGTCGGCAGGAGGACGAGCTGCAGCAGCGCCCTGAGCGCTCGCCGCCATCTGTGCGGAGAGAGCCTCCACCCTGCGGTTCAGGAGGAAGTTTTGCTCGGTCATTTGATCCAACCGAGCCGTAAAGGCGGTGAGAATGTGCTGTAGCTCACCAGTCACGCCTCCTGCAGACTCCTGCGCTCCCTGCTCTCCCATTGGTCGTTCAACAGCCGGGTGACGCCCCCATGACGCTGGCCGAGATATCCTGTTGTGAAAGTGTAGTGACACGGACCCACAACAGGGGGCGCAAATGAACGGTCAATAGATGAGCCAAAAGGTAACAATTTAATGTTGTGAAACGTGCACAACGAACATACAGACAATCTCAGAATATAATTACGGTCAAATTACAAAGGTGACGTGTGGGCAGGCTCGAGGATAGAAGACGTCTGTCCTGAGAAGAGCCGGAACCACACGATTTCCGCACCCACAGAACCTGGTGAATATTGGAGCCGCCAAGTCCCGAATTCCCAGGTGATCACCGTCCCCGACTGTCAGATCTGGTACTGCTGGCGAAGAACAAAGACAGTCAAGTGTGGGTGTGTGTACACCCAGTAACAACAGCGGTGGGAATGCCACCTCCACCTCTCACTCAACACGTTGCAGCGGTCTCAGATGAAAAGAAGCGCCGTCTTGCACAGCCTCCGCAAAAATGACCGGTTCTCCTGCAAACACTCACAATAACAGATTTATAAATCTCACAAAAAGGCTGAGAGTATTACCTCCAATGAAGTATGATATCTCGGCGATGAGGTGGAGATGACGTCTGGTCTTTATGGAGTGCGATGATGAAGAATGTGTGACAGCTGTCAGGAATTAATGAGTGACAGCTGTCACTCCCGGCTGTGTCCGTGGCGGCAGCGCCCTCTCGTGCCTGAAGCCCGCACTTCAGGCAGGGCGCCCTTTGATGGTGGGCCAGCAGTACATCCTCTTCTGGCGGCCCACACAACAGGGGTAGGGCCAAGTAGTAGGGTGAAGGGGGAGTATTAAGATTGAGCCTTAATGTACTTTTGCTCAAGAATGATCCCTACACCATTCTATCCTATCTTCACCAGGAGAGAATAGTTTGAAACCACCTGTAATCCTCTTGGCATTACTCCCCTTCCAGTTGGTCTCTTGTGCACACAGTACATCTACCTTTTCTCCTTACATCATACCCCCCTCTCTTGCAAAATGTACCGGTTGCAGTTGTTTGGTAATCTGGCTCTTGATCGATTTAGTGTATAAACTGGATTTGTAAAGAGAATATTTGATTTGGTGCAAATTTTATGCTGAATGGCCTTCCTCCTCATTTATCCAGGCTTGGGACCAACATTATTAAATTGGCTTGTGCACCCTCCAGTGAACCAACACAGCTCCTAAATGGTCCAACTGCAATGTTAAAGAAGGATATCTACATAAAAAACTGGAAGACATTAGAATCACTGCTTAAATGAAACCAACTCTTTCCTGACCCAAAGGTCAGGAAAAAGGTCTTCATAAATGTTTGTTGAAATTCAGCGACCACTTTTTGAGATATCCTACCTTCTGACAAACAGACAGAGACTCAGACGGAGGGCATGATTACATAACGTGCACCCCTCTTCTATTGGTTGGTGGAGATAATAATGCAAAGACCTAATATGTGTGTCTGACCTGTTCAATGTTCTCCTTTGACAGGGGTTGGATTTGGACAATCACATGCTAAGAACCTTCTTTCTCCCCAGAAGGTTGCATCCTTGATCGTATTGCCAACAGGATGTTTAGAACAAACAATGGTACGATTGGCCCCAACTGCTTTATCCCTCCGCTATCTCGATCTGAGTGAGCAATGGTTTGAGTTGCCACCTGGTGCCAGAGATAAAGCTATGGATAATATTGAGAGTGGTGAGAACAAGTCACATACCTTCATCACAGTCAGTCTCTCAAGGGGGTACATTTTAGTTGCCAAAAATTTTTATTTTCAGTCAAACTAAGGGTAAAGTGTAAACAGTTGTAGATGAATATACAAGTATCATGCTGGCAACATGTTGGTGGACATTCTCAGTCATCCAGGTCATAGCATCCAAGAAAGTTGAGTCAGTACAATTGGACTTATTTATTTCCTTGAAGATGTTTTGCTCTTCTTTCAGAAAAGCTTCATCAAATTTAGTTGAGGAAGTGAGAGACTCAAAAAGAAAAAAGCAGACAAAGATCCTTCTTTCATGGAGTGTTTTGAACCAACCCAGTCTCACGGCAAGTCGTGATTCAGCAGTACAAAATATACATTAATCTATTGGTTTGTGATATTGTGACGAAAAGCGCCTCATTTTCGTCATGGCAGCACAAATTCATTCTAATTCATTCCGTGATGGCTGCACGAAATTAAAAGTGAAGCCGGGGGGTCGGGTGGTTATGGTTAGGGTGGGGGGAAGGAGTAAGATTAGGTTATGGTTAAAGTTAGGGTTGGGGGTAGGAGTAGGGTTAGTACAACCTCTGGCAA
The DNA here is from genome assembly GCF_902500255.1 of Thalassophryne amazonica. NCBI lineage: Eukaryota > Metazoa > Chordata > Actinopteri > Batrachoidiformes > Batrachoididae > Thalassophryne > Thalassophryne amazonica. The sequence goes on from NC_047109.1 coordinate 91,045,660, forward strand.
AAATTATGGAATCACCGGCCTCGGAGGATGTTCATTCAGTTGTTTAATTTTGTAGAAAAAAAGCAGATCACAGACATGACACAAAACTAAAGTCATTTCAAATGGCAACTTTCTGGCTTTAAGAAACACTATAAGAAATCAAGAAAAAAAGATTGTGGCAGTCAGTAACGGTTACTTTTTTAGACTAAGCAGAGGAAAAAAATATGGAATCATTCAATTCTGAGGAAAAAATTATGGAATCACCCTGTAAATTTTCATCCCCAAAACTAACATCTGCGTCATATCAGATCTGCTCGTTAGTCTGCATCTAAAAAGGAGTGATCACACCTTGGAGAGCTGTTGCACCAAGTGGACTGACATGAATCATGGCTCCAACACGAGAGATGTCAATTGAAACAAAGGAGAGGATTATCAAACTCTTAAAAGAGAGTAAATCATCATGCAATGTTGCAAAAGATGTTGGTTGTTCACAGTCAGCTGTGTCTAAACTCTGGACTAAATACAAACAACATGGGAAGGTTGTTAAAGGCAAATATACTGGTAGACCAAGGAAGACATCAAAGCGTCAAGACAGAAAACTTAAAGCAATATGTCTCAAAAATCAAAAAATGTACAACAAAACAAATGAGGAACGAATGGGAGGAAACTGGAGTCAACGTCTGTGACCGAACTGTAAGAAACCGCCTAAAGGAATGGGATTTACATACAGAAAAACTAAACGAAAGCCATCATTAACACCTAAACAGAAAAAAACAAGGTTACAATGGGCTAAGGAAAAGCAATCGTGGACTGTGGATGACTGGATGAAAGTCATATTCAGTGATGAATCTCGAATCTGCATTGGGCAAGGTGATGATGCTGGAACTTTTGTTTGGTGCCGTTCCAATGAGATTTATGAAGATGACTGCCTGAAGAGAACATGTAAATTTCCACAGTCATTGATGATATGGGGCTGCATGTCAGGTAAAGGCACTGGGGAGATGGCTGTCATTACATCATCAATAAATGCACAAGTTTATGTTGATATTTTGGACAATTGAAAGGATGTTTGGGGATGATGAAATCATTTTTCAAGATGATAATGCATCTTGCCATAGAGCAAAAACTGCAAAAACATTCCTTGCAAAAAGACACATAGGGTCAATGTCATGGCATAGGGTCAATGTCAATGAGCAGATCTGATTTGATGCAGGTGTTAATTTGGGGGATGAAAATTTACAGGGTGATTCCATATTTTTTTCCTCAGAACTGAGTGATTCCATATTTTTTTCCTCTGCTTGGTCTAAAAAAGTAACCGTTACTGACTGCCACAATCTTTTTTCTTGATTTCTAGTGTTTCTTAAAGCCAGAAAGTTGCCATTTGAAATGACTTTAGTTTTGTGTCATGTCTGTGATCTGCTTTTTTTCTACAAAATTAAACAACTGAATGAACATCCTCTGAGGCCGGTGATTCCATAATTTTTGCCAGGGGTTGTAATAGTGAGTTAAAAAAAAAAAAAAAGTTAGACTGGGCTGTTTTGAACATACTGGATACAGTGAATGTTACAGAGTTGTAGTTCATTTTAAACAAGTCAGTATCTGTGTCAGGTTATATCAGGATTTTAGGTTACCAGAACAAAAAGGACGGATCTTATAGCGCATGGAGTTCAGTGCCATCAAGCAACTGGTGAGTATGTTTTTGCAATATCAGTTTTGATGCAAGATAGTTATTTCACCTTAACTTGTATTTGCTTTTTATTTTTTTGTTTTGTTTTGTTTTTGTTTATTTTTTTGTTTTGTTTTTTTTTTTTGGGGGGGGGGGGGGGGGTCCATAGGGTGACTGCCCTTGTGGTGAAAGTGCTGTCCTTGGTGGCAGAGCGTCAGACGGCGGCTCTTGGACAGCAGGGCAGGACGAGTCAAATTGTTCCACAAGACAAAATTAGTCATTCGGTTCAGTATCTGCTCTCAGTACAGAATGCAGATGGCTCATTCAGTGACTCACATCCAGTGCTACACAGAGGAATGCTGGTAATGTTTTTGTTTTGTTTTTTCCAACGCTACATTACAGATAGCATCGTTCCAAGCAGCAGTAATTTGGATGAAATGTCTCACTTTTTTCATGTAGAAAGGTAAAGACGATCAATCAGCCATGACAGCTTTCATAACACTTGCGCTTAAACGTGCACTGCCATTCCTGAAGGAGGACATGCGGAATAATACCGTAAGATATTAGAAATACTCTCCAGCTTTTTTGTAGATGTTGTTTTCATTTAATCTATTATAAGATGCAATTTTCAAATAAACAGTAAAGAATCACTAATTCCAAATGTAAAGTAATTAATTTTTTGTTTTGTTTTTGGTACCAGGAAGCAAGCATTTCAAGATCAACAACATATCTCCTGTCACACTTTGAAGAACTTCAGAATCACTATGCTGTTGCTATCACAGCCTACTGCCTGGCTGTTTGTCTGCCACATAAAACGGATTCATCTGCAGCTTGGACAAAACTTCAATCAATGGCAACAAAAGGCATGTCCATTCAAAGCTTATATATGCACTTTGGTCTAAAAGTGCCAATATGTCAGTAAAAACAAACTCAAAATTCACAAAACTTGAAAATTCAAAGCAACCAGTTATTTTTTCTCAGCTAAACACAATTACAATAAGTTTATCTCACTTGAAATTTTGGACCAAATCTAGCCACAAGTGGCTATAAACACCCACCCCCAACACACACACACACACACACACACACACACACACACACACACACACACACACACACACACACACACACACACACACACACACACACACACACACACACACACACACACACACACACATTAAATCACTTTGATTTTTACCAGCTGGCACTGGGGGCAACATATTGACAAAAAATGAGTTTTTGGGCAACATATTGACAAAAAATGAGTTTTTGGGAAATGATCCTCCAACCCTTTGGATTATAGACTGGAACACAATATGAGTTACATTTGCCCAACAAAGAGATGGAACATTAATCAGACTCTTCCTTCCTAGTAGTTATCCTAAGTGTAGAGGTTGGGGTGGAGCCTATCATGGCAAGCAAATGAAATTGTAAAATAAAATGGATCAATTTAACTAAATAAAACAGAAACTTAGTCAAACAAACTAATAAAAATGGGTATTAAAAATCCTTACTCGTCGCTAAAGTGGTAGATCAGATTTTCTATAAACCAGAAGGTTTTTTACTTGAATTCAAGTAATCTTTTATGCTGAAAGTGTTCTTGAGCAAGACACCAAACCTCTTATTTCTTTGCTCCCCCCACCCCACTCTACCAATTAGATTAGGTTAGTGTGAAGAAGGTGTTAATACAATGTGCAACACAAATGTTTGCTTTTCATTTGTTGCTTTTCAACAAGCAAATCAAAACTTTCAAAATTTGACCCAGTGAACACCCCAATTTTGGTAAACTCAACAAGATTGTATGGGATTAATACATTTAGAGTAGCTTAGTGTGTAAATGGAGTTAAGACAATGTTTTTAAGTTGAAGTGAGTTCATGTGAATCATAACTTTTAAAATTTGGTCAAACCTAACAGAGCTCTTTAAGTGAACTTGGTATCCTAATCTGATCCACATAGTGTTCTTAAATGGGGAAAACTCAAAAAGACCTCTTTAGATTAACCCAGATTACAGTGAATTACTATGAGGAAGGAGTTAAAACAGTGTGCAACATTGTTAAAGTAAAGTGTGTGTGTTTCAAAAAACACAACAATAAGCTTGAGTTGATGTGAAGCAAAAAAATGGATAAACGTAACATATCCCTTTGAATGAACTTGATTGATACAACTAATGTCTTTAAATTGGGAAAACACATTAAGTCTGCTTGGAATGAACCCGGCAATGAGTGTGTTACTCTGAGGAAGGACTTAAAACATGGTGCAACACTGTTAAGTAACACGTTATTTTAAGTGCAGTGAAACTTAATATTGTGAGTTTGTAACATTTGGAAACTTAACATATCCCTTTGAGTAAACTTGTTATCCTCGGTTTACCTACATAATGTCCCTAATATTTCAATTTGGGATAAAAAAAAAATGCTTTCTCTCATTGTTATTTACAGGTAGAAATATATACCCCCCACCCACCCCCCACCTGTTACTTATTGTCTATTTCTTAATTAACAGTGGAAAATGACTGCTATAAGTGGGCGGCTAATCCTGGAACAGCGCATAAAGAACGAGCAGATGCCATCACAGTGGAGACGACAGCTTATGCCCTCCTGACTGCTGTGGCACATGAACAATTCGAGTGGGCAGACAAAACTGCCTGTTGGTTAATCACCCAAGAAAACTATTTTGGAGGCTTCAAATCATCACAGGTGAACAACGACAAGTACACAGGACAAAATACATGCTGTTGGATATGGCCTGCATATTGCTTGTGCAATTCAAATTTTAATATTCCAAATAAAAACGCTGTTATTCCGATGTGCAGGATACCATTATGGCACTAGAAGCGCTCTCTGAATATGAACTAAGGAAGTCTTCCGGTCCCATCACAAATGTGATGGCAGAGTTCAGTGTCCCAGGAAGGACAGAAGTTGTGAGGATGTCAGTGGGGAAGGATGACAAAGTGGAAACAGAGCTGAAGGTACTGGACAGGTTGGACATTAATGATCAGCTTAAATACACTCAACAAAAATATAAACGCAACACTTTTGTTTTTTCTCCCATTTTGTATGAGATGAACTCAAAGATCTAAAACTTTTTCCACATACACAATATCACCATTTCCCTCAAATATTGTTCACAAACCAGTCTAAATCTGTGATAGTGAGCACTTCTCCTTTGCTGAGATAATCCATCCCACCTCACAGATGTGCCATACCAAGATGCTGATTAGACACCATGATTAGTGCACAGGTGTGCCTTAGACTGCCCACAATAAAAGGCCACTCTGAAAGGTGCAGTTTTATCACACAGAACAATGACACAGATGTCGCAAGATTTGAGGGAGCGTGCAATTGGCATGCTGACAGCAGGAATGTCAACCAGAGCTGTTGCTCCTGTATTGAATGTTCATTTCTCTACCATAAGCCGTCTCCAAAGGAGTTTCAGAGAATTTGGCAGTACATCCAACCAGCCTCACAACCACAGACCACATGTAACCACACCAGCCCAGGACCTCCACATCCAGCATGTTCACCTCCGAGATCGTCTGAGAGCAGTCACTCGGACAGCTGCTGAAACAATCGGTTTGCATAACCAAAGAATTTCTGCACAAACTGTCAGAAACCGCCTCAGGGAAGCTCATCTGCATGCTCGTCGTCCTCATCGGGGTCTCGACCGGACTCCAGTTCGTCATCGTAACCGACTTGAGTGGGCAAATGCTCACATTCGCTGGCGTTTGGCACGTTGGAGAGGTGTTCTCTTCACGGATGATGCGAAGGAGATGTGTTGCACTGCATGAGGCAAATGGTGGTCACACCAGATACTGACTGGTATCCCCCCCAGTAAAACAAAACTGCACCTTTCAGAGTGGCCTTTTATTGTGGACAGTCTAAGGAACACCTGTGCACTAATCATGGTGTCTAATCAGCATCTTGATATGGCACACCTGTGAGGTGGGATGGATTATCTCAGCAAAGGAGAAGTGCTCACTATCACAGATTTAGACTGGTTTGTGAACAATATTTGAGGGAAATGGTGATATTGTGTATGTGGAAAAAGTTTTAGATCTTTGAGTTCATCTCATACAAAATGGGAGAAAAACCAAAAGTGTTGCATTTATATTTTTGTTGAGTATATTAACCTTCGTTCTTTTATGAGTACTCTTCTTGTCCTAGAAACTTAAAGGGAACAACATTGAGATGAAGCTGACAGGAGAAGGAGAAGCTAAAATGAAGGTACGTTTGCATTCAAACGCTAACAGGGAGCTGCAACGTGGAGTAACCAGTGTGATTCTCGATCTGTCTGGCAGACTGTGAAGGTTTATCATTTGCTGGATGTGAAGGACAGCTGTGACAAACTGTCAATCAACGTCACAGTGGAGGGGAAAGTGAAGTACACTGGTGAGTTCTGTTCACTGATAACTAACCAAAAACCCCTCACAGTGTTGATGAAAGCTTCATCGTAGTGTCGACTGCTGTCTCATTAGCTAAGATCATAGAGACGTACGATTACTACACTGAAGAGTATGATGACACTGACGAGACTGAGGTACAAATGCCCCAATTGGCGTCTCCGAACAAGAATGACAAAGCCGCTGATGACCCAAATTTAGAGAACACTGTCAGCTACAGAGTCTGCGTCAGGTCAGTTAAAGTATTCTCTATTTATTAGGCACTGACGCTGACACAGTCACAGATGAGCAGCTCTTTCTTGTCCTGTGTTTAGTCACAGCCTGAGCCAGAATCTCACAGGGATGGCGATCGCTGACATCACACTTCTCAGTGGATTTGATGCCAAAATCGAGGATCTCGAGGAGGTTTGTGGTCCGTTCACCCTACCTGATCCACATTTAATCTCTGCTCTGGTAACGGCGTAAATCTTGTACCGCAAACATGTAGATGAACAGGTGAGTGAGTTATTCAATCCCAGCTGGCTTTTGTAGATGATAACTCCAAAACAATAAATGATGTCATCCTGTAACTTAACCAATTATAAAGAGTGCATAATGAGGATGAACTGATTAGGTCATGATGAAATGAAGTGCATTTTATATAGCGCGCTTCTATCTGCATCAGACGCTCAAAGCGCTTTACAATAAAGCATCACATTCATCCCAATCTCAGGGTGCTGCCATACAAGGCGCTCACTACACACCGGGAGCAACTAGGGGATTAAAGACCTTGCCCAAGGGTCCTTAGTGATTTCCGGTCAGACTGGGATTTGAACCAAGGATCCTCTAGTCTCAAGCCCAACACTAGGCCATCACCTCCACATTAACCTCCCCATGAACATTGATGCAGCAGACCCAACCCAAAAGCTACTTTGTTCTCTGCTCCACCGCTTACATTATCATCAGCTAATGAGGAAAGTTAAGATAATAACTGTGAGTAGAAACATGATGTTGGCAAATTTGAGATGGAATATAAAACAGAAAGGGGAACTAAAAGCAGAATTAAGGAATAGATAGAACTTATAACACTGCTTTGAAAGATTTGAAAACATTTGATTCATATATCTTTAGAAAATCTTTCTGGAGTCCACATGAAAAGGAAAACATCACAGTATGAGCCCAGATGTACTGTACAACAGTGCATGTGCCAAAACCTGCTGTTGTTGTGACTGCAAATTACCAGAGGTGTGTGGCTCTGGCTTCACTGAGTAAAAGTCTTCTCACATATTTGTTCCCCCATCCGGACTGGCTATAAAAACCATGTGTGGTGCATATTGCGCAATACGCAATAAATTTGCACCACCTGGCGTATATTACACATTCTTATCGCGCAATATGCACCACCTGAAGCAGCCATATTGCATTTTGGGATGGTATGGGCAGTTTATGTGGTACGAAACTTCAAAATATTGTTAGTTTGGATCAAATATTTGGCTGTGAAATCTGACTTTATCAGAAGGCTTTTCAAATTTGAGCACAGGCAGCCATATTGCATTTAATATTATACATTAAATTTGTGTAGATAAGGGTGATGCAAATAGGAGTGTACAAAATCCTAATTTACACGCCAGTGGTATGTAAAGCGACACCAACTTTAGTGAATAAAAGTCCCACTATGTATCGCTCCAACTGTGCATGCGTCACTAGCCGCGGTTCACCGATTATCACTTAGTTTCTGCTTAAAACTGCACTCCAGTCATCATCTGTCTCAGCAACAGATATCTGAAGCTTGTGTACAACAATCGTTTCCACATAAATTCAGCATTATTTCATCATAACAGAGGGAGGAAATGATCAGAGTGCCGCAGCTACACAAGCTGCTAGCTGATGCGGTCACTGTGCGTCGGTCATTTCACAGAATCACAGAGTATCGTCTCGTTTCTGCTTAAAACTGACTGTAGAATGATTTAAGAGGTTTTACCTTGTCATCTGATGGTTATGGTTATTGATCCCATTAATCATTTGATCCATTGGGTGAAGCGATCACAGTGCACAGTGGAGGCAGGGCGGACTGTTTGGTCTGCAACGCCGAGCTTTTCCACCTCTGCCAATTACTGATGGCAAAATGAAAACATTTTGAAACCTTAAAAACACCCACATCTCTAACATTGTTTCAGAGTCCGCATGAGAAGGAAGACATCACAATATGTGCCAAAATATGCAACAGAGTGGGAAAATAAATCCAGAATGAAAGAGCAGACAGACACTGTGGCTGGAGATGCTACCAAAGTTTTTCGTCCATACTGCAAATGTGAAATGTTTCAAATACTTTGAAACACCTGTGTTTTGAACACTGTCTACATAAAAAGGAAGGCAGTGTGTGCTGTGTTACCCACCTGGTCAACACTGGCACCTACCGGATGATTTCAGAATGCGCATCCATATCAAATGGTGAATTTCATAGTCAGTGTAGGGTCTATACATGGACTGGCAGTATAGTGCAGCAGATAAGAGAATATTTAGAGCAGAATCCTGCAAATGGTGATAAAAGCATAAAATTCGGCAGAAATACTCCTCAGACAATCCTCTTTGAAAAAAATTATTGGCCACTTGAATTTTCAGTTGGCGTTCAGGTAGGGGTCAATTACACAGGAATTACACAGGAGTCAAAATTAAAAGATGCTCCAATCATATTGAAACCTGTGCCACATTACTTGCCTGATCATAAAGATTCCAAAAAGGTATGGTTTGGACGGTCTGTAACTGAATTCTATGCAGTTATGGGATAAAAACAGCAAGAATGGTGACAAATGCCAGTGTCGGTTTGTACAGGGGTCAAAAGTTAAAGTTGCTTTAATTTTGGTAAAAAGTGATGCAAATTACTAGTTGAGTTAACACGGTTTTAAAAAGGAATGGTTTGGCCACTTTATCATCCTTCCTTATCACGTTACAGGGTAACATATGTCACATGTCATAGAATCCAATAGATGTAGACCTTGTTTGACCTTTAGTTTGGAGACCAAGCATTCAACACTGTCAAAACTATTCCATTTATTAATCCAATTAGCTCAACCAATAATTTAACTTAATACTTTAACTTTTGACCCCTGTACAAAATGAAACTGACCTTTGTCACCATTCTTGCTGTTTTTATCCTGTAACTCCATAGAATTCAGTCACAGATAGTCCAAACTATACCTTTGTGGAATCTTTATGATCAGGCAAATAATGTGGAATATTTTTCAATATGATTGGAGCATCTTTTAATTTTGACCTCTGTGTAATTCTTCAACTGACCGCTTCCTGACCACCGACTGAAAAGTCAAGTGGCCAATCGTTTTTTTCAAAAGAGGAGTGTCTGAGTATTTCTGCCGAATTTGATGCTTTTATCACCATTTGCATGATTGTTTCAGTTATCTGCTGCACTAGTATGTTGGTTGTTACAGTAAAATCCTATTTTCTGAAAAAGGGGCTTAATTTTATGTCATTTCAAATTCCTCTATGTCCTCCTCCCAGCTGAAAAAGCCACCAGAACAATATATTTCCCACTATGAGGTTTCCTATGGAAGAGTACTGTTCTACTTCAACGAGGTAAAACTGAAATCTGCTCTCACAAAGAACAACATCAAATGACCACCACTAAGGCAGTCACCTTTTTTTTTTTATCTCTCTAGCTCTTTGAGCAAAAGGAATGCATTAATTTTGACGCTATACAGAGAGTACCAGTTGGACTTCTGCATCCGGCTCAAGCTGTATTCTATGATTATTATGAACCAAGTAAGTTGAATGCTTTTTATAATAATTTGGAAGTGGAACAGAAATGTTGTAGCTCTGATTTATTTCTTGTTTTCTTTGCAGGCAGGAAGTGCACTATTTTCTACTCTGCTCCCCAAAGAAGCAAGATGGTCTCCAAGCTGTGTTCAGAGGATGTGTGCCAGTGTGCTGAACGTCAGCTGTCAATCTAAACGCTACACAGACAAACACAAATTTAGCATGTAAACTGTCAGATTTGTGCAATTAATGAGTATTGTATATATTTTTTCTTTTTCTTCTGCAGGACCTTGTTACAAAGAACAAACTACGTTTAAATCCGAAAGAGGGGGCGTAATCAGAAAGAACGACCGTGAACAGCACGCTTGCTTCTTCCCTTTAGTAGAATACGGTGAGTAGTGCACAAGACCGTGTGATGTGCACAGTCTAACCTTTCTGTAATTTGTTGAGATCCTACAGTGTTTGGTGTCACAAATGGTTTTGTTCCATTATAAAATGTACATAATCCATTGATGCTTAAATTTGAAGAATGCAGTTGTTATTGTGTGTTTGGTTGAAAAAATATATATACCTAACTCAGTGACCTTGATATCAGCGTTTTCATGTGCACTCAGACCTGGTGATAGAGGAATGCACAGGTGGTGTTTCTGATTGGTGGCCACTTGATTCACAAATCAATCAGATGGTGGTTACAGTGATTTTTACACCCAACAAGATTAATTTTGAGCTGCTGAATCTCACAGAAAATTGAATTACTATATCTACATGTATTTACTACAAACCACGATCAGCACATCTGTCTTTTTTAATCCAATTTGGCAATAGTGGGTATGAACACAAATAAGGGCTACGGTAATCTGACATTTAACACCAATGACCTTGACCTTCTCCTTAATGATTGGACGCTGCCTAATTTTTCCATGGCAATTCTATAATTCACTGCAATGTGTGTGACATGTGGTTCCAATCAGGTTGAAAATCAAACACCTTGACCTTTGCCAAAATGAATGCTCTATGGTCAATTTTGAGGGTACCCTTCACTGACATACCAAGTTTGGTAGCAATCAGCAAAAGGGTCTAGGAAGAGTAGGCCAACAAATAGACAGACAGACATGACTTGGGCCCCGATGTATGACCTTTGGCAAATATGACCTCACCTGGGAAAATCCAGAACCCATATGCATGAGTGTGCCAAGCTTGGCGCAAATCTGAGTTTAAAATAAATATAAAAATAAAACTTAAAATTTGACCTTTGAACCCAGTGGTTGATCTTTGGTAATGATGACCTTGCCTGGGCAACTCTAAAACTTTTCTACATATGTGCCTCCTGTCTGGTGGTCGTTTTTGTCCCAATGACCTTGACCTTTGGCAAAAGATACCTTTTAAGGGACATTCTGTGATTGACTGTGACCCACACATCAAGTTTGATCAACACTGGCCAAAGGACCTGTGAGGACTAGGGCTACAAACAGAATCAAAAATATGACCTTTGACTCTGATGACCTTTGTTGAAACAAATCCCTTAAGGCAATTCTGAGGACATCCTATATTCATATAGCAAGTGTGGGGGAAATTAGCCTGAGCACAGCAGGGGAGTACTGGAACAAAGAAATACACGCTGACACATAGAAACAACATTTTTCAAACGATTGCATGATTAATGAATGCATTATTAAAGCCATGAGTATGGCCACTCTTTAAAAACATACTGTGCACAGCAATTTGTTATTTAACCATTAAACTGTTTGAATTAATGGTTATTACTTTACGGCTGCTCTATTTCAGCATACGTGGTTCAAGTTCTCAGTGATTCCATGAAGAGTAACTTTGCGCTGTACACCACCAAAGTTACAGACGTGCTGAAAACAAGTGAGTAAATTCTAAATAGATCTCATAGCAATGTGCTTTCATGTTACTCTATATAATGCAGGGTTTGTCTAAATCTGTTCCTGGAGGGCACTTGTTCTGCATGTTTTCATGTCTACCTGCTCTACTCACACCTGATTATTTAATTATAGTGTTTTCCAGCTCCTCATTACTTGAGCAAACCTGTGAGAGTTAATTAGCTGTGGGGGAGTAGGGCAGATGTCCTCCACGACCAGAATTGGGAAGGCCTGGTACAAAGGCTCATATTATACACCTTTTTGGCAAGTTGACAGAGAACTCCAGGTATGTTAACAGCACTTAGGGACAGACCATCTCCCGCTGGTAATTTGTCCCACTCAACATAAACTGCACAAATAAAAGCTTGGTTAGTCACTAAATAGTCATTATTCCAACCCATCCAAGATACACTCATTGACTACGTTTACATGCAGCCAATAACTCTTTCATAACCGAAATATTAGCAATAACCCAGTTGCGCACGGCCATGTAACACCCATAAAAACCCAAATATGCTCATATTCCGGTTTTTAAAAACCCGAATATGACCCCTGGGTTACTCCTTTTCTAACCTGAATATCAGGTCATATAAACACGCATCGGTATATCCCCATAGAACGGAACATTATTTTGTGTTCTGTGCATGTCCTATCCGCAAGGAATCTTGGTATTTTGAGTATGGCAACTACTTGTATGCAGCGTGCGCAACCCACTGGACACCACAGAAGCAGAGGTAAACAAGTATGGCGAAATCCAGACGCGGCAGCACAGCACCACACTTTTGGAGTGAGGAGGAAACTGAGTACTTCATTAGTATCGTGAAAGACATGAATATAATGTCTTTTATTGACGGTAGAAAGAGGGAGAAGCAACAGAAATGACGCATATTTGCGTCATGACATTCTCCATGCGTCTGGACGTTGTCCATGCGTCGCTATTTACATGGGGATATTCCAAATGATACCAGTGACCATGTATACAGGAGTAACTCTGTCAGCTAAGCATGTAAACGGCTTATTCCTAATGATTCAGAAACCGGAATATTGACCTTAACCTGAATATTAACGGCATGTAAACATAGTGATTTACACAGTCCAGTGCAATTTAATGTCCAGATCCATCCCCCAAAATGTGTTGCAAATCAGACCAATTTTGTTCAAGTTTTCATGTGCATGTGCACAAGAAAATGTGGCTTACATATGCACACATGGAGGAAATGGAATTCTATATCCCCCTTGTGGAGCTTATGGCTGACGACGGATAATATTAAAGCTAAAAAATTGTAGACACTGATTCAACCACGGCCATATGTAGCTGTAAAATGTAGATTAAAGAACTGACAAGTAGAATATGACCCCTTGAAAGATTAATAGGGCATCGCAGTCTAGTTTGAACCCTGCGTGATATCACAAGATTTGACCACTTATGGGGACTTCCGCTCCCGTTGTGCAATATATACACAGCGTAACTTCACACAGAAAAATGTGTACTGTTTTGTTTTTGGCTGCAGTCACAGAAGCAGTCGTGAAAAGTGCATTTTTTTCTGTTCCCAGTGGAGAAGGGAAGACGAGGCAAATGGGAGACGTCTTGTCATTAAGTGTTAGCCTACACAGCTAACCAGAGTAACTACGTTCTCTCGCCTGCAAAACCGCCTCGACACGTTTGAGCTCCAGGTCGTAAACAGACAGGAGCACATGTCCACTTTCCCACCGCATCACTATTTTTCTTTGTATTTTCACTTTGTTTGCATGTAATTTGCCCAAAATCTCAAAAAAGTGCCATTTCCGTCCCCAGAAGTAGAGAATTTACTCATATGCATCATATTTTACCCCTTTAGTGCCCACCCTCAAACAAGGGTGTGCTGCCCATTACATTGTGTTCAGGTTCACATAAAAACAGTAGAAATGTACATTATGTTTGCTAGATGCGGACAAACATGTGAGGGAAAATTCTGTTCGAGTGTTTGCGAAGAGACGCCAGTGTAAAGGACAGCTGGAAGCAGGGAAAGAGTACCTCATAATGGGCAAAGACGGCTCCACTACTGACTCATCTGGAGAGTAAGTCTACGAGTAGAATGATGGCAGTATAACTGTACACGGCTTGTTTCTTGTTCTGTTCTTTCTCACTCTCTTTCTCTCTCCAGGATGCAGTATCTATTGGAATCAAACACTTGGGTTGAAAAGAAGCCTCTGACAGAAGAATGCAGAAAAACCACCTTCATAATTGCTTGCAGGGAATTTAATGAATTCATATCAGAGTATAAAAGAGATGGCTGCAGACTCTGAGGGGGCAGTCAAACGTCGCACTTGGCTTTCATATTCATTTCCATTTACAGTAATTTAGTAGTTACCGTATATACTCATTTATTACATATAGTAGCAACGACACCAGACTCCACCACAGGATTGTTTCTAGTGTTAATCTGTCCATTAATCACTTACTCTTTTACTGGTCAGTCTGTTAAATGTTCAGCCTCATTGCTTCAATAAATCTCATTTAAACTGCTGTTCAATTCTTAACTGCTTTTTTCATTAATTAGATGATGGCATACAGTGGTGGCTCTAGAGGTATTTTTATTGATGTAGTTGCAAGATTATTTCATAGTAGGGAGACAAAATTTGTGGTAAATGTGCATATATTCATTTTAAAATAAATTTAAAGTGCCTGCAACATATATGTTTCAACAGATACAGTCAGGTCCATAAATATTTGCATTGGCACCTTCAAATGAAACAATCAAGATGTATTTGAAGTGTAAACTTTCAGCTTTAACTGAAGGGCTATAGCAGAAATGTCTCGAGGAATTCAATAATTACTGGCATTTGCACACAGTGTGGGCGGCATGGTGGGTTAGTGGTTAGCACTGTTGCATCACAGCAAGAAGGTTGTGGGATCCTTTCCCACCCGGGGCTTTCTGTGTTGACTTTGTTCTCCCTGCGTTATTTGTGTGGGTTCCGTCCAGGTGCTCCAGCTTCCGCCCACTGCCCAAAACATGCAAGTTAGGTGAATTGGTGACTCTAATTTGACCGTGGGTGTGAATGTGTTTGTTTGTCTATATGTGGCCCTGCAACAGACTAGTGTCCTGTTCAGGGTGTACCCTGCCTCACGTCCTATGACTACCGGGATAGGCTCCAGCCCCCTGTGACCCATGATTGGAGTAAGCAGGTGTAGAAAATGAATGAATGAATGAATTCATGCACAGTTCACTTTTGAAGCCCATAAGCACAAACTAATTTTAAGGATTATTTTTAACACAAAACATCACTTTTGAGCCAGTTTAGACAAGTCAGAGAATGGATATGCCAACATTTCCGAATCAATAAATATGTCTTGGATTTAATTTAAGTAAATCATTACAAAACACAAACAGTGTGCTACTATGTGATAAATCTGTCTTGAGCATGAAGGTTAGTAGTGACAACACAGTTCACAAATACGGAGTCACTGTGCAACCAGAGAGCAGGAAACAAATGCTACCAAACACCCACACAACTCTAGTTCTAGGGTTCTGCGGATGTCATCTGGGTATGGTGCAACTTGTGCTGCTTCATGGTTGAGTGGAACAGAAAAATTTTCTTTAAAAGAATTATATATTTATATATGTGAACTGTTCTTTTAATGAAAATGGAGGCACAATGTGTACGTATCCCTATAATTCCTAAACAGTCATGCAATTTTTGTTCAACCCTACAAACTCATTTTAATTGTTTAATTTCAACACCATTATGGTGCTGAATAGAGGCAAAAATAAAACAAAAACAACACTGTTATATTAGTTATTTATTAATAGTTAAAGTAAATGAAGTCAAAGACACATTTGGTGTCTTGGAAATGTTCTTGAGTCCATCCACTGACATGTTACTGTAGGTTTAACTACGTTGTTATACTTTATACACTATGTTTTTGTTCATTGTGTTAGCTTGCTGGGTACAGTTGGCTTATTAACGGCTAATTTAGCTCTTCTACTATAACTAGCTTATTTTCGCTATTTACAGTTTTATTTTACATGGTGTAGATTTTTAATGATTCATCAGTTTGTGTTCTTTTAAAGATATCAACATATAGTACCTAGGTTCTTAGGTTTGCATTTGATAGCATAATGATTATACCTTTTATTTTCCCATAGCATGCTAACAGAGCTACTTTAGATAGATACCAATACACTTATACACTCATAGCTTCTGTTTCTATAATAAAATACCAGATTTACAGCTTAGCCTACTAACTATATTTAATTTTACTACTAGTCTACATACTAAATTACTTATACTACAATCTTCTCCTGTGATGTCTTATCTTTCTTATGTCTTATTATTTATTATATTATATATACTTTTTTCTTGAGCCACTTGGGTGGGTAGGGAGAGTTCCCATGGGATAAAAAAGCTTTTCAACCTACCATCCCTGGTTCTCAACACCAGGCACCTAAGTGGCTCTACTCTACTCTTTTCTACTCTCCTATTTTTACTCTTCCTTTTTAGATATTTAGATATACCTTTATATACTAGCATAGTTCCACCTTAGAATTGGAATATAATATATAAGATATACCTTACTGAATTTTCATGTATGTCTGTACCTGACTGTAGAACTCACAATATTATCTATCTGGAAGGAGCCTAATGCACAAATAGATAATTTTAGGAAATGTACAAGATGGACAGTGCAAAAAGTCCTCTGTAACAATGAGACACGCACAGGAGAGTGTCTGCTCTCCTTTAGGTTGGCTTGGTAAGGAAAAACGCTTTCAGGAATGTTTGATTGTAAGAACAAACCTTAAGCAGACCAGACTCAGTGGGGTAACCATCTGTTCTGCCCATACTATCAAAATAAAACCAAACCACATCAAGGAATTGCCAAAGATGCAGTGATCAAAATAGAAGATTAGAGTCCCAGTAAAGTGGACTGGAACTGCTGAGTCAGTATTTGTACTGATGCCAGATCAGTCATGAAAATAGGACATTCCCAGGTAACCCCCACCCCAGCGATGATCACTTTGTTTTATGCTTTGGCTTTTAACACCGCGTGAGTGTGTGGTCCTCTGTGTTTTTTTTGTTTTTTTTTAACAGCACTTTGGAAACTATGTTTGTGAAATGTGCTATATAAATAAAGGGTATGTTATGGTATAAAGGCAACTGCTGGATTTCAATCAGCTCCCAGTTAGACCTCACATGTCCCAGTCCTGGAAAGATCTATCAGACAAGTAGACAGGTTCTCTTGATCCCAGTAGTTCTTTTGCTCCTCCCTGAAGTACAGCCAAGAAACTTCCTGATCCTGATGACCCTCACTGGTGTCACTCAGTTTCATTTGCTGGTCTGATTTAAGGTTCCTCCTGAATGTATTTATGTGAGGGTTTTTTTCTCTAACTCGCAGTAAAGGACCTGAGTGGACTCTCTGTTTTCAACACAACCCCAGTCAGTTACCTCCTCCTCACGGTCTGTAAGGGGAGGAAGAAGGCAGAAGGAGTGGTTTATCTTAGCACAGTGCACAGTTCTGCACACAAATCTGCCTCGCTGCTCGTGGACCTGCAAAGTGACCAGTGTGGAATCAGTAATTACATCATAAAGATAATCGTAAGAAAGCTGAGAGCTGGGGACCCTCAGACGCACTCAAAACACAGGCATACTGCAGGAGATATTCAGTGTAGCTGCAGCTGATGCAGAGAGGGACTATGATGGGTAGTGCAAAAGAGCACGGGTGGGGAGGTGGGGAGCAAGGAGTGGGGTATAGGTGGAGACGCAAGAAACAAGCGGGGGCTTATGCACTTATATTATTCTAATCTCTAAGACCGGTTCCAATATAAGCAACGTGGGAGGACTGATCGTCACTTCAATCACAGCCAAATCAACGGCAGCACTGTGTCAACCTTTGCTGTTAGGCATTTCATTAAATTTGAATCAATACAAGGTAAATAAATATGTAGACGTCAGCTCCACACATGTTCATCTAAGGATTACTTTAATGTACTGTGTCCAACACCAACAACACATTTGAAAAATGAACCTTTTAAATCTAGCTTTCCCTCTGCAGGCTAATCTGTGGAGGCATAGGTTATAAAATATGTAACAATCTTTTAAATACAACCCCTGGCAATAATTATGGAATCACTGGCCTCGGAGGATGTTCATTCAGTTGTTTAATTTTGTAGAAGAAAAGCAGATCACAGACATGACACAAAACTAAAGTCATTTCAAATGGCAACTTTCTGGCTTTAAGAAACACTATAAGAAATGAAGAAAAAAATTGTGGCAGTCAGTAACGGTTACTTTTTTAGACCAAGCAGAGGGAAAAAAATATGGACTCACTCAATTCTGAGGAATAAATTATGGAATCACCCTGTAAATTTTCATCCCCAAAACTAACACCTGCATCAAATCAGATCTGCTCGTTAGTCTGCATCTAAAAAAGAGTGATCACACCTTGGAGAGCTGTTGCACCAAGTGGACTAACATGAATCATGGCTCCAACACGAGAGATGTCAATTGAAACAAAGGAGAGGATTATCAAACTGTTAAAAGAGGGTAAATCATCACGCAATGTTGCAAAAGATGTTGGTTGTTCACAGTCAGCTGTGTCTAAACTCAGGACCAAATACAAACAACATGGGAAGGTTGTTAAAGGCAAACATACTGGTAGACCAAGGAAGACATCAAAGCGCCAAGACAGAAAACCTGAAGCAATATGTCTCAAAAATCGAAAATGCACAACAAAACAAATGAGGAACGAATGGGAGGAAACTGGAGTCAATGTCTGTGACCGAACTGTAAGAAACCGCCTAAAGGAAATGAAATTTACATACAGAAAAGCTAAACGAAAGCCATCATTAACACCTAAACAGAAAAAAATCAAGGTTACAATGGGCTAAGGAAAAGCAATCGTGGACTGTGGATGACTGGATGAAAGTCATATTCAGTGATGAATCTCGAATCTGCATTGGGCAAGGTGATGATGCTGGAACTTTTGTTTGGTGCCGTTCCAGTGAGATTTATAAAGATGACTGCCTGAAGAGAACATGTAAATTTCCACAGTCATTGATGATATGGGGCTGCATGTCAGGTAAAGGCACTGGGGAGATGGCTGTCATTACATCATCAATAAATGCACAAGTTTACGTTGATATTTTGGACACTTTTCTTATCCCATCAATTGAAAGGATGTTTGGGGATGATGAAATCATTTTTCAGGATGATAATGCATCTTGCCATAGAGCAAAAACTGTGAAAACATTCCTTGCAAAAAGACACATAGGGTCAATGTCATGGCCTGCAAATAGTTCGGATCTTGAAATTACAACTATTATTCAAACTGCTGTACTTCTTTTTTTTTCTTTTTTGGATGTATGTAGCTTTCTTTCTCAGTTGTGTAAACGGCATGGTATGATTTTTCTCTTTTGGTTCGGCTGATTTTTTTTATGCTATTTCTTGCTAATTTTACTGTTAATGCTAATAGTACCTTACTTTTCCTGTATCCTAAATAATTTGACATTACATGTTTTAAAAGGTTTTTTTTTTTTTTTTTTTTTTACACATTTTCAGCTATAAGGTCCTTCAGTCCTTCTGGATTGCTTACAGTGTAATCTGAATACTTTGAATTCTATCAAAATTAATTACTGAAAGTGGCGCACTGATACTGGAACTGGATAAAACCACAAAAGTCTTATCTAATAAACTAGAACTTTAATTATAAATTAAAACAAAGTAAGCATTTGGAAAATGATGGATGATAGATGTTTTGAGACACTTTGTGTTTATTTAAATGTAATTTATAGTTTGTTAGATTAAAAAAATGTATATTTGTGCTGTTCATTTTTAATATGAAGTGCAGAATTTTCAGTAATTGATTTTGAAGTAACTTAAAAGTATTCAATTTAAGTTGTAAGTAATGCAAAAGCCTAACAATTGTATTTTATTTCATATTCAGTAACTGATTACATGTGAAAGTAATCCTACCTAACTCTGACTACAACTGAAGAAAACCTGGGTTCAAATTATGCTAACCAATCTACATGGCAGCGCTAACATTAGCTTGATTCCATTCACCTGTTTGAAAGCACTGTATCATACTCTCACAAGTGCAACTAGCTTAGCTTATAGCAAGCTAAAAGTGGATGCTCTCATTTTGGCCGAACTTCTATAGAGTTTTGCATATTCTGTGATAATACACGCCCATGGCCGACGTGCTTGATGAATTCCTGTGCAAAAAGTAGTTCCCAGATAATTGTGATATTTGGCACAAGAACGTGTGCATCTCGTGTATTTTTATGCCTAAATGGTCATGGTCAATACTCACACTCATCCAGCAGCATCTTCACATGTTGGCAAATTCAGCGCCATTTTACAAACAATCAGAAACTGGGTCAGGAGAAAGTAGTCTGGCGAGCTCAATCTGTGAGCTCCCACAATCCCACAATGTCAAAATAGCAGAGATGTCCCTCCAACGAGAGCAGCGCGCTGAGCAGGGTGGCACTCCATAGCTAACCTAGCTTCTTAGTTAGCAAATATTTCATTGACTACAAAAATGTAGTTTGACAAAACATTAGCTGGAGGACAAAGCAAATATTTGCTTTCACTGAATAATCAATATTATTTCCTACCTACCTCAAGCTAGCAGGGAGGCTGCAGCTAACAAAATTTCAAGTTTTGTCTTCTCATTTCTGAGGAGGAACACAGATGCGTAGTTTGTTGTTATTACCAACAATAAATGTGGAACAGTCACAATGTCACATGGCTACATTTTCTACAAGAAGTATTTTACGCATTCTTTTGTAGGGTGCTTTCCGCTAAGGATGCTAATGTCAAGCAAAACATCAAGTAAAATATTTACTGTTATGAATAAAGACAGCTCTGCGTTTGTCAGCAGAGATGACAGTGAAGTCGACAAAGCGCTTGCCTGACCACGTACAGTATATTTTCATAGGTGTGCTTCTGATTAGTTGTTGAAGGTATTTGTCCTGCCAGTTTTTCTCAGGCCTGCAACGGGTCACTGGTGAGGGTGGTCTGTGGTCCTCCTGAAAGGTGCGCTGTTCCTGGACGCTGCCACATGATGGAGGTACTGATGGAGTTGGACCACCCATTCAGGACTCGCCCCCACGGAGAATTAGTTTTTGTTTTTCAATTTTTTTTAAATGCAAAAGGCAAATTGAATGAAAATGTTGACTAAACATTAGATTTAATTGAATACTTTTTTTGCTGGCAGTCGTTATACAAAGTGACAAGAAGTGTCCGAGGATGCTACTCACCACAAACAGCAACTCTCAGCATAAAATACTGCTTTTTTTGTTTGTTTTTTCAGAAATCATGCTTCTTGAGTATGAAAATCATGATGTGACAAAATATGTTTTACCAGCTATGAAGATAGAAATTTGATAATGACATCACACTGTGCAACCTGGCCTGCCACAGTGCCACACAACACTGTTCTGTACATGACGGTCTTGACTTTGGGCAGTTGGTTCTCTGTCTGCATCTTTGCTTCTCTGTATCACAAGCTCTATCAGCCTCTTTCCCTGCCTTGGTCTCTTCTTTTTTTTGTTTTGTTTTTTTTGTACCTATATGTTTTTCTTTGTCTCTTTTGATACACGGTGTCGTAGCCCGAACGGTCCCCCCCTAAAAATCGGTCCGCCCTGCCTCCACTGTGCATGCGTCATTTCGAAGCTGAGCCGCCCGTCCAAGACAGAGTCTCTTCAACCAAAGTGATCAAATGGATTAATAGGTTTATTAACCGTCAGAGGACAAGGTAAAACCTCTTAAATCATTCTAAAGTCAGTTTTAAGCAGAAACGAGGTGATACTCTGTGATGCTTTGAAATGACCAATGTGCAGTGAACACATCAGCTAGCAGCTCGTGTAGCTGCGCCACTCTGATCGTTTCCTCCGTCTTTTATGATGAAATAATGCTGAATTTATGTGGAAATGATTGTTGTACAAAAGCTTCAGATAACTGTCGCTGAGATATATGATGACTGGAGTGCAGTTTGAAGCAGAAACGAGGTGATAATAAGTGAAACGCGGCTAATGACACGTGCAGTGAAGGCAGGGGGACTGATTTTTAGGGGGGACCATTCAGTCAGCGACAGTGGGAAAAGCCACTGACTGCCACCTCCTCAAGATCAAACCACTGTGGCAGCACTGAGATTCCTTTGTGTGATACACAAAATAAATGACTAAATAAATCATTCAAAAAAAAAAAAAAAAAGATGTGACCATGCTTTAAATTACAGAGGATACAGCGGGGTCTGACCTCCCAATTATGGCTTTGACCCCCCCACCCCTCTAAAAAAAACCAGGTAAAAACAACTATTTGGGAGGGACCAAAGATTTCTTTGTTCTTTGCATCTGTAATTGTAAACATTGCAATTGATTAGATGAAAAAGAAACAAAAAACTCTTTATTTATTTTTTTTCTTTCTTTTTTTTTTTTTACAAACATTAAGGAGCATCTTGGATTGAAGAATAATCATGAGTTAACTATAAACAGTCATGCGATTAATTTCAATTAAAATTTCTAATTGATTGACATCAGTAATTACAACATATTTCCCATATTCATGCCTGGAACTATGTCGTAATATGATTACAGATGCTTGGTGTCTGTAGTCCAGTGTGTGGCGGAAGTCAAAATGTACTGTATTAAGTTAATATAGGTAGCTATCTGGAATTTTGCAAATTTATTAAATGAAAAAAAAACCTAATGTACATAATGTATATTACATGTACATAATTATTCACAGCCTTTGCCATGAAGCTCAGAATTACGCTCAGGTGCATCCTGTTACCACTGATCATCCTTGAGATGTTTCTGCAGTTTAATTGGAGTCCACCTGAGGTAAATTCAGTTGATTGGACATGATTTGGACAGACACACACATGTCTACATATAAGGTCCCACAGTTGACAGTGCATGTCAGAGCACAGACCAAGCATGAAGTCAAAGGAATTGTCTGTAGGCCTCTGACACAGGATTTTCTCGAGGCACGACTCTTGGGAAGGGTACAGAGACTTTTCTGCTGCTTTGAAGGTCCCAACGAACACAGTGGCCTCCATCATACATAAATGGAAGACGTTTGAATCCACCAGGACTCTTCCTAGAGCTGGCCACCTGTCTATACTGAGCTGAAGGTGACCAAGAACTCTGGTCACTCTGTCAAAGCTCCAGCATTCCTCTGTGGAGAGAGGAGAACCTTCCAGGAGGACAACCATCTCTGTAGCAATCCACCAATCAGGCATGTATGGTAGAGTGGACAGACGGAAGCCAGTCATTTGTAAAAGGCACATGGCAGCCCACCTGGAGTTTGCTAAAAGACACCTAAAGGACTTTCAGACTGTGAGAAATAAAATTTTCTGGTCTGATGAGACAAAAATTGAACTCTTTGGTGTAAATGCCAGGCGTCGTGTTTGGAGGAAACCAGGCACCATCCCTACAGTGAAGCATGGTGGTGGCAGCATCATGCTGTGGGGATGTTTTTCAGTGGCAGGAACTGGGAGACTAGTCAGGATTGAGGGAAAGATGAAGGCAGCAATGTACAGAGACATCCCTGATAAAAACCTGCTCCAGAGCGCTCTTGACCTCAGACTGGGACAATGCTTCATCTTTCAGCAGGACAATGACCCTAATCACACAGCCAAGATATCAAAAGAGTGCCTTCAGGACAACTCTGTGAATGTCCTTGAGTGGCCCAGCCTGACCTCAGACCTAAATCGGATTGAACATCTCTGGAGATATCTGAAAATGGCTGTTTTCCAACGCTCCCCATCCAACCTGATTGGACTTGAGAGGTGCTGCAAACAGGAATGGGCAAAACTGCACAAAGATAAGTGTGCCAAGCTTGTGGCATCGTATTCAAGAAGATTTGAGGCTGTAATTTCTGCCAAAGGTGCATCAACAAAGTATTGAGCAAAGGGTGTGAATACTTATGTACATGTGATTTCATTTTTTTTATATATATATATAAATTTGCAAAAATTTCAAAGCAACTGTTGTCATTATGGGGTATTGTGAGTAGAATTTTTTGAGGGAAAAAGGATTTCATTTTGGAATAAGGCTGTAACATAACAAAATGTGGAAAAAGTGAAGTACTGTGAATATTTTCTGGATGCACTGTATGAAAAATAATATAGATATGTTTTTAATTCCTGAAAGCTGATCTCTGAATGCAGTTGATGTGGTCATACTGATAACATGTTGCTTCTGGTCACATTCTTGCTGTAGCTGCATGCATAAACCTTCATATTAATGTGGTCCTCTCACACCACTAGTCTTTCCATCAACCAACCTGTGTTGGGAAAGTGTCAGTACACGGACCCACAACAGGGGGCGCAAATGAACGGACAATGGAGAAAGTCAAATAACAAGGCTTTACTGTTGTGAACGTGCACAACGAATACAACCAATCACGAAATGGACAACAGTCAATTCACAAAAGTGTCGTGTGGGCAGGCTCGAAGATAGGAGACGCCTCTCCAAGGAAAGACCCGAACCACACGGCTTCCTCCGCCACAGGACCCCGGAAATACTGGAGCCGCCAAGTCCCGAACTCCCAGGTGGCCACTGCCTCCGCGTGTCGGACCTGGTACTGCTGGCGAGGAACAAAGAACAGTTAGATGGGGGCGCGTTTGCACCCAAGACTCCGAACAGCAGGGAAGTTACCTCCACCTCTCGTTGGAACAGTAATCCACAAGCTATACACTAATCCAAAAGGATACACTCCGTCAGCTTTGATACGTTACCTCGTAGGTAGAAACGATATCTCGGCAATGAGGTGGAGGTGCCGTCCTGCTGATATACCCCACAGATGATTGCCGTCAGCTGTCTCAGGTGATGGGTGACAGCTGTCACCGTAGCTGCTCATGTGAGGCGGCGGCGCCCTCTGGTGCCTGGAGCCCGCACTCCAGGCAGGACGCCCTCTGGTGGTGGTGGGCCAGCAGTACCTCCTCTTCAGCGGCCCACACAACAGGACCCCCCCCTCAACGGGCGCCTCCTGGCGCCCGACCGGGCTTGTCCGGGTGGTGACGGTAGAAGTCGGCCAGGAGGGCCGGGTCCAGGATGAAGCTCTTCTTCACCCAGGAGCGTTCTTCGGGACCGTACCCCTCCCAGTCCACCAGATATTGAAAGCCCCGGCCCATCCGTCGGACGTCCAACAACCGGCGCACTGTCCAAGCCGGCTCGCCATCGATGATCCGGGCAGGAGGTGGTGCCGGACCGGGTGTACAGAGGGGCGAGGTGTGATGGGGCTTGAGCTTTGACACATGAAATACTGGGTGGATCCGCAGTGAGGCTGGAAGCCGAAGCCTCACTGCGGCGGGATTGATGACCTTGAGAATTTTAAACAGTCCTATGTATCTGTCCTGCAGTTTTGGGGAGGCCACCTTTAGCGGGATGTCCTTCGTGGACAACCACACTTCCTGCCCGGGGCGATACGTAGGGGCCGGGGGCCGCCGCCGGTCTGCATGGGTCTTCGCCCTCATCCGGGCCTTCAACAAAGCAGAACGGGCGGCACGCCACACCCGACGGCACTTCCGCAGGTGGGCCTGGACCGAGGGCACACCGACCTCTCCCTCCACCACCGGGAACAATGGGGGCTGATACCCCAAACACACCTCAAAGGGGGAGAGGCCGGTGGCTGATGACACTTGACTGTTGTGGGCGTACTCGATCCAGGCCAGATGAGTACTCCAGGCCGCCGGGTGCGCGGCTGTCACACAACGCAGTGTTTGCTCCATTGCTTGATTGGCCCGCTCTGCTTGCCCGTTGGTCTGGGGGTGATACCCGGACGAGAGACTGACCGTGGCCCCCAGTTCCCGGCAAAAGCTCCTCCAGACATGCGAGGAGAACTGGGGACCGCGATCGGAGACGATGTCTGATGGTATCCCATGCAGGCGGACGACATGGTGGACCAGGAGGTCCGCTGTCTCCTGGGCCGTTGGGAGCTTCGGGAGGGCCACGAAGTGGGCCGCCTTGGAGAATCGGTCCACTATCGTGAGGATCACGGTGTTTCCCTGGGACGGCGGGAGGCCCGTGACAAAATCCAGGCCGATGTGGGACCAGGGGCGATGAGGCACGGGCAGCGGCTGTAGCAGTCCCGGAGCCTTGCGATGGTCGGCCTTGCCCCTGGCGCAGGTGGTACAGGCCTGGACATAGTCCCGGACGTCGACCTCCAGGGATGCCCACCAGAAGCGCTGCCGGACAACTGCCACGGTTCTTCGCACCCCTGGATGACAGGAGAGCTTAGAGCCATGACAGAAGTCCAGGACTGCAGCTCTTGCCTCTGGTGGAACGTAAAGTCTGTTCTTTGGTCCAGTCCCGGGGTCCGGGCTTCGTGCCAGGGCCTCCCGGACGATTCTCTCTACGTCCCAGGTGAGGGTGGCCACGATAGTGGACTCCGGGATGATAGGTTCCGGTGGATCCGACAACTCCGCTTTGACCTCGTCTTCGTGTACCCGGGACAAGGCATCCGACTTCTGGTTCTTGGTCCCGGGCCGGTAGGTGATGCGGAAGTCAAAATGGCCAAAGAACAGTGACCAGCGGGCTTGCCTGGGATTCAGCCGCTTGGCGGTCCTGATATACTCCAGGTTCCGGTGGTCAGTGAAAACCGTGAATGGCACGGACGTCCCCTCCAACAGGTGTCTCTACTCTTCAAGAGCCTCTTTCACCGCAAGGAGTTCTCGGTTGCCGACGTCATAGTTCCGTTCAGCCGGGGTCAACCTGCGGGAAAAATAGGCACACGGATGAAGGACCTTATCGGTCTTCCCACTCTGGGACAGCACAGCTCCTATCCCTGAGTCCGAGGCGTCCACTTCAACCACTAACTGGCGACTAGGATCGGGCTGCACCAGAACGGGTGCAGACGAGAAGCGCCGTTTCAACTCCTTGAACGTGGCCTCACAACGATCCGACCAGGTGAAGGGGACTTTTGGTGAGGTCAGGGCTGTCAGGGGGCTAACAACCTGACTGTAGCCTTTAATGAACCTCCTGTAGAAATTCGCAAAGCCGAGGAACTGTTGCAGCTTCCTACGGCTTGTGGGTTGGGGCCAGTCTCTCACCGCAGCAACCTTGGCCGGATCAGGTGCGACGGAGTTGGGGGAGATGATGAACCCCAGGAAGGACAAAGAGGTGCGGTGAAACTCACACTTCTCGCCCTTAACAAACAGCCGGTTCTCCAATAACCGCTGCAGGACCTGACGTACATGCCGGACATGAGTCTCAGGATCCGGAGAAAAGATGAGTATATCGTCTAGATATACGAAGACGAACCGGTGCAGGAAGTCCCGCAATACGTCGTTAACCAAGGCTTGGAACGTCGCGGGGGCGTTTGTGAGGCCGAACGGCATGACCAGGTACTCAAAGTGACCTAAGGGGGTGTTGAATGCCGTCTTCCACTCGTCTCCCTTCCGGATCCGAACCAGATGATACGCGTTTCTAAGATCAAGCTTGGTAAAAATCTTGGCTCCATGCAGGGGCGTGAACACCGAATCCAACAGGGGTAACGGGTATCGGTTGCGAACCGTGATTTCGTTCAGCCCCCTATAATCGATGCATGGACGAAGTCCGCCATCTTTTTTACCCACGAAAAAGATACCTGCGCCCATCGGGGAGGTAGAATTTCGGATCAACCCGGCAGCTAACGAGTCCCGGATGTAGGTCTCCATTGATTCGCGCTCAGGCCGTGAGAGGTTGTACAGTCTACTGGACGGGAACCCACTGCCTGGAACCAAATCGATGGCACAATCGTACGGACGGTGGGGGGGGAGTGTGAGCGCCAGATCCTTGCTGAACACGTTGACAAGGTCGTGGTACTCCACCGGCACCGTCCCCAGATTGGGCGGGACTCTGACCTCCTCCTTAGCTTGGGAGCCGGGAGGAACCGAGGAACCTAGACACACCCGATGGCAGGTCTCGCTCCACTGAACCACTACCCCGGACGGCCAATCAATCCGGGGATTGTGCTTCAACATCCAGGGAAAGCCTAAAACCACACGGGAAGTGGCCTGAGTCACAAAAAACTCGATCACCTCCCGGTGGTTTCCTGACACCACCAGCGTTACAGGTGGTGTCTTATGTGTGATCGGAGGGAGCAGGGAGCCATCTAGCGCTCGAACCTGCACAGGCGAGGTAAGCGCCACCAGAGGGAGCCCTATCTCCCTGGCCCATCTGCAGTCCAACAGATTCCCCTCAGAGCCCGTGTCCACCAGTGCTGGGGCCTTCAGGGTTAAATCCTCATACAGGATCGTGACTGGGAGTCATGTAGCAATGTGGGTGTGTCCCACGTGAATGTCTCGGCCCACCCCTAGCCCAGTCTCTAGGGGCGGGCGTTGGTGTTGTAACCGCTCGGGGCAGTCTCTCATATGGTGCTCTAGTGCACCACAAACAAAACAAGCTCCATGGGCCCGTCTCCTCTGTGCAGCTGGTGCCCTAAATGTTGCCCTACTCGTGTCCATAGCTTCGTCAGTAGGGGGAGCTGTGACCCCACGGAGCGCAGGGGCCGTGGAGCGTGGGGAAGGCGGAGCGCGGTCGGAACCGGAAGGGAGAGGGACGGCGCGTGCCCGGCCACGCCCTTCGTCTCGTTCCCACCGACGTTCTTCTAACCGGTTGTCCAACCGTATGACAAGATCGATAAGCCCGTCTAAATCCCGCGGTTCGTCCTTAGCCACCAGGTGCTCCTTGAGAACCAAAGACAGTCCGTTTACAAAGGCGGCGCGGAGGGCAGCGTTATTCCAGCCGGATCTCGCAGCCGCGATGCGGAAGTCGACTGCATAAACAGCTGCGCTCCGGCGCCCCTGTCTCATTGACAGTAGCACGGTTGAAGCGGTCTCGCCCCTATTAGGGTGATCGAACACGGTTCTGAGCCCCCTCACAAACCCATCGTATGTCAGAAGGAGCCGTGAATTCTGCTCCCAGAGCGCTGTAGCCCAAGCGCGTGCCTCACTGCGAAGCAGGTTTATGACATAAGCTACTTTACTAGCATCGGTCGCGTACATAACGGGACGCTGTGCGAAGACGAGCGAACACTGCATCAGAAAATCCGCACACGTCTCCACACAGCCTCCGTACGGCTCAGGAGGGCTTATGTATGCTTCCGGGGAAGGAGGGAGAGGTCGTTGAACAACCAGTGGAACGTCAACGTTACGCACAGAATCTACGGGAGGGAGAGCTGCAGCGGCGCCCGGAGGGCGCGCTTCCACCTGCGCGGTGAGAGCCTCCACCCTGCGGTTTAGGAGGACGTTCTGCTCGGTCATGAAATCCAACCGAGTCGTGAAAGCGGTGAGGATCCGCTGCAACTCACCGATTACCCCTCCCGCGGACGCCTGCGCGTCCTGTTCTTCCATTGGCCGTTCAACAGCCGGTTGACGCCCCTCCATGGCGTGGCCGAGATATCCTGTTGGGAAAGTGTCAGTACACGGACCCACAACAGGGGGCGCAAATGAACGGACAATGGAGAAAGTCAAATAACAAGGCTTTACTGTTGTGAACGTGCACAACGAATACAACCAATCACGAAATGGACAACAGTCAATTCACAAAAGTGTTGTGTGGGCAGGCTCGAAGATAGGAGACGCCTCTCCAAGGTAAGACCCGAACCACACGGCTTCCTCCGCCACAGGACCCCGGAAATACTGAAGCCGCCAAGTCCCGAACTCCCAGGTGGCCACTGCCTCCGCGTGTCGGACCTGGTACTGCTGGCGAGGAACAAAGAACAGTTAGATGGGGGCGCGTTTGCACCCAAGACTCTGAACAGCAGGGAAGTTACCTCCACCTCTCGTTGGAACAGTAATCCACAAGCTATACACTAATCCAAAAGGATACACTCCGTCAGCTTTGATACGTTACCTCGTAGGTAGAAACGATATCTCGGCAATGAGGTGGAGGTGCCGTCCTGCTGATATACCCCACAGATGATTGCCGTCAGCTGTCTCAGGTGATGGGTGACAGCTGTCACCGTAGCTGCTCACGTGAGGCGGCGGCGCCCTCTGGTGCCTGGAGCCCGCACTCCAGGCAGGGCGCCCTCTGGTGGTGGTGGGCCAGCAGTACCTCCTCTTCAGCGGCCCACACAACAACCTGCTTGTTGCTTGTTGCTTGATGCCTACCTGACTTTGCTACTGTACAGATCCTGTAGAGATTCTGACACAGTGTCCATTTCTTTGATGTTGCTTGAAATAGCTGAATTGTGAAACCATAGGCTGATGTATTAGATTGCCATCACTGTACTTGCTTTTCTGTGAAACTTAGTATTTTAAAAAATGTGTTTGGATGTTTATATGATTTTAACATTTAATGTTGACAGTTTTGTAGTTTTTGTAATATAAAATCAATCTTTTGTAGTTTTTGTAATATCAAATAATTTTTTTATTAAAACACATAACTGTCTTAAATGTGAAAAGCTGCAGTGATTTCAACTTTTGTTTTTGCTTTCTTGCAAGGTTAGGAGCCCGTACAGTAACTCTGTTTGCTCTAAACCCTTGACATACTTGTCTTCATGTGGTTTACCAAAGGTGGGATGGTGGGTGGCCATCTGCTTAGAGATGCGGAGCCGTCACAGAGGACACCTTAAATCTGGTTGATATTTGGTCGCTTCCATAACTCCCACGTTGTTACATCTCATTACCGCCAACAAACAGCCAATTCATAGAGGTGTAGGTTCCTGTCCCCCACAGTCTGCAGTGAATACCTGCAGTGTTGTGCTGGGTGTTCCAGCTGAATCACGATTTTCAGGCTGCGGCGTTATTCAGTCATAAACAAAGTGTCTGGATGCAATGCCTGGTTCAAATCAAGTTAATTGCAAACGACATTGAAGTAACTGTCACAAGCCCTACAGATTTATACGTACATGCACATATGATGCTTTTTGTTTTAAAAAGAACTTTAAAAATATGGAGCATCCTACATTTCAAAATTGTTGCACAAAATGATCATTTATATATCCTGACTTGCTGTTCATTTCTTTTACATAATGACTGCCTTAATGACTATGAGAGAGGAATTTATATTTTATACACAAACCTACGTCAACATACTGCTCTTTTTGTAAGCCCATACCAATATTTTCCAGGGTGGTTGATTGAGTGCACCAATATGGGTGGAGGAGGAGGTCTCCTTAAGTAGGAGCAGACTTTATCACTCTCTTCCTTTCTAGTAGTGGTCCTTTTCTCTCCCCTCATTCCTTCAGGTTCACTTCCAGCAAGCTTTTTTTCAGCTTGTCTGATCAGATAATGGGAGCAATACCAAGAAAGACATAAGAACAGAATACCGGTAAGTTGTTGTCTTTTTTCATACAATATTTGTATTTATAATAATAACTAATCCTGGTATCAGGGTAGTCATATGTGTACTGTATTACCTTTTTAATGCATGGCTGATTGCATTCTCAAGGTTGTGAATAAATAAATGGCAATAAGTAAATGGTTCTTTATTATATTCTTTAAGATGTTATAAACCTGCACTACTTTTTGCATATATGTGTGCGTGCATTTTTCAATCAGGCATTCTGTGATGTTATAATCACTACAATTTACATTAGTTAGACTGACCTTCAGTCATTTGTCAAGCTAGGAATATTGTGATAGATTACATTTTTTTTTAAGTAAATAATGGCTATTATGTAACACCTAAATAGATCCATGTCATTTGTTTGGTGGGTTGCATGTCACATGGTTCTAATTATTTGTCCTCTGTATAGAAAATTAGTCCATTGTTTAGCTAATATCATTTTTCATGCAGTTTGGTTCCATTTATTGAGCATTTTGGTACCATTTATTTTGTTATATTGTACAACCCCAGTTGATACAAGTAAGATTATTCCAGCCAGCCAAAATCTGATTAGAAGGTTATGTAGTGTTCTGTAGCTGTAGAAGCACTGTCAGAAGACTGAACAATTGGAAAAATTCATATCACAATTTTTCACTAGATGGAGGAAAACAGAAGCGTGGTTCAGCAGACTCTGCTTTGGTCCTCAGCGGCTCTTGCTAAGCTCACGGGTGTGTCAACAGCTCACCTGCTTGGTAGAGTGAACTGAAAAAATATCAAATAACAATGATCTATTTAGGTGTCATATAAAACAAATAATGAATGTTTCCAGGCTCATTGAATGGTACAACCCAGCTTTCATCTCATGCAAATATTCTTACCATTACACTCATAAACATGCATTATTTGTGTTTAGATAATCAAACAGAACTGAAGCCAGTTAGCGAAACAGTAAAATGTACTCCAACATAGCATTATAAATGAACAGTGTTCTAATGTGCTTACAGTTGCCAATTTTCTTGCTTTTGTAATGATTAGAAGCCAGTCCTTGACATATTTCTTTCAGGGATTTTGTGAGAAGGGGGTGGAAATGTTTATGTAACCTTCTGTATAAAGGCGTAGTGTCTCAGAGTGCTAGACAGTAAAGCTCTGTCAGCTCGCGGTGTAACCTCTCCAGCAGAGTCGAGAGTTTCCTCTCAAGTCACACTCTTCCTTCCTGCTCATAATCACCAAATGTAGTTTTCTGTGAGTCTGTTGAGTCATTGAATTGAACCTTTGATACACTGGACTTACACTTTAACATCACTAAAAAGGCATCCTGTAAAGTTTAGAAATGTACACTCTATTATAGTGAAATCAGCTCTACCGTCTTGTTAAATTAAGTGTTTCTACTCCAATAAGAGTTGATTTTACACTGTGATAGAGTTGATTTAGCACTGTGATAGTGCATATTTAAGTCATATTTGGACTGGGACCAAATGTTATCCCAGCAGAGTAAATTTTGCTATGCACAATTTACTGTGTATAATGTATATTTTCCTAACCAACAGCTAACAATGAAACTTTAAAAATATGTATTGAGAATGTTTTAAAGGCTAAAATCTAAAAGGGGATATGGCAGTGAAATGACAGCCCTCTATATTTTTAAAACAAAGTCGCAACAGGTACGAGATACATATTTGAAAACATGAATTCTACAGGTATGAGGTAGAGCTACCACAAATGTTTGTGTACAAGGGGAGAAGAATTGTTGTTGGGGTTGGGGTTAGGGTTATAGTTAATGAATCAGACAGCAGAGGGGGTGTCACATGAAAACGATCAGCCAATCAGATGCATTCCATCTCTTGTTCCTATAGGTAGTGCCTTTTTAAAATACATAAATTCTTTGTGAATTGTCTCTTCAGTGAAAACCATAGTGACCGGCTTACCCCTGTAAGGTTCAATCTGGGTTATAGAATAACAAATGTAGATAAAATTCTCCTTTTCCCTGCAATTAGCAGGGCAGGTATAGGATTAATGGAATCAGTCATTACTCAATACATTTCTGAAGGGAGCTTGCTATAAACCAGAGCATATTCAGTTCTGATATTTTGGGTTCTGATAGTTACAGGTGAATTCCAGAGAACCTTCCATTTTGGGGCAGGTTGTTACCTGTTAACATACAAAATGACCACAACATATCATAAAATATAGACAGAGAGGCCTATCAAGATACCTGTGAAATCTTGTTGCTCATTGAAAGATCCTGATGGCTACTGAGGCCACTATTGTGTAAGTGAAGGATAGATATTAGTGACTTCTGGTGTAGATATATGGTTAAAATATTTTCCTACAAGCTTGGTAAGTTTGAACTTCTCTTTGACTAACCTGAGAGAGCATTTGTCTTGTGAGCAAGAGGTCTTGTGTTCAAGAAAGAAATCATACAATTTACATACTTGCACTTGCTTCTCAGAAAACAATGTCAGGTCCAGGTTGAGCAAGTCAGTAAACCCTGTATGGCACCAGTGTAGACCTTCAGTGACTTCTGTTACAGTATTGTACCTAACTTGGTATTAATGAAGTTTTAAATTGCTGCATAACATCCAACTATCTGTTTGTTTGTTTTCTAGGAAATACCTAGCCAAATACCCAAAACTATTGAGAAAAGAGTTCAGAATTTTACAGCGTCATACACACAGATCTTCCAAAGGCCACTCCATCTCCACCTGGTGCTGATCATTTGCTGGCTCAAAATGTTGTTTACACTTGGACTTCTTTTACTTCTTACCCCATTTCCCTCCTTTCAAACCACAACCAATGAGAAGAGAAATGTCACAGGAAGTGACATGATCAAACCCAAAACTGTATCAACCCTTTCAACACCAAAGACCACTGTGGTACTTGCCAAACAGGCTGTTAGTCTCTCCCTAAAGCCGAACACAGTACTTCAGGGTCTAGCAACCAACCAAAAGCCTCCAACAGTGAATTCTACAGTGACTATCAAAAGTAAGCCCAGCCCCACTGGAAGATATACAACTCCTACAGCATCTGTAAAGCCTACCAGTCCTGCTGTAAGCAACAGAGACAAGCTCTCAGTCAACCAGACTGATCTAACTAAACATCCTCCAGCCAATGAAGTAAAGGATAAAAAAGACAAACCTGCCCCAACAGCAGCTCCAAATGTTGAGTCAACTTCTACAATGTCTACTTCAGCTAGTGGTGCTAAAACCAAAGACAAAACCCAACCCTCACTGAATCAAATGGTTTTGATGAAGTCTCTTTCAAGGGTTAAGGGAAAGACGGTCAAAGACATGCCTACCACCAGCAAGAGTCCAAATGTTCAAGCCACATCCCCAAAGACTGCTTCCACTAGCAATGCTAAAACCAAAGACAAAACCCAACCTTCAGTCAATCAAACTGTTTCAATTAAATCCCCTTCCAGCAAAGATGGAAAAGACAAGTCTACACCTAATGAAGCACCAAATACTCAGTTAGCATCCACGATGTCTGCTGCCATCAACAATGTCAAAACCACCAAAGACATACTCCAGCCTTCAGTAAATCAGACTGTGTCAATTAAATCCCCTTTAAATAAAGAGGGAAAAGACAAGCCTACCTCCCCTGACACATCAACTATTCAGCCAGCATCTGCAAAGTCCACTTCAGCCAATAGCACTAAAACATCCAAAGGAAACATACAAACCTCAGTCAATCAAACAGTTTCAACAAAATCTCATTCAAGTAATGAGAGAATGACTGTCAAAGACCAGCCTGCCCCCACTGTAGTTCCAAGTGTTCAGACAACTTCCTCAAAACCTGCTTCAGCCAGCAGTGTCAAAACCACTAAGGATAAACTCCAACCCTCAGTCAATCAAACAGTTTTAACAAAATCTCCTTCTGCCCCCACCATCATTCAAAATGTTCAGTCAACATCCCCAAAGTCTGCCAGTGGTGCAAAACCCACCAAAAGCAAGCACACAGCCTCAATCAGTGAGACTGTTTTAGTCAAACCCCCCTCAAGTAGTGACGTAAAGAAAGCCAAAGACAAGCCTGCCCTCTCAGTCACTCAGACTGGAGTGTCAACACCAATAAAGGCTGCTTCATCTAACAGTACTGCTGCTGACAAAGACAAGGCCACAGCCTCGGGCAATCAGACATCAGCAACCAAATCTCCTACAACCACTGCCAGTGCTAAAGCCACCAAAGAAAAACCTCAGCAACCAATCAATGTGGTCATTAGTGAAGGCTGTGACTCAAGCCAGACCAAGGAGCAGGAGCTGAAGCTGAAGCCTGGCTCACCGCTTGTGATGACACATAAAATCAGCCTGCTGCCTGGTGGCTGCGGGGGGGACTGTGAGGCTGAGATGGCTGCACTGAAAGATCGTGTGACTCGGCTGGAAAGGGAGATGTCCTCAATGAAAGAGAAATGTATGCTTTTTATGTTAACCCTATGCTATATATATTTCTTGTTCTCCGTTAATCAGAATGTAATACTTCGGTCCAACTAACCAAATATGTTGATTTAATCATTCTGTAGCATTTTCTCTCTGTCCAGGTCCATGTTCTGTAAGTTGTCCAAATGAGTGTAGTGGTAATGGGCAATGTGAGAAAGGCAAATGTGTCTGTCATCAGGGATTTGTGGGTCCAGACTGCAGTAAGTGTGCACATGGAGTCGAGTGCAATAAAAGTAAGTTTAAGTTCACTGTTTTTCTTTATTTTGATATGGTAGTACAGTGGATGCATAAAGTTATTTAGTTTGTACTAACATCCATTGTTTGTTCCTAAATTCTGAAACATTAGAAGCTGCCAAAGGGAAGGTCAAGGTAACAGTGGAGACGGTGAGCTTGCAGGTGAAAAAACACAGCAGTGCCATCAAGGACAGCACACAGGCAAAAGTCACAAAAGTAGAACAAACCCTCTTCCAAAAGAAGGACCAGAAGAAAGTGACTGAATCTAAAGACGTTGATACCAAACCCAAAGAAGCCACGAATACGAGAACCAACCTTCTTAAAATATTAACAAATCAAGAAACATCTGCTAAAAAAGTAACTAGGAAAGGCTCTTCAAGTAAAACAAAGTCCAGTAAACCAACTGTTGGTCAAGTTATGTTGAAGCATGACAGAAGAAAACAAGAGGAATTACGCAAAGCTAAAACTATCGTCTCTAAGAAGGTCCTCTCAAAAACTGACCTTAAGCTTGACATCACTGTTAAAGATGGACCCACAGGGAAAATCTTCCCTAAATCTGAACAACTCAGAGACCAGCCTCAAAGTAATGTAAGCTTGAGCAAAGTGAGGAAATCTGAAGGAACATCTAAAATTGGAACCATTCTTTCCAAAGCTGAGGTGGCAAACAAAACAAGAACAGAGGCAGGTGCCATGGAGCAGTCCACATTGGTTGAGAAGAATTTTACTCAGTTGTCAGGACACAAACACATTAAAAAGGTCAAAGTAGATAATATAAATGTTACAAAGACAACACAATCTGATGCTCTTAAGGCAGGAAAGGGGAAGATTACACAGAAGAGTCAGTATATAATAAATGCAACTGTTGCAGCATCTTCAGATGAAGCTAGAGCTCTGCAGAACAAAACAGCTGGTCCTGTTTCTGGGGTCACAACCAGGAGGATGGGAACATCTGGATTAGGATCTGTGAAGGTAGTGAATATCTCTTCCTACAGCTTCACTGTCACATGGTTAGCGCCACAAGGCATGTTCAAAAGCTTCACTGTGATCAGAAGAGAGCCAGCAACAGAGGGCGATGAAGATCACGAAGAGTTTGAAGAGGAGGCACTTGATGGAACCATTGCCTCATCAATAAAAAACACAACAGAGGTCCAGCTGCAGGGTGAGGGCACCAATGTAACCATCTCTTCTGCTAAATCAGTTGAATCCAGAGGCAGAGCTGAAAGCAAGAGAATCTCCATGGTTGTACCTGGCAACGTTCGTTCTGTGGAGTTCAGCAACCTTCGGTCACACACACGTTATGTCCTGTACATATATGGGACTGCTTCTGCCAGGAGATCCAAAATTCACAGAGTGACTGCAACTACAGGTAAATGTAATTTATCAAATATTTCATGAATGGTTTATGAGTGGCACTATCTGTGCATTAAGCACTGCTGCATCGAAACCACCTTTTCTCTTTGCAGTGTTTTTACGGGCATCTAAATAACAAAATATGGACAAAAATTTTCAAACAACATTTATTCTTTTGTTGGCTTTCTCCAACCAGGTCCAGAGCCAGCCACAGAAATGATTTTTAGCAATGTAACAGAATCATCAATCAGTGTGTCCTGGTCCAAACCAAAGACCACATTCACAGGTTTCATGGTCACATACACCCACTCTGCCACAGGTCTGTCAAAAGTTGCCTGCTCATTACTCCTCAACTAAAAACTCTATTGCTTAATCTATAACAAGCGTATCGGGCAGTACAGGTACCCATAATTGTGATCTGTCCAACCAGGAGAAACCGGATCTGTGACTGTGGATTCTGAACAGTCTTATGTGGTGTTGTCCAAATTGTCTTCTGGGTCTTCCTACATAATCAGTGTTGTCACGACACACGGCAGATCCCAAAGTGATGTCCTCACTTCCACGATTACCACAGGTGCACACGTTAATTCTCATCATTACTGTATCTGCAAGCTTTGGGTCTGTTGACATGCTGTCTGAAAACAGTTTCTCTTGATTCCTGCAGTTCCTGCCCCTCCAACACAGCTTCAGGTCATCAATGCAACAGATACCAGAGCAGTGGTGCAATGGACGCCCAGTTTGGGAAAAGTTGACCGCTTTATCATCACCTATGAGTCTTCTAAGAGTGAGTGTTGCAAAATATCTTTACTTTACTAAATACTGTAGGTTATAGCAAGGTAGCCTGGAGTAGAGTCAAGGCTGGGTGGGGTGTTCACAGAGGAGCACATGATGAGGGCTTTTATCTTTGGGGTCAGTCAAGGATGACAAGGATGGGCATAAGATCAGGTGCCAGTAGCAGGTCAAGTTAGAGACCTTTGTGTCTTGACTCCAGTAACAGAAATTGGTTCTTTGGTACAACTACTGCTCTTTCATGAAAGAAGCCTGCCAGGGTGGTTTGAATCTCCTGTGTGCCTCTCTCTTTGGAGGACAGCACTGAATCGCATTGGTTCCAGGATGGCAACTACTCAAGCAGACAACTGGTTCATCCCAACATCTTGAAAGTAACCGTCTATATGCCGCAGCCAGGTGACGCATGGATGTCGTCTTGGCCTTCTTTTTGAGGACCCACTGGGGTCCTCAAAGCTGATACTCCATCATCACAATGCTTAGGTCATTGGTTCATGTCCAAGTCTCACAACCATAAAATAATAATAGTTAGCACCAGGACCCTAAAGACTTGGACCTTCGTATAAGATATCAGCATTGCCAAACACCACTGTCCAGTGACCTCATGACTCCATAAGCTCTTCCCAAGCATCTCTTGATCTCAAAGGCTGACAACCCAGAGATATGAATGTTACTGAAGACTGAATGCCTCTACAAGTTCAACACTTCACCACATACAGATATGCTTCTGATGGGCAAGTCCAGGAAGTCATTAAAATCTTGGATCTTAGTCTTGATCAGAACAATCGCAAACCCAGACACTGTGATTCCTCACTCAGTTTCTCAAGTGCTGAAATCAGTATCCATTGATTCTGCAAAAATCACAGCATCGCCTGCAAATTCAAAGTCAGTAAACCTTTTCAAAAGCACCCAAGTCACTAGTTTCCACAACCCTACCCAACACCCACTTCATGCAAGCATTGATGCTGCATGGATGAAAGCCCTCATCATAAGCCGTGGAAAATATATGGATAGAGGAACTATGACCAACTCATACTGACTAAGACAAATGCTTGTGGGGAGGTGGGAGCCTGGACATTAGAGAGAGACAGGCTTCTGACCAGATGATCCTTTGTTCAACTCTCTAATCAGACAAGAAACAAAATTAATTTGCCATGACTAAGTTCCATATTAAGATTGTTCCTTCCTGTAACAGCTCCAAATGTGACGGTGACAGTAATGCTGCACGGGAACTCAGTGGAGCACCAGCTGAGAGGACTGCAGAGAGGAACCCTCTACACAGTCAAAGTCATGAGCCAGAAAGACAGCCTTCAGAGTACTGCCATTCAAACTACATTTTCTACTGCCTATGGTGAGCTGAAAGAGAAGAGTTCTATGCAGATATGTAATGCTGCAACTGTGCAGAGCTTCAGTCAATAAAATACAATATTTATATTGTTTGTCCTTCAGTGGTTAAAGCCAGAGAGGT
This sequence comes from Thalassophryne amazonica, assembly GCF_902500255.1. Classification (NCBI taxonomy): domain Eukaryota; kingdom Metazoa; phylum Chordata; class Actinopteri; order Batrachoidiformes; family Batrachoididae; genus Thalassophryne; species Thalassophryne amazonica. The sequence goes on from NC_047109.1 coordinate 91,084,847, forward strand.
GAGTTCTCGCTCTGCAGTGATAACTTGGAGAACATCCACTGTGGTGTATCACAGCTATAGACTGATCTACTGGGTAGCAGGAGGGGAGACAAAGGTGAACAGTGTCCTTTCAGTGCATTGTGCTTTCAGAATAAGCCCCTAGTATTTACAGAATTGTTATTTTTGTGTATATTACAGGAAGTCATTGTGGACACTACAGTCACAGAATATACGCTGACGGGGTTGTTGCCCATGTCAGCCTATAATGTTTTGGTGGAAGGTGAGAAAGATGGACGCTACACATCTATTGTCACCACAGAATTCATCACAGGTAAATGGACTTTGCACCGTGATGGCCCTGATGTTTATTAACTCCCTTTCATCTGGAGTAAATCTTTCTCCATCCCTCAGGGAAAGTACGCTTCCCCTATCCTACTGAGTGCTCTCAAGAGCTTCTGAATGGAGCATTGCAGTCAGGAGAGGTGGATATCTACCCTCAAGGAAAAGAAGGGCCATCAGTCAGAGTCTACTGTGACATGGAGACAGATGGTGGCGGCTGGACGGTGAGAAAAACTCACACTAACTGAATGTATATCTCTTGACAGGAGGTAACAATCTGCTCTGTGTTTTCTAGGTGCTCCAGAGGAGGATGAATGGAAAGACAGATTTTTACAGAACATGGAGCGATTACAGCACTGGCTTTGGAAATCTAAGTGAAGAATTCTGGCTCGGTACATTTAGACGTCACCCATGGCCTCATCACGTGAAATATGCATTCAGGATTCAGTTTAAACTGTGCAATCTTCCTTTGTATCACCACCAGGAAATGAGCTTCTGCACAACCTGACCAGTGCTGGCCCCGTGAGTCTGAGGGTGGATATGCAAGACGGAAATGACACTGCTTATGCTCACTACGCCAACTTCTCAGTTGAATCAGAGGACAGACATTATGCTCTTATGGTGTCTGGGTACACAGGAACAGCAGGTATAATGTTGGAACTGGATAAAAGCTGAAAATGTGCAATACCAGTTGTGGGCACAGTTCCACTAATCCACTAACCGCTAATTAGCGAAGATAACTTTTTGGTTAGTGGATTACCTTTTCAGATAACTTTGAAAACAATAAGTGGACCAGTTAGCTTCTGCTAAATTTAGTTCCGCTAACTTTCAGTCTGCTAACAATTTTTTTGGTGGTAAAGTGAGTAAATGTTTGTATACTCTAAAATCATACATGTTAGTTTCTGTCTGTTGTGTGTCTACAATAGTCAGGCCGGTGTCGCAGACCGAACAGTCCCCCTAAAAATCGGTCCCACCCGATGATGCGGTTCACGGATTAACACCTCGTTTCTGCTTCAAACTGCACTCAGTCATCATCTGTCTGAGCGACAGATATCTGAAGCTTTTGTACAACAAGCATTTCCACAGAAATTCAGCATTATTTCATCAGAAAAGACGGAGGAAGCAATCGGGAGCACCGCGGCTAAACAAACGCTGATGCGTTCATTGCACTTTGGACATCTCAAAGTATCAAGGATTTTCACCTCGTTTCTGCTTAAAATGACCTTGTTTCTACTTAAAACTGACTTTAGAATGATTTAAGAGGTTTTACCTTTATCATTTGATGGTTAATAATCCCATTAATCCATGTGATTGCTTTGGGTGAAGAAACTGTCTCAGAGGTGCTGCTGTGGTCCGAAATGACATATGCACAGATGCAAAAGGTAGACCGATTTTTAGGTTCGGCCCGAACGTCCCCACTAAAAATTAGCCCACCCTGCCTCTACTGCCGCGATCAGCATTGTAATATAAGTCACATGTGTCAGGTCAGATTAAGTCATGTCTGGGATCATGCAATGGTGCTGTGTTGCAGTGCAACACTGCATCACTGCATCCATCACACTACATTACTACTCTGGGTTCTGGATTTTTTTTTAAAGAAAAGTGGCAATGGTGCTTTTGAGTAATCTACACAGAATTCACTTGTCTTTTTTTTTTTGTACAAATCTAAACATTTTCAGGAAATTGAAAGATTAAACAGCAGCAATATAAAAAAATGTGTTGGAATAAGCAGATTTTCAGAGTCAGTGTAGCTGGTGTCGCTATTGGCTTTTCCCTGAGAAAATCTATGGATGGAACATTCAGAGAACACTCCTGCACCAGGCAGTCGTGACTTGTTCAAGCCCTCACTTTCTGATTCTGTGGCAGACATCCTCACCCATGCTTTCATCACCTCCCGTATGGATTGAGGCAGTGGGTGTTCTGAATGAGCTACCATGCATAACCCTGGACAAGTTCCATATGTGCAATTCAGCTGCTTGTACCAAACCCTCACAGCACATCACTCCCAGCCCTCATTCACCTTCACTGGCTTCCTGTTACGTCCCACATTGCCCATAAAATTCACCTCCCCAACTATAAATCCGTCCATGCCCTTGCTCCTCAATACCCACTAGACGTCCATGCTTACACCTTGTCCTGGTATCTGCAGGCCACAGATGAGGGTCTGCTTGCCAACCCTCACACCAGATTGAAAACATTTGAGTACAGCCACCACTCTTTGGCACTCTCTTTTACAAATGCTTCTTCTCTTGTCTCTGTATTTTTCTGTCAGGTGACTCTATGAGGTACCATAATGGGCGTCCATTCTCAACTCGGGACAAGGACCCTGATCCTTTGGGGATCCACTGTTCCAGGGCCTATATGGGAGGCTGGTGGTACAAGAACTGCTACAAGACTAACCTCAATGGTCTTTATGGCACCAACAGCGATAACCTGGTACTCATACAACTTGTCATATGCATTATCTTAGTCAGTCCTAATGGAATTTAAAGCATTTTATCTCTGATTATTGCAATTATTTTTGTTTTTGATCACACAGGGAGTGGTTTGGATAGACTGGAAAGGAAAAGATTCCTCCATTCCCTTCACTGAGATGAAATTCAGACCATCCAGGTTCTCTCCAGCAACTCATGGCTGAGGATATGACGCAGTTCCCAGCCAAAAAACCCCCAAAAAACCAAAAAAGCAATCAAGAATAAGTGACTCTGTGTGACTTTCTAACTAAATTAGAAACGATGTTAAAAGCACCAAGATTTTTTTTTTTCTGTTTTATTGTTGTGCATCATCTGCTGGTTCTAGGGGAAAGTTACCAACAGAAAAAACATTTTATTGTAACTTTTATACATGTGTACTATTTCGCATAAACCTTCATCTCACAGTTTTGTTTGTATCTTTGTGCACCACCAAGGTTTGCCAACCCACTACTACTGTACTTTAATATGCACTGTCTCATTTGATTGGAAAATAAATGTGGCTGAAGTGTAATTGTTTTGTTTTGTAAAAGTAAATGAAACCATCCAAATCTTCCATTTGCTGTATTCCCTGTCTGTGAAAGATAAGCCAATGCCAGAATTGTCAAGATGACGGGTGAGGTGTTATCGTGCCCTTCACATATTCCGTGTTGTCTTGTTTATCATCCGTCTTGTTACGTGTTCTATCCATCTGAACATCAGATATGTTGACCTAAATAAATATTTAGACATCCTTGATGTCAGTGAAGCATGCTTGTAGCCCGACGGGACAGCTATAAATGTGACGGACAGCTCGAGGACAACCTTTCTGAGGTTTCAACTGTTGAGTCAAAATGGTGTTGGAGATGTCAGCGATCAGTGTTGGAGCTGTGTTTTTCTCTCTGCTTGTGTTGATGGTTTTAATTTGGCTTTCTGGTTGGCAAAGCAAACCTGGAAAGGGACTCGACAAAAGAAGTAAGTCTACAGGTCATGTTCAGTTTTCTGCATTTTAAATCATATGTTATTTCAACAAACTAATGGGTACACTTTAAAAACTGTCCCTCTCAAAATAAGCCAAATAATCCGAAAGCTAGACAAATTGTCTTATATTAAGCAAAAATGAAAATAAATAAATAAATAAATTCTGCCATTGGGGTAAGAAATATTTACTTGGTTAGAATTCTCAAAACTACCAAAATGTCTAGGCACTGAATAATCAAAATGTGCCTTATATATTGTTCCTTTGCTTGGATGATTTGAAATCCATTGCTTTTCCTTGTTACTGGTTAAATGCAGCTTGATATTAGCTGGAAAAACTTAAGAAAAAGTAAGATGCATTATACCAAAATAAGACATTTTTTTATGTAAAAAATGCTCGACAAGATTGTTTTTCTGTTTAGACAAAAATTGAGTCAAATTTTCTTTTTAAAAAAGTTTTTTTTTTTTTTTTTTTTTACTTTCTTAGATATCAGTTTTTGCAGTGCCAAAAAAAAAGAAAGAAAGAAACAGGGGAGACTGGTGACAGATATAACTAAGTGAGCAAGTTGTAACAGCACTTCTTCCAATAATCAGGTGGAGCTGTATTGGAGTTTGAAAGCATCATGTATGCTTGTTTAAAACATCTCATCACATTTTAAATACAGTTTTCTGTTGTTGCAAAACATTTTTATGGTGATCACCACCCCTTTTGTCTCCACACACAGATGAGTTTTAAAAAAACATTTTATTTCATATACACATTTTTCACATGGTTTTATCATATTGCTTGATTATTTAATAAAAAAACACTAGTTGTACTTCATTATCAGTAATCAACCAGCCCCTCTGTATTAAATCCATCAAAAATACATTAAAGTTATTGTGATACAAATTTTAACAACTTCTTCCCTGCCATTGGTACAATTTGCAACAGTTACTGCTACAACTTGACCATTTGTTTACAGTAGGTTGTAACAATAGAACGTCTTGCAATTTGTGTCAATTTTTAAAGTGTATAATATCATGATACAATTCAATTCAATTTATTTCATTTATATAGCACCAAATCACAACAAAGTTGCCTCAGTGCACGTCACACAAGTAAGGTCTAACCTTACCAACCTTTAAATGAAACGCATGTAAATACATCTGTTTTCGGCAGACAAATATTGGTTTGACTTTACATGTTGACAAATAGTCATGTGAAGGATTGTTTATTCACTTATCAAATCAAATTTTTTATTGTCCCGCAGGGAAATTTTTCTTGGGCATGAGTACCCACTGCAGAGCAGAGTATAGTGACAGATAACACAAAAAGACAGATACAGCATAAATAAAATCACAAAATAAAAGAAAGATTAAAACTGAATTGTAAAACCTGCCTTAAAACAGCTTAAAGATAAAAATTACAACCCTATAAAAATGACATTAAAAACCAGTGTGCATATAAGTGTAAATGCTAAATTGCCAAGTAAGAAGCTCCTATCTCTATGTGTTTTTTCCTTTTCCTTTTTCCTTTCCTCCAATGTGATGGATGCTGGGTTGAATGATAGTTTAAAACAGTTTAAGATTACCAGTGAATCCTGTTGAAGTGTCCTTGACAAGGACATTCAAAACTAACTTGTTTCCAATTTTCAGTTGCGTATCTTTCATAAGAGCTCCTAGCATTGGTGTGTAAACGTGTGAATGTTTCACCATTAGAAAGCATCGGAAAGGGGAGCTCCCATTGAAAAAGTTTCCAAAAAAACTGGAAAAAAAAAGTTTCATTGTTCCCGGTCTCCTCTAAATCATTACAATACGGTTGTTTGACTGTAATCTTTGGACACTACAATAATTAATACAAAGGGCAGATACTGAAGAAAATGATTCCATTTACTTGTAGATCTGTTTGATTTCTGTAATTGCTCTCTCTTTCTTAAATCTCTATATTTTAAAATTTCCTCCAAGGAGTTCACTTGGGGCTGTTGGAGTATCTGTATCAGTTTCTCCTGTACCCCTCGGCTCCTTCCCTCCCAGGACCTCGAGGCCTCTTCCTCATTGGCAATATGATGGAGATGGCGCACGATCACCTGCCAATTCACCTGACCCACCTGGCCCAGAGATACGGGAACATCTACCGCCTTAAATGCGGAAGTACAAGTAAACATCACGTTTCAGATCTATGAATTTTACACAATGTTCAAATACATAAAAATAAGCAGATATTGACTTTAAGGGGAATGTTTTTTTTTTTTTTTTTAGAAGAAATCCTGAATGCAATGCTACATGATTTTTAAATTAGTGACATACAATGATCAAGTAATGGCAAAAACATCAATAATAAAACAACAAAAAAAATATACTGAAAAGCAAATATGTAGTTATTGACCAGGTATAACAATTAAAAAACACAAACAAACTGGAATTCAAGTAAGAACATTTGTCAGGACAGTACTCCACACAACAATATAGTTGGTGCTGGTACAAAGCAGTGTAATATAGTAATGTAGTATATTATATGGACATGGGAGATGAGTTTGCTTTGTGATTGTGGGCATAAAATGTGAGTTTGATTGTTTGTAAAATATAATAATATACTCAACAAAAATATAAACGCAACACTTTTAGTTTTGCTCCCATTTTGTATGAGATGAACTCAAAGATCTAAAACTTTTTCCACATACACAATATCACCATTTCCCTCAAATATTGTTCACAAACCAGTCTAAATCTGTGATAGTGAGCACTTCTCCTTTGCTGAGATAATCCATCCCACCTCACAGGTGTGCCATATCAAGATGCTGATTAGACACCATGATTAGTGCACAGGTGTGCCTTAGACTGCCCACAATAAAAGGCCACTCTGAAAGGTGCAGTTTTATCACACAGCACAATGCCACAGATGCCGCAAGATTTGAGGGAGCGTGCAATTGGCATGCTGACAGCAGGAATGTCAACCAGAGCTGTTGCTCGTGTATTGAATGTTCATGTCTCTACCATAAGCCATCTCCAAAGGCGTTTCAGAGAATTTGGCAGTACATCCAACCAGCCTCACAACCGCAGACCACGTGTAACCACACCAGCCCAGGACCTCCACATCCAGCATGTTCACCTCCAAGATCGTCTGAGACCGGCCACTCGGACAGCTGCTGAAACAATCGGTTTGCATAACCAAAGAATTTCTGCACAAACTGTCAGAAACCGTCTCAGGGAAGCTCATCTGCATGCTCGTCGTCCTCATTGGGGTCTCGACCTGACTCCAGTTCGTCGTCGTAACCGACTTGAGTGGGCAAATGCTCACATTCGCTGGCGTCTGGCACTTTGGAGAGGTGTTCTCTTCAACTCTATGCGAAGGAGATGTGTTGCACTGCATGAGGCAAATGGTGGTCACACCAGATACTGACTGCCCCCCCCCCCCCCCCCCCCCCCCCCCCCAATAAAACAAAACTGCACCTTTCAGAGTGGCCTTTTATTGTGGACAGTCTAAGGCACACCTGTGCACTAATCATGGTGTCTAATCAGCATCTTGATATGGCACACCTGTGAGGTGGGATGGATTATCTCAGCAAAGGAGAAGTGCTCACTATCACAGATTTACACTGGTTTGTGAACAATATTTGAGGGAAATGGTGATATTGTGTATGTGGAATAAGTTTTAGATTTTTGAGTTCATCTCATACAAAATGGGAGCAAAACCAAAAGTGTTGCGTTTATATTTTTGTTGAGTGTAATAATAATAATAATAATACAAATAAAAATGCTAAAATAATAAATACTAAAATAATAATAAAATAATAAAAAGTGCAATATAAATTTTATTTATATTGCACTTTACATTTAAATAAATATCAAAGAGCTACAGTCAGTAAAATAATTAATTGCAATAAGTAAAAAAAAATAAAATACATCAATTAAAGTTATTAAATACATATAAAAATTAAAATTAAAAACTGTAAACATACTATCAATGAGTGAATACTAGTCACAAGGAAATTCCACTACACACTTAAAAACACAACACACACTTTCAAGCACAAAGCACACACTTGTACACATAAATATTTGTGTTACAAGTGTGTGCTTTGTGCCTAAAAGTGTGTGTGTGTGTGTGTGTGTGTGTGTGTGTGTGTGTGTGTGTGTGTGTGTGTGTGTGTGTGTGTGTGTGTGTGTGTGTGTGTGTGTGTGTAATGTAATGTAATGTATATTAACAAATGAAAGGTGCTGACCACATAAGACATGAAATATAGGTTCATAATGTGTGCAATGAAACAGAAAACAGAAGTGAAAATAAATGCAAGAATCACTGCATCGTGTGTGTGTGTGGGGGGGGGGGTCCCTATTTTCCACACAATCCCAACTTTTTTCTGATTTGGGGTTATATGCGTGGATGGCTAGATAAAATTCTGTGTAATGCATCTAATAAATAATGCATGTTGTTGTTTATTTTTCCAGCCATGGTTGTACTAAATAGCACTGAAATTATAAGAGAAGCTTTGGTGAAGAAGTGGTCTGACTTTGCAGGAAGACCAATTTCATACACAGGTAAAAAGTTTTACTTTTTTCTTTCATCTCTTTTTTTTTTTTTTTTTTTTTTTGTTGTTTGTTTGAGTCATGACCGAAAGAACTAGATCGCGGATATAAGCAGCCGAAATGGGCTTCCTCAGGAGGGTGGCTGGTGTCTTCCTTAGAGATAGCATGAGAAGTTCGGTCATCCGTGGGGAGCTCAGAGTAGAGCCACTGCTCCTTCATGTTGAAAGGAGCCAGTTGAGGTGGTTCGGGTATCTGGTAAGGATGCCTCCTGGGCGTCTCCCTAGGAAGGTGTTCCAGGCACATCTATCTGGGAGGAGACCCTGGGGAAGACCCAGGACTAGGTGGAGGGATTATATCTCCACATTGGCCTGGGAACACCTCGGGATCCCCCAGTCAGAGGTGGTCAATGTGGCCCGGGAAAAAGAAGTCTAGGGTCCCCTGCTGGAGCTGTTGCCCCTACGACCCGAACTCGGAAAACCACTTGAAGATGAGTGAGTGAGTGTTTGGGTACTTTTTCACAGAGGTCAAACTGCAAAATGATAGTGTGCATGTGCATGTGTGTTTGTCAGGAGATATTGTGTCTGGAGGAGGACACTCCATCTCTCTGGGACACTACACTGAGGAATGGCGAGCAAACCGGCGTCTAGTCCACAGCGCTCTGCAGCACTGCTCCCAGCAGTCTTTGCATGATGTGATTGACAGACAGGCTCAACACCTGCGACAGGTACAGAGGACAACAGCAACACACTGTTCAATGCTGACAACACACTGCAACAGAAAACCTTCAAAGTGTTCACAAAAAAAAAAAAAAAACACTTGCACAATAACGGTTTGATGTTAACTTTTAAACATCACCCCGCTCACTGTTAAGGTGCTGATGGATTGTCACAGCCGTGCTGTGGATCTGTCAGAGGATTTCATGGTGGCAGCCAGTAATGTCATCACCACGCTGACCTTTGGGAAGGAAGTGAGTCTTCTCCTGCTTTAAATTAAAACAAATGACATCGCTACTGTTCATTGCTAAACTGCTCCTTACATTTTTATCAGTTTCACACCGTACGTTTTCATCATAGCACGTCTTCATCTGTGTGTGCTGCAGTATGACAAGAGTTCACCTGAACTGCAGGATTTGCACAGCTGTCTGAATGAGATCGTTGCTCTGTGGGGCTCCGCTTGGATTTCTGCTCTGGACTCCTTCCCTCTGCTCAGAGTACGCTCAAGAACATTAACCACCATCACATAGCTGACAGAACAGACAGCGGAAGTGTGTGTGTGTGTGTGTGTGTTTATGTTGGGGGGGTGCACAGAGACCGACTTTTGTCTTTTCAGAAAAAAAAAAAATCAACACAGGAGCAGCCCAAAGAAACATCTTCTGCTCTGAAGATGTAACATCACCTGATTGAATGACATAATGTGCACTTTATTACAGAAGTCCCACAAAATAAAGCAGCTCAGAAGGAACATGAATCAGAATTTGTGCTTTGCTTGTTACAAATAATGAGTAATATCAAATAAATGCTGACAAATGATTAAATTAACCATACAAAGTGCCAAAACATTGCTCCTGCAATGCACACGGCCTCAGGGTGCAGGACTACTTTGAGTCCCTAAGGTGAATAAGAAGTCTGCGGGTCACAGAGCTTTCTCTTATCGTGCCCCTGTTCTGTGGAATGATCTCCCCGATTCTGTGAAAACTTTCAAGTCCAGACTTAAGATGCACTTATTTTCCCTTTCATGTGGCTAGCATACTGGCATAATATAGTTCTATGCTTTTTACTTTTAATTCATTTTATTAGGAAACGGAGTGTGCCGTAGCCTCAACTAAATTCTAGTGGCCGGCGATCACCTTAGTATTTCCTGTTTTTGTTGTTGTTTAATGCTGACAAATTATACTACATTTCTTGTCCTTCTAATGCCTGATTCAGTTTTTTCTTCTCTGTTTAAGGTGCAGCTCCATCCAGAAATGGGTGTGGTATTTGTGCTGGAGACCCTCCTGTCCTGTGCACCAACTGCATTTCCTATATATTAGTTTTGTGAATTGTTCTGTAATTTATGTCTGTAGCATGGCCCAAGCAGAGGGTCACCCCTTTGAGTCTGGTCTGCTTGAGGTTTCTTCCTCAGAGGGAGTTTTTCCTTCCCACTGTTGCTCTGTTGGTTAGTAAGGTTAGACCTTACTTGTGTGAAGCACCTTGAGGCAACTCTGTTGTGATTTGGTGCTATATAAATGAAAAAAAAAAAAATATATAAAAAAAAAATATATATATATATATATATATATATATATATATATATATATATATATATATATATATATATATATATATATATATATATATTTAGCAGAGAGAATTAAATATATGAATGCCTTACAACAGTGGTGCATCATCCACCTCGATCACCCCATCATCCCCAAGGTGAAAGTTGCTTCCACTGTCTGTGTCAGACACACAAACATCTGTGCATATAGAGATTTCACACATTATGTCATCTGTTCTCTTGAAGAAACTGCCCAATCCTATGTTTGCCCGTTTGCTGAAATTGGTAGCCCGGAGAGACGAGCAAATAAGAAAACACCTCAACAGTTATAAGGTCAGTAATAATAACAAATAGCAAATGTCTGAAAAAGTCTCTCTTTTAAAAAAAACCTCACATGAGAGTGCCAAAAACTCTTGAGAATCATAAAGCTGCACAATATGTATAAATAGCAATAAGTAAAATGTAAGGCCACCATTCACCTTTAAAAATACAGAGAGTAATTCCTTTTAGGTGGTCTTGGGTTGTACATAATCAACTTTTTGCAATCATTTTAATGTTTGAATGATTATTGACAGCTGCCTTTGTGATGTCATGTTCTATTAAGTACACCTACAACGAAATCAAGCTGTTCAAGTTTTTTTAATAGATTTGTGACATGATCACTCAATCATTACTTTATTAAAGATGAAACATTTGGTGCTTAGGGTTTGTTGGAATAGGAATATACTGATAGTTCAAGGTTGATTTTCTGTTGAACCACTGATGAAGAAAACAATGATCAAACATCGTAATTTTATCAAAAATCCAGACAGCTTAAGATTTTTGTTCCAGTGTATTTAAGTCCTTCAGAAACAGAAAATGAAACACAGCCTCCAGTCATTAGCTGAACAGGCTCTTTTGTTTGTTTCTGTACATTGTTATCAGTGTAAGTAACACAAAAAGAAATGATGAAGCAAATCCAGACACGACCTCACATCACCACTTTAGTGATGTCACTGACACCATTCACATCTATATTGTTTTTATTTTATTTTTCTCTTTTATTGTCGTGTCTCAGATGTTTTATCACGTGTGATAACGTTCATCATTAATGTGTAGATAATCTCAACCGTGATAGTCCCTGCTGCACTCTGTTCCATCAGCTGTTTGTTTGTTCAGGCACAAGTGAAGAAAAACAGGAACACGATCACAGACTCTCTGCTTCAGGGCCTTGACCACCATGGAGAGGTACATCCTGTCATAAGGTTATTGTTGTGTATCCAGAAGTGTGTGAATCCTGAGAAGATAAAGACTATGTTGTGGAAAGAACACAACTTTATTGCAAATAAAGGCTGCTGCGGCTTACACCTGCTGCTCACGCTCTGCTCACCAACACCGACCCACAAACAGGGGCGGATCCAGGCTGATGTAGGCCTGGAGCCCCCTGCTGGTTCCTTTCATAGGACACCACAGTTAAATTATAAAATTAACATATTCAGTTAAGCGTGGAACTGAAGGTAAAACTGGGAAAAATCCTGCTGCTGTGTTCAATGCAAGAGTGGAATGATGCACGGGGTTTTAGGGGGTAAAGGTCAACAGTCCCAAATCACATGGAGATGTGTTTTCCTCCTCAAAAACTGGAGGAGGCCACCAGTGAGGCACAATAAGTGTCTGATTCACAAAAAAGCTACACTTTGTAAAGTACAAAAACACTATGTGTTGTATACAAAGTCAAAACACACACACACACACACACACACACACACACACACACACACACACACACACACACACACACACACACACACACACACACACACACACACACACACACACACACACACACACACACACACACACAGGAGGTACAAAACACTGTCCCATTGTATGATGGGAACTGAAGCACCTCAGGACAATCAAATATTTGTTCATCCTGTATCTGAAAAAAGTTTCATTAAAACACATTTCAAATATTTGTTTTGTCATCAGGGGGAAGGAAGCACTGTTTGCTGAATTTAAATTTGTGCTTCTCACTATCAGTCTGTGGTTATACAGTTTTTGTCAATCACTTTGACACTAGTGTCAGAACCTTGATGTCATTTTTCACAACTCTAGATACAAAATTCAGAACAGTCACCATTTCTATCACAGGCTGTCCAATGTCCAAAACACTGCATTGTGTATTCATATCTTTAAAGAAAGCTTGCACTCACAGAACCATTGGTTCAAACAACTCATTTATCATGAAATACCACTGGGACATTTCTTTAGCTCACCAACACACAACATACATGTAGTTTCACCATTTAGTTGTTTGTAAAACCAGTAAATATTGTGGTACAAAATATGTGATACATGTTTCATCCTGTGCTACACAAAATGTCACTGTAAAAGGATTAGTAGAGAGAATACCACAGACACAGCGGGATCATTGAACAAAGCTGAAATTTATTGATGAATACAAACTAAATGACATGACGGGTTGAATGAAATAAACAATTACTGTAACAAACACGTCCTGCAGAACAAACTGCCGTGTTCCTCACCTGGCTACTGTACAGTAAGAAAAAAAGCTACACAAAGGATCAACAATCACTCGTCATCCCCATCAACCCTGTCTTGTGGATTGGGCCACAAGTTCTCATCCACATCTGCATGTTTTCATTTGCCAAACATCTTGGAAAGTACCTTCATGCATGGGGAATCCAGGCCTGACACTCGTCTGCTGTCATGTCATCGCAGGCAGTGTCCATGGCCTGAAGAAGGGTCACTTGTTGATGCAGATCATACACTTACCACCTCCACATGGAGAAACATTTTGATTATTGTTTGTGAATTTTGTATCGAGAGTTGTGAGAAGTGACATCAAGGTTCTGAAACCAGTGTCAAAGCAACTGACAAAAACTAACTGCTGGCTGATAACGTGAACTGATTTGAGGGTCTCACAAACATGACATTGTTGGCATTATTTTGCAGGAATTAAAAATTTTATGTTACAGAATAAACAATGTAGAAAAAAAACACTTGGGCTGGAGGGAATAGTGTCATTGTATACTCTGTCCAGCAGCGGGCATTACAGTGCCATTATTGACAACGCCATCCAGCATGGCTGGGACCCCCATCACCCCTTGGTTACATTAGCTACAAGAGACAGAAGAAAAGCAACCAGCTGCCATTCATTTTCAATCAGAGGCATTTTACAGTGAAGAGACAAGTAGTTACGATTGAAGCAGCAGGACCTTCGTGGCCGGGACGACGGTGAGGGATCGAACCCACGCGGCTCGCACCAAAAAAATGTTCCTCTACCAGGTCAGCCAAAGGGGAACTCCCTGTTAGCCAAGCTAGCGGGAACGTCTTTTCAATTGGGACCCAGGACTTTCATACCGCTACACTATGTTGCCAGGTAGGTGATGGTCGAGTGGTTAAATGTTGAGACAGAAGATCCCCACTTCAAACCCCAGCCTGACTTAAAAATCACTAAGGGCCCTTGGATAATCCCCTACTGCTCCCAGTGTGTAGCGAGCGCTTTGCATGTTAGCACCCTGACATCGATGTGTGAGTGCGTTTGTGTGAATGGGTGAATCACCTTACAATGAGCGAGGGCTCATTGTAAAGGGTTTTGATCTTCTGATCGAGATGGAAAAGCGCGATATAAATGCAGTCTGTTTACCATTTAGGTGAGGCCAAAATAGACCAAAAGTCTACGTTATGCAAATGCTGAGTGATGTGAAAGAACCATGACACGGGCTGGTGGGTTGTTTATTATATTTATATTCATTACCTCCGCCAAGGAGGTTATGTTTTCGGTCACGTTTGTTTGTTTGTCTGTCTGTTTGTCAGCAGGATAACTCAAAACGTTTTGAACGGATTTTGATGAAGTTTTGTGGAGTGGATGGAAATGACAAGAGGAACACGTGATTAAATTTTAGTGTTGATCCGGATCACGATCCGGATCCAGGAATTTTTTAAATGATTCTTCACCATTGCGGGATAGGGGGAATTTTGACATTGTAGTTTCTAACTCCACAAAAACAAGGCAGAAAGGCTTGAAAAAAATTAGGGTGTAACATAGTCAAATGTTCGATCAAACAACAAAGTTTGGTGATGATCGGATCCGGATTCCGGATCTGGTGATCCAGAATATGCAAAAATATAGGGAAAATAGAAAATGTGTCAGTGTGAGGTGACAAATGAAGCTAGAGATGCACAACTAACACCAAAATGTAGCTGAATCTGTACTGATTCAGTAAGGTGTCATCAGATTTGATGTAGCTTCAAATATTATGGAGCTAGATCCAGAAGAAAACCGCCATTACCGAAAAATCGTTTTTATACAATAACTTTTGAACTAATAAAGACATAAAAGTGATTCCAAGTTCTAGTGGTATGTTTTCATGGTCAAGGATGTCAAATATAAAGGAAAGAAAAGTGTATGTATCATAGTTTTGGTAGTAACACTGAATTGTTGAATAGATCACTGTGCCAAGGAGGGAATCTCTTTAGTGTCAGTGACCCTATGGCCTTGTTTAGAGAAGTGTTTCATAAATGTTAAAAAATTAATATATTTGCAGTTTAGTTGAATAATAAATTGAATTTTGACTCTTGTTTTTGTCTATAAACACATGCAATATCAGTATCAGTGCTCAGATGATAGTAGCTTCTGGGAAAGGTGCAAGTTGCAATAAACTGTGATGCCAAGCGCTAAGGATACATGCTATCCAGTCACAGCAGATGAAACTTTTTTTTACTACTGAGCAAACATCATTGTTAGACTTTTTTAGGTTCAGTGATTCCACGGCGTGTAGATGTTATGGCGTCAGTGACCCCATGGCCTTGGCGGAGGTTTGCACTCTGAGTGCTTCTAGTTTATTAGTGGTGTAATGGATTACAGCTGATCTGTATGAATCGCCTCCCGTGGTTTGACACACATGTGAACCACAGATTAACTGCAGTGTTTGTGTCATGGTGACTTGTTTTTAAAGTGATAACTGAGATAAAGTTGATGTACAGTGAAATCACAGTCTGAGTGGAGGTTAAAGCAGCTGCACGTGTCATAAGGGTTTGATAATTAGATTAGATTAGATTAGATCATATTAGATAGAACTTTATTGATCCCTTGGGAAGACTCCCTTAGAGAAACTGAGGTTTCAGCAGCATGTGCTAATGAAATGTTAAAACTGATTGCTATTTTTATGTTGGCAGATATATTGGTATTGTAATTGTTTTCTCTCCCTAATATCGGTATCAGTATTGGCGCCCTGAAAAATCCATTTCACTCTGAAAGGGCCGAGGGCCCATTTTAATCCACCCATGATTCAATAACATCATCATATGTTTGTTTTCAGCATCTCAAGGAAGTTAACATTCACATGGACATTGTGGATCTTCTGATTGGAGGAACAGAGACCACTGCAGCCTGGCTCAACTGGACTGTGGCCTTCCTTTTGCACAGACCAGAGGCAGGACAGAATTTGACAAAAACACCTCCAACACCACACTAACACTTAGAGGTGCTTACCTGAGCTTCTGACTGACGTTCATGTTTAGGTGCAGACGAAGGTGTATGAGGAGCTGCGGACGGTGCTGGAGGGACGATACCCGAAGTACAGTGACAGACACAGACTTCCTGTCCTGGGTTCTGTGATCAGTGAGGTTCTCAGACTCAGACCGGTCGCTCCACTGGCGGTTCCACACAGAGCCATCAGAGACAGCAGGTCAGCTCAGCTACAATAATCACCAATAATGGAAGATCACACAGAGAAGTGTTTGGGAGAGGTGGCTTTAAATCAGAGTATGTCAGGGCCGTATATAGGAATGTGAAAGGGGGGGTTCAAATCCTTGAGTTGGGGGTCCAGTGGGCTGCAGGGCCCTTGGTGGGGTCAAGGGGCAACGCCCTCGTGGGGGGCTGAGGAGGAGCAACGCCCCCCGAAGCAGAAGCTTTTTGAGGATTTCGAGGGGTAAAAAGCTACATAAATTTCATTTGAAACCCAAAATGTATAATTTTAGGAAATACATTTTTATATACAAACAGTCCTTGCTTGGGATTGGATCAGTTGCCATAAGAATCACCCAGGAAGAACCAAGATAACATTAATGCAAACTTTATACCTGCCTGTCGGTTGCGAATGACACAACCGACAGGCGTGAAAAAACTCACGCATGCACACGAAGGTTCAAGCTTGGCTGATGCAAGCGCACATGATTCAAATCCATATAGTTTTTGCAAAAAATAAAAAGGTCGGATAGTTTTCTAAGACACCTCGTATTTAGCAGTATTAATATTCGCGTTTACATTCTGAATATGTACGTATATGTACGTTATGTATTAAAATAGCGGTATTTAATTTGGTGACCTTGTTTAACTCGCGAAATTCGCATAATAAATCCCACGCGAATATTTGCACCTTTACAGTATTTGCAACAGGAAGGAGAAGCTCCCTTTATTTCTCAGCTTATACATACAAACATGTTTTTACAAACCAGACAAGTGTAATTGTGTGTCTACATGGGTATTTACAAGCCTACTAATCTGTTTGATATCAGAGGAGGATAGGGACCAGGGAGCAAAAACTCTCAACCCCCATGGGAAAAGTTTATCTAGCAGTTTCCCCTTTCATCACTTAAGGGATTACTCTGGCAGAGGAAATTGAAACTTGAGGGTGTGTGATAATAGCTGTGTAACAGTTAGTGCTTGTTGCTTATTATCAATGAAAAGAAAATACATAACGTTGATATCCAGATCAGAAAAAAATCAGCAGAAAAAACTCAGCAGAATTCTCGGGGGGGGGGGGGGGTCGAACCCCCTGAACCCCCTCTATATACGGGCATGTATGTAACATTACTCATGTTGCTACAGTGCACAGTAATCAACAAATTTATTTGACGACTGCATTTCTTTTACAAAATTTAACTCAGATATATTTTTAAGTAGCCATGTGGACATATGTCTGGAAGGAGTCCACTGCCAAAGGATCTGTCTGTTGATCTATTTCATCTTATCTTGTTTGTACAAACATTTATGGCAAATTTGAGGTGTCTAAACCCTTTTAAAATTTAAAAGCTGCTATGTGTAATGAATATAAATCAAGTAAGGAAAATGTGTGAGCACAAGTCACTTTCAAAAATGATGTTGTTTAGATGAGAATTGTTTTAAAATAATAAAATAGTAAGAAGAACATTAATTTCAGGAGATACTATTAAATCCTATTTCCTGCTTATGTGAGGCCTGGAATACTTTGCTCCAACAAGGAGCATCATGTGGCACTGCCATTAAAACACACAAAGCAATCCAAAGTATTACTACAAACAAAGGTCACAGGGTAGTTGGAGGCCATCCCAGCAGTCATGGGGCATGAGACAGGTTACCCTACACAGGATGCCAGTCTATCACAGCTCCACATATAGATAGACAAACTTATTCACACTAATGGCCAATTTAGAGTCACCAAACATAGGGAGAACATCCAAACTCCACACAGAAATGGCCAGGTGGGATGGGATCCTGTGACCTTCTTGCTGTAAGGCAATAGTGCTTACCACCAAGTCAACATGCTGCCCAGAAACTAAATTGTTAGCCAAAATTTTGAAATGAAATAAAAGTGAAAAATAATAGAAAATCCAATACTTCACCTCACTGCTTCAATGCATCTTTTCAGGGAGCTTTGGTGTCTGCTTTCATAAATTATCTGCTCACTCACTTTGACAGTTCACATGCAGATCTGTTTCTTCACCTGGAATCCTCTCTCTTTAATGACACATCTAAAAGGCAATGCAGCAAGTTCTGCATCTGACAGATTACAATCTGATTGCTATTATTCCAACCCAGTCTCACGGCAAGTCGTGATTCAGCAGCACATTATACTCTAATCACATTATACATTAATCTATTGGTTCGTGATATTGTGACGAAAAGCGCCTCATTTTTGTCACGGCAGCACAAATTCATTCTCATTCATTCCGTGATGGCTGCATGAAATTAAAAGTGTAGCGGGGGGGGTTTGGTTAGGGTGGAAGGAAGGAGTAGAATTAGGTTATGGCTAAGGTGTTAGGGTTGGAGGTAGGAGTAGGGTTAGTAATAGTGAGTTAAAAAAAAACCCGGCACAAAAATTTGTCATGTATCAGGTATTAACTCCTTGAACAACAAAATTTGTTTTGCATCTCATTTTGCATAAAGGAACAATGACATTCCTCTGTTTTGGAGTAAACCTAAAAGCTAAAAGGCAAAAAATTAACTGATGCCATCACACTTTCCATACATATTCCTTGGTAACACTTGTATTATCTGCACCACAGCAAATGTGTACAATCTTCACTAAAGATACATTGCACATGTTTAGTATTGCAGGTTACTTCATTCCGAAGAACACCATCATCATTCCTAATCTGTTTGGAGCTCATCATGACCCTGCAGTTTGGATGGATCCATACAGTTTCAGACCAGGTAGAGTCATGACCACAGCACAAACTTTGCAAAAGGCTCAGCGGAGCACCAATGAAGTAGCCTCTCTTTCTGTTTTTTTCAGAGCGCTTCCTGGAGGGTGGAGGAGCTTTGGCCCGTGCCATGATACCTTTTGGAGGAGGGGCTCGGCTGTGCCTGGGGCAGTCTGTTGCCAAAATGGAGCTCTTTCTCTTCACTGCTTACTTGCTGAGAGACTTTCAGTTTGCGCTTCCTGAGAATGAAACTTCTCTGCCCGACCTGACAGGAGTCGCCAGTGTGGTTCTGAAGGTCAAACCCTACAAAGTTATAGCACATCCAAGACCGTGAATAAGTCTTAGAGACTTTAGAATGTCCACTTAAATCCAGATCAATTAGTTTTTCTTATCTATTATGAAATATAACCTATATTAGCGTGTTGTCTGTGGGCTCTATATTGGGTAGTGTTTATAAAGTAGGTAGCTGACATTTTTCAAGGGTGGTAATAAATTATGCAAAGTTTCTATAATGAGTTGGAATGGTGTGTGAGTCCAGAATATTACTAGAACCTTAGACCTCAACCATTTTTAGAAAAAGAACTCAACCCTTTTATTTTCTGTTAAATATTTATTTTTTTAATGTTAATTTAATGTCTAAATGTATTTATAAATTGTTTAGGTTCTTGTTATCATATACACATTATTATTATTATTATTATTATTATTATTATTATTATCATCATCATCGTCATTATTATTATTATTATTATTATTACTTCTATTTTGTCATTTGATTTTTTAAATGGGACCACAATGTTAATAAGTGTTTTCACTTTCTTGTGTCATCCATGCATTTTTAACATATTTACAATTCTATTATGTACGTACATTGGACTTATTATATAAAATCATGCACGCACATACACTTTTAATATATAGATGATTTCCCACCACTTGCTGGATTGGCATGTGAGTCCAAAAAGTAATTATCAATGTCCATTGTTCATTGTTGTAGCTAATATCCATAGTTACTCCAAAAATATTGTTCTGTTTTGGTGGCGTTCATCCTTGACCCAAAATACATAAGCATTCCAAATGGCAAATGTCAGCTCTCCCCAGTTTCTCTGTGTTCAAAATTGCATGCATGCGCGCACTTATTTTTACACACCCACAAACAGAGACGGTAACTTCATTCATGTAATGGCAACATGGCACTTAATTAAACTGACTAAAACAACTGCACTACAAAAACACAATAAAGCAATAACACTGACAACACTGTTAAACTAACATGAACCACAATAGCAATATTTAAAATCCCCAAACCCCAAACTCCCATGGTGCATTGCAGCACAACATTTCAATTTCAATTTATTTTCATTTATACAGCGCCAAATGACAACAGAGTTGCCTCAAGGCACTTCACACAAGTACGTTCTAACCTTACTAACCCCCAGAGCAACAGTGGTAAAGAAAAACTCCCTCTGAGGAAGAAACCTCAAGCAGACCAGACTCAAAGGGGTGACCCTCTGCTTGGGCCATGCTACAGACATAAATTACAGAACAATTCACAGAAACAATGCAACATCAATTGTTCACTGTTGTTATTTAATATCAGTAATTTCTCCAAAAATGTTAGCCCTAACAACTTTCCATTTTCACATACTTTATCCTGGACCCAAAATATACTAGCATACCAAATGGCAAATGTCAGCTCTCCCCAGTTTCTTTGTGATTGAAGCCATACACACGCACACACTCATACACTCACACTGAGGCCACTTGGCTATTATAATATAGATCATTGTCAGGATTTGGGGTTTTTGCTTATGCTTGTTTTTTTAGTTATTTTGCTTGATTGTTTTCTGGGTTTGTCAGTTCTCTTGTTGGCCTCTTTCTTGCTTGGACTTTCTCTGTCCCTATCTCTCTTGTCTGTCTCTTGGTGCTTGGTGGTGGGTGTTTCACTTTGTCTGGCCACACCCTTGTTCTGGTGCTTTCCACACACCTGTTACTAATCTGTAGCTCATCACCTGGGTGTATATAAGATCCACTGGTTGCAGTTGTCTCTCGCCAGATTGATGCGTCTTGTGCCTTCCCTCCAACTCTGTTTCTGTGTTTCCTTATCCTACCAGCCTCATTGTGTTTTTTGATCGCCTGCTTGTTAGCCTGACCATGCCTTTGCCTGATGTTTTTTGTACTGTTGCTTATCTTGGACTGCCTTACCATGTACCAACCCCAGCTAAGTACCTCAGTAAACTGTTTTAAACTACAGAGCTTTGTGGTTGAGTCGTTCACCACACTTGATAATAATAACTATTATTTTAATCCCTTTATGATGGTGTTGTGTTTGTCGGATGGCAGGAAGATTTTTCTTTTTTGGCTTAGTTACAGTTTGGGCCTATGGGTTACTGTTACAAAGGCTCAAACCACTGGGAATGTGTGTGATGGAATACGGGACCCATAGCTGGTTGGTGCTTGATTCAGACCAGAAACAGCCGGAACTACATTACATTCTAAACAGACTTTGCCTCCAATTTAAGCCAAGTTGAAGATTATCATCGGACAGACCACGAAATACCCATACGATCAACCAGTATGGAGGACTAATGACTTACATGTTATGGAGTTACCTCATTAAATTACATAATAAATGTAATGGTAATTTGTTAGGTAATGAGAAAAAAACATAAAATTTCAGTTACTTGCTGAAATATTGGTGATTACAAAGGGATTACATTTGGATAGATTAAAAAAAAATCTAATATGTAAAATATTCATTATGTTGATTTATATCTTTGCTGTGCATCAGTACATATTTCTGAACAATGTGGGTAACCAAAAGCCACTGAGACAAAGTTGATTTGTCCTTATTTTGAATTTGCTCCACCACATGGTATCTGCTTAGCAACTTACACTCATGGACAGTGTGATAAGTGCAAATATCTGGGAGAGACTTAGAGTAGAGCTGCTACTCCTTTGCATTCAAAAAGAGTCAGCTGAAGTGGGTCGGACCTCATGTTGACGATGACCCCTGGTGGTCTCCATTGGGAGGTCTTCCAGGCACAAGAAACTTGGATGAGGCCCCAGTGAAGACCCAGGACACTCACTATCTTCCAGTTGGCTTCCAAATGCCTTGGGATCCTCCAGGAAGAGATAGAGGTCCAAGCCAAGGATAAAGAAGTGCAGGATGAGCTACTCAGTATGATACCACCACGACCTGGGCCTGGATAAGCGGCAGAAAATGAATTGTACAAAGTAAACATATTAGCTAGATTTGTCTTTTTTATTTTATTTCACTGCAGCATGATGAAGACTGTTAAAACAATGAATGTTCTTTCATATTAGCTCGCATTAGCCACCAAACATAACAGCCTGCAAACGTCACCACAACTCTGTTATTTATTGTCTTTGATACTGGCCCTGACAGAAACTACAGGCTGGTCCTCAGAAAACTCCAAACTCAAGTACATGTGTGTGACTGATTTTGGCATTTTAAAAATATTATTGTCCTGATCTATTAAGAAAAATAAAATGCAGCATGTTAGAAAAGGAAATCATGGTTGTCATATATATACACGAAAAAGACAGTACAGCTGAGACTGTGAGAAAAAACTACACAGATTTAAAAATAAATTCACTGAAATAGAAAAATAAGACCTAAATAATAGTGAATGAATGAAATACATTTAAATAAATAAAAGATTAAAGGAAAAAATCATGTTGTCTTCTTAGGAGATAAAGATCAATCATTCTGTATATATTGACTGTGCACAAATCAGCAGGTCTTTAGTCAGTTTTATTTTCATTTATTTCAGGAATTTATAACACAGTCAAAACTCATTACAAAAGTATTGATCATGGGTGAAGTTTTCATAAATTTGGCTGTGTGTGGTGTGTGTGTGTGTGTGTGTGTGTGTGTGTGTGTGTGTGTGTGTGTGTGTGTGTGTGTGTGTGTGTGTGTGTGTGTGTGTGTGTGTGTGTGTGTGTGTGTGACTATGCAAATTAGGCAGGGGTGGTGGCCAAGTGGTTAATGCGCTTGGTTTCAGTTCAGAAGGTTCCGGATTCAAATCCCACCCCTGCCACATTCTTTCTTCATGTGAGGTGGAGTTGCGTCAGGAAGGGCATCCGGCGTAAAACTTGTGCCAATTCAACATGCAGATCCACCTTGGATTTGCTGTGGCGACCCCAAGTGCAAACAAGGGAGCAGCCAAAGGGACTTACTAGGAAATTTTCATGTTTCTAATAGCCCAGTCACACGGCACAGGACGAACGAAGGGAAAAAAGTAAAAAAAAAGTCACAATTCGTTGAGAAAAGGTGGACGAAAGAGCTTTATCACCGAATAGCCTGCAAAGCAAGAGCGCAAAAGGGACGAAAGAGTTGCTGAAGTCACGGATCTCAACGCTTTAAAAGAAATGTGCCTGGAGCCACAGCTGGAGCAGTGTGTGTCTGCATCTCTGAGTTCCAGGACTCTGCGCTGGGACGGCGCTCATAGCACCTGAGTCCTGGAGAAACTGCAGTCAGAAGCTGTGGAGATCTGTGTGCACATTGGTGGACCACCTGCTCTGGTTCCTCGTCCAGAACAAAAGAAAGATCGTCTCCTTCATCATCAGAATCCTCACTGTCTGACGACATGCTGCACGCTCCGTCTTGCTCCAATCAAAAAAAAAACCTTTTGTGTGCAGTGGTCACTGCTGTATCACTGTATTACGTTACTAAGCTATATGTACATTGATTTATAAGAGAAAACTGTCAAAACAGGGAATAAATCTAAGTGTGAAGATGATTGAATATATCAGAAGTAAATTGATCACTCCGTGTGAACATGCATTGACTCACGAGTTGTTGTTGCACAAGCTGCATCTGATCCACAACATGAATTCTGCCTTCCAGAACAATTCTTTATATAATCCTTTGAATTATCTACCTGTTGGCACATGTACAAAAGGGCTGGATTGTCATTCCTACACTCATATTGTTATAGTTAAAAAAAATAATAAGTGCACGCAGGAGCTCCTGCTCTCGCTGTCACTGCATTCAAGTACCGTCGGAAATTACACAACGTTTTTGTTGTTTCAAATTCAGCAGTTGCTTGTGGCAAAATAATTAATTGTATCAACACAAAACATTAATTCTGGCCTATATAACGTGCCTGAGCCCATTGAAGCTGACCCCCCCCCCCCCCCCCCCAGATAAAAAAATCCAAGCTAAAAGGCTGAGTTTGCCCTGCAATTTCCAACGGTACATGAACGCAGCAGCGATTCCAAACCACCTTCTGCACTGTGTGAAAACATTCAGCCGGTCGAACGAAGTCAAACTAAACAATAATGTTACAAAAACTAAACAAACGATTAAAAAACATCAAGAACGACAGCAAAACGAAACACGGACGACTGAGGTTTTTGTTGCCCTTCATTCAATTTTTTCAACAGTTTAAAAATCCTGACAAAGTGCCCTCTACAGGAACGAAGCTGCACGAAGGTTAAACAATACCAACGAAAGTCCAGATTTCTTGTTTCGTTAGGGCTTCGTTGCCCTTCATTATGGCCCAGTCACATGGCACTCATATCACCAATTAATTCCGTTTCAACATTATGACTTGTACAAGTATTTTCTGTTGAACACTGCCACCTGCCTGCCATATCTAAACTTGTTCAAAGGCAAGTAAAATACAACCGAATTAATAATGAATAGATTACATTAAAAAAAAATTAAAGGATGTATTAACATGAAAAAGACTTGCTAGTTATTTTGTGTATATTGATTGTGCACACTTGAGTAGTTCTTTAATCAGTCCTAATCTGATATATTTCAGGGACATGTAATATAGTTAAATCTCATTATGAAAATATTGATGGTGAAATTTTCAGATAATATAATATAGTTTGTTCGTGTTAAATTTGGCTTTTATGAGGATTATGTAAACAAGCACATTGTAAACGGTTAGTGAGGTTACGCTGGGCAGGAAACGTTTCCATGGTGACGAAGAGTTCGCCAGTTGCTGTTGTTGTAATGACACAAAACGCATCAAATCAACATATATGAGTGATATCTGCAAAACAGGCCACAACATTATTGTTATAACAGCAGCAAGCAGTGAAACATTTAAGTTGATTCTCATGAAATCATCCTTCAATATTTATCAACTGTCTCTTTAGACTAATATCGAAGCTTCTAATTAATTAGGTAAAATGTCAAACGGAACTGAAAAAGAGGTAAGTTTTTTCTGATTTCACTCATATTGTCATCGATTCATTCCTACTATGACCTGAAGTTTCTGCTGAACACTGCCACCTGCTGGGCCACTGACGCTGGAAACTAATTAAAACATAATTTATCGGGATTATAAACTGATAAATTGACAGGTTATCTGAAAATAAATCCTTTTTATTTTCCACAGTGTGAGGAAGTGACACAGCCTGTTTCAGACCAGGAGGATGGATGGTTTGTGGTCCAGAGGGGATATCATGGAACCGCTCCTCCCTCTGTCCCACCCATCAAAGTCTCAAACCGGTTTCAGATTTTGGCCAAAAAGAAACTCCCTCCTCTGGAAGCTAGCTCACATCATGCTGCACCTCACCAGACTCACACATCTCTTCTGCTGGACAAGGCATCCATTAAGAAGCAGCAGTCTGTGCGTGGACAAGGAGAGAGTCAAAAGACTTGTGTGAGACCAGAGACAGTCTCCCACTCATCACAGACGGCTGCTTCAAAGCCACCTGAGAAACATCAGCAGCCACCCGCTAAAGGTCCTCAGCAACAAAGAAGATGTCATCATTCATTTTCTCTGGCAGATTTAATTCTGGGAGAGGTTCGAGCCACACTGCTTCCTGCCTGGACTTCAGATGCCACAGATGATGATGTCACACATCAGCAACAGCTGACTGCGGACGAGTGTCCAGAGATGGTGAGTCGTCTTCTCCAGACTTCAGATGCCACGGTTGCTGAAGTCACGGATCAGCAACAGCTGACTGCGGACGAGTGTCCAGAGACGGCGAGTCTTCTTCTCCAGACTTCAGAGGCCACGGTTGCTGAAGTCACGGATCAGCAACAGCTGACTGCGGACGAGTGTCCAGAGACGGCGAGTCTTCTTCTCCAGACTTCAGAGGCCACGGATGATGATGTCACACATCAGCAACAGCTGACTGCCGACGAGTGTCCAGAGACGGCGAGTCTTCTTCTCCAGACTTCACACGCCACGGTTGCTGAAGTCAAGGATCAGCAACAGCTGACTGCAGACGAGTGTCCAGAGACGGCGAGTCTTCTTCTCCAGACTTCAGAGGCCACGGTTGCTGAAGTCACGGATCAGCAACAGCTGACTGCCGACGAGTGTCCAGAGACGGCGAGTCTTCTTCTCCAGACTTCAGACGCCACGGTTGCTGAAGTCACGGATCAGCAACAGCTGACTGCCGACGAGTGTCCAGAGACCGCGAGTCTTCTTCTCCAGACTTCAGACGCCACGGTTACTGAAGTCACGGATCAGCAACAGCTGACTGCCGACGAGTGTCCAGAGACCGCGAGTCTTCTTCTCCAGATTTCACACGCCACGGTTGGTGAAGTCACGGTTCAGCAACAGCTGACTGCCGACGAGTGTCCAGAGACGGCGAGTCTTCTTCTCCAGACTTCAGACGCCACGGTTGCTGAGGTCACGGATCAGCAACAGCTGACTGCCGACGAGTGTCCAGAGACGGCGAGTCTTCTTCTCCAGACTTCAGGCGCCACGGTTGCTGAAGTCACGGATCAGCAACAGCTGACTGCCGACGAGTGTCCAGAGACGGCGAGTCTTCTTCTCCAGATTTCACACGCCACGGTTGGTGAAGTCACGGTTCAGCAACAGCTGACTGCGGACGAGTGTCCAGAGACGGCGAGTCTTCTTCTCCAGACTTCAGACGCCACGGTTGCTGAAGTCACGGATCAGCAACAGCTGACTGCCGACGAGTGTCCAGAGACGGCGAGTCTTCTTCTCCAGACTTCAGACGCCACGGTTGCTGAAGTCACGGATCAGCAACAGCTGACTGCCGACGAGTGTCCAGAGACGGCGAGTCTTCTTCTCCAGACTTCAGAGGCCACGGTTGCTGAAGTCACGGATCAGCAACAGCTGACTGCCGACGAGTGTCCAGAGACGGCGAGTCTTCTTCTCCAGACTTCAGAGGCCACGGTTGCTGAAGTCACGGTTCAGCAACAGCTGACTGCCGACGAGTGTCCAGAGACCGCGAGTCTTCTTCTCCAGACTTCAGAGGCCACGGTTGCTGAAGTCACGGTTCAGCAACAGCTGTCTGCGGACGAGTGTCCAGAGACCGCGAGTCTTCTTCTCCAGACTTCAGACGCCACGGTTGCTGAAGTCACGGATCAGCAACAGCTGACTGCCGACGAGTGTCCAGAGACCGCGAGTCTTCTTCTCCAGACTTCAGACGCCACGGTTGCTGAAGTCACGGATCAGCAACAGCTGACTGCGGACGAGTGTCCAGAGACGGCGAGTCTTCTTCTCCAGACTTCAGAGGCCACGGTTGCTGAAGTCACGGTTCAGCAACAGCTGTCTGCGGACGAGTGTCCAGAGACGGCGAGTCTTCTTCTCCAGACTTCAGAGGCCACGGTTGCTGAAGTCACGGATCAGCAACAGCTGACTGCGGACGAGTGTCCAGAGACGGCGAGTCTTCTTCTCCAGACTTCACACGCCACGGTTGCTGAAGTCACGGATCAGCAACAGCTGACTGCCGACGAGTGTCCAGAGACCGCGAGTCTTCTTCTCCAGACTTCAGACGTCACGGTTGCTGAAGTCACGGATCAGCAACAGCTGACTGCGGACGAGTGTCCAGAGACGGCGAGTCTTCTCCAGACTTCAGAGACCACAACGAAAGATCTGGAAGAGGCTGAACAGGAGATGTTGCTCAAGGTCAAAGAAAAGCGTACACTTCTACAGAGAGAGCTGGAAGACATGAAAAACAGTTTGAAACAATACCAAGAAAATATGAGGAAGGAATTTGACCAAAATCTGAGAGTCGAGTCCATGTACTTTATGATGCTGGAAGTTCAGAAGACCAGCATGGCTAAAGAGCTGGAAAGACAATATGCCAGGTATCAGAAGAAGCTGGAAAACCAGGAAGCCATCTTCAAAAAAGAGATGGAGACAAAGACTGAGAGATCCTGGGTTTTTGTTGTTGGTTGTGTCTGCGCTGTTGTTGGATTCCTGTCAGGAAAATATCTGACGTGGTGGATTTTTGGGATGGAACGCTGGGCAACATTTTAGGGACAAAGTACTGGAATAAAATGAATACTGTTTTTAGTAATAAGTTAAGTAATAAGATAAGTTAGTAATAATAATAAGTTTATACATACACACACAGACATACACATATACACACTCACACATATACATATACACACACAGACATACACAAATATACATATTCACACACACATATATACACATACACATGTACGCACACATACATACACATATACACACACAGGTGTGTGTGGGGTGGGTGTCTCTTCAATCTGACAGGAGTCCCCAGTGTTGTTCTTAAGGTCAAAGGTCAAACCCTACAATGTTATGGCACATCCAAGACCTGTGACTAATCCCTAGTGGGGTGGTCATGTGTATTTGTGTTTTTATTCATCATTTGCTTTTTGTTTTTACCCTAAACAGGATAATATGGATCACAAGATTGTTTTCACACTTTGCTGAGTTAAATTAACTCCATCCAAAGAGTTAAAGATTCAACAATGTGCCAGAGTTTAAATTGTTTAACTCCCAACAATGGAGTTCTTCACAGTCCAAAGTACTTTAACACTGTTTGGATTTTAAGTTGTCATTTTTGGGATACTGACTGTGAGAATACACCAATAAAAAACATTAGGTCGAGTTTTTAATCACAAATTTTCACGAGGATGCAAAAACAACACTGTCACTGTTAAGAACACTGTTAAGAACTGACAAGAACTAGTCTTTCAGCTGCCACTCAACTCCTGGACAGAGTTAAAATCACACCTTTAAAAGAGTTTTAAAAAATATCTTGAGTTGAATCAGGACTGATTTCATCAACTCTGCAAAAGACTCAACAGCAACAATGTTCAAATAAAACTTTGAACAGTTTTTAACATCAACTCTGAAAATTTGAATACTCTAGAAGATTTTAACACTCTAGATTTGCTCTTCAGTATTTACTTATTTATAGTTGATTAAAAACACAAAGTCATACATTCTGGATTTTTTGACACAGTCTTGATTTCGATCTGGATTTTAAATGCCAAATGATAAATTTCTCTTCTGTATTGTAAGAAGAAAAAAAGGTCATTCTTAATAACATTCTCTTTGATGTATCTGTTATACACATTTAAAAATATGAAGTGATTTGTTATTTAGGTCAAAGGTCACAAGAGGATTTTCTAATCATTTTTAGGAAAAAAATATTTAATTGCAGCAAATAAAACATTGGAGTAATTTAAGGCTCAAATCAGCTCTCATACACTCAGTACATACTGACACTGTTACCATGGTAATGCTTCAGTTTTGACAAAGCACCCTTCCGTCTCAAGCACAAGGTTTTGGGTTCAAACCCCAGCCTTGCATTCATTGCATCTGGGATAAAATGTGTGATAACTGATACGACAAGCTCAAACAATTATTTTTAGTTTCATTAGAGCTCAAAGAACAACTGAATTTAATTTGGATTTGGAAGAAATCAAGGCTTGGGTTTTCAAACCATGAGGTTCAGCACAGAGAAGAATATCACCATCTCATCGAGAAACACTTCACATGTTGACAGAATGTGAAGCCTCAAAATGTTCACTGTGTCAAAAGGTCCACCGGACTTATCAGCAGGTCAGAAACCCTTATCACAAAAGTGTTGAGATGTTCCTCTTTCACAGTGATTTATCACAGTGTGAACATGTATGAACCACAGAGTTTTTACTGGGAAACTGGATGATTTACAGATGTGTCCAACAGCAATATGTTGTGTGGTTGCCCAAAATGTTGCTGTCACATGTGACCCTGCTGGGCTGGTCTTACAAAGAAAAAAAATAAAAGCATTGTCTGAGTTTGCATGACATCATTTCCTGAAAAAATATATGTGTTAGAAAACAGCAGCTACAGTACGATTTAGCAATAAGGAAGAAGTCCGCTGAGGGCACGATGATTTCCTTTTCACTGTTTGGACTCTGTCTCTTCTCTCTGGCACAGGCAGCTTTGGGACTTCATCCATCTGGTAACTATGGAAATCCTGTCCAACAGTTAACTTTTTCATTGAAGTTTATTATTCTGAATGTCTGCTTCCACATTTACTGCATATAGCTTGAAGTTGATGATGATGATGAAGCTACTGCTTATTTTTAACCTCCTCATTTGTTCACCTGAATGCTTTCTTTGCCAAATAATCACAATATTTCATTTGCCCATCTGTCTGAACTTAATGTTAGTCTTAAAATTATTTGCAAGATATATGTTGATAGGCTCTCATGGACACTTACCTGTTGGCATTTTCAAATAAATGAATAAGTACATGCATAAATCTAATCGAATCTCAATAACGCCCAAGGCTAGAGAATAATTTCATTTTAAATGACCTAGATGTCAGTTTACTTTTGCAATCTTTCAATATTCTGTTTTTAAAGTGGAATAAACATGTGAAATGGGTGTTATGTGATTTTAGAAAATTCTTTTATCACTATACAAAAGAAGAGTACCTAAATAAACAAATATTTTGGCTTAAAATTTAAAGAACAAACTATTTCTCCATACTTATTTTTTAACCTTAACCTTGGGATTAAATAACACTAAAAATGTGTTAACTTTCAGTATAGAGTTTCTCGTGTACAGGCCGAACATTCTGCAAGTTACGACATTCTATAATGGCTGTCGCTCAACAACGAAGCAGGTGGCTGTGTGGGATAAGAGTTGGGCTACCAACCTTTAGAGGAAGGTGTGAGTCCAGGTGTGTATTTCAGGTTACCTGTCTGTCCTTAAGACACTTTATCTGCATTGTCCATGTGCACCCATCTGTAAATGGGCACTGGTCTTGGCTGGGGAAGTAACCTGTGATGGACTAGTGTCCCACCCAAGAGGAATCACAGACCTTCACCCACATCACGCTTCAGACAAACAGGGTGGTAAACCAAGATTTGCCGAGAACAGGTGAGGTTTTGACTCACTGGGTGCAATGTGGGAAAATGTTGGTTTCTCAGAATGCAAAAGATGGGTTAGGCTCTAAACTTTTCAATCGCTCCTTGTAGCTTTCTTACTACATTGAGGAGGGCTTTAATTTTAAAGTCCTTCACTGTATTATAGCTTTTGTTTACCCATGACAACAGGTGTACATTCCTGTCCGTGAAATATGCGTCAGTGGATGGGTGGCGCCATATGTCAAATCATTGTATAGAACAGAAAAAAGGTGAAACCAGTGTGAGCAAATGTTTGGATGCAATATGTAAAAAATGGTGATGGGTTTTTTTTCAAAACAGTCTTACGGATTGTCGTGATTCAGCAGCACAAAATATCCATGAATCTATTGGTTTGTCATATTGTCATGAAAAGTGCAAAATTTTCATCATGGGTGCACAAATTCATTCTAATTCATTCCGTGATGGCTGCACGTAACTTAAAGTGCAGCGGGGGGGATGCTTACGGTTAAGGTTAGGGCTGGGGGACTGGGCTGTTTTGTTTTTTTTTTGGTAGGGGTACAAAATTCAGTTTCCACACAAAACAGACACCGTGCTTATTTTTTGCCTAAATGCTTTTTTCAGGTTGTGTTCAATAACTGAAAATGGTTCTGTAATTAAATTAATCCATGGAGTTTGATATCTGTATTTATTAACCATTTGAAAAAAAAAGTATAACTTGAAATTAAATATTTGCATCAAGATTTTACTATTTTTCATTGATTTATTGAACCCAAGAGCCTCTGAACACGAGATAAACTCTTTCCTGACAAAGATGTTCTGTTTGTTCACTCAAAGTAAACAACTCAAATGATTAGAGTAATAATTCTTTCATTCATTCAGTCCCGACTAAAGATTAACCTGGGCTATAAATCCTCTCACTTTGAACCACACTTTATTTTTCAGATCATGTGGTCGTGTTTGCATCCTTGGGAAATAGTGTTACTTTGCCATGTGGCAGACGCCCCATTAAATCCTGCTCCTCTGTTGAGTGGTACTATGCAGACTTGTTTGCACCACCCACCACAGTGACGAGGGGTGGAATCTCCCCCAGGTTCAGCCTGCTGAAGGACTGCTCTCTGCAGATAAATCACCTGAAGCTCGATGATGCACGACATTACATTTGTGTCAAAAGCGCATCCAACTCCAGTGTTTCACTTGAGGTTCTCCAAAGTAAGTGAGACTACATCTTCAACACATTTAAAAACATTCTGCCATAATATTTCACAAAAGTCACAGTTTTGGGTTTTTTCTTGCTTGGTAGTTACTCAGAGAGAAGCGTCTCCAAACTGCATCATAGAACTACACTGTTCCCTGAACACATTTCAAGGACTTGTTCAAGTTTGTATCCACGATGGGATTCGTATCAACTGGCTTACAGAGGCTAATACACCCATAACTGGAAGGAGGTTTCGCGTTGAAAAGTCAAATGACTGCTTCTCCAAACTGATCATCAATAAAAAACTGACAGATCATTACAGGAAATGGACATGCCAGCTAACACAGAGAGGGAAAGTTAAAGTCTCTGTCGGTCATACAACCACAGTGAAAGGTACTAAATTGGATTCACCAGCAGAAATAAAGATGTGTGTCTTTCACACAGTGTAACTCGTGATGCCTTTTCTTCAGGTGGTTTACAGGAACTGTTTGCTGCTGTGGGTGAGCCTGCGTCACTCCCCTGTGGAAACACTTCCTTTCTCAGTGTGGGCGATGCTGTGCAGTGGGATGTAGGTGAAAAGCCGCTGATGGGTGAAGGCCAAGTGGAAGGTTTTCATGTGAACCAAGACTCTTCACTGGTCATTAGTAATGTGAGCCGGATGAACTCTGGTGACTACCAGTGTTTACTTTCCACTGGAGAGATGATCAGTAAGATCAGGCTGCACACGCTTGACAGTGAGTGATTGAACTGATCATGTGTTAGTCACAAAAGGAAGGTGAGCTTGACTTGCTACTTCCTGCACAACCAAAGATGATGATAGTCCTTCCTTGTGTCCCTGCTTTCTTGAAAAGGGTTACAACCCCTACAGCCACCATCTCCTTCCTTCATGGAATTACAATCCCAGTTATTACTGTCCCTTCCTATAAGTGCTGCAGTTTGACAAGAAGACAAGTAAGGCTTGAAGTGTAGGCTGTCTGAAACAATAAACAATGTCCAAAATAGCAGCAACTGTCATATTCGTTAGCCATGACACTATCATTTAATTTTAGGAAGCATATAAATGCTTGAGGAGTGGAGAAGGAATGTGCTGGTTCCCATTTTTAAGGACAAGGGTGATGTGCAGAACAGCAATAACTATAGCGGTATAAGGTTGATCAGGTACAGCATGAAGGTATTGGCAGAGAAGTATGTGAGGGTGGTGCAGCATATCTACAAGGACAGAACGGTGAGATGCGCAGTAGGAATGACAGATTCCTCCGAGGTGGAGGTGGGATTACATCAAGGACTGGCTCTGAGTGCTTTCTTGATCGCAATGGTGACAGACAAGATCAGACAGGCATCTCCATGGACTATGATGTTTGCTGATGACATTGTGATCTGTAGTGAGAGTAGAGAGCAGGTTGAGACAAGCCTGGAGATGTGGAGATATGCTCTGGAGAGAAGGGGAATGAAAGTCAGTAGGAGCAAGACTAAGTACATGTGTATGAATGAAAGCGAGCCTGCTGTAATAGTCTGGTTACAAGGAGTACGGATGGTGATTTAGCTATTATTGGGAGCTGACTAACTAGCTTCACATGCAGATGGGATCAAATGATGCATCTGTCCAGACAATTTGTGAGCAAGTGATGTACTTTGCTAATATGTTTTTATTGGATAATGTTTCCTGCCAACCAGTTAATGGTTTTTATACCTTGCAATCACAACGTTGCGTACAGTATTTGTGAATTAGCTCCACATTAGCGGTAGTACTGATCTTCCCTACTGCAGCATTAATCAAATACTGAAAGATTATTGTTAAAATAAAAAAAATCAGAAAATATAGTGGTATGAGGTTTGTGTTCTTCCCTACACTGATAAAGAGAATGAACCAACTTTAAAAAGTGTTACAATTTGTAAAAACCTGAATGAATGAAGTTGTTTGAACTCAAGTTTGAAATTAAATCAACTCTAACTTACAAACTTAAGTTCAACCAACTTTATTCATTCAGGTTTTTACAAATTGTAACACTTTTTTTTTAAGTTGGTTCAAGCATTCTATTTTTTCAGTGTAAAAGTGTTATTTAGACGTGGCTATGCAACACTTAGCCATATCTGTTACTAATTTTTAATTCTATTTGACATTTTATATCAACTGGTTTTAATCTTGTTTTATTATGTTAAATTCTTTGTAATTTTTTCTCCTTAAAGTGCTATATAAATAAATGTATTATCATTATCGTAATCATTTTCAGTATTTTAATTCATGAAATGAATAAATCTGTTAATTGGCTTTTCGAGGTAACTTCACAAGTATTTCTAAGGTGTAAACACATTTCCTCTCACCTTTGTCTTT
Source organism: Thalassophryne amazonica (assembly GCF_902500255.1). Lineage (NCBI taxonomy): Eukaryota > Metazoa > Chordata > Actinopteri > Batrachoidiformes > Batrachoididae > Thalassophryne > Thalassophryne amazonica. The sequence continues at coordinate 91,119,397 of NC_047109.1, forward strand.
ACAGTTACTGCAGAGTACACGTCAGGAGGAGGTAATCTCACCTTGATTTGTGTGCTTACCTGTGCGGTTACACAATGCGACCATGACTTTAACTTAACTTGGTCTGGAATGACCCATCTCGGCCAGCGGAGCAATTTAATGAGCTCCAGCAACACTTTTATCTCCAAACTATTCCTTCCCGCTGTTCCACTGGCAAAAAATCAAATATTCTGTTCCGTATACAGAGATGGAGTTTTAGTAGTATCAGTGAAGTGGTACTCTGATAACAGTAAGTATGCATTTTGCTGTTGCATTTGTTCATACAAAATTTGCCCTAGTAATTTGAATATTATGTACACAGCTCTGCAGATACTGGCATGGTTGGCCCTTCCTCTAGGTCTCCTGATATGTTTCATGGCAGCAGGATTTACTTTGTACATGAGGAGGAAGGATAATAAGGATGCAGGTACTGAGTTTGCACTGGGAAAAGTGAAACTTGAGTAAACTTTAAAAAAAAAAATTACTCTAATTTGTCACACCTAAATTTATTCATTTTTCTCAACGTATATTTATAATATTTGACTCTACAACAGACTGGTGGCCTGTCCAGGGTGTACACCTCCTGTGGCCCAATGACAGCTGGGATAGGTTCCAGCTCCCCACTCCCTGAACCTTAACTGGAGTAAGTGGGTATAAAAAAATGAGTGAATGAAGGAATATTTAGAATATGGTTGAAACTGTTAATTCTAAATATACTTTGAAGAAAACTAATTAGATTAGATTAGATAGAACTTTATTGATCCCTTGGGAAGACTCCCTCTGGGAAACTGCGCATCCAGCAGCACACAGGGTAAGAAGCACACAGAGCATCAAAAGTGAAAGTAAAAAAAAACAAAACAAGTTGCAAATATAAATATAAATATACAAATATAAATATGAGAAATACTGCTCACTACTGGCTTACTGGCTACTACTGGTCCTCTCATTCCTGTCCCCTGTCTTCCTGTTACTCCTCCTCCCCCTGAGTGAGACGTTGTACAGTCGGGTGGCCTGAGGGACAAAGGAGTTTTGGTTCTGCACAGGACCAGTCTGTGGCTGAAGAGGCTCCTCTGGTTGCTGATGACTATGTGCATAATACATTCAAGTCAAAAATTAGACTAAAGTTGAGTCAAGTTTCACTTTTTCAGAGCAGTGCAGAAATCTCATTCCTATCAGTATGTAAATTAATGACGGTTTCTGAACTCATTCTCTGCAGGAAATGAATCAGCAGGCATTGGAATGGTGAGTGTAAACTCTTGGTGCTGAACATTTAAGCTTGATTGTTGATTTTATGCTTAGATAATATTTGCAATAACTACCTTTTTTCCTTTTTTTTTTTTTTGCAGAGTCACATTCATGAGATTGCTGAGGATGTTAATAATGATGAACTTCACTGCCAAAGACAAATGTCCACTACTGACAGTTTCTATGATCTCTTACAGGCTGTAAATTAACTCCAGTCTTAAAGTTTCATTATTGCCATTTAAACCTTGATCTGTGGCGTCTCTCTCTCTCTCTCTCACACACACACACACACGTATATATATATATATATATATATATATATATATATATTGTATCACTTCCTGTTCCGGAGCACAGCAGTGTTTTTCTGTATCTGTTAGCTGTTTAATCTGCGCAGTTAGATTGATCTAGTTATCTAGATTACGATTTGTTTCCCAGTGTAATCTTTACGTGCCTTAACTAAAGCACTCCTTCTGCTGAATCACCTCTAAATTATTTACACATTATTCACTTTGCGTGTTTTTAGGAATCCGCTAGCTTAGCATAGGTACTAGCTCTTAGCCGATTTAGCATGGCGGCTTCTCCTGTCTCTCCCGCACTTTTCTGCTCTGGGTGTGAAATGTTTAGTTATTCCTCGGCCTCCTTTAGCAGTAACGGTACTTGTAATAAGTGTAGCTTATTCGTAGCTTTGGAGGCCAGGCTGAGCGAATTGGAGACTCGGCTCCGCACCGTGGAAAATTCTACAGCTAGCCAGGCCCCTGTAGTCGGTGCGGACCAAGGTAGCTTAGCCGCCATTAGTTACCCCCTGGCAGATCCCGAGCAGCCGGGAAAGCAGGCCGACTGGGTGACTGTGAGGAGGAAGCGTAGCCCTAAACAGAAGCCCCGTGTACACCGCCAACCCGTTCACATTTCTAACCGTTTTTCCCAACTCGACGACACACCCGCCGAGGATCAAACTCTGGTTATTGGCGACTCTGTTTTGAGAAATGTGAAGTTAGCGACACCAGCAACCATAGTCAATTGTCTTCCGGGGGCCAGAGCAGGCGACATTGAAGGAAATTTGAAACTGCTGGCTAAGGCTAAGCGTAAATTTGGTAAGATTGTAATTCACGTCGGCAGTAATGACACCCGGTTACGCCAATCGGAGGCCACTAAAATTAACATTAAATCGGTGTGTAACTTTGCAAAAACAATGTCAGACTCTGTAGTTTTCTCTGGGCCCCTCCCCAATCAGACCGGGAGTGACATGTTTAGCCGCATGTTCTCCTTGAATTGCTGGCTGTCTGAGTGGTGTCCAAAAAATGAGGTGGGCTTCATAGATAATTGGCAAAGCTTCTGGGGAAAACCTGGTCTTGTTAGGAGAGACGGCATCCATCCCACTTTGGATGGAGCAGCTCTCATTTCTAGAAATCTGGCCAATTTCTTAAATCCTCCAAACCGTGACTATCCAGGGTTGGGACCAGGAAGCAGAGTTGTAGTCTTACACACCTCTCTGCAGCTTCTCTCCCCCTGCCATCCCCTCATTACCCCATCCCCGTAGAGACGGTGCCTGCTCCCAGACTACCAATAGCCAGCAAAAATCTATTTAAGCATAAAAATTCAAAAAGAAAAAATAATATAGCACCTTCAACTGCACCACAGACTAAAACAGTTAAATGTGGTCTATTAAACATTAGGTCTCTCTCTTCTAAGTCCCTGTTGGTAAATGATATAATAATTGATCAACATATTGATTTATTCTGCCTTACAGAAACCTGGTTACAGCAGGATGAATATGTTAGTTTAAATGAGTCAACACCCCCGAGTCACACTAACTGTCAGAATGCTCGTAGCACGGGCCGGGGCAGAGGATTAGCAGCAATCTTCCATTCCAGCTTATTAATTAATCAAAAACCCAGACAGAGCTTTAATTCATTTGAAAGCTTGACTCTTAGTCTTGTCCATCCAAATTGGAAGTCCCAAAAACTAGTTTTATTTGTTATTATCTATCGTCCACCTGGTCGTTACTGTGAGTTTCTCTGTGAATTTTCAGACCTTTTGCCTGACTTAGTGCTTAGCTCAGATAAGATAATTATAGTGGGCGATTTTAACATCCACACAGATGCTGAGAATGACAGCCTCAACACTGCATTTAATCTATTATTAGACTCTATTGGCTTTGCTCAAAAAGTAAATGAGTCCACCCACCACTTTAATCATATCTTAGATCTTGTTCTGACTTATGGTATGGAAATAGAAGACTTAACAGTATTCCCTGAAAACTCCCTTCTGTCTGATCATTTCTTAATAACATTTACATTTACTCTGATGGACTACCCAGCAGTGGGGAATAAGTTTCATTACACTAGAAGTCTTTCAGAAAGCGCTGTAACTAGGTTTAAGGATATGATTCCTTCTTTATGTTCTCTAATGCCATATACCAACACAGTGCAGAGTAGCTACCTAAACTCTGTAAGTGAGATAGAGTATCTCGTCAATAGTTTTACATCCTCATTGAAGACAACTTTGGATGCTGTAGCTCCTCTAAAAAAGAGAGCTTTAAATCAGAAGTGCCTGACTCCGTGGTATAACTCACAAACTCGTAGCTTAAAGCAGATAACCCGTAAGTTGGAGAGGAAGTGGCGTCTCACTAATTTAGAAGATCTTCACTTAGCCTGGAAAAAGAGTCTGTTGCTCTATAAAAAAAGCCCTCCGTAAAGCTAGGACATCTTTCTACTCATCACTAATTGAAGAAAATAAGAACAACCCCAGGTTTCTTTTCAGCACTGTAGCCAGGCTGACAAAGAGTCAGAGCTCTATTGAGCTGAGTATTCCATTAACTTTAACTAGTAATGACTTCATGACTTTCTTTGCTAACAAAATTTTAACTATTAGAGAAAAAATTACTCATAACCATCCCAAAGACGTATTGTTATCTTTGGCTGCTTTCAGTGATGCCGGTATTTGGTTAGACTCTTTCTCTCCGATTGTTCTGTCTGAGTTATTTTCATTCGTTACTTCATCCAAACCATCAACATGTTTATTAGACCCCATTCCTACCAGGCTGCTCAAGGAAGCCCTACCATTATTTAATGCTTCGATCTTAAATATGATCAATCTATCTTTGTTAGTTGGCTATGTACCACAGGCTTTTAAGGTGGCAGTAATTAAACCATTACTTAAAAAGCCATCACTTGACCCAGCTATCTTAGCTAATTATAGGCCAATCTCCAACCTTCCTTTTCTCTCAAAAATTCTTGAAAGGGTAGTTGTAAAACAGCTAACTGATCATCTGCAGAGGAATGGTCTATTTGAAGAGTTTCAGTCAGGTTTTAGAATTCATCATAGTACAGAAACAGCATTAGTGAAGGTTACAAATGATCTTCTTATGGCCTCGGACAGTGGACTCATCTCTGTGCTTGTTCTGTTAGACCTCAGTGCTGCTTTTGATACTGTTGACCATAAAATTTTATTACAGAGATTAGAGCATGCCATAGGTATTAAAGGCACTGCACTGCGGTGGTTTGAATCATATTTGTCTAATAGATTACAATTTGTTCATGTAAATGGGGAATCTTCTTCACAGACTAAAGTTAATTATGGAGTTCCACAAGGTTCTGTGCTAGGACCAATTTTATTCACTTTATACATGCTTCCCTTAGGCAGTATTATTAGACGGTATTGCTTAAATTTTCATTGTTACGCAGATGATACCCAGCTTTATCTATCCATGAAGCCAGAGGACACACACCAATTAGCTAAACTGCAGCATTGTCTTACAGACATAAAGACATGGATGACCTCTAATTTCCTGCTTTTAAACTCAGATAAAACTGAAGTTATTGTACTTGGCCCCACAAATCTTAGAAACATGGTGTCTAACCAGATCCTTACTCTGGATGGCATTACCCTGACCTCTAGTAATACTGTGAGAAATCTTGGAGTCATTTTTGATCAGGATATGTCATTCAAAGCGCATATTAAACAAATATGTAGGACTGCTTTTTTGCATTTACGCAATATCTCTAAAATCAGAAAGGTCTTGTCTCAGAGTGATGCTGAAAAACTAATTCATGCATTTATTTCCTCTAGGCTGGACTATTGTAATTGATTATTATCAGGTTGTCCTAAAAGTTCCCTAAAAAGCCTTCAGTTAATTCAAAATGCTGCAGCTAGAGTACTGATGGGGACTAGAAGGAGAGAGCATATCTCACCCATATTGGCCTCTCTTCATTGGCTTCCTGTTAATTCTAGAATAGAATTTAAAATTCTTCTTCTTACTTATAAGGTTTTGAATAATCAGGTCCCATCTTATCTTAGGGACCTCGTAGTACCATATCACCCCAATAGAGCGCTTCGCTCTCAGACTGCAGGCTTACTTGTAGTTCCTAGGGTTTGTAAGAGTAGAATGGGAGGCAGAGCCTTCAGCTTTCAGGCTCCTCTCCTGTGGAACCAGCTCCCAATTCAGATCAGGGAGACAGACACCCTCTCTACTTTTAAGATTAGGCTTAAAACTTTCCTTTTTGCTAAAGCTTATAGTTAGGGCTGGATCAGGTGACCCTGAACCATCCCTTAGTTATGCTGCTATAGACGTAGACTGCTGGGGGGTTCCCATGATGCACTGTTCTTTCTCTTTTTGCTCTATATGCACCACTCTGCATTTAATCATTAGTGATCGATCTCTGCTCCCCTCCACAGCATGTCTTTTTCCTGGTTCTCTCCCTCAGCCCCAACCAGTCCCAGCAGAAGACTGCCCCTCCCTGAGCCTGGTTCTGCTGGAGGTTTCTTCCTGTTAAAAGGGAGTTTTTCCTTCCCACTGTAGCCAAGTGCTTGCTCACAGGGGGTCGTTTTGACCGTTGGGGTTTTACATAATTATTGTATGGCCTTGCCTTACAATATAAAGCGCCTTGGGGCAACTGTTTGTGGTGATTTGGCGCTATATAAAAAATTGATTGATTGATTGATATATATATATATATATATATATATATATATATATATATATATATATATATATATATATATATATATATATAAAGAGATCAAATGAAAACCTGTCTTGCAAAGTGAAAGAAAGAGGAAAATAGCTGGGAGCAAATCTGTCATATGTTATCAACACATCTCTCCACAAACTTTGTCCATCCATTACTTTTTGAGATACAGGACTTCATCCACCAAAGAATCATTCTGAGCCAATCACACAGTCTCCACCCTCTGTTGCTATGTGGCAGGGCTGCTAATTATTCTGATTATTTTAACAGGAAGACTAAATAATCAAATACAAGAGCATCTCTTTAAAGCCTGAGATGAATGTTTGTAAGAAATACTGCACAAAAAATAGGCTTATTAAACAGGCATTCAGGCAACACAGCAACTGTTTCTCATCTGGAAAAGACTTACTGCAGGTTATACAGTAGTACTAGTAGATGCTACATTACTTTATGCAAGGCATAAATGCAAAACTGCAAATCCCATTTTTGACAGCGCTTCAAATTTCTGTTGAAAATCATCTTGGTCTTCTTGAGGAGAGTGAAATTAGTCATATTTGACTGCAACAAAGAGAAGATAAATATTATTTCACCGTACTGTCCATGATAGAAAACCAAAGACATGAATAAATACTTACATGAGGACAGGGTTTCATTTTGGAAATGGTTGTATAGACTGTTGATTTGTTGGGCCGTCAGCTCTGAGAGATAAAATGACAGTGATTACAATAGGAGCGATGATAAAACAAGCATCTACGAGCCGATTTACCCCACCCTCTCGCATTGTGCATGTGCAAACACCGGTGATCATCTCTTTGGGACAGCTGCTTCTGTTTCTTTTTTCCCCCTTATTCTTCAACTCATGTAAAGTCTTGTATTGTTTTTTTGTTGTTGTTGTTGTTGTTCAAACTTTGATGTCTCCCACTCAGAGTTTTTGTAAAAATAAGAAATGTAAATAAAGTTTGAAAAAAAAGACAAAAAAGAAAAAAGCTTCTGTTTACGTTTTGCTTCCAGAAACATGAGTCCGACGTGTGGTTTTTGAACATACAATGTGAGCAGTCAGATTGCATCAGAACATCAGGCCGTATAGTGTGAGAACATAAATCGATTCTTTAACCTTCTGGTTAGAGAGTCCGACTCCCATACTGAGGATCGTGAGTTCGCATCCGGAGGGGAGTGAATGGGCGGAGTCATAACAACACAACGCAGAGTGCAGCCGCTACAATGGTACCATGACCCGGATGGGAGTGAGTTTAGGGGGGTGAGTGTAACGGAGGCCAGCAGGTGTAGCTGTGCAGATGTAATTCGTAAACCTCTCTCCCAACAGCTCAAAAGGATTCTCTGGTCACAAGGCCAGATCCCTGGATTTTAGCCTTCTGGTTAGAGAGTCTGACTCCCATGCCGAGGATCGTGAGTTCGCATCCAGAGGGGAGCAAATGGGCGAAGTCATAACAACACATCGCAGAGTGCAGCCGCTACAATGGTGCCGTGACCCGGATGGGAGTGAGTTTAGGGGAGTGAGTGTAACGGAGGCCAGCAGGTGCTGCTGTGCAGATGTAGTTCGTAAACCTCTCTCCCAACAGCTCAAAAGGATTCTCTGGTCACAAGGCCAGATCCCTGGGTTTTAGCCTTCTGCATAGGTGTCAAACTGATTCCAGAAAGGGCCAAGAGGGTGCAGGTTTTCTTTGTAACCACCAACTCCAGCAGGTGATTTCACTGATGAACATCACTTTGAGCAGATGAGAAGAGTTCATCAATGAAATCACCTGCTGGAGTTGGTGGTTACAAAGAAAACCTGCACCCTCTTGGCCCTTTCTGGAATCAGTTTGACATCTGTGGGTTAGAGAGTCCGACTCCCATGCCGAAGATCGTGAGTTCGCGTCCCAAGGGGAGCGAATGGGCGAAGTCATAACAACACATCGCAGAGTGCAGCCGCTACACCCAGCTTAAGATAAGATAAGATATGATATGATACGATAAACCTTTAATAGTCCCACAACGGGGGAATTTATGATCTTACAGCAGCACAGGCACAGTCACAGAAGAACAGTGCAAATATGCAAAAACAAGGTAAAAGAAAAACAATTACCAAAATACGGAAGTCAGGTTCTGTGCAGAATAACAATATATACAGTAGAATAGATATAATATCTAATATCTAATAGGCCACGGATATAGGTGAAAAAACAAAAAAGAAAACTGAGAAGTTATTTTTTTTAATGTATTAGTTTAGGATGTAATGACATTAAAATGTGTTTCATTTTTAGCAAGTTGTGTAAAAAGGGATTACTTTCATATGATACAGTTGGCAAAAGTGAGTTAAGTGCACTCAGAGGCTTAATTGCTAAAATTTTTTTAAATGTGAATAACACTGCAATACAGCAAACTTGTATTTAATAAACAGTCTCTTTCTGTGTCTGTTCCATTAATTTGAAATATAATGGAGTTGCTGCTTGACACACCACCTGTAAAAACAGAGGAGGAGCAATGTAATCGCCAAATTGCAGTGGTCTGGATGTTGCAGAAATAGATTTCAGATGTAATATCAATCAATTAAATCAATCAATTTTATTTATATAGCGCCAAATCACAACAAACAGTTGCCCCAAGGCGCTTTATATTGTAAGGCAAGGCCATACAATAATTACGTAAAAACCCCAACGGTCAAAGCGACCCCCTGTGAGCAAGCACTTGGCGACAGTGGGAAGGAAAAACTCCCTTTTAACAGGAAGAAACCTCCAGCAGAACCAGGCTCAGGGAGGGGCAGTCTTCTGCTAGGACTGGTTGGGGCTGAGGGAGAGAACCAGGAAAAAGACATGCTGTGGAGGGGAGCAGAGATCAATCACTAATGATTAAATGCAGAGTGGTGCATACAGAGCAAAAAGATAAACAGTCAGTGCATCATGGGAACCCCCCAGCAGTCTAAGTCTATAGCAGCATAACTAAGGGATGGTTCAGGGTCACCTGATCCAGCCCTAACTATAAGCTTTTGCAAAAAGGAAAGTTTTAAGCCTAATCTTAAAAGTAGAGAGGGTGTCTGTCTCCCTGATCTGAATTGGGAGCTGGTTCCTGAAAGCTGAAGGCTCTGCCTCCCATTCTACTCTTACAAACCCTAGGAACTACAAGTAAGCCTGCAGTCTGAGAGCGAAGCGCTCTATTGGGGTGATATGGTACTATGAGGTCCCTAAGATAAGATGGGACCTGATTATTCAAAACCTTATAAGAAAGAAGAAGAATTTTAAATTCTATTCTAGAATTAACAGGAAGCCAATGAAGAGAGGCCAATATGGGTGAGATATGCTCTCTCTTTCTAGTCCCCGTTAGTACTCTAGAGTTTAGGTAGCTACTCTGCACTGTGTTGGTATATGGCATTAGAGAACATAAAGAAGGAATCATATCCTTAAACCTAGTTACAGCGCTTTCTGAAAGACTTCTAGTGTAATGAAACTTATTCCCCACTGCTGGGTAGTCCATCAGAGTAAATGTAAATGTTATTAAGAAATGATCAGACAGAAGGGAGTTTTCAGGGAATACTGTTAAGTCTTCAATTTCCATACCATAAGTCAGAACAAGATCTAAGATATGATTCAAGTGGTGGGTGGACTCATTTACATTTTGAGCAAAGCCAATTGAGTCTAATAATAGATTAAATGTAGTGTTGAGGCTGTCATTCTCAGCATCTGTGTGGATGTTAAAATTGCCCACTATAATTATCTTATCTGAGCTAAGCACTAAGTCAGACAAAAGGTCTGAAAATTCACAGAGAAACTCACGGTAACAACCAGGTGGACGATAGATAATAACAAATAAAACTGGTTTTTGGGACTTCCAATTTGGATGGACAAGACTAAGAGTCAAGCTTTCAAATGAATTAAAGCTCTGTCTGGGTTTTTGATTAATTAATAAGCTGGAATGGAAGATTGCTGCTAATCCTCCGCCTCGGCCCGTGCTACGAGCATTCTGGCAGTTAGTGTGACTCGGGGGTGTTGACTCATTTAAACTAACATATTCATCCTGCTGTAACCAGGTTTCTGTAAGGCAGAATAAATCAATATGTTGATCAATTATTATATCATTTACTACAGGGACTTAGAAGAGAGAGACCTAATGTTTAATAGACCACATTTAACTGTTTTAGTCTGCGGTGCAGTTGAAGGTGCTATATTATTTTTTCTTTTTGAATTTTTATGCTTAAATAGATTTTTGCTGGTTATTGGTGGTCTGGGAGCAGACTATAATAGCCTGCTTGGCCTATAGACTAATAGTCTATAGACCAAGCAGGTTTTCGGCACCACTTAAGGTGATGAAGCGACACATAGAATCCAGCCTCAGTGTACCATCGCCTACACAAAAATGCATGATAACCATCCCAGGGTGACAACTGTAGCCAGCTAGGGGTCAATGAAGAATTATACAGAGGTCAAAATGTAAAAATGCTCCAATCATGTTAAAAACTATACTACATTATTTGTCTGATCATAGTGATTCCAAAAAGGTATAGTTTGGATTATCTATGACTGAATGTTCTGGAGTTATGGGGTAAAAACAACACAAATGGTGACAAAGGTCAGTTTCAGTTTGTGCAGGGGTCAAAACGTTGTTCCAGTTTCAGTAATAAATGATGCAAATTATTGTTTGGGTTCATAGAGTTATAAAAAGGAATAGTTTGCACCATCTGTCATGCTTAGTTATCATGTTACATATGTCATAACTCATAGAATGCAATGGACATCAACCTTGTTTGACCTTTACTTTGGAAACCAAACAATCAGCACAGTCAAAACTATTTCATTTATTAATCCTTTTATTTCAACCAATAACTTGCATCATTTTTACTATACTATATACCTTTGTTATATATTTTTACTATACTATACCTTTTTGGAATCATCACGATCAGACAAATAATGTAGCATAGTTTTCAACATGATTGGAGCATTTTAAAATTTTGACCTCTGTGTAATAGTTCATTGACACCTAGCTGATTACAGCTGCCACCCTGGGATGGTTATCATACATTTTTGTGTAGGCCATGACAGACTGAGGCTGGATTCTAATTGTTGTTTCGTCACCTTACGTGTTACCAATTAGGTCAAAATTGATGACTGGCTCAGAGACTATAAATAGAGCTGTGTCAGGCCCAAAATTAGCTTACAGCAGAGAAAGGCCCACGTGCACAGACAGACAGCGAGTGGGGCCGCAAAATTCCCAGTAATTCTGTTAATTACAGCATGTTTAGCTTTAGATTCCGATAGATACAGGTGAGTACCAGTGAACCTCCTATTTTGGGCCATGTTGGTGTCTTTGAACATAGTAATTTGCAGTTATTCTTTTATATATTTAAATAGGAATGTTGACATAGTGGGACATGTCAGGGGTGTTTAGACAGCCACATGTAAAGTAAGGTTTTGCAATATTGATTGATTGATTGATTGATTGATTGATTGATTGATTGATTTGAAATTCAACATGCACTTAAAAACAAAAGGTAAAACCATAACACATTTGACAGTACATGTTCATTTCTGAAAATAACACAAAAAGTTCAAGACTTATAATCCATTTTAGTCCTCAAATAGAAACAAATAAAACAGATAAGACTAAAACAACACAGAAAAATACTAAAATAGTAATAGGATTTAAAAAAAAACTTAACACCTAAAACAATAAAAGCTATTTAAAAAATCAAAATGGTTCATTCTTCCCCTGAAGCTTAATGAGCTTTGTTGCTAACTAAAGGGTCCTGGTAGCCATTAAAGCCACTAATGCTTGTATTTAAATGTAGAAATGAGTCAAAAACAAAACAAGAGAGCGAGCAACAGTGGCCACGAGTGGCCACCAGGACCATGTGATGCGTACTCATCATTATATGTCAGTATTTCATCATCTTGCAGTCATTCCAGGCCTGTCTGCATTTATTTTGTGTTATGGTCATTTTGTATGGTAAAAGATGCCAAAATGTCCCAAAATCAGAGGTGCACTGGTCCTCATCTGTAGCTACCAGAACCCAAAATTTCAGCGAATGTGCAATAGTTTTGACAGAGTTACAGAGTTACTACCCAGCAAATTGCATGGAAACTAGAAAGGAAAAAAAAAGATTTACAAGTTAAGAGAAAATCACAACGCTCACCTTCTGAGGCTGCAGCATCCATAATCTCAAAAACATTCACCGGTGCAAAGATTTCTAATTAATGAGACAATATTAGGATATGAAAACACATCGAGATGGTGAATCCGAAAGAACTAAAGAAGGCTGCAGACGGGTCACACCTGGCTGGCTCTGGTTGTGTGCGTTAATTCTGTGCACAACACATCTATGACAAGCTATGAATCCTGCTGTCAGTGCAGCAGTTAAGGCAATCCCAGTGACGACAGAAGCTACGGTGATGATAAATGTTCTGTCAGTCTTCAGCTGCTCCCAGACATTCTCAGTGGTGATGACTGCTGAAGAAGACAAGATCAAGCTGTGTGAACAGCTGAGTATCATAACCCCACAGAAGGTAAAGCAGTAATGATACAGCTACATTGATGTATCACTTAAACACACCTGGCACAGTCTGTGTTGCTATAATTGGGCTGGTTTCTGTTGTTGTGGCCACAACCACGTCTTCCTCTTTATGAAGGAAACATGAAAGTTGCACATTTTATCATTTAATGATGGCGAGAGCATCAAATCATACTTTTAATATCCCACCTTGAACATGCAGATGGATGTCAAAGCAGTGCTGACTTTGTCCCAGACTGTGCTTACATCGGTACAAGCCACTGTCACTGGAACTCACAGTCTGAATAGTCAGAGTTGTGTTGTTCGAGTTAAATATCATGCTTTCAAGGCCTCCTTTGACCTTTAACCACGTGATGTTCCCCACTCGTCCTGACGTTTTGTTGATAGGACAGCTCAGACGCACCTGTGTGCCCGGTGCTGCCTTCACTGCCTGAATGGTTTTGACATCTGAAAGAATCGTGATAAAGATATTGCATCACTGCAGATTACTTCAATCAAGGAGCAGAGTAATTCAAATCAGTTTATTTATAAAGCGCCACATCACAACCGAAGTTGGCCCAAGGCACTTCACAAGGATAAATTCGAACCCAACCCAATATTACGGCAAGTTTGTGGTGGCATTATGAAAAGCAAATTAATACTAGCACAAGGCTGGGAAACTACCACACCAGTAGAACTGGAGTTGCATCAGCACAGGCATACAGTGTAAAATGTGTGCCAAATTCCAGATAAAGTGAGGGGCAGCCAAAAGTGAAAACAAAAACATTTTATTCACTATTTAGCAATTGCAGCAAATTTTATGTATAGTGCCTCCATTTTCAGAGACCATAATTAACTGGGAGAAAAAAAATCTAAAGATTATTTTTTAAATCCAATTCATCACTTTTACAACCAGAGAATGATTATCTTTAAAAAGAAATTTTTGAAAAAATCTGGCAAAGTTTACCAGAAGGCATATGGGAGGTTTGAGGCTGGAAGTGATCTGTTGCCCAGATGTGTAGCTGCTGTTGAGTTAATGTTTACATATCTCTTACATGACTGACCACTGATTAACTCAATCAATATGTTTGCGTTGCTACTGTAAGAAAGTTAAAAATGTCAAGTTTTATTGATATTTTTATGCAGTCTATAAACTATTAACAGGGTTATTATAAGTACATATGTGTAAGTATGCCACAATAAAAATGTTATTCACTTATATAGACTTGTTAACATATAATAATGTTAATAATAAACATGATGCCTAATAAGGGCCTTGTCATTAATTAATTAACACTTATTACAGGAACTTAATATGAAATATTAGCCACTGTTTAGTGCATTTGTGGAATCCCGCACTGGGAAGGAATCATGTTTCTGTAACATTTTGCTGCTTTACACTCTAAGCAATAAAATGTTGAATTTAATTGATAAAGTTAAGGTAACTTTTTCCACATAACATTGTCAATTAAGTGCAAAACAATATTGTAGCTGAAATTAATTAAATCACATGAAACATTATTACTTAAATCCCTAAAATTAACAACATATATATATATATATATATATATATATATATATATATATATATATAGAAAATAACAGTATTAATTTAAAAACCCTTGTGTTTAATTTCATAGACTATACAAATTTCTTTAATAAAACAGACAAAAATCTCTGTGATGTTTAATTTGTTAAAAAAAATTACATTTTAGAAATTTCAGACTTGGTCTTTCTCTGACTAATAGTGAAGCACTATTATGCTTCAGGCTTGTGAACAGAACTATATACATTATTAAGTGAAATTTGCATCTTGTAGTCAGAAACAAGAGAATCCTCTTTTTTCCTGTTGATAAACCAGTGAGGTGTACATATAAAAAAGGTGCATGCATCGTCTGAGTCTGTTTAAAATAGTTAATGACCTACTCACCTGTGCATTCTGAAGTGATTTGTAAAAGAGCTACAAACAGCAAAGCCAGATCAGAGGAAGGCATCATTTTCTGAGTAATGATGCCAAGCTGACGGGAACAAATAGGTCACATATCACTGTCATTTGTCTCCACCTTTTCTTGGTTCTCTAAGTCACAGTGATGTTGGTGGCAGCAAATACAGTTTCACTTCATCATATTGTCACAATGTGACGAAAACAAAGAGTTGCTCATAAATGCTTCACATTATTTACTGAGCTCACATTTGAATTTTTGCCTCTTTATGACAAGAATTCCACTTGCAGCACCAGTTCAATAGTTCACCTTTTTTCTTCAAAACCAGTGGGCATCACATTTTTCTGTGGGACTGTTAGAAGCATGTCAAGGACATTACACAACCCTATAATGAAAACTTCACTTATTGTGCAGTGCAGCCTTGACCTGGCCTATACCGTTGAAGGAGATTTTTGTCATCATTGCTGTAACATAAATACAGGAACTGAATAAAACTGTCGCATCACTTCCCCTTCTAGTTGCATTTAGAGAAACGGCTCTTCACCACTATTTCAGTATCACAACTGCTTTCACAGGATCACAGAAATGGACAAGAGTGTTCAAGGTGAGTTTGTCTGATTCAGTTTCTGCTGAGTCCAGTGTTGAATTGTCATTTTTTAAATGTACTTATTTAATTAGTGAAAAACATATTTTTGAATTTTGCTTGAAGGATGGATGCTAAGTGAAGTGTTTGGTTTTTCTCTCTTTCACACACACACACACACACACACACACACACACACACACACACACACACACACACACACACACACACACACACACACACACACACACACACACACACACACACACACACACACACACACAGGGGGTAAAGCGTACGGTCTTCTAAAATCTCAACAGGAAGAAAAACTCAACGCGATCAACGAGGTAAGGCAAAATAATGGCTGGTCTTTCGACAAAGTCAGCAAGTTAAAATAACAACTAATCACAAGTGCTGAGAGCAAACGTAGGTCACGCCCACATTTCACAGTGTCAGACATGTAGAGAAAATATTACATGGCCTTTAAAACAGTCAAGTTCACCAACAGTAAAATATCTGAACTCATTTTCATAAAATCAGCCATTTTCCAGTATTTTACGCCCAGACAGGAACTTAGTCAAAGTCAAATCACATCATCTCATTCATAGGCCCACACCTGGCATCGGATTAACTCGTTTTAATTTTTGTAGATTACTTTAATCCAATAAATATATATGACCCCAACACATACAAGGTACATCCATTAAGTATAATTTAATTTAAATGAGTTGGGGCTACAAATATTGCATGTATTGGATGGAAATCCTGCCCAAAATTGAAGTGAACTGATTCAATAATTGAATTAGTTAAAAAAAAAAAAATCAGTGAACTGATTTTTTTTTTTTTTAAGCACACAAAGAACACGGATTATTAAGGACCTTGCACAGTACTTTAGTGACAGCAAATTAGACAAGAGCTGTTCTTCCAGCTTCAACACCTATATTTTACTGCCTGGTTGGATGATTGAACCTATGACCCTTTGGTCACAAACCCACTTTTCTAACCTTAAGAGTCATTACTTTACAACAAACAACAAAGAAGAAGGTTTTTATTATTATCTTACATTACAATTCTTACTACTAACAGAGGTCATCCTAAAAATATCTTTTTCTATTTTTAATCAGGACTTTCTCTCAGATGAAAAGTATGCAGAGGAAGAAGAACTCGCTTCAAAGCTTGAAATGTTTAAAAGTGAGAATTCAGCTTGAAAAACTGAAACAGGAATTATATATTTTGCAGAATCAATTTTTTTAATTTATAATGATCTTATGTTCATTTTATAGAAAAATACATGGAGTTTGATCTTAACGACAAAGGAGAGATTGGTAAAGCTGCATCATTCTAATTGATTTTATTATTTATTGCATTCATTAATGACTCATAACACATATTTGATGCTTTGTTAGAGGCATGAATGTTCATTTTCTTGAATTATATCAATCTATTTTACAGACATCATGGGTTTAAAACGAATGCTGGAGAAACTGGGACTGGCCAAAACTCACTTGGAGCTGAAGAAGATGATGTCGGAGGTGGTTGGAGGAATGTCAAAGGACACCATTAGCTACCATGACTTCCTCAACATGATGCTGGGAAAGAGAAATGCAATTTTAAAGCTGTAAGTTTGAAACAACTGACAGAACAAAGTGTGAACCAGAGATTTAGGTCATTACAGTTGTGGAAAGATTAAGTTCTCAAATCAATCAAAATGAAGACTGAATTATAGGTTGCAATGAATATGAACATTGTTGTGTTGTGTTGTGTTATGTTATGATATGGTGTTGTGAATGGTATTTTAAACATTAATATAGCAGCTAACAACTATTTTCTGCATAAATATTTGGTGGAGTAATGGGTTGTGCAGATAATGAAGTAGCACTCCTTCAGTGCTCTTAGCTTTTCTGTCTCCTGTTTGCATTCTATGTGTGGCTGCACATGCACATTTAGTGGATGAGATTGAGCATGTGCACCCTTATTGTATGTGAATACTTCCTTGTGATAGCATTGCCACACTTCCTGTCATAAAGAGACAGCAGTACTCACTGCATAACTGTAGAATTTTTATCAAGATAGCAGACAGCAACATTTCAGAAATACAGCACACACACACACACACACACACACGCACGCACGCACACACACATTTTAACCTTGATCTGTGGCGTCATACATATACTCAACAAAAATATAAACGCAACACTTTTGGTTTTGCTCCCATTTTGTATGAGATGAACTCAAAGATCTAAAACTTTTTCCACATACACAATATCACCATTTCCCTCAAATATTGTTCACAAACCAGTGTAAATCTGTGATAGTGAGCACTTCTCCTTTGCTGTGATAATCCATCCCTCCTCACAGGTGTGCCATATCAAGATGCTGATTAGACACCATGATTAGTGCACAGGTGTGCCTTAGACTGTCCACAATAAAAGGCCACTCTGAAAGGTGCAGTTTTGTTTTATTGGGGGGGATACCAGTCAGTATCTGGTGTGACCACCATTTGCCTCATGCAGTGCAACACATCTCCTTCGCATCATCCGTGAAGAGAACACCTCTCCAACGTGCCAAACACCAGCGAATGTGAGCATTTGCCCACTCAAGTCGGTCACGACGATGAACTGGAGTCAGGTCGAGACCCCGATGAGGACGACGAGCATGCAGATGAGCTTCCCTGAGACGGTTTCTGACAGTTTGTGCAGAAATTCTTTGGTTATGCAAACCGATTGTTTCAGCAGCTGTCCGAGTGGCTGGTCTCAGACGATCTTGGAGGTGAACATGCTGGTTGTGGAGGTCCTGGGCTGGTGTGGTTACACGTGGTCTGCGGTTGTGAGGCTGGTTGGATGTACTGCCAAATTCTCTGAAACGACTTTGGAGACGGCTTATGGTAGAGACATGAACATTCAATACACGAGCAACAGCTCTGGTTGACATTCCTGCTGTCAGCATGCCAATTGCAAGCTCCCTCAAATCTTGTGACATCTGTGGCATTGTGCTGTGTGATAAAACTGCACCTTTCAGAGTGGCCTTTTATTGTGGGCAGTCTAAGGCACACCTGTGCACTAATCATGGTGTCTAATCAGCATCTTGGTATGGCACACCTGTGAGGTGTGATGGATTATCTCAGCAAAGGAGAAGTGCTCACTATCACAGATTTAGACTGGTTTGTGAACAATATTTGAGGGAAATGGTGATATTGTGTATGTGGAAAAAGTTTTAGATCTTTGAGTTCATCTCATACAAAATGGGAGCAAAACCAAAAGTGTTGCGTTTATATTTTTGTTGAGTGTATATACAGTGAGGAAAATAAGTATTTGAACACCCTGTGATTTTGCAAGTTCTCCCACTTAGAAATCATGGAGGGGTCTGAAATTTTCATCTTAGGTCCACTGTGAGAGACATAATCTAAAAAAAAAAAAAAAAAAAAAAAAATCCGGAAATCACAATGTATGATTTTTTTAATAACTTATTTGTATGTTACTGCTGCAAATACGTATTTGAACACCTACCAACCAGTAAGAATTCTGGCTCTCACAGACCTGTTAATTTTTCTTTAAGAAGTCCTCTTATTCTGCACTCTTTACCTGTATTAATTGCACCTGTTTGATCTTGTTACCTGTATAAAAGACACCTGTTCACAAACTCAATCAATCACACTCCAACCTGTCCACCATAGCCAAGACCAAAGAGCTGTCTAAGGACACCAGGGACAAAACTGTAGACCTGCACAAGGCTGGGATGCAAGTAGCTTGGTAGAAGACAACAACTGTTATGATTATTTATTAGAAAGTGGAAGAAACACAAGATGACTGTCAATCTCCCTCGGTCTGGGATTCCATGCAAGATCTCACTTTGTGGGGTAAGGATGATTCTGAGAAAGCTCAAAACTACACAGGAGGACCTGGTCAATAACCTGAAGAGAGCTGGGACAACAGTCACAAAGATTACATTAGTAACACATGACGCTGTCATGGTTTAAAATCCTGCAGGGCAGCAAGGTCCCGCTGCTCAAGCCAGCACATGTCCAGGCCTGTTTGAAGTTCACCAGTGACCATCTGGATGATCCAGAGGAGGCATGGGAGAAGGTCATGTGGTCAGATGAGACCAGAATAGAGCTTTTTGGAGTCAGCGCCACTTACCATGTTTAGAGGATGAGAACAACCCCAAGAAAACCATCCCAACCATGAAGCATGGGGGTGGAAACATCATACTCTGGGGGTGCTCTTCTGCAAAGGGGACAGGACGACTGCACCGTATTGAAGGGAGGATGGATGGGGTCATGTATTGCAAGATTTTGGCAAACAACCTCCTTCCCTCAGTAAGAGCATTGAAGATGGGTCATGGCTGGGTCTTCCAGCATGACAATGACCCCAAACACACAGCCAGGGCAACTATGGAGGGGCTCCGTAAGAAGCATTTCAAGGTCCTGGAGTGGCCTGGCCAGTATCCAGACCTGAACTCAATAAAAAAAATCTTTGGAGGGAGCTAAAACTCCAAACCTGAAAGATCTAGAGAAGATCTGTATGGAGGAGTGGACCAAAATCCCTGCTGCAGTGTGTGCAAACCTGGTGAAAAACTACCGGAAACATTTGACCTCTGTAATTGCAAATAAAGGCTACTGTACCAAATATTAACATTGATTTTCACAGGTGTTTAAATACTTATTTGCAGCAGTAACATACAAATAAATTATTAAAAAAATCATACATTGTGATTTCCAGATTTTTTTTTTTTTAGATTATGTCTCTCACAGTGGACATGCACCTAAGATGAAAATTTCAGACCCCTCCATGATTTCTAAGTGGGAGAACTTGCAAAATCGCAGGGTGTTCAAATACTTATTTTCCTCACTGTATATATATATATATATATATATATATATATATATATATATATATATATATATATATATATATATATATATATATATATATATATAACAAGAAGGCGATCTTACTAGAATCAACATACTTTTCACACATAGAGAACTGTTAAACCTGTTCAAGGGTATCAGCTACTGTTTATTCTGCTAAGTGCAAAGGAGGGTGGGTTGAGGAGGAGTGGCCAAGGAAGGAAGCGTTGCTTGCATCCTGAAGTGTGGCACAAGTGCAACCTCTAGTGGTAGAAGAATCATTCATCATACCTTTAAAGGAATGCTAACGTGTTGTCTTTTTTGCTGTGTTGAAGGATCTTGATGTTTGAAGGTATGGGGAAAGAACCAGAGAAAACTGACACAGGACCACCTCGCCGTAAAACCTTTTCAGACCTCCCGTGACCAAACTGTGATTGTGTCTTTTTTCCAGATTTGAATAACACTTGAATAACAAACCAAAGTAAAGTTATTTGTATATGTTTGTGCATTCTGATTTATGTGATTATTGCCACACAGACATCACACACTATAGGCAATCTGAATGAGCCTTTGTACATGCTATAGTAGCACACATCCTACTGTACAAATTTTTATATGTGTGGTCATCTGTAGCTTTTTCAAAAAAAAAAAAAAAAAAAAAAAGAAGAAGAATGTAAAGCGCTTCCTAATGAATGCATGGCCATCATTATATTACTTTGTGCAATAACATCCCATGTTTAAATAAATAAATGACTTACTGATTTTAAAATATATAGCAAAGACATTTTGCATTAACAAAACTATTACACGTTCTTTGTAGTTTGGTTGTACAGTAATTGCATTCCAATAAATCAATAAATTGTCTTTGTTGTTACTTGCAAGATGTGAACACACTTGGAACAATCATAATGCTTTTTAAAACTATTTTAAAGATAGATAAAGAACACATAGGAAAATGAGAATATAACATGAAAAAATCCCATATCATGTTAAAATTTACTAGAAATAAAAATAAGTCCATGGATAAAGGGCTTCATAATAAAATACAAATAATAGGATGTAAATTATTTGGCAATGTAGTAGCCAAGTAATTAGTCCACTTGTTTCCAGAGCAGAAAATTCCTCGATGAAGGCCATCTCAGCCCAGTCTCCATGTAATGTGGAGTTGCATCAGGAAGGACAATGGGGGTGCTAAATCAACAAGCAGATCTGCTGTGGAAGGTTGGGACAAGCCAAAGACTTGGCAAACGGCTTCACCCAGTATGCGTCTCGTGGAATTTTTGTTTTGAAACCTGCGAATTTCTCATCTGTAAATTTTATTTTGAACATGCGGCATGATGAGTTTTATTTTGAAATAGCCGGATTACCGTAAAGCAGCAGCTTTGGCTAAACTTAGCTGCTTCTGAAGACGTTCATTCATGTTTCAGCTCACAAACTAAAGGTGAGTAAAACTTGCTTACTGTAAGCTGTTGCAGTTATGCTTGTGGAAATGTTACTTATTAAAAGTTGCAGTTGAAAATAAGTTTTGTTTTTTGTAAATCTCAGTGTGTAATTGTAGTAGTTGTAGTGTGGCTAACGTTAGCATGCGACGGTAAAATGAAGCGCTGAAGCTTTTTCCAGTGGGGTTCATGCGCGAAGCTTCATGTGTTCAGTAACGCCACTCACTGGCCAAAATATTTTCTTACAGAAATATTACGAAGGTTTGACGCTGGTGAATCCGGCTGTTGGTTTTGATTCAGTGACGTTCACGGACTTGTCGTTGCACGTTGAAGCTGTTAATTATCGAAGTGAATTTTATGGCGACAAACCACAGAAGGCCAAAATCTGCACGTCAGTGTCACACAATCATAATCCTCATGGTCTTCTGTAAATGAGCTTTTAATGATTATGTAACTTTAAACTGATTATGTAACTTTTGTGCTTCATTTCTTAGCTTGACTTGAGGATAGGTGAGGATAATGTTTGAGTCTCTGTCTCTGAAAGGGTAGAATTATAGGTAGGACAGAAGTGTTACCTTGGTCCCTCACTCCTGTTTTGAGGTGGTTTCATCACTTTAACAAATCATGCGATTTCCCTTGCCATGGCTGTTTGCAGGCTGTCGCCCCCCAGTGAGATAGGGCCCTAACTGATCTATCCACCACTTGACAAAAATAACTAAATGCCAATTGGATTGAATGAACACAGAAGACAGAAACTTTATTCATCATTAAAATGTTAATACGAGGTCTGTCCATAAAGTATAGGTCCTTTTTATTTTTTTCAAAAACTATATGGATTTCATTCATATGTTTTTACGTCAGACATGCTTGAACCCTTGTGCGCATGCGTGAGTTTTTCCACGCCTGTTGGTGACGTCATTCGCCTGCGAGCACTCCTTGTGGGAGGAGTCGTCCAGCCCCTCGTCGGAATTCCTTTGTCTGAGAAGTTGCTGAGAGACTGGCACTTTGATCAAAATTTTTTCTAAACCTGTGAGACACATCGAAGTGGACACGGTTCGAAAAATTAAGCTGGTTTTCGGTGAAAATTTTAACGGCTGATGAGAGATTTTGAGGTGATACTGTCGCTTAAGGACTTCCCACGGAGCGAGACGTCGTGCAGCACTCCCAGGCGCCGTCGTCAGCCTGTTTCAAGCTGAAAACCTCCACATTTCAGGCTCTATTGATCCAGGACGTCGTGAGAGAACAGAGAAGTTTCAGAAGTCGGTTTCAGCATTTTATCCGGATATTCCACTGTTAAAGATTTTTTTAATGAAAGACGTGCGGGCAGATTGCAGCGTCGGCTCGCAGCAGCCGAGATGCTCCGCCACAGGAAAAACACCTCTGTTGGAAGCCTTAAGGACAAGTTGGAACATGTCCAGCTGTTAAACAATTTCTCATATACTCACTCCACTGAAAGCCATCAAAAGCCGCCCGGATTTTACAAATGGTTATCAACACGGAGGTGTTTTTCTTGTGCCGCCGCACTGCGCCGGCTGCGTCCCGACGCGCGGACCCGTCCACACGTCTTTCATTACAAAAATCTCCTTTAACAGTGGAATATCCGGATAAAATGCTGAAACCGACTTCTTCTGAAACTTCTCTCTCTCACAACGTCGTGGATCAATAGAGCCTGAAATGTGGAGGTTTTCAGCTTGAAACAGGCTGACAACGGCGCCTGAGAGCGCTGCACGACGTCTCGCTCCGTGGGAAGTTCTTAAAGCGACAGTATCACCTCAAAATCTCTCATCAGCCGTTAAAATTTTCACCGAAAACCAGCATTTTTCGAACCGTGTCCACTTCGATGTGTCTCAGGTTTAGAAAAAATTTTGGTCAAACAAAGCGCCAGTCTCTCAGCAACTTCTCAGACAAAGGAATTCCGACGAGGGGCTGGACGACCCCTCCCACAAGGAGTGCTCACAGGCGAATGACGTCACCGACAGGCGTGGAAAAACTCACGCATGCGCACGAGGGTTCAAGCATGTCTGACGTAAAAACATATGAATGAAATCCATATAGTTTTGAAAAAAATAAAAAGGACCTATACTTTATGGACAGACCTCGTACATCTTTACAAGTTTAGATTCACTTCAACCACAGAAATAAAATGCAAAAGAAAAATCAACATTATGTTATTCTTTTTGATATTATCATAAATGTATTTTTGCAAATTTGTAATACAGTGAAAACACGTTCATATTGCTGCTTTCTTCTGCAAGACCCATGCAGTGAAAGGAAGGAAAAAACCTCAAAATATGCTAAACTTTCGCAACATATAGCCATTTACATCTTCATATTAAACATGTCACTAGCTTTAAAAACAATTTTTTTTTCCCCCCCACAGTAAAACAGACCAGTATAAAATATGTCACAGCTATGCCCAAATGCACTGTTAGGATCATCTCTCGGAAGGAAAACAACAAAGAATGAGGAACTGTGAAAATGTCAGTCTATTTAAGCTCACAGATCTCAGCAAAGGAACCACAGAAATGCAAAGTCCAGTGTGTAGCAGCTGTTTTTTTAAAAAACATTTATTTAAAATAATCTGTTCACATCTGTGTCAAATAGACTGTTGAGATCATCTATATAGCATATGCATTTCTGCAGAAGTTTAATAAAGTTGTTTTACTGAAAAACAGATTTAAACTTTGACTTTTATGTTTCTATGTACAGATGGACTTTATTCTCACAATCACTTTGTAGATGCATAAAATAGACATGCTCCTTAT
Source organism: Thalassophryne amazonica (assembly GCF_902500255.1). Lineage (NCBI taxonomy): Eukaryota > Metazoa > Chordata > Actinopteri > Batrachoidiformes > Batrachoididae > Thalassophryne > Thalassophryne amazonica. Next base: position 91,143,693 of record NC_047109.1, read on the forward strand.
TGGTGATTTACTTCTTTGTCATTCATGCAGTAAAAATACATTTTCAGCATATTACAGACAGTTTACATCAGTTTATTTTTCTGCATAGAAATATGTAAATTCAAGTTTTACTTAAAGCAAACCACAGCCTTCAAGAAATGCAAACACTGTACGTACATCTGGGAAGCATTCAGAGCACTTCACTCTTTCCACATTTTGTTATGTTAACAGCCTTATTCCAGAAAGGATTAATTATTTTTTTCCGTTCTAGTTGTGGCAGTAAGACATTCACTTCAGTAACTGCCTGTGCAATTTTCATCCATTCATCATTCAGAATGCTGTGTAGTTTCTCTCTGACCTTTGATATGGTTGCTGTCACATCCTTAAAGTGCTTCAAAAGACAGATTTTGATGGTGAATGAGTCTGTAGACTGAAATCACAGGCCACATCTTCAGGTCCAGCATAGCATTGATCAGCTGGGGCAGCTTGGAGTTCAGTCTTCTTCAGCTCCTTCACCAAATGTACTAACACAGTGTTTTTCACCAGGACAGGCCTTGGTATGAAGGTCTGTCTACACTGAGGACAGCTGGTGATTTTCATCTGATCCTTTTCATCCCAGAAACTTTGAATACATCTCCTACAGTAGTTGTGTCCGCAGGAAATAGTCACTGGATCAGTCAGGAAATCCAGGCAGATCGAACAGGAATTTTTTTTCTTGAAGATGAATTTGCCGTTCACACGTGATTCAAATCCATATAGTTTTTGAAAAAAATAAAAAGGTACGTTACTTTTTGGACAGACCTCGTATACTAAGCAGCCACGGATAAAAATCGCTGAGGCCTACTTTGCCACAAAATCGGTGCTTCTGACACAAAGACAATGCAGTAGAGATTTTGGCAGGAACAGAGTACCTGATAGAAGGACAATTGAATGTTTGGTGGCCAAATTTTGGGAGACTGGAAGTGTAGCAAATGCCAATAAAGGTCACAGCGGTCGACCTCCTTCAGCCAGAACTCCCAACAACATTGAGACTTTGCGGGAACAGCTTGAGGAATCCCCTAGGAAATCAACACGCCGTCTCTCACAAGAAGTTGGCATTTTGAGGTCATCAGTTTTGAGGATCCTCCATGATGACCTTAAGCTCTTTTCTTACAAAATTCAAATCTTGCAAAGGCAAACTGATCGCAATAAAGCAGAACGACTAGCATTTTGTCGGGATATCAGTCATAGGATTGAAAATGACCCTGGCTTGTTGGATTTGATTTTCTTCAGCGATGAGGCTCACTGCCACCTGAGTGGGCACATCAATAAACAGAACATGCGATTCTGGGCTGGGGCTCAGCCCCATGAACATACCTATCACCCACTTAGCCAGGAGAAAGTGACAGTGTGGTGTGCCATAGGACGAAATGGCATCATCGGCCCATACTTCTTTGAGGACGAGAATGAGAATCGGGTGACAGTGGACACTGACCGTTACATTGCACTCATGCAGACCAAGTTCATTCCTGCACTAAGGAGGAAAAGGGGAGTGGATATGAACACAGTTATCCACCAACAAGATGGGCCACCACCCCATTGTTCAAACCAATCTTTGGAATTCCTCCGCTGATATTTCACTGGTGATAGACTCGTTTCATGACGCACTGACTTCCCTTGGCCACCGTACTCCCCTGATCTCAACCCACCTGACTACTTTCTCTGGGGGTACCTCAAAGAAAGGATCTACGACAACAATCCCCAGACCCTGGCAGCTTTGAAAGATAACATAAGAAGGGAAATCAGGCACATACCAGCTGACATGATTGGACAGTCATCAAAATTTTCACCGTTCGTGTTGCTGCAGTTATTCATCAAAGAGGAGCCTGGATAGAACATATTATCAACTATTAAGGACAGACCATCAAAAATGTTTAAATTTCTATCAGATTTGAAAGACATAATCTCCCATCATTCTGCTAATGTTTGGTGAAAGAATTTTCAAAATATCTCATGAGTAAAAAATGAGATCAAAAGAAAATGGGGCTTTTTTTTTTTTTTTTTTTTTTTTGGATCACCCTGTAAATACATTTTAATAAAATCAAGACTTGAGCCATATTTTGTTCCGAGTATAAGAGTCAAATAACACTGTGTTTTAAACCAAGAAAAACTGACCAAAATCAGGGATGCTTATTTGCTGTCTTTGGACAGTTTTCTGTCTTTTTGTAAATTCTTGCCATCTGAAAGAAATGCAGGTCTGTGAAAAATCAGTGGATCCGCAAAATTCGCGGATTTCATCATGGGGGGGGGGGGGGGGGTGTTAGTGTTTTACTCCGTAATCATGATTGTCACTGAGTTTTTAAAATGTCAATCGCAAAGTGTTTTTTTATTTAACGACGTCGTGCAAGTTTTATAAGACCGTGGCAGTCTGCGGACACTGATCAGTGTCCTCGGAGAAAAAAAAAGCCTGGCTGTTGCGACAGTTGTTGTAAAGCGAGACTGGTTGGTTGCTGCGGCGACGCTGTGTCTCCTGCACGAAGCTTAAGCTAAAGGTAGCATGTGGACATCGCAAACCTTTAGAGCGCTAAAGTTTTTAAAAGTAGACTTGTGCAGCATGTCTCTGTCACGGACCGACGTCGGACAGAGAGAAGATGGCGAGAAAGATTGTTTGAAAAAGTCTGATAAGGACAAGAATCCGTGGAATTGTCGCTGGCTTCATCAACACACCTGAAAGATAAAAGAAACAGGAAAAGTGAACTGTGCCCTCAGTAAACACGGTAAGAATTTCTCTCTCTCTGGAAAATAAACATTGTGCTGTTCAAACAGGATTTTAGAAAAGATTATGTGACTTTTTTCATTAATCTAGACTTTCTTTCATTGGGGAAAAAAGACTGGCTTTGAATGGATTTAGGCTGCATGAATTTACACAAGAATGTAAATGAGTTTTTATTAATGTAAACTTTTTTTGTGGAAAAAAGACACAGTGGCTTTGAGTGGATTTACAGGAATTTACACAAGAATGTGACTTTTTTACTATAAGGTATATTAATCAAGGTATGTCAATCAATACATTTCTGTATAAAATAAATAAATTCAAGTTCAGATTCTTAGAGGTGTTTGGGCTCAGACTGAGATGGATAATTTAAACATTTAACATTTTATTGTTGTGCATTATTGAATGAATAATAGTAATCGAGTGGCTTCAGTATTATGGTTTGATATTATGATATATCACTTTGCCTAGTCTGAAAGCAGTTATGAAGTTATTTATAACATTTTAGTTGAGTGTTATGATTTATAATTGCCTAGTCTTTGAGCCCAATCACAAACAAACTAAATTCAATTTCAATTTATTTGAAAGGGACCATGTGCAATTAAAACATAAATGTCACCATTTGATGCATTGCAGAGTTAGCCTTAGGCTAATTTACATCTGCAGTCCCTGATCACGAATAAATATGACACACATAAAATCATCAAATATCACAAATAAATACAACCAAGATGTTAAACATCACTTAACAAATAAAAATATGTAGCGACACTACGTATTGTAAATAGAATGCCCCTCGTAACACTCAAACATATACATAATCATAGGGTGTAAGTAGCATGCACAGCACACAACACTGCCCTCAATCACACACACTCCTTATGGAAAAAAAAAAGCACTAACTTATTAGTGGGTGCATTGTTGTGAATTCTTTAAATATTTTTTATATTAACTTTAAAATCACAATCAATCAATTCAATCAGTTTTATTTATATAGCGCCAAATCACAACAAACAGTTGCCCCAAGGCGCTTTATATTGTAAGGCAAGGCCATACAATAATTACGTAAAAACCCCAACGGTCAAAACGACCCCCTGTGAGCAAGCACTTGGCTACAGTGGGAAGGAAAAACTCCCTTTTAACAGGAAGAAACCTCCAGCAGAACCAGGCTCAGGGAGGGGCAGTCTTCTGCTGGGACTGGTTGGGGCTGAGGGAGAGAACCAGGAAAAAGACATGCTGTGGAGGGGAGCAGAGATCAATCATTAATGAATTTCATTGTTCATTGAATTTCAAAATGAGCCGCAATTTTTTTTATATTGTCTGGAATAGCATTCCATTGTGTAACAGCTTTAACAGAAAAGGCTGCCTGCCCAAATGCTGAATAGCGAAGGGGTAAAACACAGTCATGTATGGAAGCTGTTCTCGTAGACCTTACAAAGCCACGATAATAGACAAACTTGCACAAACAGGCGGGAGCCAAGCTGTTTAAGATTTTGTAAACAGCACATAAATTTGAAAATATCCTAAAATTTTCAAAAGATAATAGATTGTACTTATGTAATATGCTACAATGATGATACTTCAGTGGCTTTTTGTCAAAAAGTTTCAGTGCCTGTTTGTACAGGGATTCTAAGGGTCTAATTGCTGTCTGGCTAGCCTATGGCTGACTTCATGGTGGTGGGCGAGGAACAAGATTTATCACTCAACAGCAATGTTGAAACGTGATCTGTTAAATAAGTGAGTGAAGATTACTGTCGTCTTGTTTTCGCTACAACGCGCTCAACTTTTGTTCAGAGTCAGCTTCTTATCACTGGTAATGACGCGGATTTCCTCTCACTCAAACCCGCAGCTTCACAGTGCTTTAAACCGTCGTCCACAGACTTCAATAGCGACACAAGTGCAGCAAAATGAGACGAGTCATTGGATAAATGCTGGGCTTTGTCCCACCCATCGGAGGCTCTGCGTGTCTGGGGGTCTATGGGGCAGTGGGCTGGCCTCGGCTGGCCCGGATGCCCAGCTTCTGCATGATGATTGGATGATCTGTCTGAGGCTGAATCCATTTTTGATTGACAGCGAAATGAGCGAATCAGCGATCATTTTCATTCTGTTCTGAGTTGAACCGGAGACTTTCCTAATCCTCTTAGCGGCATTTTCAGTGAGAGCAAGGGCAGCCAATCAAACAACGGCAACCGATCAGTGCCAACACCTACGTGCATTTCATAATGAGGTTGCCAAATAAGCTGCGAAACGACGCCATTTAAAAGCAAACGAGGCATTCTAAACCCAGCATAGTAACAGCTGTTTCAGAGAGCCTTTTAGGAAGGTTCTGAGCCATTACAGACCCAACCAATTTTTTTTGGGCTACATATCACATCACAGAACAAGGATTAATGCCCCATTCAACCTCTCTCTATCACCTTTAATGTAAAGACTAAAAAGTAGTGGACCTAATACAGATCCTTGTGGCACACCCGTTGTGCACTTCAAGTAGCTGGAATATACATCTTTAATTTTCACACACTGGCTCCTATTAGATAGGTATGATGACATCCATGCAAGTGTGTTAGCTGAAAGATTAAAGCTGGAAAGTTTGGATATCAGAACTGTATGGTTAACTGTGTCTAAGAACACAGCTCCAACAACTCCACCTTTATCAAGACGAGATCGAATTTGCTCTGTTAGACGTAAAATGGCCATTTCTGTGGAGTAATGTTTTCTGAATCCAAACTGGGCTGGATTTAGACCATGATTACAACTGTTAATGTGGTCTGTGAGTTGTTTTATGACCACTTTCTCTATCTTGGAGATTACTGGCAATATGCTTATAGGTCTATAGTTACCAACTATACAATGATCACCAGATTTAAAAACTGGAGTCACGATGGCGCGCTTCCAATCAGCAGGAAAAAAACTATGTGTAATGGAAAGATTTAGTAAATGAGTAATAGGGGAAATTAGAGCAGCTGAGTGTTTTTTAATAAACACTGTGTCCTGATGGGAAGTACCTTTTGCTTTTTGGATTTCTTAAAGAGCAAATCACCTTCTTAACTTCCTCTTCAGTTACTGTAACTAAATCAAGGCCTTCCCCTGCAACAGTCAAATTAACATGTAGCTTCCTAAATTTAAAATTATCTCCTAGTTCCTGAACAGAATCAATAAAAAAGGAATTAAACATAGAAGCAATTTTAACATCATCCTCTATTGTCTCACCCTGAACTGTGAGCTGAATATCCCCTGTATAACGGTGGTCTTTCCCTGTTAAACTGTTAATATTTTTCCAAATATCATTGCTGTTGCCCTTAGCATCATTCATGAGTTGAAGGAAAAGTGTGACTTAGCTATTCTCAATTCATTAATTACTCTGTTCCTTAAACCTTTGTAAACTAAAATATCTGTATCTCTTCTGGTTTTGATGGCCTTTTTTAGAGCAGCATCTCTACTTTTCATCAATTGCCATAAATTTGCATTGAACCAAGGCAGGCTGACCTTGCTTCTATTTTTTTGATACATTTTTACAGTGAATTTATCCCTAACAGCATTGATTTTAGATGTAAATAACTGACAGCTACACTCCAGATTTTGTGAGGATAAAATATCTTCCCAGTCCAAATTATTTATCTCATTGTCAAATGTGTCCCGTTTACTTTTAGGTATACAGAACACATTTTTGTAACGAAAAGTTGATATAGAACTCTTAAATCTATTTTTAGTTAATTTCCTTGCCACCAGAGTTAGGTTGTGGTCAGACAGACCGGTAATCAAATTGTAACTTTTTGTTATCCTTTCAGGTTTATTGGAGAAGAAAAGATCAAGTTGCGTATTTGAACGCTTTGTGATTCTAGTTGGGCCTTTTATCAGTTGCTCGAAATGGTATTTATCTGTAATAGCTTTTAACTTCCTCCTCGTAGATTTGTCCTCCCAGTTCAAATTAAAATCCCCCATTAAAATAATTTCTTTGTTATGGTCACATTCTTTCAAAATTTCAATAAATTCTTCATAAAATGTATCGCTAGCAGCCAGGGGTCTATAAAAGCCTATAATAATAAAGACATCTGCTGAGACAAAACAACTTTTAGTGCAACATACTCCAAGGAAATTGCCGACTTAGAGTATACGTTCGCACTTAATAGAATCTTTCACATACATTAATACCCCGCCCCCTTTTCCCACAGTCCTGTCTCGCCTGAAACATTGGAATAAATAAAGTTTTCTTGAAGATTTAGCTATATTTGTAAACTGTTGTTATATTCTGTACATGCTCCTACAGGATGGCACAATGTGCATTCAAAAGCCACATGTTGTGCCATACTGCATGAGATCACAAGAGAAATTTAACAGCTGTTTCAGGTCCAAATTTAGTCCAAAGAATGCACCAGAATGCACCACAGGGCACTTGTATTTTCAAAATTTTCTGGGGAGGGGGCAGCCCCCCCCCTTAGTTTTCCAAACGCCTATAGCATTCGGGGTAACTTGTGCTGTCTTGAATATTATAGATGAATGACATTGCTGTCTTTTTTTTTTTCTCTCTCCTAAGCATTCATGCAAAGTACTCTCAGAATGCATCAAATTGCACCATTAAAAAAAAAAAAAAAAAAAAAAAAAACAATTTCTGGTGGGGAGCATGCCCATGTCCCGGACTCCCCTAGGGGACCTTGTGCCTTCGGCGCTCGGCCGTCCACTCACAGAAAATGTTCAGTCAGAAAATGTTCAGTTGCTTGCATCCATGGTAATATAACTGTTTTCATCGTCATCAAGGTAATACTTGTTACTTTTAATTATTTTTCTAACAAATGTTTTAAAATTGAGATTAAAGCTGGAAAGTCTTAAATCTGAAATTTAAACCTGTCAGTGTAGAACTGACAATAGCTACTATCAAACTTTTTTCTTAAAAGTTTATCAGTGTAACTTGAATGAAGATTGCATCATGGTCACCCGGAGAGACCGTCTGCTCCTCCCCTGCATCTCTTTTATGTCCCCTATGCAACATTTCAAACAATTTCAAGGTTTATAAATCCAACCAGTTTATGTGGAATACGCAAGTCACCAGGTGATAAAGTTGCAAAATTGTCAACACAGAGACAGAGCTTGCTTAGCAGACAGGATGTGGCGGTGCAAATTCAAAATAAGAGCCAGTCGAATTTGTCTCAGCAGTTTTTGGTGACCTGCATTGTTCAGAAGTATGCCGTTCCTGCACAGCAAAGATGTAAAGCAGCATAGGCCTAATGAATATTTGACACATCATTGATTAATTTTTTTACTGCTTATTTAGGTAGGGTCACAGATACAAGTATTGAAAATTAGATTCATCCGTCTTGTTTTGTGCTTTTTGGGCCTTCACATTCCATTCTTCACTGCCAGCAAAATCCTGAGTAGGCGACATATGAAGGACATTTCCTCATAACTTTTATAAGAATGTCATGTGACTCCCCAGAAAGCAGCCAAATGCTCCCACAGATGTTGCAATGACAGATGTTACCAAACTTTGCGTCCATGTAACCGTGACTACCAGTATCCAATAGCTGTGGAGTGCAACATGTCCCTTGGATATGTTTAACACTGTTTAAGTTTTCTGTCATGATATTTTGCTGTATTATAGCTATAATGATGCTTAACAGGAATACTGACAATTTTCTCTGTCAATCTTCTCTCTCAATTTTCATTTTATCCCATGTTGGTCTGTCTGTCTATCCTGAAGATGTTAAAAATATAAAACAGAATTTTTGTTTGGGAGAGAGGGAAAATAATTGTAGCTCCTTCATTCAGATCAAAGGTCAAACCAGTACATCTGAAGCAGCACGGTGGATCAGTGGTTAGCACTGTTGCCTCACACCAAGAAAGTCATGAGTTCGATTCCCACCGCCTTTCTGTGTGAAGTTTGCATGTTCTCCCCGTGTTTGCGTGGGTTTCCTCCCACATTTAAAGACATGCAGGTTAGGTAAATTTGAAACTTTATAATTGTCCAGGTCTCCCTTGTAAAAGAGGTCTCGATCCTAGTGGGACTAACCTGGTTAAATGAAGGTTAAATTAAAAAGCTGGATTCGATCTTCTGACCAAAGCATTTACACTTCCAGTTAAGCTTTGGTTGCTATAATTAAGTTGCAGATGTAACCACTGCCCAGATCTACTGGGCTCAGCATCGTTATAAAAAATGAAAACCAAAATGCATAAGCAGAGGAAGTTGAGTTCTGTGTGTAGGTTATAAGGGGCTTGTGTAGCCACCACAGCTGGTGCCAGATAACAGTAGCCATGTTTACACTGCAGGAGTTTGGCAGCTGTATTAACACGTGTGTTGTCTTTTGTCAGGATAATGAGCAGCTCAGAGGAGGTATCTTGGATCTCCTGGTTCTGTGGACTCAGAGGAAATGAGTTCTTTTGTGAGGTTAGTTAAATTTTTTTTTGGTGGGGGTGTACTTTTGGAAACTCCGGAAAAATACATATCGAATCTCAAGATTCCAAAATCTAAAATGTTGGAAAATGGAGTTATAAATTAACTCTTACAGTTCACATATTTATCGAAAGGAACAGCATTAAAAAAAGATCTGTATGTCCTCACCTAGAACCTCACATTTGAGGGTAATTAGAAATTTTTCCTTGACAAATAGCCTGCTTTTTTTGTATATTATTTGGCACTATCCAAAACCAGAATTGCTTCTAAATACCAGAACAATAAATGTGTGTCTCTGTCGTCTGTCATTACATAATTAACAGCAGTTATTGCACAAACAGAAATGCCATAGTGCAGTGATTTTTTTTTTTTTTTTAAAGTTAGGTTCACAGATATTTGGAAGAAGCTTCAAAACTTCTCATTTGTTGGATTGTGATTGTGCAAGACCTTCATTGTGTGACTGAATGTTATCATTGACATTTGTATTATTTCAGAGGTGTTCACTGTGTGTGTTTGGGGCTGCATGACTTCAGGTTTTTCTCATGATGACTGTAGGTCGATTACCTACTGATGGCATTGTAATTGTCCTGATTTTTTTTTTTTTTTTTTGTCCTGTCTCAAATAGAGTCTAGATTCAACTTTGACGTGTATCTCACACAGGAGAACATGTGGTCCGAACCTCAAAGACAGAAAATTTTTTATAGAACACAATATGGGCATGACAGCAGGCGGACCTTATTTTGCAACTCCTAACTTAATTGGTCCCTGTGAGCGTAGACGGAGGTCCCGTCCCCTGCTCAGACCTGCACTAAAACTAAACGTATAGTAACCTGACTCTTTTGTTCTCAACACATCACACCAGTTCCATCCAGCCCCACTGAAGTGATTAAGCCCCTAGCAAACTAAAAATATGATCCTTTTAAATGAAGTGATTATTTAATACTAAAACATAACAAAATGAAATATAAACTCATAGATATACTGATATATCTAACAACATAATAAGCAAATTGCATATTAGTACTGCACATGCACAAACAATGAGCCTCTCTCTCGTTTGGCTACCAAATCCAGGTAGCCTGATTTTTGTGTGTGTGTGTGTGTGTTATGGGACTTGTGTAGCTGTAACTGTTTTTAAACCTTAATGCTTTAGTTCAGGTGGTGTAAAAGCCGGTGTGATATTCATAATTGTGAGTGCAAAGATCTGGAATGCACATGTGAACTACTGTTTGTTTTACACAACTATCCCACGGAGAAAAAAAAACCCCGGCTGCCGTAAGAGATGGATTAAAATAGTAAGTTTGTCAGTTCTAGTTATCACAGTGACTTTAATAACGTGAACGTAATGTTGCTATGGTAAATGCTTGTTGAGACTTACTTGCCTTGTTGAGCCACATTAAGAGTGCTCGCGTGTCATTTTCCGTCAAATATATGCATCCATGAGTCGGTTTCAGTGGTTTGGGTGAAACAAGTCCTCAAAATCTTGTCTGATTTGTTTCACCTCATCTTCAGCGGTTAAAATACCTGGCAAATTCGCAGTTACCACACTGTGTGCTAACGCAGTAAGTTCCTTTTGGCGCTGCCCATGAAGAGAGACCTCGGCGCTTGCATAAAAAGGTTTCAATTCCTCGCCTTTCCCCTTTTTAAAGTGCTCTAAACTGCACTGATCACTCATGTTTATATTGCAATCTGCCATCTTTACCATGTTGGATGGTCACAGCCTTAGCTAACCAATCCCATAATGCACCGTGCTGATTAATTTGTTTTTTTAATAAAACCACATGAGAAGGGATTGCTTTACAGTAATGATCTCTAGCCATAACAATTGACTAGAAACAACATAAGTTTTATTTAAGTGTGAAAGAAATGCATAAATGTTTTTTTTATTATTTAATGTGCCATTTAATATTTTCTCAGTGAATATTTTATGCTAAGCTACTCTTATTAACGGGGAAGTAGAGGATGTCCTGTTACATTTTAAGAAGTTTTTGAAGCTTGGAATTCTGTCCTCTTCCAACGCAGTTGCCAGTCATTTGTTGTCTGCCATTTCCCGTACTTATAAACTGGGTCATGGTCTCATATCCAGATGGCACACTATCACATTATTCTCACCAGGCTGATTGTGACGTTCCATGTGATGCCTTGCTGTCATGGTTTTTTTTTCCTGTCTCAGTGATGCGTTGCTCTTGTCAAATACTAGAAGTTGACTGCGGTGGGTTTAGTTTTTTCCACAGGACTGTTTGAACAATGGCCACATAACTAATACCTTTGAGACACATGAAGACAACACAAAATAAATTGTGTTTTCAAGGTGACGTTGGCATTAGTGTGTAACTTTGGATTGTCCCATTTCTGATTTTAACTCTGCTTGCTTTAGTGGCAGCGTTTCTGAGTAATCCTTTTAAGCTCTTACGTAATGCCTCCGCCTGGTTGTGCTGTGGCAGCAGGTTCCTGATGCCGTGTGACTCTGCTGTCTCACAGGTTGATGAGGACTACATACAGGACAAGTTTAACCTGACAGGTCTGAATGAGCAGGTGCCTCACTATCGCCAGGCTCTGGACATGATTCTGGACCTGGAGCCAGGTGAGACCATTGTGAATGTTGTGGCTCCTGTTTGAGGCAGAACATCTTTACTGACACTGAAACACCTGTATTTTGTTGACAGATGATGAACTTGAAGATAACCCCAACCAGAGTGACTTGATAGAGCAGGCAGCAGAGCTGCTCTATGGGCTTATACATGCACGTTACATCCTCACAAACAGGGGCATTGCACAAATGGTAGGCTCAAAATGACTCTGAACATAAAATACCGATATGCTCTGTGACAGGAATGAGCTGTGAATGTGTCATTCTTTGTAGTTGGAAAAGTATCAACAAGGGGATTTTGGCTATTGCCCCAGAGTCTATTGTGAGAATCAACCAATGCTTCCTATTGGTAAGTTTTGTTTCTTCCGCCAAAGAAGTTGGGTGGAGGTTATGTTTTCACCCCTATTTGTGTGTTTATTTGTGAACAGCCTGAAGCTTACAATTTTCCATGTATGTTATGAAATTTTTACAGAGGATATCCTGAGAGGCAAGAACAGATTCAGTTTAAGGTCAAAGGTCAACGTCAGGAAAAATATTGGAAAAATTCCCATCATTTAACATTGAACTAATATTCAGAAATTCATAACTGTCAAAAAAGATCAAATTTCTTTCATATTTGAGGGCATTATGTAGGATGGCATCCTGTATCACCTGACACAGGTTGATCCAGATCTGATCTAGATTACAGAGATTTATATATATTTTTTCTTTTGGGCTGTTTACATTTAACATTGAAAACCCTATTGAATGCATATTTTACATTATGTCTTAATCAAACATGCCCCAATCATTCTCATATTTGAAAGTGAGGTGCAGACTGGCACCTGACAGTGTTTGATCCGGATTGTGGATTTTGTGGACATTTGAATTTAATATTGAAAAGCCCATTTGGTTTGCGTTTTGCATTATATCTCAATCAAAACGTAGCTCGGCACCTATTGCTTGCAGAAACTTCATATTTGGTGGGTATGTGCTTTGGAGGAGTACTTCACATGTGTTCTAAGGCCGGTGACCTTAACCTGCTTTTCAAGGTCACCAATGGTCACAACTGTCAAATTCTTCAACACAAAGTAGCTTGGCACCTTTTGCTCGTAGAAACTTCATACTTGGTGGGTACATGCCTTGGAGGAGTACTTCACGTGTTCGAAGGCTGGTGATCTTGACCTCTGTTTCAAGGTCACCAGTGGTTGCATTTGTTTTGAAGGCTGGCGACCCTGACCGACTTTTTATGGTCACTGTTTGTCACATCCTCTAAATAAATATTATGCCAATCTCCAATTTTTTCATTGTATATCCCAGTTTACATCAAACACATAAGGTTCAACCAAATACCCACCCCATACAAGTACATATTACTGCACCTTGCATGAAAAATAATACTGCGCGCGGGGCATTTCGTGATGAATGTCTCCATTTCTGTCATGGATTTACCTACACCTCCAAAATTGGATGGAGGTTTCAATTTCATCCAGTTACCAGTTGGGAAAACAAGTGCGAAAAAGCAATGACAAATTGTCTGCACCGCAGAGATAATGTTCTGTGAAAATTACCTGAAAAAGAATTCACAAACCAAAAAAAAAAAAAAAACCTTGCAGCACCAAAAAACACCCAAAAACTTTGATTCATGTGTATGAGCTAAATACATACTGACATTTGATCACATCTAATTTATGAAAAGCCACTTCTAACAGGACTTTGACCTTGAAAATTTTTTCCAAGGTAAAAATTTGTGGAATTGGAAACTAGTATTGGTGGGGGTTTGCACTGTACAAGTGCAGTGCTCTAGCTTCGTTTGTTTTCTGAAGCAGCGTGAAAAAGGGAAAATCCCCTCTCACACAAGCACCACCTTTACCTCCTGTGCAGGTTTGTCTGACATCCCTGGGGAAGCAATGGTGAAGCTTTATTGCCCAAAGTGCATGGACGTGTACATGCCAAAATCATCGAGACACCACCACACAGATGGAGCGTATTTTGGGACTGGATTCCCTCACATGCTGTTCATGGTGCACCCAGAGTATCGGCCAAAGCGACCAGCCAATCAGTTTGTGCCAAGGTTTGTCAGACTGTACTCATGTTTACGTGACATTTATGAACTTATTTGAAGATTTAAGCAACAGCATTTGCGGAGGTTGGAAATGGGTCTTTAACAGATGTTTGCAGGAGCAACAGCAGAAAAGTGTTTTATTAGACAGTAATAAGTGCTTAGTTCAGGCCGGTTGCCGGGGCTACGTGTTTCTGCTTCCTCTGCACTACGGAGCCTCTCTAGGTCTCAATTGGCAGATAACCAGCTCATCCCTGCCTCCAATAAAGTATTCTGTCATGGTCAGGTGAAATGTGGGCCTCTCTTGGCGGTTTCCAGTAGCTAGGGTCCTCCACACCATGCTGGGTTATGCACAGACAAATGCACCATATCATAAGTGATGTTACTTCGTCCGAGTATCCTTAAAGTCACTGTTCATTTGACCAAAAATCATTCCAAGCAGTACCCAAGTATCCTCCAGAGAGACCTTGTACCAGAGACATCAGTCATCACTTTTGCTCGCTGGTTAGCACAACCATAAGACAAGGCAGGAAGCACCAGGACCCCAAAAACTTGAACCACAGTTCTTCTGCAAAGGTATCATCACCAGACACAAAGTCCTTAGGTACAGTGACCTAAGGACTCCGTAAGCTCTTCTCAGGTGTCTCTCAAGCTCAAAGACTGAAGACTCAGAGACTGCTGAGATCAATGAATGTCTCTACGAGTTCAACACTTTGACCGCACACAAAACCACTTCTGGTAGCTGTTAGTCTTGATCCAGGACAATTACAAGTCCAGAGGATATGAAGTGGGTTTTACATCTATAGTGGCTTTTCATATGAAGTTTGTATAGTACAGTAGATAAGGATACTTTGTCAGTGATTTAGTCACTTGTGCTGCTCTCCTGTAGTTGCCTGTCTGCTGCCATCATCACACTTGTGGTTAAATCACAGACCATGAGACACAGGGTCCCTCAGTTTATTTGACCAAGTCATGACCATCACAAAGAAACAAAGTGGAGACCCAGATTGATAACATACCCTAGTTTTATGGGAAACTGGGACCTTGGTTCTATGCGATTTTCCCTGAGCACGTCAACACCAAACTGCTGATGTGCTCAGGGAAATGTTCCTGGTTGTCACTAACTGCCGTCATTCATTCTGTTATCACATCAGGCTGTCCTCAAGTCAGGGACGTGACAGTTTAAAGTCTCACAACCTGTGACAAGGCAGGTAGAGATTAAATGGCGTCTTCTTTTCTTCTTCTTCTCTGTAGGCTGTATGGATTTAAGATTCACCCGATGGCTTATCAACTCCAACTTCAGGCTGCATCAAACTTCAAGAGTCCAGTGAAGACGATTCGCTGACGCCCACCTTGGACCGCCACAGTGCACGAGTGTTTGATCAAACTGGACAGATTCATGTTAGTAAAATTCTCTTCAGGTTGAACAAATTTTTTTTACATTATTTTGCAAACTATCACCACAATGTATTTTTTTTTTTAGGTGAGGTTCACAGGATTCTAAAGGAAACGTGGAGAGTTACTTCTTAATATCTGAATGTGCACAAACGATAAACCTGACCGTGAAAAGTCAGACATGTATTTAAGTTGTAGCTTTGTTTGGATGTTTTTATAGTTTTTACTAAAATTGAATAGTTTAAAATTTGGTTCAGTGTGGGCTAATTGTGGCGTTAAATAACTTTATAAAACTGTTTTAAACTTCTCACTTGTATAATTCTTAAATGAAATGGACTCTTTGCAACTGTTTCTTTCCTCTCTTCTGCAGAATCCAATCATGAATATACAGTTGGCCTCATGTATCAATGTTGCGCACTTGTGGTGTAAATTTACGGTGTAAATTTGAAGTACACCAAAGTTGCCGTGACATGTATCGAGCAGTGCGCACCTGCCCATTTCTGGCGTACGCTTGACGTGACCTTGATAAATGCGGCAGGTGAAAACAATCGTAATTATAATGAACACACCCATAAATATTCAGACTCCGCTTCAGACACACCCTCATTTTACGACATGGAAGCCAGGAAGACGGCAAAGATAAAGAACTCCACCAATCGCGACGCGTGCCAATAGAGCGTCAAAAGCGGCCGTCGTTTTGTAGTATAATCAAAAAAGTGCTACAGTGGTCCCTCATTTATCGCAGGAGTTACGTTCTAAAAATAGCCCACAATAAGCTAAGTCTGCGAAGTAGTCAGTTTTTTAAAATTATTATAGACGTCTTAAAGCTGTAAAACCACTTTATACACTTTTCTGCATCAGGCATGAACATCTTCTCACTTTTCTCTCGTGTGTAAACACACTCAAAGTTTAAACCTTTGTAGAGAAATAAGACCAACCTGTTTTCAGGCCCAAACATTTGTTTGAGAAATAAAAATAGAACATTTTCCTATAAATATTTATGATGGCTTTTAGAACTAACGAATGTGATTTTAACGATCAACCTACGAGGTTGGACACAAATTATTAATAGTGACTGATCAGTATTTCACAGTTCCTCTGATCGCGCCTGTTCGTCCTGACGCTGCGCCTTATTCCACTGAGTCAAACCTCGCTGCAGGTGTCTTTTTCCGAGTGAAGAACACAGTTATGGGTAGTTGCTGGCGCTCTTATTTCTTCTGGGAGAGAAGATTCTTATAAACAGACACGCAGACCACAATGCACTGTAAAGTAAAAAAAAAAAAAAAAAAAGCATGCAAAATTGGACTAAAAAAATCCGCGAAACTGAGAGGCCGCAAAAGGTGAACCGCGTTATAGCGAGGGACCACTGTATTCTTTTCACATGTGGATATTTGCTAGCTCAATAAGACACGCTTAATTTTTCAGATTTCTTTTTTAAAATGTATTCCTTTATTTTATTGTAACAAACGAATGGAGAAGACAAAACCTGATTGCAGCACGGGCGAAGGGAATGACACTAGTTGTAATTATAAATTCCATTGTCTAAAACGATCACACCACGTGCTGCAAAAGCGGGATTTGTATTAATTATTATGTAGTATAATCAAGAGTGTTATTTAACATATGCATTGATTTGTATAATGGCACTGTTTATCATGTTGATCATTTTCATTTTTATGTGGATTCCAGTGCTGGTTCATTTTGGTGTATAATTTATACCACCTCTCGACCTGGTGTATATTTTCAGCGCACCGTACGCCAACGACCACATTGATAAATGCCAAGTAGCGCAGCCATTTTGGCATACACCCCATATATGCTCAAATATCGCCATACGCAACATTGCTACATGAGGCCCAGTGTGAGCTGAATGATTTGTAACATTTTTCAAAAACTGAATGCGTGGCTGCTACTGAAGCCAGCCTCTCAGACAAGGTTCATATTTTCACAAATTGGTGGTTGTCTAAAAGACAGTATGTGCTGTATTGTATCGATTCAGTGATGTCCTCACAGAAATGCACAATTTGACTTTGAGGACTTGAGGAAAAACTACACAAAAAATGTTTTATTGTTTTTTTCTTTTCATTAAAAACAAAGGATTAAGTGACAAAGCAACAATATTTCAATGTCTTCATGTGAAAGTCTACATTATCTTCTTGGCGAGGACTCTAAAGTACCAATGGTTTAAAAAAAACTGCTACTAAACACGCCTTCTAAAAAGCATTTCTCTATGGGGGGATAAAATACAGAAAGTGAGAGTGGACTACTTTGGGGGCGTAGCAGAAAGGCTTTACAAACATGGATACTGAATGCAACATTTCACATGACATCTGGACTCGGCTCACAGAAACCAGCTTGTGTTGACACGTCACAGAACAAATCACATCAAACATTTCCTACTTTACAAATAAATTAGAGTAAAATGTAAACAAACAACCAACAAAAAAAAAAAAAAAATGGAAGAGCTGCGTTCCCCTTTCACACGGGTGTGACCTCACTGGATGAATGTGTACAAGCAGAGCTGGGTTAGGTTAGGTGCACGGACACTCCTTGTACAAGCACGTGGATGGCTGTAGGCTTATGGAGAACATCAAAACCTGAGATAAACAGACCAACGCTTGGAAATCTTTTTGCACCAAACAAAGTATTCAAAGCAATTCAGATGTCTGCGTCGATTGAAGCACTCCATGTCGCTTCGCAATAACTTCCATAAACTTGGTGGTTTTTGAGATTAGAATGATCAGGCAAGATGTGTAAAAGACCTTGAAATTCAGTACAGCGGCAACTACGAAGAGTCGGTAGATATGAATAACTTAAAACCTCAATTTGTACAAATACTATAAAAAACATTAAGTCTATAAAATACAGAAACATTTCAAAATAGATCAGTTTTTTTTTTTTTTTTCCCCAAGCTTTACAATAATGTGTCGTCTGCTGGTACTGTGCTGGTTGTAATGTTTGTTAGTACCTGAGCAGTGAACAGTGCCAAACTACAATCCAAATTTGACCACGAGCTCTTTGTTCATGTGTAATCGATATGAGGTATGTCATTTCATAAAAACGTCTCTCCTGAATCTGACTGACCCAAGATTTCCTCTGAATGTGGAATCAAAGCTGAAAACTATGAATAAAAGGTGAAACTGCTTTTTTTTAAGAACATAAAATACTAACATAAGTGAAAATCAGTCAATTTGTAAGTGCTGTTTTTAAACTAAAATGTATTTACTAAGTTTTGTGAGCTCAGCAAATACACTATTCAGAGAGCACAGTGCAGCTCCTCTCTCATTAAAAGACCACTGGGAATGAGGAGATATTTCAGTGTGGATATGTGTGCGTGCACGTGGAGCTGGTCACTGAGTGCTGCATTCTGACGCGGGGACACGAGAGCTGACGGATCACAGGAATAAATGAAGGGTGGTGACTCCGTTACAGTGCTGACGCCCCACTGACGTTCTCCTGTAACACACACACGTAATTAAAATAAAAAAAAAGTGCAACATGAAAGTCACAAAATGAAAAAGGACAGAAAAAAAATGAAGGCGCTCATTAAGGACTAGGCCTAAATAATTGAGAGGGACTGTCAATTTTATTCACTTTATACATGCTTCCCTTAGGCAGTATTATTAGACGGCATTGCTTAAATTTTCATTGTTACGCAGATGATACCCAGCTTTATCTATCCATGAAGCCAGAGGACACACACTAATTAGCTAAACTGCAGGATTGTCTTACAGACATAAAGACATGGATGACCTCTAATTTCCTGCTTTTAAACTCAGATAAAACTGAAGTTATTGTACTTGGCCCCACAAATCTTAGAAACATGGTGTCTAACCAGATCCTTACTCTGGATGGCATTACCCTGACCTCTAGTAATACTGTGAGAAATCTTGGAGTCATTTTTGATCAGGATATGTCTTTCAAAGCGCATATTAAACAAATATGTAGGACTGCTTTTTTGCATTTACGCAATATCTCTAAAATTAGGTCTTGTCTCAGAGTGATGCTGAAAAACTAATTCATGCATTTATTTCCTCTAGGCTGGACTATTGTAATTCATTATTATCAGGTTGTCCTAAAAGTTCCCTGAAAAGCCTTCAGTTAATTCAAAATGCTGCAGGTAGAGTACTAACGGGGACTAGAAGGAGAGAGCATATCTCACCCATATTGGCCTCTCTTCATTGGCTTCCTGTTAATTCTAGAATAGAATTTAAAATTCTTCTTCTTTCTTATAAGGTTTTGAATAATCAGGTCCCATCTTATCTTAGGGACCTCAAAGTACCATATCACCCCAATAGAGCGCTTCGCTCTCAGACTGCAGGCTTACTTGTAGTTCCTAGGGTTTGTAAGAGTAGAATGGGAGGCAGAGCCTTCAGCTTTCAGGCTCCTCTCCTGTGGAACCAGCTCCCAATTCGGATCAGGGAGACAGACACCCTCTCTACTTTTAAGATTAGGCTTAAAACTTTCCTTTTTGCTAAAGCTTATAGTTAGGGTTGGATCAGGTGACCCTGAACCATCCCTTAGTTATGCTGCTATAGACTTAGACTGCTGGGGGGTTCCCATGATGCACTGTGTTTCTTTCTCTTTTTGCTCTGTATGCACCACTCTGCATTTAATCATTAGTGATTGATCTCTGCTCCCCTCCACAGCATGTCTTTTTCTTGGTTCTCTCCCTCAGCCCCAACCAGTCCCAGCAGAAGACTGCCCCTCCCTGAGCCTGGTTCTGCTGGAGGTTTCTTCCTGTTAAAAGGGAGTTTTTCCTTCCCACTGTCGCCAAGTGCTTGCTCACAGGGAGTCGTTTTGACCGTTGGGGTTTTTACGTAATTATTGTATGGCCTTGCCTTACAATATAAAGTGCCTTGGGGCAACTGTTTGTTGTGATTTGGCGCTATATAAATAAAATTGATGAAATTGATGATGACTGTGTCCTACTTAGTAAGAATGAGATTTGGGGGAAAATGTCAGTCTAAAGATATCTGCAGCGTTGTGATCCAGAAATTAAAACCAAAAAATCCTACCGATGAAAGATTTGCAAACACACTTCAACTCACCATGTCGTGATGAAGAATACTGAGATGAAGCATTTTATCACCGTTTGTTGAATTTCTAATTACAAACATTACAAGTTAAAGTATAAGATGATGAATGCAGAGCGATATTATCATCATCAGTACTGCTAACGAGGTTTTGTCACGTGTGTTGGTTAGATTAGTATTCAAGTAATCTTGAATACTAATGTGACCATTTCTCCAAGACTCCCAACAGGTTGTACCTGACCTGGAATAAACAGAAACTGGCGCCTTGCCCATTGGGATCCACGGGCCATAGATTGGGTAGTCATAATCCCACAGATGGTATCTTCGCCCCATTGGCTCCTCAGACAAGCACATACACCAAATTGTGAAGAAATTCACATTTTGAGAGACCTGTGTTCACGTTTCGGGAGATACTTTTTCAGTATTCACGGTTTGCGGTTAATTCACAATATGCAGCTGATTGATGTTTTGGAGGTTAACAGGCTAGCCTAAATGTGACTGACTGCACTGACATAAAAAGCAGCTAACTCACAAACTCCCTAATGAAAGGAGATGTTCTGCAATGTATCAATTCACTGAACGCTGTAACACAATCTCTGCCTATAAGTTCTTTAGGCTTCTCCCTTTTTATTTGGTTGCCACGGCAGATCAGATATGGATCTGCATGTTGGTTTGGCACAGGTTTCATGTGGGATGCCCTTCCTGACACAGCTCCACATTACATGGAGAAGGCGTGGCCTTGGACCAGGCCAATGTCTGGGCCATTCTCAAAAATAGCACACTAACCACTAGGCCACCTCTACTGATGGGAAATATCTGCCATTTTGCTTTAGGTGACTTTGCTGTGGTGTTGTTAACTTAGATGTTGAAACTTTGCCTTCTGATTGGTCAGCTGTATTAGGCTAGGTCCACTGTGGACTTTGTACTTATTAGTTTACTAGCCTAGGTTATGTGACATCAACAGCAACAAAACAATCTCTGGATAGGGCTTCAGTGTGCCTCCATAAATTTGAAATCCCCACTGATAGTGACCCACTGCTGGTGTCACAGACCGAACGGTCCACCCCTAAAAAAAAAAAAAAAAATCGGTCCTCCTTTTGCATCTGCGCATGCGTCATTTCGGACCACAGCAGCACGGAGTCTCTTCACCCAAAGCAATCAAATGGATTAATGTGATTATTAACCAGCAGATGATAAAGGTACAACCTCTTAAATCCTTCTAAAGTCAGTTTTAAGCAGAAACTCTGCAAAATTCCATGACACTTCAAAATGACCGACCCTCACTCTGATCGCTTCATCTGTCTTATGATGAAATAATGCTGAATTTATGTGGAAATGATTGTTGTAGAAAAGCTTCAGATATCTGTCGCTGAGATAGATGATGACTGGAGTGCAGTTTGAAGCAGAAGTGAGCGGCTAATCACGCATGCACAGATGCAAAAGGCAGACCGATTTTTTTTTAGGGGGGGGGACCGTTCGGTTGGCGACAGCGGGGCTGTCAATTAAATACCAGTAGTTTAATCAAGACGTGGCACAACTTGTGTGGTGATATTTTGTGGGACGGTCACAGAGGGCGGAGTCAGTTAGGAACCAGAAGTCTGCAAAAAAGGGTGCGTTATTAGAACTAACATTCCTGCTGTAGGTTCAGCCTAGACTAAAAGGGGTTAATTTTTAGGAAATCTAGATCAACAGGTGAAGCCATCAATCTTAAAAACTTTGTCGTGGATGACAAAGCATGTTGTGGCTTGTAGACATATTTTTGTGTGTACTGCACACGTCACATGCGGCTTCTTGACATCCACTGCTATGAAGGTGCCAGGCAGATTTGTACCTTGTCTTGACTAGTTTCAGTCTCTGCAGTTATGACAATTCTCTTCTCCACCCGAGTTTCTGAAGATCCACTTTTCACTACCTGACATAGGTGGAAGATAAATATGTTTTGGTAAAGTAGAAACTAAAAACAAATAGAACAGCCAGGCTGCACTGCTGACCTTTGAGATATGAGTGGTAGTGGTGGTGACTGTGGTGCCACTGCTGGTTTCTGAGGTGATGGTTGTGGAGCTGGACATGGCTGCGTCCTCGTCAGGTCCATCAACTGTCACCTGAGGCAAAAGACAAACCAAACACAGACTCGTTTATTTGGTCACTCGGCTTTAGGTGCACTGCTGGCCTCTTGCTCAATTTGGATTCCCCGTCCTCGTCCTCTCAGACCCACAGCACACGCCACCATGTGGTCTATGCAAGCTGATGTTAACAGAGAGCCAGTTCCTACTCATCTAAGACAGATCTGGGCCAAGCAGGTGCTGAAGCCCCTACCTTTGAAGGCTCATAGGTGAAGGTCTTGGTTGGGACGATGGGGACATCTGTGGTGGAAATGCCACTGGGTAAGGAGTTGGAGACAGCTGTGATGGTGACTGTCTGAGTCTGGACCAGAGGGGGCTGTGGACGGGAGCATAGCTCCATGAGTGGCACCAACCAGACACTGGATACTGCAAAGCAACCATCACACCCATGCACTCCTGTCTCAGCCATTCCCCATTTCTGCGACAGACCTTCATCTCAGAGAATTAGTTCTAAATAATCATGTGGCGCAAGAGAATCACTTGGTTAACTCTCTTTCCACCACCAGCTAACCAAAGAAAAAAGGAGCAGAAAGATGTCAAGCCGTAAATGGGTTGGACAGAAGATGAAGCAAGTTTACTGGAGCAGCCCGCCACCAGAGTTTGGAACATAACACCTTCGTGCAAGCCCTCTGTAATAAATTATGGCCGTGCTATAGATTTGGTTCGCTCATTGTGCTAGCTGTAATGAGAATGCAAAGGGGCGAATGCCCGGAAAATGACACAGACCAAGCAGAAAGACAACCACCCTAAAGAAGTCAACGAACTACCTGGAAGCAGCGTATGACCTGAGGACCATCACTCATGAAATAGCAGGCTGGAGAACTTCCAAATGTCTGTCCAGAGCACTCCAATCTGGGACTTGAAGCTTCTTCCCCCTCCTGCACCGCATCTAAACCTTTACTGAAGCCGTCGTTGCAGAGAGGCACCTGGGCCATCTCCACCTCTGTGATGGATACCACAGAGGTCTCAACAACTACAGCCTCTTCCTGATCACATGTCTCTGCCACAGCAGGGCCATCGTGGGCTTCCACACTGTCAGGATCACTCTGATGGGTCATAACGGGACTGGGTTTTCCTGAAACGTCCCTACTGGCTCTGGTTTCCTTAAGTGTGGCCTTTGTCTCTGAATGATTCCACAGAGGAGTAATGCACAAACTCTAAAAGAGACACATCACAGTCAGTACTTGTTCACTGGGAGATGAACTACGTCATATCATGTGAAACTAGAGCACTGCACTCGTAGAGCGCAAACCTCCGCCAACACTAGTTTCCAATTCCACAAAATTTTTAGCTTGGAAAAGATTTTCAAGGTCAAAGTCCTGTTAGAAGTGACTTTTCATAAGCTAAATTAGATGTGATGTCAGGAGTATGCACTTAGTTCTTGCACTTAGATCAAAGTCTTTTTGTGGTGTTGTCAGGTTGTTGTTTTTTACTTTTTCAGTTTCTGAATTCTTTTTCAGATAATTGTCACAGAACATTGGTAATCTTCGCTATGCACAGACATAAAATTAAAAAGAGAATAATTAAGGTACTTCTGATTTTTCGATATTGAGTGCCAGTCTGCACCTCACTTTCAAATATGAGAGTGATGAGGGCACATTTGATTAAGATATAATGTAAAATATACATTAAATAGGGTTTTCAATGTTAAATTTAAATGGTCACAAAATCTGTAACCTGGATCAAACTTTTGTCAGTCGAGAAAGGATATCATCCTACATAATGCTCTCAAATATTAAAGAAATTTGATGTTTTGACAGAGTTATGAATTTTTGAAAATTTGTTCAATGTTAAATATTTTTCCAATTTTCTGGGATTTTTCCTGACTGACGTATGACCTTAAAAATTGAATCAGGTTTTGCCTATCAGGATATGAATCCTCTGTAAAACTTTCATAGTGATTTATGAAAAATTGTAACTCACAGGCTGTTCACAATCAGACAAACAAACAAACAAACATGGGTGAAATGAAAACAATCTCCACCTGGTAATAAATATGAATGTGAATTAAAAATGAATGACATGTAAGTATACACAGACAGGAGCTTTTCCACCAGAGGAACTACATCTTTCATATAAACCTACCTGGCTTCCAAGTCCTAATCTCACCTGCACCAAGATCCCAAAAGTGATGAGTGGAAATTATCGGAAGGAATAAACACAGCGCTATATTTTGACATACGAGGTCTGTCAATAAAGTATACGTCCTTTTTATTTTTTTCAAAAACTATATGGATTTCATTCATATGTTTTTACGTCAGACATGCTTGAACCCTCGTGCGCATGCGTGAGTTTTTCCA
Source organism: Thalassophryne amazonica (assembly GCF_902500255.1). Classification (NCBI taxonomy): domain Eukaryota; kingdom Metazoa; phylum Chordata; class Actinopteri; order Batrachoidiformes; family Batrachoididae; genus Thalassophryne; species Thalassophryne amazonica. Next base: position 91,168,294 of record NC_047109.1, read on the forward strand.
CGCCTGTCGGTGACGTCATTCGCCTGTGAGCACTCCTTGTGGGAGGAGTCGTCCAGCCCCTCGTCGGAATTCCTTTGTCTGAGAAGTTGCTGAGAGACTGGCGCTTTGTTTGATCAAAATTTTTCTAAACCTGTGAGACACATCGAAGTGGACACGGTTCGAAAAATTAAGCTGGTTTTCGGTGAAAATCTTAACGGCTGATGAGAGATTTTGAGGTGATACTGTCGCTTTAAGGACTTCCCACGGTGCGAGACGTCGCGCAGCGCTCTCACGCGCTGTTGTCAGCCTGTTTCAAGCTGAAAACCTCCACATTTCAGGCTCTATTGATCCAGGACGTCATGAGAGAACAGAGAAGTTTCAGAAGAAGTCAGTTTCAGCATTTTATCTGGATATTCCACTGTTAAAGGAGATTTATTTAAAGAAAGACGTGCGGGCGGATTGCAGCGTCGGCTCACAGCCGCCGCGACGCTCCGCCACAGGAAAAATACCTCCGTTGGAAGCCTTAAGGATAAGTTGGAACATGTCCACCTGTTAAACAATTTCTCATATACTCACTCCACTGAAAGCCATCAAAAGCCGCCTGGATTTTACAAATGGTTATCAACACGGAGGTGTTTTTCCTGTGCCGCCGCACCGCGCCGGCTGCTTCCCGACGCGCGGACCCGTCCACACGTCTTTCATTACAAAAATCTCCTTTAACAGTGGAATATCCGGATAAAATGCTGAAACCGACTTCTTCTGAAACTTCTCTGTTCTCTCACGACGTCCTGGATCAATAGAGCCTGAAATGTGGAGGTTTTCAGCTTGAAACAGGCTGACGACGGCGCCTGAGAGCGCTGCGCAACGTCTCGCACCGTGGGAAGTCCTTAAAGCGACAGTATCACCTCAAAATCTCTCATCAGCCGTTAAAATTTTCACTGGAAACCAGCTTAAATTTTCGAACCGTGTCCACTTCGATGTGTCTCACAGGTTTAGAAAAAATTTTGATCAAACAAAGCGCCAGTCTCTCAGCAACTTCTCAGACAAAGGAATTCCGACGAGGGGCTGGACGACTCCTCCCACAAGGAGTGCTCACAGGCGAATGACATCACCGACAGGCGTGGAAAAACTCACGCATGCACACGAGGGTTCAAGCATGTCTGACGTAAAAACATATGAATGAAATCCATATAGTTTTTGAAAAAAATAAAAAGGACCTATACTTTATTGACAGCCCTCATATTACACCTGACTAACTTTTATTGTGCGAGTCCCAACTCCTTAGTCTACTAACCCCGAGTATGACCTGCAATGTTTGGATAAAAAAAAAAAAAAGCCCTGGTTCCAAAAGCACAAACCCCCCATTCAGATCAGGTCCCCAGAACAACACAAGTGCCTGCAGTGGAAAAGCACCATGTATCGAGCCACGTTACGATCATGCAGACATTTGAGATTTTTTTTTTTCTTTGACATACATTATGTGGTATATTTAAATGAATAATACTTAATACAACCACATAACTAAAGAGTTCACATCTTAAGATATAAATGTCCAACCATTACTACACCTGCCAACTGAAAGGACAGTCAGTGCTCTGCAGTCAGATATTTGATGTCATAAATTAACTATGACGTCTATTACGGACATTGTAGGTTAAAAAAAATAATATAATAAAAAGCAGGAGAGGTAGGTAATATTTCAAGGAAAAAAAAAATCATAAATTTGCAACAAAGACAACTTTGATATTCTCTGAGATTGTATAGTTGCAAATATGGAAGAAAAGCAACTATAATATTCTGAGTTCACAAAAAAGTGAATGAAAATGAAAAAAGTCAAATTTGTGAGAGAAAAAACAAATTCTCAGAGATTAAACTTACAAGCAAAAACTCAGAAAACAGTGTGACTACACTCCAAATACATACACACACACACAGTCAGAAGCTCGAACAAGGCTGCATATTAATACTGTTAAATGAAATCATGAAAATTCAGTAAGGTATATCATCTATTATACATTCCAAATCTAAGGTGGAACTCTACTAGTGTATACTAAGGTACTCGTAAATATTAAAAAACAAGGACAAAGAAGAAGGGTCAGAGCCACCTAGGTGCCTGGTCATGAGAACCAGGGATGGTTCTCAAGACCATGGTTCTCATGTTATCTGAACGAGAAGGCATCTATGAGGGTTTTTTTTTTTTTTTAAACAGAAATCTACGACGGCGTATTAGGGCCATTCAAAGACAAGAAAAAAAAAATGGAGATTAAATTTTTGAGTTTAAAGTCACAAATATACGAGGATAAACATGCAAACTGACAAGAAATAACACGCAAATTTATGAGATTAAAAACATGCAAATATGTGAGAAAAAAGCAGCAAATTTGTGAGAAAAATTTAGTAAATTTGCCAGATTAAACACGCAAATTTTTGAGATAAACATGCAAATCTGTGAGGAAAAACATAGCAAATTTGCTAGAAGTAAATATACAATTTTATTATTTATTAATTTTACAGCTGGTCTGCTCTGTGTCAGCCTGATCCCATCAGATCTCAGAAGCTAAGCAGATCAGGATCTGGTTAGTACTTGGATGGGAGCTGTGTGTGTTTCTCCAGGTAAAACTGGAGGGCATCCGGCATCCGTAAAACTTGTGCCAATTACCAGTGCGGATCTGGCTGTATCTGCTGTGGCGACCCTGAACAATATCGGGAGCAGCCAAATGAACACCGCCATTATTTATTAATTTAGTTACAATTTTATGGCTAAAAAAAAGGTGCGTTTTATTTGTAAGACTAGGCGGAAACGGAAATGACACTAAGGGAAGTTGGTTTGTTTTGGATAGCATTACAGCTCATGCCTGTCAGAGCGCAAAGTGAGTGGATTCGGGGGGGTGGGGTGGGGGGGACTGAACGCATATGCACGCACACACGCAAACACACACACACAGCAATAGGATTCACGAGGAGATGGTAAAAAATAAAATAAACGTTCATAAGGCACACTAACAGGTGTTGCTACTTACTATCACTGTTGTATAAATAAACTATATTTCATACGGAGTCTTATAGCAGTGCAAATTGTAGCAACTTACTCCCTCATCTCTGGTGAATCCTGTTGCTGTCTGCTGGCCATTAGCTTAGCGGGGAAATTAGTGCAGAAAATCCACTATGTTGATAGTGCAGTTTATCTGCAAGGGAGGGAAATTCAACACGTTGAGACTATGGCCTGCTTCCGTAGACATGTCCATAAAAATCATAGAGGGATATTCTTTGCAAACTTAATCCCCATTACTACAATGGATGATGTTGAAATTGAGGATGGCCCAATGGTTGTTCCAGCAATAGCAAAGATTTCGTGTCTGTTACCTGCAACGCGCGTGGAATGTCTCAAACATAAACCTACTTCTAGGCATCTTATATATGCTACTCTGGAACCACCCCTAAATTCAAACAGTTCAACTGTCAATTCCACTGAGGTCCTTAGTCTTGGTCTCATTAACATAAGATCACTATCCTCAAAACCATTGTTGATTAATGATCTAATTATTGATCATCACTTAGATATGATTGGGTTATGTGAAACCTGGCTTAAACCTACAGCTGTCCTCCCCATAAATGAGGCCTGCCCACCAGCATATACATTTAGTCACGTCCCTCGTAATGTGAAGCAAGGCGGGGGTGTTGCTCTTATTTATAAATCTACATTTAGCTTATTAGCTGTTGAGGATCACAAATATAACTCGTTTGAGCATCCTGATTCTCTGCTCTGCTCAGGATATTATGCACTGCCAAGGTCAGAAGAATAAAAATCAGCCGTATTGCTTTGTCACTGTATATAGGCCTCCTGGCCCATATTCTGAATTCTTAGATAAATTTGGTGCATTCATCTCTAACTTGTCAACTAGTGCAGATAGCATTCTGATTATTGGTGACTTACATTCATATAAATAAGCCTTCTGATGCCCTCTGCAAATCATTTATGGAAATTGTGGATGCATTAGGATTTCGGCAATGCATTTGGCAGTCGACGCACATTAGTGGAAATAACCTGGATTTGGTTTTCGCACGTGGTATTGCTGTCACGAATATTGACATCATGCCTCTTACATCAATAGTCTCTGATCACTCACTTATTAACTTTACAGTGTCGCTGCTGTGTTTAGTGGAACAACAACCTTATATATCACTACGGCGATGCATCAACTCCTCAACTAAGCCTGAATTTGAAGCTAAACTGCCTGATCTCTTAGCCTTACATTTGGCAAATACCCAATCAGTAGACAGTCTTGTGGATAGTTAATCTCAGTGCTCAAAACTACACTCCACATGACTGCGCCACCTGTGTTAAAACCGCGCTCCCCCAAAACACAGTCACCTTGGTTCAGTGATTACCTGCATGACCTCAAGCATAAGGCTAGAGGTCTAGAACGGAAATGGCGTCGTTCAAAACTAGACGTTTTCCACCTTGCGTGGCGTGATGCTTTCTTAGACTATAAGCATGCATTACTGGCTACAAAGCGAACCTATTACTCTGATTTGATCAACAAAAACAAGCATAACTCAAAGTTCTTGTTCGATACGGTGGCAACACTTATTCATGGACAACCACCTGTAGTTCACTCTCCTTTGACAGCACAAGATTTCCTGGATTACTTTGAGAAGAAAATTGAAGACATTAGGTTAAACATATCCCAGCATGCCCTAACCCAGCCACTACGGCCTGCTATAGAGGTGGGCGCCATTACTGAGATATTACCTAGATTTACAGAATTTGATAGTATCTCAGTAGGCATGCTGACGAAACTCGCAATGTCAACAAAAAGCACAACCTGTTTATTTGATCCTATACCAACAAAACTGTTTAAGGACTTGTGGCACACTCTTGGGCCGACTGTGCTGGAAATTAATCGTTCCTTTAACTTCTGGATCTGTTCCTAAATGTTTCAAATCTGCAGTGATTAAACCATTACTTAAGAAACCTAATCTTGATTCTAGTGTACTGAAAAACTATCAGCCGATATCAAATCTATCATTTTTCTCTAAAATTCTGGAAAAAGTGGTGTCACGGCAGCTCGTGGACTATCTTATTGAGAATAATCTCTTTGAGCCACTGCAGTCTGCTTTTAGAAAATATCATTCCACAGAGACGGCTCTCACTAAAGTGGCGAATGATCTTCTGCTTACGATGGATTCGGAAACCACTACGGTTCTGGTGCTGTTAGATCTCAGTGCTGCATTTGATACCGTGGATCATCATATTCTACTTGATAGGCTGGAAAATCACTTTGGGATTACTGGGAGTGCCCTTGCATGGCTGACGTCATACTTGACCAGTCGTTCTCACTGTGTTTTGTACACTAACGCTACCTTGGGGTAATTTTTGATCCTACATTGTCCTTTGACCTCCACATTGGAAATATTAAGACAACTGCTTTTTTCCACCTGCGAAATATAGCGAAGATTCGTCCCATCCTGTCTATGGCGGATGCTGAGACCCTGATCCATGCGTTTATCTCTTCTAGACTGGACTACTGCATGGGTTAAAGCAATAAATTTTCAACCAACTGAAATTTTTTCCTGGCAAAAATCAATGCCAGCAATTCCCTAAAATGTGGTGTAGTGGGGGCACACACTCTTTTTTGCTCAATAAATACAATAAACACATTATGCAGTATACAAATCTATTCTAAACAGCCTCTAAGGAGAGACAGACAAAGCATAAAAAGAATGCAAAACCTGAACATAAAGGTACATAAAAGGGTGGTGGTGGTGGGGGGTGCAGTCTTGATTCTGGGGGGTCTGGGGGGTGCTCCCCCAGAATACTTTTTAAAGACCAAGTCAAAGTTTGTGTATTCTGGTGAATTTTAACAGGTATGAAGCCCTCTGAAACAAATAAAACTCACTTCAGTAAAAACACAGTATTGATTATGGGGGGACTGGGGGTTCTCCCCCAGAAATTTTTTAAAAGAGCAAGTTAAATTTTGTATGTTCTGGTGAATTTTAATGGGTATGAAGCCCTCTGAAACAAAGAAAACTCACTTCAAACTATGGGGGTCTGGGGGATCTCCCACAGAATTTTTTTTTTAAAAAGAGCAAGTCAAATTTTGCATATTCTGGTGAATTTTAATGAGTATGAAGCCCCCCGAAACAAATAAAAGTCACTTCAATCTGTGAAGTAAAAACACACTATTGATCATGGGGGGTCTGGGGGTGCTCCCCCAGAAATTTTTTAAAAGAGCAAGTCAAATTTTGTATATTCTGGTGAATTTTTAATGGGAATGAAGTCCTCTGAAACAACGAAAACTCACTTCAAACTGTCAAGTAAAAATTCTTTGTCTTCTTAGTATTTTGATCTGTTCTAATCCGGTGAATGCACCAAATGGGTGCTGAGTTGCTGGCTGTACAGTCAATAAAATACAAAATTAGGGCCTAAAGTAACTGACAACATTGTTCTGCTGTGCACAAAGTAACACTGTCACCAGTTTTGAAAACGCATGCACAATGAGAAACTTAAAACTGGCTTATTCACATTTAATCTGTAAAATGCTCTCACTCGTAATACAAACTAGGGCTGCAACTAATGATTATTTTAGTAAACAATTAATCTTTTTTTTTTTGGGGGGGGGGGTTTACTTAGATGTGAGTTTTGTCATTATTTCTTGAAGTGAGTTATTATTAAAAGGCCTTTATCACGCAACATCAACGGTTGAGCTTGTAATAAAGTTATGATGTTATATTCTCGTCAAAAAGAGTCCACAAAAGTATTTTAAAGGCCTGACTAAAGTGTAATATGTGATCTTTAAGTTATTTTTATGAAAAAGACACAAATGTGCAGTTTACTGCATTTTATTTTTTTCTTGTGTAAAAACACAGCTTAGATGTGGTTTGACCGAAACAAATTGTCATTAAACTTAAATAAAACAGGGATGAAGTGGAGGTGTAAGAGTCACTAGGTGTTCACAGTTAACAGTTATTTATTTGTGTTCATTGTTATTTGGGTTTACCTTTTCTGTTGTGTTTTGTTATATCAGGTTGTTTTTGTCTGTCGTCTGTTTTTGTTGTCTGTTTTTGTCTTTTGTCTGTCGTCTAAAATTGTATTGTAGCAATATTAGTTATTACTTTTGTTGTTGTTGGTATTATTATTATTATTATTAATAATATATAAATAAAACAATTACAATTTGTAATACATTTGACTCTTTTACGACAACAAACACTAAGCCATTAATTATTTATTATACAAAAAACATGCACACAAACTGTGCTGAGATGCGAACAGCTTAATGCTAACTTTAACACTGAAAGCGCCGTAGACATGCTAACGCGTTAGCATTGGTCCCGTTTTTTAAGTTATAAAATACATCTATCAACTGTTTTAGAAGGCCATAACAGGTTGGTTTAATATAAAAAAGGTAAATATTACTCACAGACATATGCTCTTTAGGGTTTTAGCGGGGGAAAATTAAAATAAAGCGAAACCATCAAAACAGTGAGTTGGATCAATGCTTCATTGGTTCAAACCAAAGCCACGCCCTACTCTACTTGGGGAAGGTCTGCCAGAGTGGAGAGGAGTGAAAATTCACACAGTCCCTTCCTCCGCAGTCCACGCTGTCATTGCTGTTGCTTTGATTAGCGTAGAATGGGATGCTGCTTTGACAGTGAGACTATCATATTTCGGCCCCAAAACACGCATGACACCACATGTGCACACGTATGTGTGGTTAAATTTTCCAAATGACGTAAATCCGTCGTGGTGATGGAGAACTTTAACCCTGATCCATGTGTTTATCTCTTCTAGATTGGACTACTGCAATGTTCTATTTTCTGGTTTACCACAGTCTAGCATTAGGGGTCTCCAATTGGTTCAAAATGCTGCAGCCAGACTTTTGACACAAAGCAGAAAGTTCGACCACATTACACCCATTTTGGCATCCCTTCACTAGCTTCCTGTCCCAGTGAGATCAGATTTTAAGGTTCTGCTACTAGTCTATAAAATTGTTCATGGACTGGCACCTCCCTACCTAGCTGAACTAATTAAACCTTACGTACCGGCCCGGGCTTTGCGTCCTCAGAGTGCAGGACTACTTTGTGTCCCTAGGGTGAATAAGAAGTCTGCGAGTCACAGAGCTTTCTCTTATCGTGCCGTTCTGTGGAATGATCTCCCTGCGTCAAAAAACAGTCAGATTCTGTGGAGACTTTCAAGTCCAGACTTAAGACGCACTTATTTTCCCTTTTGTATGGCTAGCATACTGGCATAGTTTTGTTTTACGCTTTTTACTCTTTTAATTAATTTTATTAGGAAACTGAGCGGGCCGCAGCCTCACCTTTACCTAAATACTGTGTCTTTTAGTGAAGCTTAGGGCTAGTGGCTGGTGATCACATTAGTATTTCTTCTTTTTTTTTTCTTGTTGTTTAATGCTGGCATTTATACAGTATTTCTTGTCTTTCTGATGCCTGGGTCTGTTTTTTCTCTCTGTTTAAAGGTGCAGCTCCATCCAGAAATGGGAATTGTATTTGTGCTTGAAACCATCCTGTCCTGTGCACCAACAGCATTTCCTGTATATTCGTTTTGTGAATTGTTTCTATGAATTGTTCTGTAATTTATGTCTGTAGCATGGCACAAGCAGAGGGTCACCCCTTTGAGTCTGATCTGCTTGAGGTTTCTTCCTCAGAGGGAGTTTTTCCTTACCACTGTTGCTCTGGGGGTTAGTAAGGTTAGACTTGTGTGAAGCGCCTTGAGGCAACTCTGTTGTGATTTGGCGCTATATAAATGAAAATAAATTGAAATTGAAAATTGTATGCTCTATAATTGGTAAGTCTCAGAAAACATTCATCACTGGATGAAGGCAAAAGGAACTTCTCCCTACAAAATGTAATTTTGAGACATCTAGCGTCCATCCTCATGTATTAGTTGGCAGAAGAAACCACAGCAGGTACATCTATTCACGACGGTGAGCCACCCTTTTCCACATTAATTACACAAGCTGCAGAAGGTGTACAAAACAAGATCATGAATACAAGGAGGACTTATTTTTTGTGACATATACTAGCTTTGACTGACAGTCATGACCGAATGCATGATATTGATTTATAACAAGAAAACTTGGGCTCCTTGAAAGAGAAACAAGCATAAGAAATTTATCCAGAATGCCGTTTATTCTTTGGCCCAAATTGTCAAAAGGTCATGCAACGGGAATCTCCAGCAGTTGCTACACACACTGTCTTACCAAATACCGGTGACGGAGAAAGAGGTAAAAATGAGTTTCACAATAAAGCTGCCTCATCTCAGGAAAGTCTCCAACAAAGGTACCATATAATTTCCTAGTAACAAGACAAAAATGCAAGTTTCCTCATGCTCACTTCATATGGATCCAGGAACATATTTGTGAAAAAACGTCACAGTGATAACTGTATCCCACAGCTATAATCCAAAAAAACAAGTGACAACATCAGTTTAGATTAAAATGTGTAGAAAAGTTCAGTGATGTGACCAAAAATTAAAAGCCAGCAATCAGAGTTAAAATGACATCACAGCAAATGCAAAACAAATAAGGATTAACTGTCACTTCCAGTATGAATCAGTCTTTTGGAGAAGAAGTCTGTTTCCAGTTGGAGAAATCAAGAAAATCGTACTGCAGCAAGAAACTGAGGGCGAAGGTCCCTCAGAGAATGGGGCGATGGAAAAGACAAAAAAACAAAACAAAACAAAGAAACAAACATGGCTTCTCAGGTGGTGCAGAGGATGGGAAATGAAGAATGAGGCAAAAGAAGAAGAGCAGGAGTAGAAAAGGTGAGACGCTGATGGGTGGGTGATGAGGTTCGGTCTCCACGGTCACACTCACACCTGTGTGGGACTTCCATGGGGTGGAGACGGCCCCTCAGCTGCGTTTGGAGTAGAAGTCTAGGAGGGGGCCGCGCGGGAAGCGGATGACAAACTGAGAGGGCGGAGGAGGCGGGGAGAGAGAGATGAGAGGGAGGAATTTTGAAATGTCTGCAAAGACCAGCAGAAAAAGTGAATTTAACAATCCAAGCGAGCCAGTGGCTGGTTTTAAAACGAAAAGAGCAAAACTAAGAAATTTTTAAGAAATTCAGTTTTGATAGCAAACTGGCACATGCATGTTAACACTTTATCTGTTAATATGACCAAAAAGAGACAAAGTCATTCACACTTCTCACATCTTATTAAACTCAATAAATGAACAGATAATCAGATTTTTTTTTTTTTTTTTTTACTGTGAAACAGTAGCAAATGGCTAGTTCTCAATATCTAAAATATTTACGTAAAAACCAATCTGACATTAAAGCGGAAAAGATGTGAGAGTAAAAAAAAGTTGCATTGTTAACTGGTAAGGTATCGTGGTATCCATCAATATGTTGCTGACAAGTTTTATGATTTATGGCCATTAAACAAGGTCATCTTGGGTCAAGGTCAAATGCCACATCAGTGCACAACCAGAAAACTGCCAAGGGAATAAGTGAAAATTTTCTTGAAATACGGTCTTTAATTTAGCTGGGAAAACTCATCCTGAGTTGTAGAGAAGCTTGAATCTTCGACTGGACTGGGTTGCTTGACGTGAGGACGTTTCGCTTCAAATCACAGAAGCTTCCTCAGCTAAAATTCTTGCTCTGGTAGTCTGACTTTTGTCTTGACTCTTGTAGAGAAGAATAAACCAGAAGCCAACAAAAGCTGTTTTTTTTTCTTTTTTCCATTAGCTACCTCCAAAACCTGGAGAAAGAGGGACTCATCGACAGGCAGACATACTACAGACTGTACCCGGGGGACACCACTCCATGCATCTATGGACTGCCCAAAATCCACAAACAGGACGTGCCACTCAGGCCTATTGTATGTAGCACAGATTCCATCACATACAATTTGGCCAAGCACCTCAAGTGAATTTGGCTCCTCTAGTGGGTAACTCGGACCACCATGTGGAGAACACACAAGATTTTGTGAACAAGATCAAGGACCTGCAGCTGGAGGCAGATGAAACTATGGTGTCATTTGATGTGACTTCGTTGTTCACCTGCATCCCCACCGCTGAGGCCATCTCAGCTGTGAGGCAGAGACTGCTGGAGGATGTGTCTCTACCTGAAAGGACCAAACTCAAACCAGACCACATCTGCCAACTCTTGGAGATCTGTCTTAACACCACGTATTTCCTGTTTAGGGGGAATTACTACAGGCAGATCCATGGTTGTGTGATGGGGTCCCCGGTATCCCCCATTGTGGCCAATCTGTACATGGAGCGAGTGGAGAAGACAGCCTTGACGTCGTTCACGGGCATCTCTCCCAGTCACTGGTTCAGATATGTCGATGACACATGGGTTAAAATCAAGCAACAGGAGGTCGAGGGCTTTACAGAACACATCAATTCGGTGGATTCCAATATCAAGTTCACACGTGAGGATGCCAGAAACAACCATTTAGCCTTCTTGAGCTGTGATGTTACGATTGGAGAGAACAGGCAGCTCCAGACAGGGGTTTACAGAAAACCCACTCACACTGACCAATATCTGCTCTTTGGCTCAAACCACCCCCTTGAACACAAGCTCGGGGTGATCAGGACTCTTCAACACAGAGCCCTACAGGTGCCCACAACTGCAGAGGGAAGGGCTAAAGAACAACAACTTGTACGGAAAGCCCTCACAGTATGTGGGTACCCACAATGGTCCCTGGACAAAGTGCAGAAGTCCCAGAAAACAAAGAGACCAGATAGACAGGAGACGGAGACAAGAAGAAGAGGAGTGTCTCTCCCTTATTTATCAGGAGTAGGGGAAAAACTACAGAGGCTCTTCAGACAGCACAAAATCCCAGTTTACTTTAAACTGGTTAACACCTTGAGACAGAAATTAGTTCACCCTAAGGACAGGATCCCTAGTTACAAACAGAGCAATGTAGTGTATTATATCAGATGTCAGGAAAACTGTAATGAACACTACATAGGTGAGACTAAGCAACCTTTAAACAAGAGGCTATACCAGCACCGCAGTCTGCAGTTCATCTCCACCTGAAAGACACTAACCACACGTTTGAGGACAAGGAAGTTAAAATCTTAGCCAGAGAGAAGAAATGGTTTGAGAGAGGTGTCAAGGAAGCATTCTTTGTAAAACAGTTGAAACCCAGCCTTAACCGGGGGGCGGGTCTCAGACACGCTTTGTACGCTGTTTACAATGGGGTACTCAGGTCTAAGCAGTTTCAGTCTTTTGTTCATGGTAATGAGTCATTCACGTCATCAGGAGAGTCGTCAAGGGAGCCATCAGGGGAGGCTTCCATCCCATCATTAGGCGAGTGCACAATAGGTGCTAATTAGAGCTATTGTTTAGTCACTAGCCTATAGCAGTCGGCCTCTCGGTAGGAGGGGTCTGGTTAGGTTAAAAACTCCAGCTTTTGTTGGCTTCTGGTTTATTCTTCTCTACAAGAGTCAAGACAAAAGTCAGACTTCCAGAGCAAGAATTTTAGCTGAGGAAGCTTCTGTGATTTGAAGCGAAACGTCCTCACGTCAAGCAACCCAGTCCAGTCAAAGATTCAAGCTTCTCTACTATGGAAACCACCTGGACAACTGAGAGCCTACACAGAATCATCCTGAGTTATATTTTACAAACTGTGGGAAGTGTTGCATTTTTTTTAAACAAATAACAGCATCTTAAAAATGTTTTAGTCATATTAAAAACAGATATGACTCAAAACAAGATGTTTCCAAGATTCTCACTTAAGATTTTTAAGACACATTACCTAAAGACAAGTCTTACTGAAACATTACTGAGTGATTCTGTCTCAGATGAAGTGCAGAAGAGGAACAATGTGGGTTCCGTCCTGGCCAAGGAACAACCAACCAGCTCTTCACTCTCACAAGGATCCTGTAGGGTGCCTGGGAGTATGCCCAACCAGTCTACATGTGTTTTGTGGACTTGGAGAAGGGAGGTACTGCGGAAGTATGGAGTGAGGGGGTCCCTTCTCAGGGTCATCCAATCTCTGTACTCACAAAGCGAGAGCTGTGTTCGGGTGCGCGGCAGTAAGTCAGACTTGTTTCCGGTGGGGGTTGGCCACCTTGTCACCCATCCTGTTTGTGATATTCATGAACAGGATGTCAAGGCATAGTCGGGGGGAGGAGGGTCTTCAGTTTGGTGGGCTCAGGGCCTCATCGCTGCTTTTTTGCAGATGATGTGGTCCTGTTGGCTTCATCAGCCTGTGACTTCCAGCACTCACTGGATCAATTCGCAGCCGAGTGTGAAGCGGCTGGGATGAGGATCAGCACCTCTAAATCCGAGGTCAAGGTTCTCAGCAGGAAACCGATGGATTGCCAACTCCGGGTTGGGAATGAGGTCTTGCCCCAAGTGAAGCAGTTCAAGTACCTCGGGGTCTTGTTCATGAGTGAGGGGACAATGGACGTGAGATTGGCTGGAGAATTGGCGCAGCAGGGGCGGTGTTGGATTCTCTCTACCATACTGTTGTGACGAAAAGGGAGCTAAGCCAAAAGGTGAATCTCTCGTTTTACTGGTCAATCTTCATTCCTACTCTCACTTGTGGTCCTTTGTGTTGAAAGGTGCCAGCTGAGGTGGTTCGGCCATCTGGTAAGGATTGGTAAGGATGTTCCAGACACCTCCGGCTGGGAGGAGACCCTGGGGAAGACTCAGGACTAGGTGGAGCGATTATATCTCCACACTGGCCTGGGAACGCCTCGGTATCACCCAGTCCGAGGTGGTTAATGTGGCCCGGAAAGGGAAGTTTGGGATCCCCTGCTGGAGCTGTTGCCCCCATGACCTGATCTCAGATAAACAGTTGAAGATGAGTGACGAGTGAGAAGTGCAGATTAGACATTTGGATGAGAAATTAGACAAATACACTTGGTAAGGTCTTGTTTGTTTTTTTTCAGTGAAGGATAGACTGCATGATAAATGCTTGGTTTTTCCACCTATGACAGAGTTGTGGAGTGGTGGAAAACCTTTATTTTTTTTACTTTTAACTTCATGATATAGGTTGATTTTATTTCTTGAACAATTCTATTATACATACAAAATTCAACAAATTAGAAATATCTCTCAAATTTTACAGTGTTCAGAGGGAAAACAAAAACAAGGCAAACTCCTTCCATGGTGGTCTGAGAATAATTTCACCTTAAATTTTTTCCCAAGCCTGGATGACAATGCAATTGTGATTCTGCTGTATAAAATAAAATGGGCCAGTCACAGTGAATGAGTCTTTGTGTCTTCAGGGGGAAAAAAGGACAGCAGCACAAAGGTGAAAGCAAAATGCACAAATTAGCAAAAAAAAAAAAAAAACTGGATGAAAATACAAAGAAAATTCAAGAATGCAAGACAGGAGAGGAGAAGGGTAACTTCATATTCTGCCCATCATCAAAAAGACAGAATTCAAGAGAGCAATCAAGGACGGGGTCATGCAGCAAGTTTTCAGCGTCAAGTCTCAATCATGCAGAGACTGTAAAGAGAAGTCAACATTCAGAGGCATCAGCATGGAGGTAAACCAAGTGGTTATTTCTTCCAGGCAATAATGCTTAAGTACAGAACCTATACAAGTCCAACTGCATTCTCCAAACATGCAGTGTTACATCTCAAGTGTCACCACTTTGGAGAAGTCTGCACGTGCAAGCAAACTCCATTATGAACAAACTGCCAGAGAACCAAGAATGACAACTAGAAGAGCCTGATACCCTCTCCTGCAATTTATTAAAACATATTTATCATATGAAACATCCAAAATTTTGCAGCAGCTATAAATGACAACTCTGGCTGTTATTCAAGACTACAGGAAAAAAATTGCTCACAAATTGTATGAAGGCACAAGGCATCGGTGAGAACGTCAGGGTCTTCTGTTCCATTACAAATCCATGCACACACTGCTGACACTCAGATATGTGCAGCGATGGTTCCCATCAGATATGGATGTAGTTACATGAAAATACAATTTTTACCTAAGTCACTTCAGGAATTTATCATATTTTGGATAAAATTGATGATCTCTTCTTTGAATTTGGTGCATAACTCCTGATGGACTTGGGTTAAAATCAGTTACCAAAAGGATCTGCCTACAGTGTCGGTTCTTGTGACTCACCCCATCCACGGCGGGCAGAGGCTGACCGTTGATACCCAGGGTGCGGAATGGAGAGTGCGTGGAGAGACGCTTGTCCCACTCGCTCGGGCGGGGCTCCGGGACGGCTTCCATGAAGTTCCTCTTCAGCTCACTAATGCTAGCGTGATGCCTGAGCAGGTCCTCCTGAGGCTTATCGAACTCCTGCAAAGGGGGAAGGAGAGGGGAGGGAGAGTTGTGGAGGAGGGTTGGGGATTACAGGACGGAGGGCAGGAAAATTTGACAGAGACGAGGATAAAAGTGACAAAAAATGGAAATTCATGGACAGACAATGGAAGGTTGGGTGGAGCGGCAAAGGGAGGTTAAAGGATTATGGACAGATGAGTGTACAGTAGTTGGACGAGAGGGATCAACAAGCAGGAAAAAAATAAGAGTGGAGAGGGGGAAAAAAATAAAAAATTCAGCCATGTCCACACACTTCTGTTTGATGTTTTTTGCTGAATAAATAATTTAATCAAAGCAGAAGCAGGGTTACTTGGCAAATTTACAGTAATGTTAAGCAATGATCAGAGATTATAGAACATGATTTTGATCATCAGACTGAGTGCAGAGTGACAAGATCAGATGTTGGTTTATACATGAGGCATCTGTGCCATGGTCGACCGTATTAAAGCTTAAAGAAAAGAATTCACCCTTCAAGGTTGTGAAACACAATGTTTAATAATTCCAATTTTTTCAGCTACAGTGGGTAGAATTTACTGTCTTCTAGTGGTGAGCTTGCAGATTGGATTCATGTTTTTGCTTCTTTGGCCACAGGGATTTATGTACCCCTGCCTTCTCTTGTGATAAGCAATACTGTATTTAATCTGACAGGAAAAAAATGCTAAACTTTACTCTCATTGTCACACAGAACCTTCAGTTCCCAATTTGTTCTCTGGCAAACTCCAAGATGTAATTTAAGTTTTTAAACTTCACAATAAACCTGCTGCTGATGAAGCATCCAAGTAACAGTGTTTTCAATTCTGCCAATGACGTTTAGAACACTTTTCAGGTTATCCTGACGTTCTGGTGGTTTTCTTCATTACAACACTTTTTCGTGTAGTTGCTTGGACGGTTGCATGTAAATTAAGTGAACCTCTTTGGATAAATATGTGACCTCATGGTAATGATGATAAGAAGCAAAGATTTAAATGTGTCTCATTAACACTGGTGAACAGATATGGAATTATCATATTATATATTATATATACTTTTTTTTTTAAAACTAGTCTGGGAGGTCCTGCAACTTACACTCCGGTGTCACTTGCATACTGAAAAATCTAACAACAACAACTATGTTGGTCTTTTAGAGGGATCAAAGCACAAATCAAAATAAATTCCATTAATAAAAGACAAAACACCAATACTAAAAGTACATGACAACACATGATACACAAAACTCTGAAAATTGAAGATCTGTAATAAAGAAAAAAGTGCAACTTCTATATACGGCATACATTTTTCCTCTTCGATAGGCATTTTTGACAGGTGCGATTTATACTCCGGTGTGATGTATACGACAGAAAATACAGCAGTAGATTTTATGTTTTTGGTGAATTCAGAGGTCTGTGTTTATGTTGACATTGTAAATTCTGTTTTTTTTTTGTTTTTTTTCTGTGTGTTTTGTCAAAAACTGCATAAATTTGAATACTACAATTACATAAAAAAAAAAGTACAACATGAGTGGGGTGAATGGAGGAAGGTGAATACTTTTTTGCAGACTCTGGCACAGACAAAACTGATGCATGTCGCAGCACTGGCCTTGCAGAGAAACGTCTTTAAAAACAGGCTGCGAATCAAACAGCAGGAGAGGTGACAAGAGCAACGATTCAAGTTGTCAAAGGTAAAGCATCACTATAAAGGAAGATGCATTTATTTTAACAGGAATTTAACAAAAGCAAAAACAGTAGCACTGATGGATCTGGCAACAGTTAGCACCAAGTTGATCTTTATAGACAAATGCAAGAAAATGATGCCCATATAATCAAATCAACAGCCAATTGTGACTTTCTGTGGTGTTAAAGAGCAACTTAATGATAAGTGTTTCCCAAACTTTGTTTCATACATAAAAGTGAAAATGTATGACTGCGTATAAAGCCTGGGTCCCACCGAATAATGAAGGATGAAGAAGGAGCCACGCACTGGTGTGTCACAATTATTCGAAGAATGACCCACGTTTTCATCTATCACGTATCCGCTATGAAGGTGCCACTATGTGCCTCTCTGTACCCCGCATGTGCCACATAGCAGCCTCTAGTGAGCCACGACCAACCTGTCATTACAGCCTCGAAGGGCTCGCATCAGCCACACTAAGCCACGTAGTGCCATGATAGCGCCATGATAACGCCATGTTGGCGCACGTTTAGGCATGATTTTGGTCCAAACCTCCAGCCCTCCCACACCTGGTCCCTTCAAAGTGTGGGTTTTCAATTCACAGATTCACAGCAGCATTTAAAGATGTCCCTTCTTTCTTTAAAACGCAGTCCAAAAATAGACACTCCAGCACAGTTCCGCAGTTGTGCGCTGTGCGCCAGGCTGCTGTCCACCTGTAATGCACCAGACCAGCTACACCCGAACCACGGGTTCCTGGAGAGCCACCTCTGTGCTTCTTGCTGGCTCCGCAGCTCTCTGGCTTTTTTTCTGCGGCTTTAAATACACAAAACTTTGGTTGTCCCTTTATTTCTGCAAAATCGGTCTTTTGCGCGCACGCTGCTGTTGTCCTTTCATGGACAGCCGCCTCTGTGCTCTTTCTAAGTGGCTTCCTTTCCATCCGTGGCTTGCTGGCTTTATCTTTTCACTGGCTCTAAACACAGTCATTTTCACAACGTGATTCCACTTTTAACTTTGTGTTCGTCCGTTTATTTCTGCAAACGCTCTCTTTTGCGTGCGGTGCCGTTCTGCATACAGAATGAGGTGGCCGTTTTATTATATACACCTGTGGATCATTTTCAATATATATATATATATATATATATATATATATATATATATATATATATATATATATATATATATATATATATATATATATATATATATATATATATATACACACACACACACACTCAACAAAAATATAAACGCAACACTTTTGGTTTTGCTCCCATTTTGTATGAGATGAACTCAAAGATCTAAAACTTTTTCCACATACACAATATCACCATTTCCCTCAAATATTGTTCACAAACCAGTCTAAATCTGTGATAGTGAGCACTTCTCCTTTGCTGAGATAATCCATCCCACCTCACAGGTGTGCCATATCAAGATGCCGATTAGACACCATGATTAGTGCACAGGTGTGCCTTAGACTGCCCACAATAAAAGGCCACTCTGAAAGGTGCAGTTTTATCACACAGCACAATGCCACAGATGTCACAAGATTTGAGGGAGCGTGTAATTGGCATGCTGACAGCAGGAATGTCAACCAGAGCTGTTGCTCGTGTATTGAATGTTCATTTCTCTACCATGAGCCGTCTCCAAAGGCGTTTCAGAGAATTTGGCAGTACATCCAACCAGCCTCACAACCGCAGACCACGTGTAACCACACCAGCCCATGACCTCCACATCCAGCATGTTCACCTTCAAGATCATCTGAGACCAGCCACTCGGACAGCTGCTGAAACAATCGGTTTGCATAATCAAAGACTTTCTGCACAAACTGTCACAAACCATCTCAGGAAAGCTCATCTGCATGCTTGTCGTCCTCACTGGGGTCTCGACCTGACTCCAGTTCGTCGTCGTAACCGACTTGAGTGGGCAAATGCTCACATTCGCTGGCGTTTGGCACGTTGGAGAGGTGTTCTCTTCATGGATGAATCCCGGTTCACACTGTTCAGGGCAGATGGCAGACAGTGTGTGTGGCGTCGTGTGGGTGAGCGGTTTTCTGATGTCAATGTTGTGGATCGAGTGGCCCATGGTGGCGGTGGGGTTATGGTATGGGTAGGCGTCTGTTATGAATGAAGAAAACAGGTGCATTTTATTGATGGCATTTTGAATGCACAGAGATACCGTGATGAGATCCTGAGGCCCATTGTTGTGCCATCCAAGAACATCACCTCATGTTGCAGCAGGATAATGCACTGCCCCATGTTGCAAGGATCTGTACACAATTCTTGGAAGCTGAAAATGTCCCAGTTCTTGCATGGCCGGCATACTCACCGGACATGTCACCCATTGAGCATGTTTGGGATGCTCTGGACCGGCGTATACGACAGAGTGTACCAGTTCCTGCCAATATCCAGCAACTTCGCACAGCCATTGAAGAGGAGTGGACCAACATTCCACAGCGCACAATTGACAACCTGATCAACTCTATGCGAAGGAGATGTGTTGCACTGCATGAGGCAAATGGTGGTCACACCAGATACTGACTGGTATCCCCCCCAATAAAACAAAACTGCACCTTTCAGAGTGGCCTCAAGCTATAAAGACATTAAAAATAATTACCTTAAGCTGTTTAAAATACATTCCACATGGAGCAGGAAAGAGAGGGAAAAAAGCATCCAGATGAAACAGTCCTCTGATTCTAGAAGTGATTAGAGGTGTTTTCAGCATCCAAGGTTTGGCAGAAAATGATTAATCCGCTACAAAATAATTATTTTATATAGAGTCCAGCGCACAGAGCAGGTGGAATTGTGTGCGCAAGAGGAGAGCCGTTCCAAAAATAGCCTCTCAGGTCCTGCGAAGGTGCCAGGCGCACTGATAATGGACTTTTAGCAGACTCGTAAGCACCACGCAAATGCCTCTAAGCCGTCGCAGTAACTTGAACACAAACTGCGCCACGCTGTTGTTGCTAAATTTTGAACTTCTTGAAATTAGCGCCACGCTCAGAGAGGAGCCTCGTTAACTGAAGATAATGCCTCTAAGAGCCAATCGGAGCCATGAAACTCCCACAATAGTTGAAGAAACCCTCTCGTAGCAAAGAAAACATGCTGCGTGGCTCCTTCTTCATCCTTCATTATTCGGTGGGACCCAGGCTTAATTATCTTGAGTTCCATTTCATCAAAAGCTTTGATTTGCATAACTGCTGAGAAAATCCAGCACATTACTGCAAGTTAAATGAGAGAGAATGGCAGGAGGACAAGCAGAAGCAGACCAGGAGAATACTGATGATTGAAAACAAACAAACAAACCAAAAGTACATAATTAAAAACAGAACCGGCTGTGAATCATGACTTGGGGAAAAAGTGATCTGGAAAAGCTGCACAGTTGTGATCACAAAGGCAGTTTTATGGATTTTATAAAGCACCCAGTAATCCTACACAGCATCCTATGTGGACTTCAACCTTCCCCCAATACGTTTTTTTAGAAATTCAACAGCAATCTCCTGAAATCAACAGGTTAGAGTTATACTGCCACACACTTAAGTAACTTACAGAGCCAATTATATGCTGTTGCAAAGTGTGATTCATGCAACATGCAAGCGTGATAGTGAGCCGCAGCTACTGAGCCAAAGAGCAAGAAAACAGAGCTAGAGACCGGCATCTCCAGAAGGGATACAAACCTCCAACATTAAAAGGCTATGTCTGACATAAATTGAGTCACCCTCAATTTTCTTAGCTCTTTTCTGTGAAAATGAAAGAACAACAACAAAAAAGTGTGGGTAGGTTTTAGTTTCCCCTCTGTGTTTAACAGTAAACTCTGAACATGCACGCTACAGAACTTCATTAAAGTGTTAATACTATAACCGACAAGAGAAAATGAAGAACTTGCATGCAAAACTCTGGGGGTGCCAAAGGGTGCACTGTACACTAACAAAGCAAGGAACCTGCTGAGGACTACTTTAAAATGTGAAATACAGGAACTGTGGACTGATGAGTAATCCGTTACCATGCATGTGCATTCCAAGATTTACAACAACAGCAAGCAATAAGAAAAGAGCTTTCTACATGTACCAACAGCTACAAGTAATAAATGTAAAAAAACCAACCTTGAGGCAAGCACTTTGATTCTTTTGTTCTACAGCCACTACAGGTAATGACAGTCTATCCACTGTCACAATTTCTGTGTTAAAATGTGTAGTATGTACAGTGTGGATTTCATTTAAGACTTAACAGATGGAAGCAGAAGATGAGAAAAGGGTGGAATTCTATTTTTTTTTTTTTTTAATCGATGAGCAGCTCAATTTCTTCAGAATGGAGGTGAAGAAATGACTATGGAAACAAGGCAGAAATATGAAGCTAGGAATCTGACCTTTCGCATTAGAGCCACCTTCGTGCTCGTCACCTCAGACTGGCGTGACCCCAGGGAGGAGAGAGGAACACACGTTAGCATCCTCCACTTGCTCTGTTTATTAACACTCACAGTTTAGCTTTCGTGGATATGAGTGTTCTGAGGCCGGCATGCAAAAGGTCCTTGTCTGATACTAACCTGGAGCCGAATGTCCCCATTGATGGCAAGTATGGAGGAGTCTACTTCTTTCTGCTCCCTCCTCACTGCTGGCTACAGCAGCCAAGAGAGAGACAGATCAATCTGAGCATAGTGCTTCATCGACTCGATTAGCAGTAAATATGCTTAACCACTATCAAAACACCCCGTTGATTACGATGAAGATATACATGGGCAAATAGCTGGATGATATTTGCACCCTGTTACACGCTATTCTGTTACACCTGTTGTACACCAGCTGCGTTGTGTGCATGTGGCGGCTGAGCCACTCAAGTGGTGTATGTAGTATGTATTTATATCAATCAATCAATCAATCAATTTTTTTATATAGCGCCAAATCACAACAAACAGTTGCCCCAAGGCGCTTTATATTGTAAGGCAAGGCCATACAATAATTATGTAAAACCCCAACGGTCAAAACGACTCCCTGTGAGCAAGCACTTGGCTACAGTGGGAAGGAAAAACTCCCTTTTAACAGGAAGAAACCTCCAGCAGAACCAGGCTCAGGGAGGGGCAGTCTTCTGCTGGGACTGGTTGGGGCTGAGGGAGAGAACCAGGAAAAGACATGCTGTGGAGGGGAGCAGAGATCGATCACTAATGAGTAAATGCAGAGTGGTGCATACAGAGCAAAAAGAGAAAGAAACAGTGCATCATGGGAACCCCCCAGCAGTCTACGTCTATAGCAGCATAACTAAGGGATGGTTCAGGGTCACCTGATCCAGCCCTAACTATAAGCTTTAGCAAAAAGGAAAGTTTTAAGCCTAATCTTAAAAGTAGAGAGGGTGTCTGTCTCCCTGATCTGAATTGGGAGCTGGTTCCACAGGAGAGGAGCCTGAAAGCTGAAGGCTCTGCCTCCCATTCTACTCTTACAAACCCTAGGAACTACAAGTAAGCCTGCAGTCTGAGAGCGAAGCGCTCTATTGGGGTGATATGGTACTACGAGGTCCCTAAGATAAGATGGGACCTGATTATTCAAACCTTATAAGTAAGAAGAAGATTTTAAATTCTATTCTAGAATTAACAGGAAGCCAATGAAGAGAGGCCAATATGGGTGAGATATGCTCTCTCCTTCTAGTCCCCGTCAGTACTCTAGCTGCAGCATTTTGAATTAACTGAAGGCTTTTAGGGAACTTTTAGGACAACCTGATAATAATGAATTACAATAGTCCAGCCTAGAGGAAATAAATGCATGAATTAGTTTTTCAGCATCACTCTGAGACAAGACCTTTCTGATTTTAGAGATATTGCGTAAATGCAAAAAAGCAGTCCTACATATTTGTTTAATATGCACTTTGAATGACATATCCTGATCAAAAATGACTCCAAGATTTCTCACAGTATTACCAGAGGTCAGGGTAATGCCATCCACAGTAAGGATCTGGTTAGACACCATGTTTCTAAGATTTGTGGGGCCAAGTACAATAACTTCAGTTTTATCTGAGTTTAAAAGCAGGAAATTAGAGGTCATCCATGTCTTTATGTCTGTAAGACAATCCTGCAGTTTAGCTAATTGGTGTGTGTCCTCTGGCTTCATGGATAGATAAAGCTGGGTATCATCTGCGTAACAATGAAAATTTAAGCAATACCGTCTAATAATACTGCCTAAGGGAAGCATGTATAAAGTGAATAAAATTGGTCCTAGCACAGAACCTTGTGGAACTCCATAATTAACTTTAGTCTGTGAAGAAGATTCCCCATTTACATGAACAAATTGTAATCTATTAGACAAATATGATTCAAACCACCGCAGCGCAGTGCCTTTAATACCTATGGCATGCTCTAATCTCTGTAATAAAATTTTATGGTCAACAGTATCAAAAGCAGCACTGAGGTCTAACAGAACAAGCACAGAGATGAGTCCACTGTCCAAGGCCATAAGAAGATCATTTGTAACCTTCACTAATGCTGTTTCTGTACTATGATGAATTCTAAAACCTGACTGAACTCTTCAAATAGACCATTCCTCTGCAGATGATCAGTTAGCTGTTTTACAACTACCCTTTCAAGAATTTTTGAGAGAAAAGGAAGGTTGGAGATTGGCCTATAATTAGCTAAGATAGCTGGGTCAAGTGATGGCTTTTTAAGTAATGGTTTAATTACTGCCACCTTAAAAGCCTGTGGTACATAGCCAACTAACAAAGATAGATTGATCATATTTAAGATCGAAGCATTAAATAATGGTAGGGCTTCCTTGAGCAGCCTGGTAGGAATGGGGTCTAATAAACATGTTGATGGTTTGGATTAAGTAACTAATGAAAATAACTCAGACAGAACAATCAGAGAGAAAGAGTCTAACCAAATACCGGCATCACTGAAAGCAGCCAAAGATAACGATACGTCTTTGGAATGGTTATGAGTAATTTTTTCTCTAATAGTTAAAATTTTGTTAGCAAAGAAAGTCATGAAGTCATTACTAGTTAAAGTTAATGGAATACTCAGCTCAATAGAGCTCTGACTCTGTCAGCCTGGCTACAGTGCTGAAAAGAAACCTGGGGTTGTTCTTATTTCTTCAATTAGTGATGAGTAGAAAGATGTCCTAGCTTTACGGAGGGCTTTTTTATAGAGCAACAGACTCTTTTTCCAGGCTAAGTGAAGATCTTCTAAGTTAGTGAGACGCCATTTCCTCTCCAACTTACGGGTTATACTGCTTTAAGCTACGAGTTTGTGAGTTATACCACGGAGTCAGGCACTTCTGATTTAAAGCTCTCTTTTTTAGAGGAGCTACAGCATCCAAAGTTGTCTTCAATGAGGATGTAAAACTATTGACGAGATACTCTATCTCACTTACAGAGTTTAGGTAGCTACTCTGCACTGTGTTGGTATATGGCATTAGAGAACATAAAGAAGGAATCATATCCTTAAACCTAGTTACAGCGCTTTCTGAAAGACTTCTAGTGTAATGAAACTTATTCCCCACTGCTGGGTAGTCCATCAGAGTAAATGTAAATGTTATTAAGAAATGATCAGACAGAAGGGAGTTTTCAGGGAATACTGTTAAGTCTTCTATTTCCATACCATAAGTCAGAACAAGATCTAAGATATGATTAAAGTGGTGGGTGACTCATTTACTTTTTGAGCAAAGCCAACAGAGTCTAATAATAGATTAAATGCAGTGTTGAGGCTGTCATTCTCAGCATCTGTGTGGATGTTAAAATCGCCCACTATAATTATCTTATCTGAGCTAAGCACTAAGTCAGACAAAAGGTCTGAAAATTCACAGAGAAACTCACAGTAACGACCAGGTGGACGATAGATAATAAATAAAACTGGTTTTTGGGACTTCCAATTTGGATGGACAAGACTAAGAGTCAAGCTTTCAAATGAATTAAAGCTCTGTCTGGGTTTTTGATTAATTAATAAGCTGGAATGGAAGATTGCTGCTAATCCTCCGCCCCGGCCTGTGCTACGAGCATTCTGACAGTTAGTGTGACTCGGGGGTGTTGACTCATTTAAACTAACATATTCATCCTGCTGTAACCAGGTTTCTGTAAGGCAGAATAAATCAATATGTTGATCAATTATTATATCATTTACCAACAGGGACTTAGAAGAGAGAGACCTAATGTTTAATAGACCACATTTAACTTTTTTAGTCTGTGGTGCAGTGGAAGCAGCTATATTATTTTTTCTTTTTGAATTTTTATGCTTAAATAGATTTTTGCTGGTTATTGGTGGTCTGGGAGCAGGCACCGTCTCTATGGGGATGGGGTAATGAGGGGATGGCAGGGGGAGAGAAGCTGCAGAGAGGTGTGTAAGACTACAACTCTGCTTCCTGGTCCCAACCCTGGATAGTCACGGTTTGGAGGATTTAAGAAAATTGGCCAGATTTCTAGAAATGAGAGCTGCTCAATCCAAAGTGGGATGGATGCCGTCTCTCCTAACAAGACCAGGTTTTCCCCAGAAGCTTTGCCAATTATCTATGAAGCCCACCTCATTTTTTGGACACCACTCAGACAGCCAGCAATTCAAGGAGAACATGCGGCTAAACATGTCACTCCCGGTGTGATTGGGGAGGGGCCCAGAGAAAACTACAGAGTCCGACATTGTTTTTGCAAAGTTACACACCGATTTAATGTTAATTTTAGTGACCTCCGATTGGCGTAACCGGGTGTCATTACTGCCGACGTGAATACAATCTTACCAAATTTACGCTTAGCCTTAGCCAGCAGTTTCAAATTTCCTTCAATGTCGCCTGCTCTGGCCCCCGGAAGACAATTGACTATGGTTGCTGGTGTCGCTAACTTCACATTTCGCAAAACAGAGTCGCCATTAACCAGAGTTTGATCCTCGGCGGGTGTGTCGTCGAGTGGGGAAAAACGGTTAGAGATGTGAACGGGTTGGCGGTGTACACAGGGCTTCTGTTTAGAACTACGCTTCCTCCTCACAGTCACCCAGTCAGCCTGCTTTCCCGGCTGCTCGGGATCTGCCAGGGGGTAACTAACGGCGGCTAAGCTACCTTGGTCCGCACCGACTACAGGGGCCTGGCTAGCTGTAGAATTTTCCACGGTGCGGAGCCGAGTCTCCAATTCGCCCAGCCTGGCCTCCAAAGCTACGAATAAGCTACACTTATTACAAGTACCGTTACTGCTAAAGGAGGCCGAGGAATAACTAAACATTTCACACCCAGAGCAGAAAAGTGCGGGAGAGACAGGAGAAGCCGCCATGCTAAATCGGCTAAGAGGTAGTAGCTACGCTAAGCTAGCGGATTCCTAAAAACACGCAAAGTGAATAATGTGTAATAATTTAGAGGTGATTCAGCAGAAGGAGTGCTTTAGTTAAGGCACGTAAAGATTACACTGGGAAACAAATCGTAATCTAGATAACTAGATCAATCTAACTGCGCAGATTAAACAGCTAACAGATACAGCAAAACACCGCTGTGCTCCAGAACAGGAAGTGATACAATACCACAGTGAGAGCCAACCACCAGTAGAGGCAAGCAATATCAGGCAGCGTCTCAGCTGTGTCACTGCTCAATCTTTTCTTTTTGATAATAGCTCTCGCCCACAGACTGACTGCTTTTTGGAAAGATTTTGCAGGGTGCAATCCACCCCCCCCCCTTTTTAAAAAACAGTGCAAACAGCTGAACTTACCGGTGGTCATTTGACAGCACCGACTGTGTTGAACGCCTTCTAACATAAAATTTTAAACTAAATATAAAAATACATAAATGCATATGGTATATAGACTCACCATCTGAACCAACATCTTTTCCTTTTTAAGAATACCTTTAAATCCTATGGATCATAGTGCTCTTTGTGAGTTTAGCTGAAGACCATTCAGAAAAGCAAAGAGCAGAAAAGTAATTTCTTGTAACTGGATATCAGTCATGTGACTCTACGCCCGCCACAATGAAAATCAACAAGCCGCCACGTACACATGTAACACATCTGGTGTATTTCAGGCCTTAGAAATAACTTATTTACGTATATAATACATACAGTACATAGTTTAACCACTCAACTCAAATACCTTAACCTCAGTGACAGCCTTCATTTTTGGTGGCTCCATAGCTTCTATGGTCACCTCCAGCTTCCTTTCCTCCTGCATGCTGGTCCTGATGGGAGTGGAGGTCTGGGGCTGTTCAAAAGGAGCCATAGGGATGCCTGCTTCTGCCAGTGCAGCCTGGGAGAAGACCGGAGCGCTGACAGGACGCGTGCCTCTCTGTGTGACCATCACTGGGACAAAGTACAGAAAAAAAAAAACAAACAACAAAATAATGAATGAATGCAAACATGTTTTCGTTTCACATTTATGTACAATCTTATTCATAAAATGCCATAAACATAGACAAAGCACATACAACCACGTCATACTTACAGCCAATCTTAAGCTGTGATGCGATCGCTGAAGCGTGTAAGTGTTTAAGTGTTTAGTCTCTTCTGAAAGGAGAAGCACACAGCAGAAACTGAGGTGGACCAGAAGCAATGATCCACAAAGTGGAACAAGAGCGCTCAAGCAAAATGATTTAGTTTTCATTAAGTTCCGATGCCATATGTAAACACTGACGGTGTTAAGCTGCAAAGAGCTAAAAAGCTCAGCATGGCTGAAGTGCAAACGCAGAGATTAGAAATGTTATTTGTGCAAAAACAGCACAATCCACAAACAAACATGAACTGCCATCTACACACATTCTTTCGTGGAGTCACAGACTGAATCTGATGTTAATAAGCATTCGATGGAGCGAAGACAGCATGAGTGTTTCGGAGAAGTGCTACAACAGATCAACTACCTGGCTCCTTCAGGTCAACATCAAGCAGAACAAACCAGTCATCACTCTCACATCTATGAGTGACTCTTTCCTCCAGGATCCTTTTTTCAAACTGTGGTCTTTTCTCTGGAATTCCAATCTCAGCTTTGGTCTCAGCAATGTGAACTGTGACCTCAGACCTTACTTCTGCAGGATACCGGAGGAGCTCAGAGACAGCAACTATTTCAAATACATGACAACTTTCAGCAATGCTGTGCAAGTAAAACTACAAAACCTTTAGAGAGACAGACTGATCATTTAACTCTGAATAAAGGACTACTGAGTGCTGAGACAGTTTGTGCAAATCAAACACTACAGAAGCATTACAGGCTGTAAAACTAAAACAGAAGGGTTACAGGAAAACTTCCCCCTTTTTACAACCTTATTCATATCAAACCACTGTTAGTAAACAAACCTCTGAGTGAACTACTGTAACCATGTTTGATAATTGTGATGTATAAGCAAAATCCTATTTTAAAAAATGCTATAAAACAAATATATTGACTGCGAGAATGTTTGATTAAAAAAGTAGATTGTTAGGTCTATTTCATTACTATTTTGAGTGTAGAGTGGATTGTTAAATTCCTGGATGCCTGTCTGTGGAGTCTCATGGACAAACTTCCAAAGTAATGAAAAAACTGCTATCTTTGATTGCTAATGATGTTTTAATATGACTACATTTGTAAAAAGGTGAATTTATACTTTAACATTCCCTGTCTATTCATTTTGGTGCTCACAAATAATAACAATAAAATAAATTTCTAATGTTGGTGGCTGAATTCTTTTGCTTATACCTGATTTTTTAAGGACCACATCCAACAGGATAAACCAATCATCGTCCACATTTCTGAAAGGTTGGCTTGGCCTCCGCTGTTGTATCATTTCTTGCTTCCATATCTCCTCCGTAACAGAACGTTTCTGCTCTACAAGTGCAAATTCTTTAGATGGTCTTACTTCAGCATATGTACGGATATGTTCAGCTGCTGATATAGAATACACACAGAAAAACTCAAACTTCACCTGTAAGTATAAAAATGGGAAGACTGTGCTAACATTAAGAAATTGCAAGCAGCTCATGTTGCAGGCATCTTTATGCTCTGTATTCCTGCGTAATGAGCTCTTGTCTACAGAGGATTTGCACTGGTGTCATACAGGTGCAGGGAAGAAGTGCCAACATAGTGGTGATTAAGCATTCCGTAAGCAGGCATTTCCAGAGTGTTCAAATCGTGTTCAAATAGAAAGGATGTTTCCTTCATCACTTTATATTACGATACATGATATAAGTAGATCATAGCCATTAAGAATGGCAATGACCACATCTAATCTCTGCAGAATCTGCTCAGATGTTTGCTCCAAGCATGGCTGTGGAATTAAAGTGATGACTGTCTTGTTGACATGTTCATTTTCACCTAGTTCACCCCAGTGGCTGAAGCGGATCAAAGTGACGCCCATGCTTCCCCTGGCTGTAGCACACAGACGATTAATTTTAGAGAGGGGGGGATGGACTGTTTGTCTGCCTGAGTGGTTGCCATCCAACCCCAAGATGGTCACAAGTGTGGTATCAATGCATGCTCCAGGATGGGAAAACTGCCCCACTTTCCCTCCCATAAAACTTAGTATATTCACATTAAGTGAATATACTTTGGTGGTTTAATTCTAATTTTACTTGAAAGTAAGGCACTCCCCTCCAACCCAACTTTTTCTTTTTTATGTAAATTGACCATATTACAATTTATAATGTTGGATAAGCTCACAGTGTAGTCTCACAACAACCTTGCTATCACAGCAAGCCCATCACTTATCTAAAGCCGCTCACACCTGGCTGTATGCTTTTCTGGCACCACAACGGGCCGGGCAACAACTTTGTGTACCTCAGTCAATTTCCCCAAGCAGCTCTCAATTGGCTGCATTTGGTGTTGAGTACTCCTGAGCAGGCACACCACTTGGCAAAGTTGGGAAAAGTCTTTTTGTCTTGAGTCCAGTTGGCTGCCTCAAGCTAAGAGTGAGGTGGATGAGAGCCCGGCCAGGCTTCAGAAAACTTTGTTCAAAACTGGCACGTTTAACCAGTACTTCCTGGGTTGAACACACACACACACGTTCAGAAAGACTCAGTGGAAAACTCCTCCAGGTATAAGACCTGTTTTGCTTCAACAATGGTGCTGGCATTGATTTTTTTTTTTTTTCCATTCTTTCAAAATTAACTCATACAACTGAAATCTCGGTACTGCAGAAGTTGTGAAACACTTGTTGCATTGAAAAAGCTTCAAGAAAAGCTGAAGGCTATTTGATTTCCATTTAAACTTAAGTTGTTTGGTACTTGGTGATGAAGTCTTGCTTTATCGATGGCCAAAATAATTTTTTTCCTTCGACATTGCTCTGCTTGTGAAACGACTATGTTGCAATGATGATGCAGGATCTCCCAGCCAACCAGTGCCCATCAGTCACAGTTATCCCAAAACTGCGCCCTCACCACTTCAAATTTGACAAGCTGGACAATGAAGGCTACATTGTGAAGAAGAATGGTCACCAAAATGGTGCCTAATCAAGAGTCCAGGGAGTGATGATATCACATGCAAATCCTCTATATTTGTAAACAAGCTGAACTAAATGAAGTTCTTTATATGAAAGCCATCTACAAGCACGATTTTTTTATATCTTCCATTCAACGTACGAAACAGGTATTACACCAACACACCAAAAACAGCAGAATACCTCGGTCTTTAGCTGCAACATCGACGAGAACAAACCAGTCATCACCCAGTTTTCTTTGTTGCAAAGAAGTAACATCCACTTCCATCGGAGTGGGACTCGCATCTTCCATGAAGAGTTTTTGTTCTGGCACAATGGCTGCCATCTCATCCTCAATATGATCAACCACAGCAGCTGACAGAAAATCAGTGGCAATTAATCCTCCATGTAAATTCAACTGCAATGCCAACTGACATATGATATGATTATTTGTTGCACAGCCATTTCAAACACAAAGCAAAAACACAAACAAAAAGCATCGGCTGCATGTGCGGCCCAGTTTATCAGCAACCACTTCAAATGAGGCTTTTAGCAAAGCATATAAGGACAGCTGTTGCTAACAAGAAATACCTGGTGGTATGGAAACAGGCTTTTCGTGGATGCTGTCAAACAGGACAAGCCAATCATCTCGCCGTTCTCTTTCTGACGCTGGTGTCATTTGGTTCAGTCTAATTTCAGACACACGTGTCTCATCTCGTCTGTTGTCCACACCAATTACACCTCTGTCCATCGCCTCAATATCAAAGGTCTTCCTCACATCCAGAATAACCTCAGCCAGAGAAACTGGCACAGACAGACAGAGTCAAATAACGAAGGGGCGGCAGAATATTTGTCACACGAAGCACATTATAGCCCAACACCGTGAAATGACGGGCTTAAATAAATGATGCGTCAATGTGAATTTCAGGCACGAGGGTGGAAATGTGAATGTGTACCTGATGGCAAGACCTCAAACCAGTCATCCTGTCTCCCTGGTGGAGGCTGAGATGGCTGCTGCCTCCTCTGCTCAACAACAACCTGTGGTAATGTCTGAACATCACGTTTTACTTCAACTACCTGTTGTATAGCTGGATAAATCCGGCTCGGCACCTCCGCAGAAACTGGAAATGAACAAATTTTACACTTCACCTTCAGTTCAGAGGGACAAATCACACAAACTATACATGTTTTGTGATTGGTGTGCAAACGTGTGAGAAGAAAATAAAATTTATAGGTTGTGGGTACCTGGAGGGACATAGTAAGTTTCTCTGAGAACAGAATCCAGCAGCACAAACCAGTCATCATCTCTTTCTCTCATTAGCTGCTCTGGAATCATTTGTTTTGGAATCATCTCATCCTCTTTCTCCATAATGAGCTCATCTACAGAAACCTGCTCTCTGGACTCTGGTGTAATTGCTTCGACCACAGTAGAAATTCTTTCTTCAAGATAACCGTGAACATGTTCTTGAAAGATAACTTAAAACAAAAAAAAAAAGCCATTTTCATTAGAACCTGCAGCCAAAATGGGAAACACAAATTTTTGTGGTAGAATTGTGAGGTGATGAGAGGAATTTGGCAATACCTGGAGGTACAAATGATGGTTTTTGAGAGGGAACATCAAGCAGCACAAACCAGTCATCATCTCTTTCTCTCATTAGCTGCCATGTTTGCTGCTCTGGAATCATTTGTTTTGGAATCATCTCATCCTCTTTCTCCATAATGAGCTCATCTACAGAAACCTGCTCTCTGGACTCTGGTGTAAATGCTTCAACCACAGCAGAAATTTTTTCTTCTGCATAAACCTGAACATGTTCTTGAATGATAACTTTTAAAAAAGAGGGAAAAAGGGCATTTTCATCAGACACTACAGCTGAATTGAGAACATAAAACTTTATGGAAGAATTGTGAGATGATGGGAAGAATTTGGCAATACCTGGAGGTACAAATGATGGTTTTTGAGAGGGAACATCCAGCAGCACAAACCGGTCATCATTTCTTTCTCTCATTAGCTGCCATGTTTGCTGCTCTGGAATCATTTGTTTTGGAATCATCTCATCCTCCTCCTGAATAATGAGCTCATCTACAGAAACCTGCTCTCTGGACTCTGGTGTAATTGCTTCAACTACAGTAGAAATTCTTTCTTCTGTATAAACCTGAACATGTTCTTGAATGATAACTTTAAAAAAAAGAGGGGGAAAAGAGCATCTTCAGACACTAACTACAGCCAAATTGGGAAGACAAAACTTTATGGTAGAACTGTGAGGTGACGGGAAGAATTTGGCAATACCTGGTTGTACAAATGATGGTTTTCGAGAGGGAACATCCAGCAGCACAAACCAGTCATCATCTCTCCCTGTCACAGGCTGTGGCTGAAACATCACTTTCTTTTGACTCGGCTCTAGTTCTATCTTTACAACTTCCATTCTGTTTTCCCTCTCTTCAACTTCAATCAGGGATTCATGTTCTTCTTTTGACACTGGAGCATGCTCCACAACAGCAACTAAGACAAAAAAGACAAAACTCCTCAGACTGTGCAGGGACATTATGATGATCGGAAAAGTTGTTCGTTTTGACAGAGCTGTGACGCAGTGCACAGAAATTCTGAAGTACCTGTTAGTACATATGAAGTTTCACTGGGAACCACATCCTGCGACACAAACCAGCCATCATCTTGATCACTCAAAGGCTGCTGTGTGATTTGTTGTCGATGATTTGGTACATCTCCTTCTGTGCTCATCTCATCTTTTCCTCTAATCTTCTCATCCTCCACAATCTCAACTATAGAAGCAAAACTTTCCATCTCCATCGGGCTAATTCCCTTCAAGGCAACTGATAAAAGCCAGGAAACAAAGATTTAACTGCAGCGGGAACACTGACATAGTTATGGATAATCAACTCTGGGGATTTCAGCAGTACCTGGTGCTACGTAAGATGTTTTTCTGGGAATAACATCCAGGAACACAAACCAATCATCTGCTTTTTCTGTGAGTTTTTGTGGTGACAGGATCTTTGGTATATGTCTTTTTTCTTCTTCAATGATCTCCACTTTGTCTTCAACTGTTATTTCAGGGATTGAGCCAAAATACTCTCCATCCACCTGAACCTGTTCCACTAACGCAACTAAATGACAGAAGAAACAGAATGCTGAAAAGTACTAAACTGCAGTAAAAGTTCAAAGAAACCATGCGTTCTGTTAAACTGATTTTATACACAGAACTGAAAACAGACTCTTCAATTTCCCACATTCTATCCAACTCAGAATTTTATAATCTCACCATCATGATTTCTATGCCGGAATTAATTTCTCATCATCTCATAGACCAGCATATACTCCAACACTACACCTTTCACAAATAAATCTTCAATAAAGCAACAAAAGAAAGGTTCAAACTAGCCTATGAACATCTTCCAGTGAAAATTAAACTGTAGCAGGATGGGTGCTAGATCCTCAAAAGTATTATGAAAAAGAGAAAACTGCACACAAAAAAGTTCCAATGCACTGCGCTGTTTTTTGTGTATGTGTGTGATGTTTCGAGCCACACGCCCTTCCTCAGTCTGCCGCCAATTACAACCAGTCAACAACTTAAACACCTGCAACACATCATAAATTAAATTCTATAACAAGAAAAAAGTAAATTAACAGACCAATAACGTACTACACAGCGAATCACAAAATACAATTTACCACACCTATTTATACCACATCCTTTTTCCCCAAACTACAACTCTGAATGAAAAATACTGCAAACAATGAAAAATATGTTTCATGAAATAACATTAAAAATATTGGTAAAACCAAACTTACAGTTATCCATCAAATAGATGAACATTCCATGAAGCATTACATTTTTTTTCGTCATTGTAACTAAGTAATTTTAGGGGGAGCCGGTGGGACTCCTATAGTTTCAGATAAGGCATTCTGTAGTTATTGTATGGAAATGAAAATTAAGATGGCACATGTGGTGGCCATATCGGATGACTGACGGCCCCCATTTTGAAAAAGGAACCTTCCTGCAGCCTCCTCCAATTCACCATCAATATTCATTAGTTAGTTGTGTGTTGTCTGAGGGGATCCACGGGCTCTAGATTGACCCAAAACACATAAGCATATCAAACAGCAAATGTCAGCTCTCCTGATTTTCTCCGTGATCAAAGTTACACAAACGCACAGACGTACAGAGAGGCCACTTTGCTTTTAATACATAGATGATTTACTGTCCCCTGCTGGAATGGCATGTGAGTCCAGAATTAAATTAACATCCATTGTTCACTGTTGTTACCTAATATCCCTAATTTCTACAAAAATATTAGTCCTTTTAATTTTCCATTTTCGCAGCGTTCATCCTTGACTCAAAAGACATAAGCATAACAAATGGCAAATGTCAGCTCTCCCCAGTTTCTCCATGATCAAAGCCATACACACGCACACACCTACACAGAGGCCACTTGGCTTTTAATATATAGATTAGCCAGAAACAAAATATGGTGTCAGTTGCAGCCATATCAGATAAAGAGCCATTTCCTCTAGCGCCCCCAATTCACCACCAAAAGGTTGTTTTACTCAAACAAAGCCTTTTTATTTATCACACAGAAACAAAACGTTGACAGACAGACGTCTGGACATACACAGGGGGCAAAACATAAATGCCCCCTACTTCAACGAACAAGGGGATAAGTAGGAATTGAATTTATGATGCCCTGGAGGTATTTAAATTGGCAACTCCGTATGCAACGTGTCAGTAGTCTGAGGAATAGCATATGGCTGGAAACATGATGGAAATAAATGCTGTGCATGGGAACTTCTTCATTCCTTAACTGGATTTTATGTGTGTATGAGAGAATAACACTTGTAGTTTGAATTGTTAATGTCAACAACACACCAGCAGTCTAAAGCTGCTGGCACAATGAGATACTGTACCTGGTTGTTTGAAAACAGCCATGCGTGGAAAGCGATCAAAAAGGATGGGCCAGACATCCTTATTGTCCACCTCTGATTGACGCTGATGCCACTCTGTAACTTCTTCCTCAGTTTTGCCTGCCAGTAACTCTGCATTCGGCCATATTTCATTTTCTAAACTTCCTCCTGTTAACACAACAGACTCTACCTGCTCTTCTGTTATAGGCTTCAGTTGCTGCCCTCTCTCATCCATTATCATCACTTTCTTCTTAGCCCTTTTCTCCACCTTGGTGTACCCTGCTGCAAAAGCAGCAACATCTGAAGAGCCAGGCATGAAATCCTGCTCCACCTTTCCAGCTCCCTGCCATTCCCTTTCAATCAGATGGAGCATTTCGCTCAATTCATCATTAACTGAACTCTCATCTGTCACCTCCTTTTCCCTCTCCTCCTTCAGCGATCTCTCTTCCTCGTCAGACAAGTCTTTTAAGAACACCTCCTTTATTTGCTCTTCAAGTTCATCCACTTCCTCCTCTTTAGTCTGCATCATCTGCACAGTGTTTTCCACCACCATTCTTGATACCGCTTCACCTTCTTTTGTCTGTTTGTGCAATAAGTCTTCCTCTTGCTTTCTTAAATCTGCCACTTCTTCCTCCCCCAATTCTTGCTCTATTACTTCTTGCAGTCTCTCTGCTAGTTCATCCACCTCTTGGAGTCTTTCCTCTAAATCTCTCACTTCCATCAGCCTTCTTTCCAAAACCTCCCCCTCTCTCCACTTATCAACAAAGGTCACAGTTTCTTGCAGTCTCTCAATGACCTCAGTGGTCAGGTCTTGCTCTGTCAAATATACGGTTTGCTCATCTTTCTCACAGACCTGGAGCTCAGATGGGGCCGAGACTGTGAGGAGATGAAAGTAAATCAAATTCAATATATGCGAAGAAGAAAAATATTTTGCAGTGCAAGCAGTTTGTTTTTGTATGGGATGCGTTCTTTGTAAAGTTATTTCAATGCAGGGGGGGGGGGGGGGGTTGTGGGTCATTTTTCTACTAAGTAATATAAAACAAACAAAAAACTCACATGGCAAACTGTCAACATGTTCAGGCAAAGATAAGGTGACAGTGCGGTCAAAGTTTGCGACCCAGTCATCTCGCAGTTTCCGCGACGGCTGCAACAACCTGTCTGCAGAGCTCATTTCTCCATAGCTAAGCTCAGCTGTGAGAAACAATATGCAGCATTTTCACTCCAGATGTGCAAACTCACACAAAACACACAGCCTCATTTGAGAATTCTGCTCCATCCAAACAGCTGATGAAGCAAAAGACATGTGCTGGCCAAAATATGAATTCATTTTTATCCTCGACATTAATCGATCAATCAATTTTTTTATATAGCGCCAAATCACAACAAACAGTTGCCCCAAGGCGCTTTATATTGTAAGGCAAGGCCATACAATAATTATGTAAAACCCCAACGGTCAAAACAACCCCCTGTGAGCAAGCACTTGGCTACAGTGGGAAGGAAAAACTCCCTTTTAACAGGAAGAAACCTCCAGCAGAACCAGGCTCAGGGAGGGGCAGACATTACATCTCAAAGTGTAGTAGCGTTATAGATTCCAGATTCACGAATGCTTATGACAAGCTGCTAAATTAGCAAAACCTGAATACAAGTTGGCGAGTAATACAGGAGGTGATACCTGGTTGTTGGACCAAATCAAAATGTGGCACAGAAAAAGGAGGATCACGAAGGAACAGGGGAAACCAGTTGTCGTCTTTTGTCCTCTGCAGCCCATCAGACATCAGTCGCTGCCACGGCTGGCTAACTGACTGACTGACGCTTTGAGAGAAGGTCTGACTGGTGTCATCGTCCTGCCAGATTTCTGTGACCGGCTCAACAGACTGCGCCTCCTCTCGAAACTGAAAGAATGTCGGCACAGACTCCTCTATCTCTGAAAAGACATGGGGAAGTGATGTTTCTGCAGGACAGATGATGAACACTGCGGGCGCTTCAAGCTAGATGCTAAGCAATTTCACCAAACTACTGTGAGGCCAGAATGCTGAGGTTAGTGCAGAGCAGAATGCAAACCGCAGCAAGATGCCTCTGTGTGTCGACTACATAACATTTAATAGCACAAGAGTTAAGAAGGATAAAAAAAATGTCCATGAAATGTTCACAGCTGTGTTCAAGAGAACTGGTAGCCAAGAGAATAGTGAAGACTGAGCATGTTAGATATATTTTGAGGAAGGAGGGTTGGGGAAAAAACAAATACACAAACAGACACATAATTCACTGTGTGACAACCAGCAGCAACTTCTAACAATGCCAAGAAAAAGGGAACAGCCATCTCAACACTGGAAATGCTGACGCATATTAGAGCAAGTCAGGAAAGTCCTCATTTTTTCTGATGGATGACCTCCAAA
This sequence comes from Thalassophryne amazonica, assembly GCF_902500255.1. NCBI lineage: Eukaryota > Metazoa > Chordata > Actinopteri > Batrachoidiformes > Batrachoididae > Thalassophryne > Thalassophryne amazonica. The sequence goes on from NC_047109.1 coordinate 91,205,814, forward strand.
GGTGACCAAAGCTATTCTGGGCTCATGCCAGGTGATGTACAAGGTGGTCATGTTCAAAAAGATCACAATCCTGACAAACTGAGCATCTATGCTGCAGCTGAAAGCAAATGTGAGAGGTTTTGGTATGTTAACTCAAGCAAAAAGCCTTTAGCAAGGCAGGAAGCATGATATGTTGTAAGAATGTCAGGAAGCGCTGTTGCAGCTCCACACAGTTCCTGGTATCTGGGAGGTCAATACCAGGGTTGGGTTTATCAGACTTCAGAATGAGGGCCCGACCTTCAACATCACACCTTTCTTTGTGAAGCTGAGAATTGGTGCCTGAACTGGAGAGTTTCTTCTCCAGCTGTAACTCACAGCAGGTTATGTTGGAGCACATGCATTAATATAACAGACGTGACACAGTGATATCAACACACATTCTCACACTGGTACACACTGTACCTCCATCTAGGTTACGGGACAGCCTTTTGCTTGCAGAGCGTGTGAAGCGTGGAGCTGGACGGTCAATCATGGAGCTGGCCTGGCGGGTCTGGGCCTGTGTACGCCCGCTATAACGGAATTTAGAACCCAGGACGAGGAAACGGCGTGATGAGGGAGGCTCTACTGTTGAAACCCTGTGGGGAGAAGAAGAAAAAAAACCTTATTCCAATTCTTGTTAATCCGCCACCTCCGCTCTGCCATACTAGATGCTTGCGTGTGTTCTACATCAGTGGTTGTAAATCTGTTGTGATGAAATACAAGACGAAGTGGTTACCCCTAAATATACAAAAATCCAGTTATCTTGATTTGAAGATGTTGGACCAGAATGAATTTCCTTCATGCACATCTTCACATGGTGTGCTAGTACTGCGTGACACTTCATTGAACTCCATGAAGCAGTATAAGAGGAGTTGCACTTAAAATGTCACTATGATATAAAAGTCAATCCCAAACTTAAGAATGAACTCACTGCAATCTGAAATTTTTCTGAGAACCACCCAAACCTTTAGTCACAATTTTGATTGACACATAAGACTATTTCCATAAATACAAGGTGTATTAGATAAGAAACCGACACTTTTATTTATTTATTTTTTAACTATATGGATTTGAATGACGTGCGATTACACCAATCATGCTTGAACCCTCGTGCGCATGCGTGAGTTTTTTCATGCGTGTCGATGACGTCATTTCCCTGTGTGCAGGCCTTGAGCGAGATGTGGTCCAGCCCTCTTGGCTGAATTCCTTTGTTTCACACGCTGCTCGAGACGGCGCGCGTTGCTTTATCAAAATTTTTTCTGGACCTGTGAGGAATATCCGAGTGGACACTATTCGAGAAATTAAGCTGGTTTTCGGTGAAAAGTTTAACGGCTGATGAGAGATTATGGGGTATTTCTGTCACTGTAAGGACTTCCCACGAAGCGGGACGAGGCGCAGCGCTTCCAGGCGCCGTCGTCGGCCTGTTTCGAGCTGAAAACATCCTAATTTAAGGCTTAACCCAGGACGCCGTGAGAGAACAGAGAAGATTCAGAAGAGGCCGGCATGAGGACTTTATGCGGACATTCCACTGTTTAAGGACATTTTGTAATGAAAGACGTGAGCGCAAATTCGCCGAGTCATTTCTGTGACGACTCGGCGAATCCGTCTGTGCCGCGAAAGGAAAAACACCTCCGTGTTGAAAACCATTTGTAAAATTCAGGTGGTTTTTGATGGCTTTCAACGAGTAACTGAGAAATTGTTTAACAGCTTGGGCATGTTCCAACTTGTCCGTTAAGGTTTCCAACGGAGGTGTTTTTCCTGTCGCGACGCCCCGCGGTCGGGTCCAGCCCGACATGCGACTCTGCCCGCATGTTCTTTCATTACAAAATGTCCGTTAACAATGGAATGTCCGAATAAACTCCTCATGCCGACTTCTTCTGAAAGTTCTCTGTTCTCTGACGACTTCCTGGGTCAACAGAGCCTGAAATGTGGAAGTTTTCAACTTGAAACGGCGAGACGCTGCCGCCTCGAAGCGCAGATTGCCGTCAGGCGCCGTGGGCCGTCCTTAAAGTGACACTACCAGACCAAAATCTCTCATCAGCCATTAAAATTTTTACCGAAAACCAGCTGAATTTATCGAATGGTGTCCACTCAGTTGTGCCTTACAGTTTTTGAAAAAATTTTTATCAAACAAAGCAGCAGTCTCTGAGCCATTCCTAAACAATGAAAAATCGACGAGAGGGTGGGCGACTCCTCACTCAAAGACTGCCCACAGGCGAATGACGTAACCAACAGGTGTGAAAAAACTCTCGCATGCCCACGAGGGTTCAAGCATGTCTGATGTAATCACACGTGATTCAAATCCATATGGTTTTTGAAAAAATAAGGTTGGATACTTTTCTAACAGACCTCAAATATATATATATTTTTTCCCCTCAACTTCAAATGCGCTTAGGTTACTTTACCCATTGTTGGATATGCTGCGTTACTACTCCTGTTCCTCCAACTCAGCTGAATTATCCAAGTTCTCCTCAGTCAGGGTGTCTGGGTTTCCCTCAATCTTTTGAGAGTAGAATGTCTCAGCATCCGCGGGTGTCTCGAACAGTAGTGTTTCCTTGCCATAGTTAACGCGGAGACGGGCAGGGTAGAGTAGGTTGAACTGAATTCCTTTCTTGTAAAGGGCCGCTCTGACATTCTTGAAAGCTGCGCGCTTCCTTGAGAGATGAACGCTGAGGTCGGGGTAAAATCTCAGGGTGTGTTCCTCATGTATCATTTTGTTCTGCCTTGCCCAGTTCAGAGCTCGCGCGCGGTCTTGAAAGCTGTGGAAAGCGACGATTATGGGTCTCGGCCTCGGCTTGCCTGTTTTAGGTCTCTGTAACGAAACCCGGTGGGCTCGTTCCAGTTTGGGTGGTGAAGGGAAAGTGTCTCCCATGTAATCCTTCAAGAGAGTTGAGACGAACGTGACCATGTTGTCTGCTTTCTTTTCGCTACCTTCAGGCACGTTAATGATGCGAAGATTCACCCTCCTAGACCGGTTCTCCAGGTCATCAATGCGATCCATCAAAGTAGCGTTTAGCTTTTTCAATTCAGTGATATCTTGCTCAGCCTTGAACAGTGCATCAAAGTTGTCACCTGCTGTGGACTCCACCGCTGCGACCCTCTTTTCCAGTTTATCCACCGTCTCTTGAAAATTCGCTATGGATGCCTGGATAGGCGCCAGCGATATATTAATTAGAGACGTCATGTCCATTTTCAAATGTCTGCATTGTTTTTCCATTTCTGCAGCCAATATCATACCGAAGTCTTCGGCGTTAGCAGCTGCCGCCATGTTAGCCACTTTGCTACTCAGCGTTCGGCTGGACTTCTTCTCGGACTCTTTCTTAGACATGTTTAGTAACCTAAAACTAGCCGTTTGAATGAGTAATAGCCTTATGATGCTATTACTTCGGTGTAAAGTCCGTATATAGGTGTTTTCAGGTGGTTACAGTCAAAATCTCAGGAGACCCTCGTTCTCACATCTTGCTCCTACATGTCCCAAACCGGAAGTATGATCCATTAATTTAACACAAACTTCCAACTATTCCTCCATGAAGACACTGGACCGGAATGATTCTCCTTCATGCACTCCTTCATTTGATGGGCTATGGCTAGATGGACTGGATGGCGTTTCATTGAAAATCAACCACACAATTTTGGAGGAGTTGCACAGAAGGATAGACAGAATGATTCCTTTACCCCCCCCCCCCCCCCCAAAAAAAAACCCACACACAGTTTGATTACACGGGTATAATAAATTCTGCTTTGTCAACAAAAGAGAAGAAAAATGATAGCTTCAAATATAGAAGCACAAAACCACAATTTCTTTTTTTGTTTTTTTTTTAAATCAAATAAGGCCTTTCACCTTTCGTTCTAAGGTCAGACCCTTTAGTATATAGTGTCACCTATTTCTATCAAGTGCAAGACAACTATATCAATTATCCTAAGAGGTTAAGTGTCAAGAGACCAGAAAGCCAATTAGAGGGACAGGGAGCACCTGATGACTGCTGTTGTCAGTCAGTGAAATGTTCATCCTTAAAAGTAGACTGAGGGTGAGCTGTCCTTACCTGAAGAAAGTATGATGTTCGACACAGACTTTCCACAGCTTCTTAGAGGCCTTGTAGTTCGGCAACTTGAAGCCAATTGTGCTTTCATACTGCTCTTGCTGTAGACGAAGAAAAAAAATTTAATGGAAATTGCACGTAATGACCTGCTGATGGAATAATTCAGTTACATAACACAAGAAGTAGAAGCAGGTCCTATACAGGCCCTGGGGTCTATTGGTGCCCGTGCTCATCTCTGGGTACTGTAGCGTGGAGAGTCTATGACTCCCACTAGACGGGACTCACATCCAACATGAGTTACTTCCCCAGCTGAGGCCAGTACCCATTTACAGCTGGGTGGACTTCAAACTGGGTGTCTAATACAAGGATACAGACGGGTAATGCGACCAGGAATCAATCCCTGGTCTACATATTGGTAACCAAACTCCTTATCCAACTGATCTACTTGCTCTACATAACAGGAAATGTGACATATACTCCATATCTGTTATGAATAAACATATTATTAACAACAATTTGCTTAATCAATCAATCAATCAATTTTATTTATATAGCGCCAAATTACAACAAACAGTTGCCCCAAGGCGCTTTATATTGTAAGGCAAGGCCATACAATAATTACGTAAAAACCCCAACGGTCAAAACGACCCCCTGTGAGCAAGCACTTAGCGACAGTGGGAAGGAAAAACTCCCTTTTAACAGGAAGAAACCTCCAGCAGAACCAGGCTCAGGGAGGGGCAGTCTTCTGCTGGGACTGGTTGGGGCTGAGGGAGAGAACCAGGAAAAAGACATGCTGTGGAGGGGAGCAGAGATCAATCACTAATGATTAAATGCAGAGTGGTGCATACAGAGCAAAAAGAGAAAGAAACACTCAGTGCATCATGGGAACCCCCCAGCAGTCTACGTCTATAGCAGCATAACTAAGGGATGGTTCAGGGTCACCTGATCCAGCCCTAACTATAAGCTTTAGCAAAAAGGAAAGTTTTAAGCCTAATCTTAAAAGTAGAGAGGGTGTCTGTCTCCCTGATCCGAATTGGGAGCTGGTTCCACAGGAGAGGAGCCTGAAAGCTGAAGGCTCTGCCTCCCATTCTACTCTTACAAACCCTAGGAACTACAAGTAAGCCTGCAGTCTGAGAGCGAAGCGCTCTATTGGGGTGATATGGTACTATGAGGTCCCTAAGATAAGATGGGACCTGATTATTCAAAACCTTATAAGTAAGAAGAATAATTTTAAATTCTATTCTAGAATTAACAGGAAGCCAATGAAGAGAGGCCAATATGGGTGAGATATGCTCTCTCCTTCTGAGAGAAAGAGTCTAACCAAATACCGGCATCAATGAAAGCAGCCAAAGATAACAATACGTCTTTGGGATGGTTATGAGTAATTTTTTCTCTAATAGTTAAAATTTTATTAGCAAAGAAAGTCATGAAGTCATTACTAGTTAAAGTTAAAGGAATACTCGGCTCAATAGAGCTCTGACTCTTTGTCAGCCTGGCTACAGTGCTGAAAAGAAACCTGGGGTTGTTCTTATTTTCTTCAATTAGTGATGAGTAGTAAGATGTCCTAGCTTTACGGAGGGCTTTTTTATAGAGCAACAGACTCTTTTTCCAGGCTAAGTGAAGATCTTCTAAATTAGTGAGACGCTATTTCCTCTCCAACTTACGGGTTATCTGCTTTAAGCTGCGATTTTGTGAGTTATACCACGGAGTCAGGCACTTCTGATTTAAAGCTCTCTTTGTCAGAGGAGCTACAGCATCCAAAGTTGTCTTCAATGAGGATGTAAAACTATTGACGAGATACTCTATCTCACTTACAGAGTTTAGGTAGCTACTCTGCACTGTGTTGGTATATGGCATTAGAGAACATAAAGAAGGAATCATATCCTTAAACCTAGTTACAGCGCTTTCTGAAAGACTTCTAGTGTAATGAAACTTATTCCCCACTGCTGGGTAGTCCATCAGAGTAAATGTAAATGTTATTAAGAAATGATCAGACAGAAGGGAGTTTTCAGGGAATACTGTTAAGTCTTCAATTTCCATACCATAAGTCAGAACAAGATCTAAGATATGATTCAAGTGGTGGGTGGACTCATTTACATTTTGAGCAAAGCCAATTGAGTCTAATAATAGATTAAATGCAGTGTTGAGGCTGTCATTCTCAGCATCTGTGTGGATGTTAAAATCGCCCACTATAATTATCTTATCTGAGCTAAGCACTAAGTCAGACAAAAGGTCTGAAAATTCACAGAGAAACTCACAGTAACGACCAGGAGGATGATAGATAACAACAAATAAAACTGGTTTTTGGGACTTCCAATTTGGATGGACAAGACTAAGAGTCAAGCTTTCAAATGAATTAAAGCTCTGTCTGGGTTTTTGATTAATTAATAAGCTGGAATGGAAGATTGCTGCTAATCCTCCGCCTCGGCCCATGCTACGAGCATTCTGGCAGTTAGTGTGACTCGGGGGTGTTGACTCATTTAAACTAACATATTCATCCTGCTGTAACCAGGTTTCTGTAAGGCAGAATAAATCAATATGTTGATCAATTATTATATCATTTACTAACAGGGACTTAGAAGAGAGAGACCTAATGTTTAATAGACCACATTTAACTGTTTTAGTCTGTGGTGCAGTTGAAGGTGCTATATTATTTTTTCTTTTTGAATTTTTATGCTTAAATAGATTTTTGCTGGTTATTGGTGGTCTGGGAGCAGGCACCATCTCTACGGGGATGGGGTAATGAGGGGATGGCAGGGGGAGAGAAGCTGCAGAGAGGTGTGTAAGACTACAACTCTGCTTCCTGGTCCCAAGCCTGGATAGTCACGGTTTGGAGGATTTAAGAAAATTGGCCAGATTTCTAGAAATGAGAGCTGCTCCATCCAAAGTGGGATGGATGCCGTCTCTCCTAACAAGACCAGGTTTTCCCCAGAAGCTTTGCCAATTATCTATGAAGCCCACCTCATTTTTTGGACACCACTCAGACAGTCAGCAATTCAAGGAGAACATGCGGCTAAACATGTCACTCCCGGTCCGATTGGGGAGGGGCCCAGAGAAAACTACAGAGTTCGACATTGTTTTTGCAAAGTTACACACCGATTCAATGTTAATTTTAGTGACCTCCGATTGGCGTAACCGAGTGTCATTACTGCCGACATGAATTACAATCTTACCAAATTTACGCTTAGCCTTAGCCAGCAGTTTCAAATTTCCTTCAATGTCGCCTGCTCTGGCCCCCGGAAGACAATTGACTATGGTTGCTGGTGTTGCTAACTTCACATTTCTCAAAACAGAGTCGCCAATAACCAGAGTTTGATCCTCGGCGGGTGTGTCACCGAGTGGGGAAAAACGGTTAGGAATGTGAACGGGTTGGCGGTGTACACGGGGCTTCTGTTTAGGGCTACGCTTCCTCCTCACAGTCACCCAGTCGGCCTGCTTTCCCGGCTGCTCAGGATCTGCCAGAGGGAAACTAACGGCGGCTAAGCTACCTTGGTCCGCACCGACTACAGGGGCCTGGCTAGCTGTAGAATTTTCCACGGTGCGGAGCCGAGTCTCCAATTCGCCCAGCCTGGCCTCCAAAGCTACGAATAAGCTACACTTACTACAAGTACCATTACTGCTAAAGGAGGCCGAGGAATAACTAAACATTTCACACCCAGAGCAGAAAAGTGCGGGAGAGACAGGAGAAGCCGCCATGCTAAACCGGCTAAGAGCTAGTAGCTGCGCTAAGCTAGCGAATTCCTAAAAACACACAAAGTGAATAATGTGTAAATAATTTAGAGGTGATTCAGCAGAGGGAGTGCTTTAGTTAAGGCACGTGAAGATTACACTGTGAAGCAAATCGTTATCTAGGTAACTAGATCAATCTAACTGCGCAGATTAAACAGCTAACAGATACAGCAAAACACCGCTGTGCTCCGGAACAGGAAGTGATACAATACCGCAGTGAGAGCCAACCACCAGTAGAGGCCTTAAGACAGAAAAAACTAACAGATAAAACCTATGGGAAAGAAACTTAAGATAAACAGGTACAACAGATCCATGGATGAGGAAAGTCAACTATGAAATCTATAATGAAAGTTTAAAAGCTCAAAGAAACATACAAACTACAAGAAAAGTATTTTAAATGTCCTATAAAAATATCAACATAAAATTAAATCTGAGGCCTCGACCAATCAAATCAACACAAAGTTAAATTTCATTTCTTCATGTATTTCAAACTATAAGGTGTCAGTGGTTGGATGAAACAAGAGCACCAGTAAGAAGCATGATCTAATTCAATGACAGCAAAGACAGAAAGGAAAACATAATTCTAAAAATTACCTCTGATGGTCTTATTTTGATAAAGAAGCTGCTGCGCTTGTAAGAGATCTTAAGCACTTTGGGCCAAGGGAAACGGTTGATCCTCAGCTTGTCTTTATAAACCATCAGACCACTGGAGCAAACCCCTAGCGTGATGTCAACACCATCAAGATCCTGTGGACAAGGAAAACAAGAGGAAAATATTAACAATGGACTACACCAGAAAACATACAGTTACAAAAGTCCATCACTGGGTGGCAGACTTGCTTTGAGGTGACGGATTTGGAAACTTTATTAATCTCTCCTCTTAAGTGCACAGGGGCTGAAATCAATTTTATGATTAAAAAAATAACACTGATGTTATACAGTTTTTCTGTGCCAAAATAAAGAAATGCAATTTAAAAATCAAAGAAAACCAAATACAGGAGGTACTCTGCATTACCTTTTCTAAAAGCATTCTAGAATTTACATCTATATAACCATTTGAAACCTGTTCCTATGACCATGTTTTTCTGAACAGTTTTACACATCACACCAAAACCTATATACGAGTAAAAACCACGACTGCAACAAATTATTAATCAATTATTTTCTCAATTCATCAATTTGTCATTAGGTCCATAAAATGTTAGAAAATTGTGAAAAATATTGATCAATGTTCATGAGAACCCAAGATGATTCCTTTAAATGTCTTGTTTTGTCCACTGCCCAAAAACGTTCAATTTATTGCCAGATAGGAATAAAGAAATTAGTAAAATAAACCAAAAGTATTCACACTTAAGAAGCCAAAATCCCAAAATTAGGACTTTTTTTTGAATGATTCAAAATGATTGACTGATTATCCAAATAGTCAACTAATTTAATCCTTGATTAATAATCTTTGAAGCTCTAATAATGACAAGTGACTGACTGAAGGGGAAAGCAGCTGGATGACCACAGATTTTTCCATCTGTGGTCATCCAGAATTTCTTTAACTTCATATTTCTTTACTTCAAATAAAGTGCTAAATCTCAACCTAAATCATACATACACACCCCAATGCAACCAAAAGTACTAAGAGACTAGATATCTGACAGGTCCAGCAGCATGAGAAAAAAAATAGCAATTTCAATTGCAAAATGGAGAGAGGAGATGTGGAACAAGACTCATTGCCATTTATATATACACGCACTGTACCAAAAAATGGACACACCTTCCACGCAAGATTCATCACCACGAGTTGTCATATTTGTTATTGAGGTTTCCCCATGACATCACTGGGGTGTGCCCTAATGATTCATTACACCATACTCAAGGAACTATTGGGGCTACATTTGAATACAGTATCATCTACAAAACCAGGTATATACTCAATACCAATACTGTTTTGTTTTTCTTTGATTATAACTTATCGTAGCAATTTAGCCAAGGCGCAACTCTGTCACACAGTAACCGGTGTCAATTCACTAGCACAAAAAAAAAAAAAAACCCTGCACAATCCATAAAGTCAAACAGCACTGACCAAAGGGTTAACAGGACTCACCCTACCTTGGCTTGATGTAAGTCCACTCCATACATGGCGAGCTTCTTGGCATTCTCCAGAAACAATATATCTGCTTGGGCTGGAGACATTGATCTGAACACACACAGAAGTGGATTTAACAGTGTTAGCAAATCGGTTTTACTGTCACAATCCATTGAAGGATTCTCTATCAAACATATTTGGTTTTGTGAAAACACAGGACAATTACAGAATTAATTCAATTAATTTATGGTAGAATAGATGGGCTTAAGATGGGCTTAATCAAATATAACAAACAAAGTTATACAGTTTGATTTTAATTGCACAACAAATGTCAAAAAACACCCGTTGGAACAAGCCAGAACTTTCTCAATACAAAATGATCAAAAAGAATCAAGACTAAGGAAATACTACATCCAGATTAATAGTAATACTCTCGATTGCCATCACTCAGTGTGTTTTTTACCTGTAGGTGCGATGCAACTCCATCACCTTTTCTTCCAGCTCTTTGTTCTGTCCAGGGGCCAGACTCAGGTCTTTAACATAGTCTGATCCATGGACCTCAACATCATACTCTCCAAGTTCTGATTGGACTGTGTAAGAACCCAACAGGGACAGTGTGACAAATGAACATGGAAGAACCCCACTCATGATGTCCTTCCGCAGCTGGAGACATAGAAAGTACCTGTAAAAGAAAGGAAGCTGAAAAATTAAACTAAAGTAACTGTATTCTATTATTCATGGCAATTATGAAAAATCTGACTCTATTGACCACAGTAATGTTCACTATAACATTGGAGGCATTCACCGAGTGAGGTCTTCAGTCAGCTGAGCTGGATCAGGAGGGTAGAACTTCACATTAAAAGTAAACTCATAGACAGCACCGGGAACCTGCTTCCGGATTTCTTTTGCTGGGTCCAACCATGTCTGAAGGGGAGAGAAAATCAAATTCTTGTCAGATACATACAGTGTAAAATATCTAGTTAGTAACTAAAACTGCTAAGGAAACAATGAACTAGCCTACCTTGCTGGTTGTCGTCTCCCAGTGAGCCAGGCCAAAGTAGTCTTTCTCCAGGAGATTGAGGTGGTCACACACTTTTGCAAAGAGCTCATGGCCTTTAGCATGTTTCTACAAACAAACAAAGGAACAAAAGAGACAAAAAAGAAAGTTCATCAAGTCTTCAGTTGGTGTAGTGCCATCACAACAAAAAAGAAGACTGTGTGGATTTTCTTACATCAAGCTCCCACTCAAACTGAGTGTCGTCCAGCAGGGTTACTTTGCACTGCATCGTTCTCTGACGTCTGGAGGCTTTGGCTTCGTCAGTCTTCTTTTCGCTCTTCTTTTCTTTCATTACCTTTTCCTTCGTGGCCTCCTCCGTTGTAATCTCTTTCTCTTGTTCTGCTGGTTTTTCTTTTTTCTCTGTGTCTTCCTCCTGCACTTGTTCCACTTCAGGCTCCTCCGTTATTTCAACTTCTTCCTTGTGTTCTTCTTGAAGTGTCTAAGAGAAAATCACGTGTTAATTTTGCAAACCCATCACAGCAAATTTTGCAAAACACTTGGCATCGTACCTGATTCTCTGCACTGCTGACTGAGTGCTGATCAGGAGCCGGTTCTGTATCCAACTCGGTTTTAAGCTCAGGTTCTGGATCAGCAATGGGAGCCTTCACCTGTTCCTCACTCTGCTCATTCACCTCCTGCTCCTCCTTTTTGCTTCTGTTTTTCACCTTCTCTTTTTTCTTACCCCTATCCTCTTCCTTCTGGTGCGCTTCTACGCTTTCGCTTTTTGTTTTGTCATCTTTCTGCAGTGGCTCTCCTTTCACATCTTTCCTTTTTGCTTTCTCCTCTTCTCTCTTTTTGGCCTTTTCCTCTTCTTCTTTCTTCACTTTTTCAGCTTCTCTTGCCTTTTCCTCTTCCCTTTTCTTTGCTTTTTCTTCTTGTCTCTTCTTTATTCTTGCCTCTTCCTCTGCTTTCCGCTTTGCTTTTTCCTCCTCTTTCTTCTTCTCCTTGTTGTCCTTTGCTTTTTTCTTTGTCAACTTCTTGTCAGCCTTTTCTTCTTTATTCTCTTCCTTTTCTTTAATTCCAGTCCTCTCGTTCAGATTCAGTTCTACCTTTTCTACAGGCTGCTTTGCCACCACTTGCTTTTCCTCCTCTTCTCCTTTTTCCTGTTCTTTCTTTTTCACTTTTTCCTCATTCTTGACCTCTCCTTTCCTCTTGACTTGTTTCTTTTTACTGCCTTTTTTCTGAACTTTTTCTCCGTCTTTCTTTTCCTGCTCTTTGTGCTCTACTTTCTCTTCTCTCTTTTTCAGTTCTTTTGACTCAATCTGTTCTTCCTCTGCCTTGGGCGCCTCACTTTTCGCTTCTTTCTTCTCCGCTTCTTCTACTTCTTCCTTCTCTTCACTGGCTTTCTCTCCCTCGAACCCCTCTCCATCCGAGCATTGTGAGCGGCGCTTGAGGAAAGACGAGAAGAGGCGTGACAGGCCTTTGCCAGCAGAAGTGCGGGTACGAGGCTTCAGCTGCTCCTCCTCAGAGGAGGTTGTTCCGTCAGCAGGCCCGGGCTCACAGGCCTGCTCCTGAGCCTTCTTGCTCAACTGATCCCCCTCTGGTTCAGATGCCACTGGCTCGGGCTCAGCCTCTGCACTTCCGGCCTTCTGCTTGCCCTCGGTGTCCGCGTCACTCACCGCAATTGCCTCTGTTGTCATGGTAGCCACTGGGAAGGAAAACAGAAGAGAGTCTGTGATGGAGAAGGGTCATGATGTTGTACAGTGTGACAGGTGGAACACAACAAACAAGATGATTAGCAGTGGAGTATTAGCACATGTATAGTGAAGCCTTACACTTCACTTTAGTCTTAATGACAAATCAACCTTAAACAACTTTTTTTTTTTAACCAAAAGAATGATTTGACCAAAATGTCTGTGGTCATTGCTGTTTATCTGTGAAAACGTTTCTCTGAAAAGTTGTTTGGACCAAGAAGACAATTCAACTGGATTCCAATGTGGTTACTGGATAACATTAAGCTCCTGTTAAACTCTGAAGGATGCAGGCATCAAAAGCTTATAAAGCCAAAGGAGAAGCATCGTGATGACAGGGACCAACTTCCAGTGCCCTAGCTGTTCCAGACTCTGTGGCTCTAGACTTGGGCTGCAGAACCGTGTCCAAACTTAGACAATTATCTTCAGACCCAAAGGACAAATATTAAAATATTAATGAAAATTATACGGCATGTATGTCACAGTACGGACTACAGATATTTGCAGTTTGGATGACGTTCACATATGGATCAGGATCTGGTGGACCATCCTGCATATGAATTCCATGGTTATAACAAAAACTGGTCAGGCAAAAGGAAACTAAGAATAAAAAAAATAAAAATAAAAAATAAAAATTATAGGTTCACATGTAGCTAATATAGTAAACTAACAATCATGAACTGACATTAATTTAATCAAGAATAATAAACATTTTTTTCAAGTATGAACCTAATTCTCACATCAAAATTTTAGGATGACTTTAATAATCTTAGATTGCACTTAATCATTTGATCATTGGGACTCATGGTACTTGTCCACTTGTTGCATGGAACAACTTTACCCCTTCTCCCTGCTTTCCAAATGAAAGCAACAATCACAAGGTTGCATCGCCACCCAGACCAAAAATCCAGCAGATCAGGATTTGTGACATGCAATAGATTTATTCACTGATTTTGTTATTAGACAAAATTATTACAAACTCTAAAAGTTGTACAAATAGCTGTAACTGCTGGCTGTGTATAGCATATTCTTCAATTTGTAACAAAAATATTTCTGCCAAAATTTGCAAAAACTGTGTAATTAACCCTACTAACAAGCAAACAGGTACATACTAATTAGAAGTGACATTTTTTTATTAAGCGTTTGTACACTACCACAATGAAGTTGAAATTATACAATCAAGATGTGCTTCTTGAGTAGAGTTTTTGCTCTAATTCAACAGGATTAACAAAAATATCACTAATTATTAAGGATATTAAGAATTATTAAGCTATTTTTTGCACACATTACCTCTATTTTCAGGGGTCAAAAGCAAATGAACAAGCTACAATTATAATGTAAAGACTGTTTAAATACTTGGCTGAAAATCCTTTGTACATGATGTCTACCTGATATCTAGAACGAATGATCATCATCAAATGCAGAGCTTCCTCCTTGAGATGCTTTGCTGGGCCTTCACTGTAATCTCCTTCACGTGCTTCTCGTTTTTGGAGCTTTTTGCCTTCAGCTTGGTCTTCCGTAAGTGAAAAAGCATGTTCTACTGGGTTGAGGTCAGGTGACTGATTTGTCTATTGAAGAACATTCCATTTCTTCGTCTTGTGAAGCTCTTGAACTGCTTTTGCAATATGTTTTGGGTCATTATACATCTGCACTATGACACACCATCCTATCAGTTCAGCAGCTTTTGGCTGAATCTGAGCAGATAACATCACTCTTTACACTTCAGAAGTCATTACACTGCTTCCACCAGTGCTCACATCAATAAACACCAGTGACTCAGTTCCATTAGCATCCATACATTTCCATACCATAACACTGCCTCCTTCATGTTTCCATCATGATGTGGTATATTTCAGATCATGAGGCATTCCTTTCTTTCTCCATACTCTTCTCTTCCCATCATTCAGCTACAACTTTTTGTTTTATGTGTACAATCAATCTTGTACCAGAACTAGCCAGGCCTTTGTAGATAGTATCTGGTTAAACCCAATGTGACCTTCTTGGTCGTATGTGTTACAGTACCAGTGGTTTGAACCTTGTTGTAAACCCTCTGTATTTATATTCATGAAGGCACCTGTTGAGTGGAGACTGACAGTAACAGGCCTCCCTCCTCTTCTTGATTTGCTATATGTTTTCTTCACCAAGGAAACAATTCTGCCGTCGTCAACCTAAGTTGTTTTCTGTGGTCTTCCAGGTATTTTGGTGTTGATTACCTTGCAAGGGGATTCCTTTAAAGTGCTACATTGGTGATTTAGTCACTTCTATCGTTTCTGCTACACTTGAATTAACATGTCTTTGGATGTCAAAATCAGAGTTCCAATGAACAGCTACCAAATACAAATTCAACACTTGGAACCAACTCCATACTTTTTATCTGCTTAATATGTCATGGAATAACAAGGTTATAGGCCAGACCTAGAGAAGGAACTGCTAATCAGTCAACTGCCCAATTACCTATGACCTCTGAAAATGGAGAGACCGTGGTTAATGCAATGTTTTTGTTAAACCCCTTGAATTAAAACTTAAAGTCGACACTACAAGTACACCTTAACCACTGTATTTTGAATCTATTGTGGTGGTGCACAGAGGCAAAATTACAAGAATTGTCCATTGCCATTATGAAAGTACTTACTGACTGTATCCTCTGTACCAGAAGTACTAAACACAAGATATTTGCACAATCAAAAACAACTGTCACTATAGATTATATTCCAAATAAAATACACATGCACCATCACTTCATCACACAACAGCCTTCATTATTGAGAGACTGTGTTTCTACACGGATTCTGAGTACGAGTTCACAACAGTACATCTCACAGACTCATCAAACTCTCTGACACAAAGGAGACATTTTGTTCTGGGGCTGCCTATTAGCACGGCCTTGACTACCCTCAGTCACCACACACACACACACACACACACACACACTCTTCAGTCATGGTCAACATGCTGACTAAAGACTGCTGTCCATGTAACAACTCAAGTACAAAAGCCCAATAATTTAAAAAAGGTACATTGTGTAACATTTAGGGGTGTTTATTGGCAGGAATGGAACATACATTCATAACCATCAGTTCATTAATGTATAATTACCTGCAACAATGAATCAATGTGTTATCATAACCTTAGGGCCCTGTCCCACTGGGGAGAGGATTAACTGCGCATGAATTGAGTATACAAATTGCGGGCGTTCGCTGTTGTCCGCAACAAAAATGGCCAAAAATGACAAATGTCCCAGTATGAATTACAGACATATTAATAATATATAGCGAATATATGATGAACAATCACGGTTATATAACGCATGTCGTGAGGAAACTGATCCGACACATTGAGATTATCACGGCAGTATTACGAGTGTATTATGAATGCGTCGCGCACGTGTTGCGCGTGCACGGCATCTGCATTGCGGTCATAAAATAAGCACACTCGGGCCATCGGCATCACTATTCATACCAACAATACAGCCTCTGGAGCATTTGCTAGACTTGGACAAGTTGATCACAGAGTGTTGTCATGTGAGGGTTAACTGTTCATGAGTTTGGGGAGCGGGAAGCCGCTCGGGGTGTGAGACGGTGTTTTTTTTTTTTTTTTTTTTTTTTTTTTTTTGAGAGTGTCACAGAAAAAAGACATCAGTGTGAGTTGTGGCTATAACAGCAACTCTTCCTTTTGTTGGTGTTAAATAAGTCCTGGATTACAGCAGCTATTACGTCTTTGTGGATCTACACAGCCGGACCGGCACTGACTGGCAGGTATGTTGCTTTCTGCCACACTTTGGGTTTACGTGACGTGTTTGTTATGCATTCACAGACTGTCTGCAAATCAGCTGCAAAGCAGATGTAATAAAAACGCTTTATTCGTGGCCAATTTGTATGCATTCGCTACAACATATTTTAGTTTGTGATGTGGACGCAATATATCTGTTTTACACACTGTCCCGGTCCGCTGCCAAGCCGCAAATCCCCATCAGTTGCGGATATCAGCGGTTAATGGCAGATATACAGCGCATAGAGTGAGTAGTGCAGATCCATCCCGGTGACAAACAACGCAGGCTGTTAACATCGGCGATCGTCAAGCTGCCGATAAGCCGACCATGGGGCCTAAGAAGGTTCTGACAGCGGAGGAAGGTGACGATATTAAAAAATCTCTGGACTTTCTATCAGAGGAGATTTCTGTTGTGAAGCAGCAACAGAAATCAATCATGGATCTGGTGGAGGAGGTGAAGGCATTACGGCTCCAGAACGCCGAGAAAGACTGGCGTCTGGTGCAGCTGGAAAATAGAGTGGCTGAATTGGAGCAGTACACCAGAATTAACGACGTCATCATCACAGGTCTTCACATCAAACCACGGTCCTACGCACGGGCGGTAACAGATGAGAGCGAAGGGGAGCCCAGTGAACAGGAGGTCAGCTCTGTGGAAAAACAGGTTTCTGATTTCCTCCTATCTATAGGTATAGAAATGGATTTAAATAACATTGAAGCGTGCCACCCTCTGCCCCGGAGAAATGACGGTGATAAACGAACCGTCATCATGAGATTTATCAACAGAAAACACAAAACAGCACTGTTAAAACAAGGAAGAAAACTGAAAGGGACAAACGTATTCATCAATGAACATCTCACCAAACGGAATGCCGACATCGCCAGGAAAGCACGCTTCTTAAAGAAACAGGGAAAAATCCAGCACACATGGACTTCAAACTGTAAAATATTCATCAAACTGAACGGATCACCAGAACAAGCAAAGGTTATGGCAATAAGGAACATCGAGGAGCTGGACAAATATGAACAATAGGTATGAGGACTCAAACACATCACAGCACCATGATGCAGACTGGAGCAACCCACTCATCCACATCATCTACACCCGGAGACAAGAGAGACATAATGACTAAGGATAATGATCCGTTTATTTCTGCCCAGGAGCTCTATCTAGATACGAGGTCTGTCCATAAAGTATAGGTCCTTTTTATTTTTTTCAAAAACTATATGGATTTCATTCATATGTTTTTACGTCAGACATGCTTGAACCCTCGTGCGCATGCGTGAGTTTTTCCACGCCTGTCGGTGACGTCATTCGCCTGTGAGCACTCCTTGTGGGAGGAGTCGTCCAGCCCCTCGTCGGAATTCCTTTGTCTGAGAAGTTGCTGAGAGACTGGCGCTTTGTTTGATCAAAATTTTTTCTAAACCTGTGAGACACATCAAAGTGGACATGGTTCGAAAAATTAAGCTGGTTTTCAGTGAAAATTTTAACGGCTGATGAGAGATTTTGAGGTGACACTGTCGCTTTAAGGACTTCCCACAGTGCAAGACGTCGCACAGCGCTCTCAGGCGGCGTCATCAGCCTGTTTCAAGCTGAAAACCTCCACATTTCAGGCTCTATTGATCCAGGACGTCGTGAGAGAACAGAGAAGTTTCAGAAGAAGTCGGTTTCAGCATTTTATCCGGATATTCCACTGTTAAAGGAGATTTTTTTAATGAAAGACATGCGGGCGGATTGCAGCGTCGGCTCGCAGCCGCCGCGACGCTCCGCCACAGGAAAAACACCTCCATTGGAAGCCTTAAGGACAAGTTGGAACATGTCCAGCTGTTAAACAATTTCTCATATACTGACTCCACTGAAAGCCATCAAAAGCCGCCTGGATTTTACAAATGGTTATCAACACGGAGGTGTTTTTCCTGTGCCGCCGCTCCGCGCCGGCTGCGTCCCGACGCGCGGACCCGTCCGCACGTCTTTCATTAAAAAAAATCTCCTTTAACAGTGGAATATCCGGATAAAATGCTGAAACCGACTTCTTCTGAAACTTCTCTGTTCTCTCACGACGTCCTGGATCAATAGAGCCTGAAATGTGGAGGTTTTCAGCTTGAAACAGGCTGATGACGCCGCCTGAGAGCGCAGCGCGACGTCTCGCACCGTGGGAAGTCCTTAAAGCGACAGTGTCACCTCAAAATCTCTCATCAGCCGTTAAAATTTTCACTGAAAACCATCTTAATTTTTCGAACCATGTCCACTTCGATGTGTCTCACAGGTTTAGAAAAAATTTTGATCAAACAAAGCGCCAGTCTCTCAGCAACTTCTCAGACAAAGGAATTCCGACGAGGGGCTGGACGACTCCTCCCACAAGGAGTGCTCACAGGCGAATGACGTCACCGACAGGCGTGGAAAAACTCACGCATGCGCACGAGGGTTCATGCATGTCTGACGTAAAAACATATGAATGAAATCCATATAGTTTTTGAAAAAAATAAAAAGGACCTATACTTTATGGACAGCCCTCGTACATTTAATTATAATAACTCTGCTAACCACCCCTTCGAATCTGAAAATGATCCTGATACCTTTTTCAGTGAGAATATTGTGAGACAGTGCAAATATTTTACAGAAGAACAATTCAAAAATTATAAAATCAATGATGAAGATTTTTCAATTATACATTGCAACAGCAGAAGTCTTTCTCGTAATCTGTCCACTATTAATGATTGTTTGAAAACATCCAAAAAACGTTTTTCAGTTATTGCAATTTCAGAAACATGGTTAAATGAGGATAATAAAGATCTGGTATATCTTGACGGTTATGAATTGTTCCTGGTTAATAGGCAGAGGAGAAGGGGCGGAGGCGTTGCATTGTTTGTAAGGTCAGATTATAACTGTAAACTCATTAACAACATGTCATTTACAGTGGACAACATCATGGAATGTGTTACCATAGAAATTGCATCTATAAACTCCAAAAACATAGTTGTTAGTTGCATTTACAGAGCTCCTGGGACAAATATTGACACCTTTGGAGACATCTTAGGAATGTACAACAAAATCAACAGAAATAAGCATTTATTTGTCTGTGGAGATTTCAATATAGATTTTTTAAACCCTGACAATCATCCACAAATTACCTCATTTATAAACACCTTGTACTGTTTAGGACTGTTTCCAACCATCATTCATCCTAGCAGAATAACTATGGATACAACAACTCTCATCGACAATATTTTAACTAACGTTATATCCGGTAATCTTAGTGGGGGACTACTGGTCAGTGATATCAGTGATCACTTGCCAGTTTTCTCAGTCTTTGCATTGGAGGGTTGTTGTATGTATCGAAGCAATATCAAATTCATGAGTAGAAAAGTAACACCTGAAACAATTGATAATTTAAGGGTGGATTTATCAAGTCAGAATTGGTCAGATGTTTTTGTTGATGATGTTGACAGGTCATATGATGCTTTCATTTCCACTTTTTCCAGTTTGTATAATAAACACTGTCCATTTGTTGACAAAATATATAGAAATCAATATAGCAACAAACCATGGATAACTAAGGGGCTTCAGAGGGCATGTAAAAAGAAAAACGTACTATATAAACAATTCATAAAACTATGAACTAAGGAAGCTGAAAGTAAGTATAAAACATATAAGAATAAGTTCATCAATATCATGAGACTCAGTAAAAAAAAATTATAATGAGTTACTTGTCAAAAATAGAAATAACACATGGAACATATTAAATGAAATAGTAAAAAAGAATAGAGTAACTAGAGATTATCCTTCATTTTTTCAGAGTAACAACTACATCACGATTGATAACGACGAGTCTATTGCTGAACACTTTAATGAATACTTCGTTAATGTGGGTAAAAATCTTGCCAGTAAAATTGACTCATCAACTAATAACTTCTGGGTAAATAATTCAATGTTTAACAAATCTGTTTCAATGTTCATTGGTGGTACTCATGAAAGGGAAATACTTGATCTGGTTCATGGTTCAAAAAGTAAGAAATCAACTGATTTTAATAATTTGGATATGGCTTTATTAAAAAAAGTTATTGATTGTATAGTAAAACCGTTCAATTATATTTGCAATATGTCACTAAGTACTGGTAAATTTCCTTCTCAAATGAAAATAGCCAAAGTAATTCCTCTGTTTAAAACTGGTGACAAACACACATTTTCTAATTATAGACCTATATCACTCCTGCCACAATTTTCCAAAATTTTTGAAAAAATATTTGCTAAAAGATTAAATGATTATTTACTGAAGCATAACATCATTTGTGAAGAACAATATGGATTCAGAAGGTCTCGAACTACATCACATGCTTTGATGGACTTTGTGGAAAGTATAGCAACTGCAACTGACAAACAATACACAATAGGTGTTTTTTTTTTATTTACAGAAAGCGTTTGACACAATTAACCATGGAATACTATTAATTAAACTGTAGAAATATGGAATCAGAGGTCTGGCATATGAACGGATAGCTAGTTATTTACAAGGCAGATTTCAGTATGTTCAATTCAATAATACAAATTCTGAACTCAGGGATGTCACATGTGGGGTGCCGCAGGGCTCAGTGCTGGGTCCTTTGTTGTTTTTAATCTATATAAATGATATAAGTTGGGTGTCGAGTTCACTGAGATGTGTCCTTTTTGCGGATGATACAACTGTGTTCTGTAGCGGTGAAAATCTTGAACAGCTTCTGGACATAGTGGAGAAAGAACTGCAAAAATTTAAGGTTTGGTTTGACGCTAATAAGTTGTCACTCAACCTTGGGAAAACTAAATGTATTATATTTGGAAATAAACAGGCACCCAAATGTAAAAATTTAACTATAAACAATAAGGAAATTGAGTTAGTAACAGAGAATAAATTTTTAGGTGTTATAATTGATAATAAACTTAGCTGGAAACCACATGTAAATTATGTGAAATCAAAATTGTCAAAAACTATAGCCATTTTGTATAAAGCCAAAGACCTACTGCCGCAAGAAGGGTTACCGTATTTTCCGGACTATAAGTCGCACTTTTTTACATGTTTTGGCCGGGGGTGCGACCTATACTCCGGTGCGACTTATAAATGAAAAATATACCGGTAGGATCTCAATTAATTTACTGTAACAAAACAATTTTACGTGACAGAGTCGATCTATGTTTTAAAATGGCCACCGGAAAAGGAAATGCAATGCATCATGGGCACTGTAGTATGACGGCCATCCTATAGTTCACGCTGGTCGCGATAACCAATCAGAGAACAGAACTTTGGATGCGTATTCCTCACCTCACCCACAGCGTGTGAAGCTGACGAACTCGGTGCTTGCTGTTATTCCGGCTTGGCGAACAGAACAGCTTCAACCCTTGGATATCAATGTGAGCAGAGTGTTTAAGTTGACGCTGAGAGCTGCGTGGGAGCATTGGGTGAGCGACGGCGGAGGATTAGCGTGTGCACTTGGAAGGAGCTGGCGTCGATGATTGTGAAAAGCGTTTGAAGCAGACGAACACGGTGTTTATTCCGGGACGGCTAACAAGACAGCTTCAACCCTTGGATATCAGTGTGAGCAGAGTTGACGCTGAGAGCTGCATGGGAGCACTGAGCGACGGCGGAGGATTAGCGTCTCCACTTGGAAGGAGCTGGATCGACACCGCTGGGTGGTCATGAGCTGCGCAGGTAGGTGCTGCATGGTTCGGCTCGCAATGTGGTCCGCAAAATACAAACATATCCGTAGGTAAAATGCAGCTCACGAGAGGGCACTCAAGGCTTGTGTGACTGTTCCTGCGACTTCTGACTACCATAGAAAAATAAAAATTTTAACGTTACTGATAACATAACAAGACAACGGAGAAGGCCCGAAAAAATGCCACCAAAAAGAAAATCATACTCTGCAGATTACAAGTTGCGACTGGTGAAATATGCATCCGAAAACGGTAGCCGTCACAATATTATCTGAACTTTTCATGTTAACATACCTGTATGTCCATGGGACTTATAGTCCAGTGGACCTTATTTATGGTTTATTTTTCTTTATAATGGATAAAGTGGCTGGTGCGACTTATACTCCGGTGCGACTTATTTATGGTTTGTTTTTCTTTATAATGGATAAAGTGGCTGGTGCGACTTATACTCCGGTGCGACTTATTTATGGTTTGTTTTTCTTTATAATGGATAAAGTGGCTGGTGCGACTTATACTCCGGTGCGACTTATAGTCCGGAAAATACGGTACTTACTTTATATCATTCTCTGATGGTACCATATATGACATATTGTGTTGAGTCATGGGGAAACACTTACAAATCAAATACCAATCCAATATTCCTTTTGCAAAAACGAGCCATACGAATCATCTGCAATAAACAATATCGTGAACCAACTCATTCTCTATTTGTGTCTTTAAATTTATTAAAATTCATAGATTTGGTCGATTACATTACAATTCAAACTTTATTTCGAGCGAAAAACCAAGCCTTACCGAGACATGTCCAGAGTCTGTTCCGATTGAGGGAATCCAGATATAGTTTAAGAGGTTGTGCAATTTTTATGAAACCACCAGTAAGAACAAATGTAAAGGGTCTTTGTGTGTCTGTGGTTGGGGTGAGGAAATGGAACAAATGTTCAACAGAGGTTAGAATAAGTAGTACCTTAGTAAGATTTAAGAAACTACTCAAAAAGAACATCATGTCTAAGTATCATAAAGAGGCAAATATAATCTGATTTATATGGAATGTTCAATTTATAAGTGGGACTTATTGTATATCTGAATGTGTGGGTATGTATATGCGTATGTAGATATACAGATATGGGTAGGTGTATATGTATATGTATATAAGTGACTGTGTATATGTATGTATATATTTATGTTTGTAAAGTATATACGTATGTATATAGGTATATATGGCACAGCCCAAGCAGAGGGTCACCCCCAAGAGCCTGGTCTGCTTGAGGTTTCTTCCTTATAGGGAGTTTTTCCTCACCACAGTTGCCTAGTGCTTGCTCTGGGGGTTGGTAAGGTTAGTCCTTACTGGCGTAAAGTGCCTTGATTCGACTTTCTTGTGATCTGGTACTATATAAATATAATTATAAGTGAATAGTATATTAATGTGTATGTCTGTGTGTGTCGACATGTAGTAGTGAATTTGTATTTATGTAAATATGACTGATTAGAATTGTTGGACTTGTACTAGCAGGGGTGGGCGCTAATAAGCTTTGCTTCAGCCCACACCCTTTCGGACTCACTAGTTTTGTCTGTGTTTGTTTGTGGAATTGTTCATTTTTTTCTATTTGAATATTTTGTGTGCCGAATAAAAAAACTTTGTCACTTGTCACTTGTCAGTATGTATTGTGTATGAACTGAGTATGTATGGAGTATGTAAGGCGGATGTCATCCGCATTCAGATTTTTGAACAGCTCAAAAATCCATGCGTGCCTCTGTGGATGATCACGGGCGTGTTCGGATGACGGCCGACTCATACAGGCATGTTACATGGATATTGCGGATGTTTGGCAAATATGGGCCAATTTTGTGCGCAATCCATACGCAAATCCTCCTAAACACCAGTGGGACAGGGCCCTTAGGCTGAGTGCGTCCTATGTTAATGGGAGAAGGCCCCCTCTTGGAGGCCACCATGTTGCACTACCATGTTGATACACTAGTCCCAAGAGGGACACACTTATTCCACCTTTTAAATTTTTGCAGGGTGACTGTAAGACTGAAGAAAAAAGAAGAAAATCAGTGATTACTCCCTTATACACAGTCTACCAGTTGCTAACAAGTTTGAGAACCATCACTGTTGCGTAATGGAGGATCATATTGCTTATCATAAAGCAGAAACGTGAAGGGAAACAAAATCATGATCGGTAATGGCATAATGCAATATCTCACCAATGGATGACATCAACAATGTGGCTTTAAGATCCAAAGTGTTTCAATTCAAACTGCTCTGGAGTGAAAGAAACACTACTTTTTGCAGCACTGACCAGGCAGAACTGGTATATTTAGAAACACCGAACAGTTGACTTAATTACAAGACTGACTAAAATATACTGCAAGCCTTATGCAATTACACTACACCTCATCAGTTACATGACAATCAATACTCTTAAATTAAACACACATGCATCCTGTCTGGATCAGGGCCTGTCAAACTGGTGACTGATGTGAGCTGTTCTCTCCTCTTCCATATGTAGTTCAAGTCCCACTGTGCCTTGTATGGAGTGGGGGAGGGAAAGATGTAGACACAGCAGACAGGCGGGCCAATCGTCCAGATGTACAGAACCGTCCCAAAGGATGAGGCTTGCCATGCCATACCATGCACTTCCCACTGGTAACTAACTACAGGACAGGAGGAGGGGTAGGTAAAGACACCAAATCCTCTTTTGCTCTCCCACTGTTTGTGTCCAGTGACCAATAACTGTGCTGCACATTATAAATAATCCTTTCTGCCTTTCCCCCCACAAGACCCCCCATAGGCATATTCCCTAGGTCACCATACAGCAAGCAGTATGCATCAACGCTCATGGGCTCCTCTGGGCCTTTTAATGCTCTGTCATCTCAATTCTGATCGTCAGGAAACAGACACGCTCCTAATGGACCAGCTGAGCTTGTGTCTGCTGCCTCCTCCATTTTGTGTTAAAGATCTAACATCTCTGCTAACAGCCAGCTGAGCAGCACTAACTTGCATCATGAGCGATTGTGACAGCAACTCGCAAACAGCACGACCTTCCACTATAGTTTCAGTCTGTGATGTTTCATTCTTCTTTTCTTTTATATTTTCCAAAAATGAGATTAAATGTTGCCAAAATGTAGAAAACCTGCCCTCAAACCTACGTAATTAGTGTCAGTAATGGCCTAAATTATGTATGAAGTAGGCTACCCTGCAGCAACAGTGAGATTGTAATGAGCTGCTGAATCAGGTGCAAACACCGAGACTGAGGTTAAATATGAACTTGATTTAGAGCATTTGTGACTTTTAAATGAATTTAAATGTTCCCAAAGAAAGACAATTTGAATTTTAAATAGAGCTGATTTGAGGATATGTGTTTCAAGTAAAGGAACAAATGCATTCTCATTTTACTGACATTTACTTATAGGCCATTATTCTCCAGTTAAACCAACTTCTTTTTCACAAATACAATTTAATCAGTAACTAGAAGGCATGCAGAGAGTGCATGCCTCCGACAAAATACCCACTGTCAGCTCCATTTGACATTAAACCTTGTTTCCTAAGAAGTTATCTATAAGCTTGTGAAGCGTAATAAAGTTCCATTCATAACTTATGTGTTTAGCATTCTTCTGGATTCCGGATACAGAGTATGTTGCAGATTGACGCAAACATTACATTAATTATTTCCAACGACATTAATCATCTGCTCACAAAATGCTATCAAAGTTCACCAATATTTTTATTATTATTATTGTGGACAGTCTAAGGCACACCTGTGCACTAATTGACACAGTCAGTCAGAGCTGCGTGTCGTCAGAGCGAGCTGCAAAAAGTTTGTACCTGAGTTTTCAGAGGTGGTGTTTGTAGTTGCCATCTGCCACGCCGGTGTTTGCCAACCTGGACAGTGGGAATACCACCTCAACCGGCAACTTAGCCCAGCGACTGGACACCAACAACGTCCGAGGCCCAACGTGGTGAATTCACTGAGGCCGCGCGCTGCGTCACGAGTGCCGCTTCCCCGAGGCCTCGTGCAGCCACCGCGGATCCATCAGCGCGGAAACACCGAGGCCGCGCGGCACCAGCGCAGTGCAGATCCATCCCGGTGAGAAACAACGCAGGCTGTTAACATCGGCGATCGACAAGCTGCTCATAAGCCGACCATGGGGCCTAAGAAGGTTCTGACAGCGGAGGAAGGTGACGATATTAAAAGATCTCTGGACTTTTTATCAGAGGAGATTTCTGTTGTGAAGCAGCAACAGAAATCAATCATGGATCTGGTGGAGGAGGTGAAGGCATTACGGCTCCAGAACGCCGAGAAAGACCGGCGTCTGGTGCAGCTGGAAAATAGAGTGGCTGAATTGGAGCAGTACACCAGAATTAACGACGTCATCATCACAGGTCTTCACATCAAACCACGGTCCTACGCACGGGCGGTAACAGATGAGAGCGGAGGGGAGCCCAGTGAACAGGAGGTCAGCTCTGTGGAAAAACAGGTTGCTGATTTCCTCCTATCTAAAGGTATAGAAATGGATTTAAATAACACTGAAGCGTGCCACCCTCTGCCCCGGAGAAATGACAGTGATAAACGAACCGTCATCATGAGATTCATCAACAGAAAACACAAAACAGCACTGTTAAAACAAGGAAGAAAACTGAAAGGGACAAACGTATTCATCAATGAACATCTCACCAAACGGAATGCCGACATCGCCAGGAAAGCACGCTTCTTAAAGAAACAGGGAAAAATCCAGCACACATGGACTTCAAACTGTAAAATATTCATCAAACTGAACGGATCACCAGAACAAGCAAAAGTCATGGCAATAAGGAACATCGAGGAGCTGGACAAATATGAACAATAGTGTTTCTTAAAGTGAGGATCTGGACAAATATGACCAATAAGGTATGAGGACACAAACACATCACAACACCATGACACAGACCAGAGGAACCTATTCATCTACTACCTATTCATCTACATCTGGAGACAAGAAGGATATAACTCAAAGGATTGCTGATCATGGAAAAGTAGAACTGAGAACATTTAAATACATAGACCACAATGTACTGGACTTGGAGCACGATATAGACCCGGACAATAATTTCTTCTCAAATATCAATGACAGTTGTTGCTATTATACAGATGAACAGTTTAATCGGATCATTAAAACGGATAACAAATTATCAATAATCCATTTCAACAGCAGAAGTCTATATGCAAACTTTAACAACATTAAAGAATATTTAAGTCAGTTTAAAAAAATATTTAACATAATTGCTATATCAGAAACATGGATCAATGAAGATAAAGGAATGGATTTTGAACTGGATGGATATGAATTTAATTGTGTAAACAGAAAAAATAAGAGTGGAGGAGGAGTGGCTGTGTATGTGGATAAGAACATGGATTATGAAATAGTAGACAATATGACAACTGTGATTGATAACTTATTAGAATGTATAACTATTGAAATATGTGAAGAAAAAAGCAAAAATGTATTAGTCAGCTGTATATATAGAGCACCAGGATCTAGTATTGAAACATTCACTGACTGTATGGGAAAAATGTTCTCAAAAACTAATCAAAAAACTGTGTTCATTTGTGGTGACTTAAATATTGATCTGCTCAATCCAAATAAGCATAAAATAACAGATGAATTTATCAGTATAATGTACAGTATGAGTTTATATCCAAAAATCACCAGGCCAAGCAGAATTACATCCCATAGTGCCACCTTAATTGATAATATATTCAGCAATGATATTGAGAATAACACTGTGAGTGGATTATTAATCAATGACATTAGTGATCATCTACCAGTTTTCATCGTTTATAATAGAAACCATCGGCGGAATCAGCCAGAGGAGAAAATAAAATACAGGCGAGTGCGGACAGAGGAAAACATGAACACACTAAAGAAGGATTTACAGGAGCAAAACTGGGAAAAGGTATACAGTGAAAGTGATGTTGATAGTGCATATGAAACTTTTTTACAAATATTTACATCATTATATGATAGAAATTGTCCAATTAAACAAGACTACAGAAAACAAAAAATCCAAGCTCGACCATGGATGACGAAAGGGTTACGAAATGCATGTAATAAGAAAAATACACTGTATAGAGAATTCATAAAACTAAAGACTAAAGAGGCAGAAAATAGATATAAGAAATACAAAAATAGATTAACTAATATTATACGGGTATGTAGGAAGGAATATTATAGTAACATATTATATAATAACAAAAACAATATTAAAGGAATATGGGATATATTAAATAGCATTATCAAAAATGGTAATAAAAAACAGAGTTACCCTCAGTATTTCATTGATAATAATGTCAAGAAGGAAAATAAGGATGAGGTAGTCAACGGTTTTAATAATTTTTTTGTAAATATTGGACCAAGCTTGGCAGAAAAAATTCCCGATTCCCAACCTGAGGATTGGGATAATAATCTCATAGAAAGAAATCCCTGTTCAATGTTCCTCACAGCAGTGGATGGAAATGAAATTATAGACATTGTGAATAATTGTAAATATAAAACATCTACCGATTTAAATGAAATTGATATGGTGGTGGTAAAACAGGTCATTGAATGGATTGTAGAACCATTAACATACATCTGTAACTTATCATTTCAAACCGGTAAATTTCCCAATCAAATGAAAATAGCTAAGGTTGTGCCGCTGTATAAGACTGGGGATAGACACCACTTCACAAATTATAGACCTGTTTCTTTGCTTCCACAATTTTCCTAATTATTAGAAAAGTTATTCAATAATAGATTAGACAAATTCATAAATAAACATAAATTACTTACTGATAGTCAATATGGATTCAGAGCACATAGTTCAACATCACTTGCATTAATAGAATCAGTTGAGATTACAAACGCCATAGACCACAAATTACATTCAGTTGGAATATTTATAGACCTTAAAAAGGCTTTTGATACAATTAATCATGACATATTAATCAATAAACTTGAACAGTATGGGATTAGGGGGTTGGTGTTGCACTGGGTGAGAAGCTACTTAAGTAACAGAAAACAGTTTGTGAAGTTGGGGGAATATACATCATCATGCTTGGACAATGCTTGTGGCGTCCCACAGGGGTCAGTATTGGGTCCAAAACTGTTTCTAATTTATATAAATGATATTGTCAATGTTTCCAAAATATTAAAATTAGTATTATTTGCAGATGACACAAGCATTTTTTGTTCAGGGGGGGATTTGCAGGAGTTACTGAGGAGGATCAGTATAGAAATGGGAAAATTGAAAATATGGTTTGACAGAAATAAATTATCATTAAACTTAAGTAAAACAAAATACATGTTATTTGGCTATTGTAATACAGACATACAGGTTCAGTTACAAGTCGAGGGGGTAGATATTGAAAGGGTACATGAAAATAAGTTTCTGGGGGTGATAATAGATGATAAGATAAACTGGAAGACTCATATAAAACATATACAAAGTAAACTGTCAAGAAGCATTTCAGTTCTAAACAAAGCGAAACATATTCTGGACCACAACTCACTCCGCATTCTTTACTGCTCACTGGTTTTACCATATTTACAGTACTGTGCAGAGGTATGGGGTAATACTTATAAAGGTACAACACAATCACTATCAGTAATGCAGAAAAGAGCTATAAGAATTATTCATAATACTGGCTATAGAGATCATACAAATCCACTATTTTTACAATCCAAATTCTTAAAATTCACAGACTTGGTTCATTTTCAAACAGTACAAATTGTGTATAAAGCAATAAACAATTTACTTCCAGCAAATATTAAAAATATGTTTTTTAACAGATCAGGGGATTACAGTCTGAGGGGGAAATTTAATTTAAAGCATCAGTGGGCACGAACAACATTAAAAGGTTTCTGTATTTCTGTCTGTGGGGTGAGGATGTGGAACAGATTGGGAGTGGGGCTCAAGCAATGTCCAAGCATGAACCAGTTCAAACAGCGGTACAAAAATATGTTTTTTTCTGGGTATAGGGAGGAGGAAGGGTAATGAGGGTTAGGGTGTTTTTGTTTTTTGCTTCGGCTTGTAAATATATAGTATTTTGTATGTAAGTAGGTATGTGTAGGTGTATATTTATGTTTGTGTATATATATGTGTATATATGTATATGTGTATGTATGTTGATGTGTATATGTATGTGTATGTGTATATATATGTATATATATATATATATATTGATATCGGTTTAGGTGTGTAGGAATTTATGTGTATATGTGGCAAAGGGTATTACTGGTTGTGGGGAAGAAGGGGTAGGGATAAATAAGCTGATGCTTCACCCTACCCCTTTTCGGACATGTTGGGTACACAGTAGGAACTTTTTTGTTGTTGTCTTTACTGATCTATCTTGTAATTGTTGTTGTATCAAATGTTCGAAATAAACAGTTTTCATTCATTCATTCATTCATTAATAAATGTTCCTGAATGCTTAAAACATCTTGTGGATCCTGGATACAAAATATGTTCCAGGCTCAAATTCTAAATTAAATCCCTCATTTTCAAGGACAGTATCCATCTGGTCACCAAATTTCATCAACATCCTCTCACAACGTTTTGAGTTAAATGTTACCATGTGCATGTCCATTCTTCTGGTTCGGACCACCTCCAAAATGGAATCACCTGAAACATTATCTTGCTGCTCACCACATTTCATTGAAACCTCTTCATTACTTTTGGAGTTATCCAACTACAAACAAACACTGGTGAAAAGATTACATTCCTGGTGCACAAATAGTTAATCAATTAGTCTCTTTAGAGAAAAATAACTCCCAAGTAGTTTGAAATTTGGTTTTTTAATGTGATTAGTTATCAAACAAACAAAAACGCTAACTTTTCCTGATTCAGCATCTCAAATATCAGGACTTTCACAATTTGCCCATCTTTTGTCATTGTAAATAGAGTATTTTTGGGCTTGATCAACTGGTAGATCAAACAAGTAATTTACAGACTTCACTTTGGTTTGCAAAAGATCTGAATTGCCTTGTTTTACCCAAAGTTCACAAAGTAATATTTTTTTATCAGGAAGATATTCAAAGATAAGATAATGATTAGTTGCCTCTCCATGCAGGTTAAGATATACATAACATGTCTAAGCCAATCAGCAAATATCTTGTTTCACAAATCTTTATTTAAAACTCAATTCTTTGTATGAAATAATCCACATCTTTTATAAAAACATTGTCCTATTACCCAAGGCCATCAAATATGGCCATTGGGTATTGCGAAGTCATCATGACATCGAATGCATGAGCTTACATATTATTACAGGTGGGGAGCCAGATGGGTGATAACAAGACAACAAACATGACATATCTGCGTCAGAACAAAATGGAGGGAGCCACAAGAAAGAAAGAGACGTAATAAGACACTCATCCTTGCTGAAGTCCACCAGATTTCAATCAAGAATTTATGTGAGGTGAAGATGCAAAGCAAAATGTCTACAAAGCTACAAGATGGATGTAGGTGGAGACATGTCTCTTAGCACAAGGAATACTAGGGGGAACAAAAACAAAACAAAAAACAAAACCATGACTTTGCAATGTATGGTTCACTCATTGCCAAAAGTCTACTGTGATGGTTGTAGCACCACTATCAGGTTGGTTTATGTGTCAGTTTTTTTTGCATATGTCCATACTGATCATGTCAACATAAACAACATCCACAAAATCCATTTGATGACTTTTGTGTGGCAACATTTTGTGAAGATTGAGCAAAAATTATAGATGATGCAGAAAAGAAATCTTGTTCAGTATGAATATTATTATTATTATTATTATGAGAACTGTTTAAATCAGGCTTTCACATTCAGTATTATTATTATTATTATGAGAACTATTTAAATCAGGCTTTCACAGGAATCAAAGCACTAAACAAAACAAACTCCAATAATGAAAAGAATAATTGCCTGTCATAAAAAGTACACTACAACAATGCACAAAAAAAAAAAAAAAAATCACAAATTAAACAGCTGATAATACAGAAAAATGGTGCCACTTATACACTGAGCAAAACTTGCACATTTTCTTTCGGTCTTCAATGGGCATTTTTTGACAGGTGTAACTTATACTACGTAAAATACATTAACTCAAACTGTGTTCTCTAAACGTTAAAATTGCATAGTATAGACGTTCTTTCAGTTCATGATTACAACAAATTTTGCTAATGATATTCAAGTTCTACTAGAACTACTTTCCATGAGCCGGCTCCCCAGTGAATAAACAATCAGAGCTAACGTTTAACTTGGATGAAAGGTTGATAGAAACCTGTATATTAGCTGCCAGGTGGAGGAAAATACCAGCCCCAATGTAGTGCTGTCTAAAGACAAAATTACAAAAACTGTGTTACTGTTCACTAAATGGACCTGACTGCATGTGACATGAGGCATAAAACTATGTTCCTGTGGAGGAACACTGACAGAGAGAAACCCTGTTTCCTGAGTGCTTAAAGAATTAGAAGGAGTTTAGAGTTAATCGGGATCCAAGTGACCATGTGCGATTATCTCTATCTACCTGCCTAGAGCATCTCTCCCATGTCACCACTCTCCATCCATCCCTCTGACTGTCTGCTTCGTGTATATATGTGCATGTGCGAGTGTGCACCTTTGAATGCGAGGGTGGAAGAGAGAAAAGCTGGCAAAAAGACTGTGATGTTCAGCTCTGCTGATTCATGGTTTTATGTGGAGCTCTGCCTCCCTGGCTGACAACCAAGAGAAATAAAGCTAAAGCCAAGCTCTCAGTCCTACGGCCACATGGTTGCTCCCATTCACTTCTTCAAGCAACAACAGGCACATGGCAATGTACACGCTAACACAAGTGAGGCTAAACTGCTCATATGTTCACTTAAAAGTACCCAGGACTACCCAGCAGCATCATGAATGCCCAGAAAATGAGTAGGTGCTGGTTATTTTACATCTGTTCATATTTGTTTTTAAAAGCTAAGGTCAAGTGATTGAATACTCTATAAACTTAAGATTTACCAAAGTATGCATTTGAAGCAGGCATCCTAAATTAATTCAGTACAAGGCACACTTGTATAGTTCCTTCTACTAAAGTGTATAACAGCCTACCTTGCAAAGTTAAAAGAATTAAAAGTTTCCAGCTTCTATTCATGACTGAATGAGGCACAGATGAAATACATCAGAATACATTTGTTTATGTTAGTCTTTTTCTGTGTAAACCTATCGCACACCCAGTTCTGATCTAATCAATACAGGCAGATGGTCTGAGCTCACAACCCTGCAACATGAAGCGATTTGGGAAGGGAATGAGTGCCTTGATTGATTTAATATGGCTGCCCTGAAAGCAAAACTGGATCCATTTCACCTCATCCAAAGCCCACTGGCCACACTGTTCATTCGTGCATATTACAACAGAAGTGTTTTTTTTTTATTGGGGGGGGGGAGGGGGAATTTAATCCAGATCTGTCCCTACAGGTTATAATTCCAAAGGATTTAAAGGGATTATTGCATTACTACTATATATATATATATATATATATATACACACACACACGAGGTCTGTTAGAAAAGTAATGGACCTTTTTATTTTTTTCAAAAACTATATGGATTTGATTCATATGTTTTTACGTCAGCCAAGCTTGAACCTTCGTGCGCATGCGTGAGTTTTTCCACGCCTGTCGGTTGCATCGTTCGCCTGTGGGCAGGCTTTGAGTGAGCACTGCTCCACCCCTCTCGTCGTTGTTTCATTGCGAGGAAATGACGGAATGATTTGGGCTTTTTTTCCATCAGAATTTTTTCAGAAACTGTTAGAGACAGGCAGCTGGAAACCATTCGAAAAATTTATCTGGCTTTCTGTGAAAATTTATGGGCTTCACAGAGAATAAGGAGTGTTACTACAGCTTTAAGGACGGCCCACAATGGCGCACGGCGCGCCACGCTCCGAGCCGCCAATCGAGAGGCAGAAACCACCAGATCATTTCTAAATGGATGGCTCTGTGGATCCGGGACCGTCGTGTGCAATTTCTGTGGTTATCACAAGAGCTGGACATCAGCCATTTTCCGGCAGATTTCACTTTTAACATGCCTATCTCGGCTTTCAGTGCTTACCAGTCGAGTGAGTATAAGAGAAATTGTGGAGAGCTGGGCATGTCCCAACTTGTCCTCTGGCACTCCGAAACGGAGGTGTTCCTTTGTCTCGCTTCATCAGCGAATCGGCTGTGACGTGCGAAGCCACCGCGCGGCTTTCCATGACAAAATCTCTTGTTAAAAGTCTTCAACCACTGTCTTTTTTGCCAAATTAAAAGCACCTGCTTACAGCAGCTGTGCATGCACGCAACTTCGATCACAGAGAAACTGAGGAGAGCTGACATTTGCTGTTCATTATGCTTATGTATTTTGAGTCAAGGATGAACGCTGCCAAAATGAAATGTTGATAGGACTAATATTTTTGGAGAAGCTATGTACATTAGCTAACAACACTGAACAATGGATGTTACCAACTACATTACGGACTAGTGATGGGTATTGATAAGGTTTTATCGATATCGATGCCATTATCGATTGTGCTTATCGATCCGATTCCTTATCGATACCTCGTGAATTTTGTACTAAAAGTAGGCTTTACAGGTTTTCTAAGTATTTCCTTGAGTCTTAAAGTAAATAAATATGAAATTAGTCACTGTATCCTTGATCTCTGGACATAAATAAAAATAAACAAAACTGTGTTTCGCTTTGAAGTTATTAATTCAGACTGAATTCTATCATTCTATCTTGACTTGTCAGAGAGCCGCGCAACGTTTGGAGCTGTGTGAACAGAACGGAGGATGATTCTCGTTTCTTTCTCGCAACAAGACAGGAGTCTCAGTTAGTAACTTTAATCCGCACAAAAGTGACTCACAACTCATATTCAGGGATGAAAGTGGTGAAAATCAAAAAAAGCTGAAACCCAAAATTACCCCCAACACCACCCAGACGAAAATTTTTCAATTCTAGAAGCTCTGAAATGCAATCTGGGACTATTCCAGACGATAAACTGGAGTGAGTACAGCATCCATTTAGGTGAGAAAAAAAAACAACTTTCCTTATTCAGATTCACTCCAGTAGTATTCTGCTCTTACTAGGATGCAGCAGTTTTCGACTTTGGCAGATAGTTCTGGAGGAAATCACTGAAGAAATTAAACTGAAAATATGGTTTGACTGAAACAAACTGTCAAACTTAAATAAGACGGATGAAATGGAGGTGTAAGAGTCACTAGGTGTTCACAAGAAACATTTATTTCTGTATGTATTTATTTATTTATGTTAGTTGATATTATATATTTTCTGTTGTGTTTCTATTCAGGTTCTTTTTGTCTCTTTCTCTAAAATTGTATATAATAATCATTAGATTATTAATATATAAGCAAAAATAAATTTAAGGAATATTACAATTTGAAAACAAATGCACCTGAACGTGATGACGGCTGCAATTGCTAAATGCTAACTTTTAACATTGAAAATGCCATAGACATGCTAACGCATTTGCATCGCTCCCGTTTTTAAGTTATAAAATACAATCTATCAACTGTTTCAGAAGACCATAACAGGTCGGTTTAACATAGAAAAGGTAAATAATACTCACAGACGTATGCTCTTTAGGGTTTTAGCGGGGGAAAATTATGCGAAAGAAAGAAATAAACGAAGCAATCGACTGAAACATTGCTTCAATCTGAGAACCACGCTTCGATTGGTTCAAGGTTCAAAGCAAAGCCGCGCTGAAGAAAAGTTGATTAAGGACCCGCTGCAGGGTCTGTAATCAATGTAGAGAAATTATCAGTTTCCTGACAAACACCCGCCAAAACAACGGCCACTCTGAAGGACAGATAACAGAATCGTTAAGCACAAAGTTTATTGATGTCGGTGGATCGAATCATTTCTTAACGATACCCGAAAGGAACCGGTTCTCGATACCCATCCCTATTACGGACTCACATGCCATTCCAGCAGGGGCCGGTAAGTCATTATATTAAAAGCGTGACTGCGGTGAGTGATTTTATTAAGTTCAATGTAAGTACATAATATAAGTGTAAATATGTTAAAACTACATGGATGACACAAGAAAGTGAAAACACTTATTTCCATTGTGGTCCATTTACAAATGAAATGACAAAATAGAAGTAAAAATAAAACAACTAATAACAGTGTGCATATGATAACAAGAACCTAACAATACATTGCATTCCTATAAATACATTAAAACAGTAAATTAACATTTAAAAATTGCATAATTAACAGGTAATAAAGAGTTTCTCTTCTAAAAATTGTTGAGGTCTAAGGTTCTAAAAACATTCTGAACTCACACACCATTCCAAGTCATTATACAAGCTTTGCTTAATTTATTAATACCCTTGAATGTGAGCTACCTGTTTTATAAACACTACCCAATCTAGAGCCAGTGGATCCCCATGGGCAACACGCTAGTTTTTGTTTTGTTTTTTAATTCATGAATCAGCTTGTTGGTCGAGCAATTATTTTAAGATGTAATGTTCCACATGTGCTAGATTCAACATTAATCATGAAAAAGACAAAGGATGCTGCACTGTATGCAGATTCAGGTTACTCTTTGGTCACACTCGCACAACACAGTAGTAGTCTAACTGCACAAATGTATCATAACTCCCAAAAGAGGATTATCACCAGCAAGCTCTTCTGGGACATCAGTGACATCACTCTGCAGAGTCAAAAACAGGCTCTGTGTGCTGCTGATTCAGCAGTACCACAATCCAACTCCGTCAATGTTTACTTTTCTTACTCAAGAAACCGTCTGTAGGATTCATTTTTACTTCCTCCAACTCGCCTTCATCCCTCTTACATTATCTTCGGAGCCTGTCATAAAAGATTATCTGACTATATATCCAGCAGTATCATCAATGGAGATGAAGCTTATTGGATAAGTTTTATTTTTAAACTGCACAGGAAGTAGCATATGTGCACTCACCCAGAAAGAGGTACAACACACTGGAGTAGAAATGTTTATTTTTAATTCTTCTCTCAGGAGAAGTGATGCCAAGCAGAAAATTAAATCCAGATCCATGTTTGTTTTTTGACATTGCAAAACAGGCAAAAAAAAAAAAGTATTTGTTTTGTTTAGGTTATTTTACAAAGACAAAAATAAGTCTGACATAATCTGGATCCAGGTTGTCAAGCAAAGCTGGAATGATTAATTAAGTATCTTTAATTAATTGACAACTATGTTGATAATCATTTAATAATTTTCAGTCCATTTTTTTTTTTTAAGTGCCCACATTCTCCGATTTCTTCTTTGTCAAATTGAATGTTTTCTGGTAGATCTGGGTAGTTTCTTTCATCCTCTCTGGCATTAAACTGGATATCTCTCAGCTATGGACATTTTTTTTTTACATTTTAAGGTGTCATTTTTTGGCTCTGGGAAACACAGATTGACATTCTTCACCATTTTCTGACATTTTATGAACCTAACAACTAACAGACCAATTGAGAAAAGTAGTCATAGATGCAACTCTATTCTCAAGCATGAAATTTCCTGCAATTCACCATCTAAACTCATTGTTATTTTAGGATCTTTGGGTTGTTGGACAAAACAGTTCAATATTTTAGACATCAATTTGGGCTGTGGGAAATGACAACTGGATTTTTTTTTTGTCACAGACAAAAACAAATTAATCACAAAATAAAATAGTCAATATATATTAGTGTGAAAACGGTTAACATAGTCTATAATGAAAATATCTCTTAGATTCAACCTCAGTATGGAACAAGTATTTATGACAAAAACGAAAAGAAACACAAAACATGACAGGGAACACCACTTCCTCACAGGATTACAAAGGCTGATTTTAAATATGATTCAGAGCTGCAAACTCAAACCAGTAATCAGATGCGAGCAATAACAAAAAGTCAGGACGAATGCAAACAGAAAACAGGATTTGTTGTCATTTTACTTAAAAGACTGTTGCCAAGTTAGGATAATTTATAGAGATATGACATAATTCTTACAAAACCAAATACGCAGCTGCATTATTTTTTTTCCTCCCAAACTCGTCTCTGAACGGGATTTTTTTTTTTTTTAACCAAAACAACAAACTACATCTTTGGATTTACAGAGATGCTGTCACACCGCGGCGACACTTCAATCTGGCAACATAATGAAACATATAAATTAAGCAACGGTTCGAACTACGTTTACATAACTTCATCGTATAGCTTTTAAAACAGATTAATAAATATATAAAATAAAACCGCAAAGCCGGCTGTATTGTCGCAAGGTATTTAAACAATCTGTGTATTAAAAAATGGCGCCCAATGTCCAACAAAACAAACACTAACTCATCACCTCCGTGTGAGGAACAGAAACGTGAAAACGGGCTTACCGGTTCCACTATTACCATCAAGGTGAAAGCAAAGAGCAGAAATAACGACAAAAAGGGGGGAAAAAAAATCCTAAATTCCGTCCACGTTCACGGGAGAAACAATGTTACGGAGCCACACATGCTTTGTTGTGCTGGAGGTGTCCGAAGATCGTAAAGTGGGCGGAGTCTCACTCTGATGACCAACTGAACTCAAACAGCCCGCCTCAAGAGCGCACACGAAAAAACGCTTCGAGCTTCGAAAATAATGTGTACATACATGCATATAAATAAATCCATCCTTACTCAAATTACGCGTATGTAAATAAATATCTAATGAAAAAGAAGACAGTTCTCTTGATTTTTCCTGGAAAATAGGAATGGCCATTAATGTTCTGTTTGAAAACTGATGAAGACAAACAATAAAATAAATAAATAAATAAATAAATAAAGCCTTATCAAAATCTTGAGGAACCCCAAAATCTTTGCACAGTATTCTGTAAATGAGTAGAATTACCTCTGCCATTAAAGTAATTTTTTCATCCATGTGTTTCTGGTTAGTTTGACTGTTACCAGATTATTCAAAAACCTACTAACCAGTTTTTAATTAAACGCTGAGCAGAGCCAGAGAAGGATGCAATGAATTTTTGTGCAGCTCCAGATACAAAAGTGGTGCCGTGAATATTTTAAAGCTACCATGTGTAGGATTTAATGTCACGTGGCAAGGTTACAGATTGCACTAGGTTGTTGCCAGTTCATGGTTTCACTTTTTGGGGGGACAGGGATTCGTGCTTTCACCTTCTCTTGTGATAAGCAATATGTATGATCCTCTATCTCACAAAAAAAAGGGTACTTAAACATGCTAGCCTGCACTAGCAACCACTGACTCCTCCATTCCTGTCAAAGGTGCAAACTGGGGCATTTGTCAATGTTTTTGCCAACTTCTTATAAGCCTAGAGAACACCTAGAGACTGTATACCTCCACCAAAACAGCAACAGTCATCTGTTTACACAGCCTTAACCAAGAATAACAAAGTCATCAAGTTCTGGTGGTTGGTGCACCAAAAGTAAGATGGAAAATGGGAGACTTCATAAAATATTAACTTATGGTGCTGGATCCACTTTTTCAAAATCCTGACTCACTCAAAGGTGGCAGTGGGATGGAGCTAAATCAGGCCGTTGCGTTACCAAGAATTGTAATTCTACCAGGACAACTGTACTGTAATAATCACTTCATAAAGATATAGTGAGCTAGTATACCATACTGGGCTCGCCACTCACTGACCACCATACTCTTCACCATTGGCCCCTCATTACGGATAAACACCATCTGGCTTCTTTTCAGGGAGTATCTTGCTTCATGCATCACATTGCTACATAACATCAGATCTGATCATGACGGTTTTTGGACTCTGCTAAGGCTGCCCCTCGTCACCAGTACTATTCGTGAGCTTCATGGACAGGATTTCAAGGTGCAGTCAGGGACTAGAACGTGTGCAGTTTGGTGACCTCAGAATTGCAGTTTTGCTTTTTGTGGACAATGTGGTCCTGCTGGCTTCATCAGACAGTGATACCCTTTGCACACTGGGCAGGTTTGAGACAGAGTGTAAAGTAGCTAGGATGAGGATCAGCACCTCCAATTCTGAAACCATGATCCTCTGTGGGAAAAGGGTGGCTGTCCCCTCTGGGTCAGGGGAGAGCTATTGCTCCAAGTGGAGGAGTTCAAGTATCTTGGGGTCTTGTTCACGAGTGGGAGTAAGATGGAACATGGGATTGACAAAAGGATTGGGGAGGCATCTCAGGTCCTGCGAGCGCTGTACCGAACAATTGTAGCGTAGAAAGAACTGAGCCAGAAGCCAAAGCTCTCAATTTACACTCCTATTCTCACCTTCGATCAGGAGCTTTGGGTTAAGGTCACAAATTCAAGTGGCAGAAATGAAGTTCCTCCATTGGGTAACCGGGCTTGCACTCAGGGACAGCGAGAGAAGTTTAAATATCCAGAAGGGACTGAGTAGAGCTGCTGCTTTTTTGCAATGAAAGGAGAAAGCTCAGGTGGTTTGGGCATGGTGAGGATGTCAGCTGGTCGTCTTCCTAGGGAGGTCTTCCAGGCATGTCCAACTGGGAGAAGGCCCCGGGAAAGACCCAGAATATTGCTGCAGGTATGTGACAAATACTGTATGAGAAGGATTGTGCATTTTGTGATTAAAAACATTAAATTTTGTACAGACAAAGAAAGACTTGCTAAAAAGATTTAGCTGAAAATCACACTGTATGATTTTTAAATGGTTAATTTGCATTTTATTGCATGAAATAAGTATTTGATAGAAAAACAGAACTTAATATTTGGTACAGAAACATCTGTTTGCAATTACAGAGGTCAGACGTTTCCTGTAGTTCTTGACCAAGTCTGCACACACTGCCGCAGAGATTTTGGTCTACTCCTCCATACAGATCTTCTCCAGATTGTTCACGTTTCAGTGCTGTTGCTGGGCAACACTAATTTTCAGCTCCCTCCAAAGATTTTCTGTTGGGTCAGGTCTGGAGACTGGCTCGGCCACTCCAGGACCATGAAATGCTTCTTAGAGAGTCACTCCTTAGTTGCCCTGGGTATGTGTTTCGGGTCATTGTCATGCTGGAAGATCCAGCCACGACCCATCTTCAATGCTCTTAGGAAGGAGAATGTTTGTCAAAATGTTGAGATACATGACCCCATCCATCCTCCCTTCAGTATGGTGCAGTCGTCCTGTCCCCTTTGCAGAAAAGCAACCCCAAAGTATGATGTTTCCACCCCCATGCTTCACGGTTGGCACGGTGTTTTTGGGGTTGTTCTCATCCTCCAAACACGGCGAGTGGAGTTGATACCAAAAAGCTTAATTTTGGTCTCATCTGACCACATGACCTTCTTCCATGCCTCCTCTGGATCATCCAGATGGTCACTGGCGAACCTCAAATGGGGGACCTTGCATGTCCTGCAGGATTTTAAACCATGACGGTGTCACGTGTTATTAACTCATTGAGTGCCAGCCATTTTCAAATTTCAGAACATCCCAGTGCCAGGATTTCTTCAGAATTTGAGTGTTTTTTCAAGACCCATAGAAAATTGAGTTCTATGTCCATGTCAACAACAAACATACCACAAGAAAAGAAAAGAGAAGAAAAGAAATTGGCTCGATGACACATCTTTGGCGCGGGGCGCTACTATGAGAAAAGACGCATTTTAGAGTCAATGGCATCGAGTGAGTTAATGTAATCTTTGCAATTGTGGTCCCAGCTCTCTACAGGTCATTGACCAGGTCCTCCCGTGTAGTTCTTGGCTGATTCCTGACCTTTCTCAGAATCATTGTTACCCTATGAGGTGAGATCTTGCATGGAGCCCCAGACCGAGGAAGATTGACAGTCATCTTGTGTTTCTTCCATTTTCTAATAATTACGTTGTTGTTGTTGTTGCCTTCTCACCAAGCTGCTTGCCTGTTGTCCTATAGCCCATCCCAGACTTGTGCAGGTCTACAGTTTTGTCCTTTGTGTCCTTAGACAGCTCTTTGGTCTTGGTCATGGTGGATTGGTTGGAGTGTGATTGACAGGTGTCTTTTATACAGGTAACAAGCTCAAATAGGTGCAATTAATACAGGTAAAGAGTGCAGAACAGGAGGGCTAACTCTAACAGGTCTGTGAGAGCCAGAATTCTTGCTGGTTGGTTGGTGATCAAATACTTATTTCATGCAATAAAATACAAATTAATTATTTAAAAATCATTCAATGTGATTTTCTGAATTTGTTTTTAGATTCTGTCTCTCACAGTTGAAGTGTACCTACAATAAAAATTACAGACCTCTCCCTTCTTTGTACAACTCCTGGCAATAATTATGGAATCACCAGCCTCGGAGGATGTTCATTCAGTTGTTTAATTTTGTAGAAAAAAAGCAGATCACAGACATGACAAAACTAAAGTCATTTCAAATGGCAACTTTCTGGCTTTAAGAAACACTCTAAGAAATCAGGAAAA
This sequence comes from Thalassophryne amazonica, assembly GCF_902500255.1. Lineage (NCBI taxonomy): Eukaryota > Metazoa > Chordata > Actinopteri > Batrachoidiformes > Batrachoididae > Thalassophryne > Thalassophryne amazonica. The sequence continues at coordinate 91,248,222 of NC_047109.1, forward strand.
AAAATTGTGGCAGTCAGATTGATGAAGAGTACTGTTTGTCACTCATTAAGTCCATGCCTCAGAGACTGCAAGCTGTTATAAAAGCCAGAGGTGGTGCAACAAAATACTAGTGATGTGTTGGAGCGTTCTTTTGTTTTTCATGATTCCATAATTTTTTCCTCAGAATTGAGTGATTCCATATTTTTTTCCTCTGCTTGGTCTAAAAAAGGAACCGTTACTGACTGCCACAATTTTTTTTCCTGATTTCTTATAGTGTTTCTTAAAGCCAGAAAGTTGCCATTTGAAATGACTTTAGTTTTGTGTCATGTCTGTGATCTGCTTTATTTCTACAAAATTAAACAACTGAATGAACATCCTCCGAGGCCGGTGATTCCATAATTTTTGCCAGGGGTTGTTGGTGGGAGAAGTTGCAAAATCGACAGTGGATCAAATACTCATCTTCCCCACTGTATATACATACACTCATATCAGTGTCTATGCAAAATTTGGTTCTTCCACAATATCATATTGATTTTTTTAAAACACATATCCGCCCTACTACTGCATTTTATACATGGCAGAATTTTTATAGTAGTCATGTGACATTTAAAAATGAACATTTACTATAGGTTCTACAGCCCCACTAATAAATAATCCTAAATCAAGAAATCAATCAAAAACACCCTTCCTGGACTGTAAATTGTGATTTTGTCTGTTTATCTTAACATATTATTCTATGTCATTAAGACACATGATTACTGAGGTTGTTATAATAACATGAAATTATTCGTTAAAAACGTCTCAACTACAAAATAAATGCTAATTTGAAAATCCAGGCCCAACTGAATTAGAAATGTAAGTCAACTTGACTTTGGGGATAAAAACTCCTGCGTCATCATGCTTTTCTTGAAATGCATTGTGGGAATGCAGCTGCGGGCGGGTGAACATGTGCTCCTTTCCTCCCTTCCTCCATTTTGGACGCAAGTTGGAGGGCATCGTCGACCGCATGTTTCTTTGGAGGTAAAACTTTCACTCGGTGAAATTAATCGATTTCATTTAAGTGTGTGTGTGTGGGCAAATTCAAATCACAACCAAGCAGGTCAATCAATTAATAAATCCAAGTCAAGTTAACTGACACAAAAGGTTTACACAACTTACAGTTTTAATTAAAATGAAACAGATTTGCTAGTTCAGACAACTACCCTAAATAGTTAAATCAATTGACAAATCCAAGTCAACTTAACTGAAACAAAAGGTTTATAAAACTGACCATTTCAGATTCAAACAACTACCTGAATGAGTTAAATCAATTATGAAAGATAAATCAACCCAAACTAACGCAGGTGTTTACCCAACAAGGAATATCTAACCTAGATAACAACTTATTTTCTTTCACTTAACTTGAAATTTTAAGGCAGCCCTTTCACTCGTATTTTTAAGTTGAAACGACACGTTAGATTTTACTGTGTGAGCTGCTGATTTGCACACTGTAAAAATTCCCAATTTGCACAGAACAAGGTGCGCCAACAGTACAACTGTTAACACAGTACAATGTCCAAAAGCAGGAGGACGGTAAAGAGAATAGTCCTGTGTGAGGGCGTCAAACCCACAACCTTGTGCCTGTGCACACTTTTAGCTCAACATCCAACACACTCAAGACAGATAATCTTATATTAACATAAAATTAAAAAATGGCCACATGTGCAGACAATGTCGATGCGCACACATACACACCAGCTGAAGCACAGGCCCTGCCCATCTGCCTGACCTCATTAGGGCCATAAGGCTCATAGGCAGTAGGGGGAAGGAAAGGGGTTCATTATTCTCTTACAGGCTGCCTTTGTCTTCCAGAGACAACTTCCCATCAGTGAAAAGAAGACTCTGTTGTAGACTGTAAGGCTGAAACTAGCAATTATTTTAATCATCAATTATTTGAGACAATAAAGCCACTGATTAGCTGTTCAGTCGATAAAATTTGTGAAGTAAAACTCAATACTTTCTAGAGACCAAGATGATGCCTTCAAACGTCCTGTTTTGTACGCTACATGAAGATTCTCAGTTTACTGCTAGTGAGGAGTAAAGAAACCAAAGAAATTAGTTAAATAAGCCAGAAAGCATTTACATTTAAGAAGCTGAAGCTGCTAAGAAATCATATTAAAAAAGAGAGAGACTCAAAACAATTTGTTGATTACTTCTACTACTAAATCGATGCAGCTCTACTGTACCGTAATGAAGCGGCAGAGAAAAATATCTCAGTGATATGAGATAATCTTTTTTTTTTTTTTTGCTCAATGTAGACTTTGCCCACATGGTTTCAACAGATCTGAAGCACCCTGGAGACGGCAACGGCTGTGGCGTTAAACATTGACCAATAATGCAATAATGTCCAATGACTAAAGAGCGAGACCACCCATGTACAAACAGAAATCAAGATGTGGATATAGTTTATTGGTACCAGGTCTGTTTCTACTGCAAAGTAGATATTATAGAGTGACAGAGGAAAAACAAATGCATAGCTTCCAGTTGCCTGGGAACCCCTGCCCTGCCCCTACAAGGAGCAGGTGTTAAACTGGACCCTAAAGGGAGGAAGAAGCAGAGAGGGAGGTGAGACAGAAAGGAGTGGGGAGGAGAAGAGGAGTAGCGCTAAGAGATCCAGAGTCCCTGGAGACAATGACAGACTGGAACCACAGACTCTGAGGCCAGACACACATTAACACAGTCGACACCCCCCGAACACTGCTGCACACTTTGTGTTGCTTTTCTGCTTCCTGTTCACACTTTGTGCACAGCAGCAGGCAGAAACATGCACATACTATGGCACAGTGCATTACGTCAGCTGAGTGCATGAGGGTTATGTTTATTTGGAGCATCTTTATCCCCCTCTGGCTCCATCACTCAGCGATTACATAATGCCCCATACCATTTCCACCCAAATCATCTCGCTTTCCGACTTTCAGTGCTGCATCTGTGCGCACATCATGCACTGTGGTATCTTATGTAAAACAGCATGTGCAGCTTTGGAAATAATTTAAATATGAATTTTCTGATCGAAGTGTGGCTAGAGTTATTTTGGGGGGGGGGGGGTTGCTGAGAATTACAGCTTTCAAGCAACAGGATGGATGCCAACAGTCCATCAATATTCATAGCACACCATTATGTTATGAAGAATTAATGAAGCAACAACGGTCTGGTCTGTGTTTTTGTCCTTTTCCACGCAGCTCCGTGTCCCTTTTCACTCAGGCCAAGATGCAACTCTCTCATATTTTAAGATTATTTTATACATATTTTACAAATTATTTAAATAGTTTGTCATAGTTTAAGAAATAAATCAAGATTCTCAAAGTTTCCTCAATTAAATTGGATCTGACACAAAGACCTGTTTTTTTTTTTCAATAAAAATAATACTTTTATACAAGGAATGGCTTTTTAAATATAAATATATGCACAGTAACAAGGTGGACTGAAACTAAAATACTATTATTAATATATAATATGCTAGAAAAACTGTACAACACATTAAAATAGGCATCAGATCACATTAAATAAATTGTTCTGGACATTCTGTGCCACCTAGTGTGAGTGCAAGCCACAGTTTTTCTCCAGATGTAAATTCCACAACTTCTCTTAGATTAGACTGCCATCTAGTGGTGAGACAACATTTTGCCCACATAAATTTGGACACTTCTAGTTGGTCATCAGCTTATCAGAGTTAAAAACAAATAATAAATATGGGCTGAAAGTGCAGATCATCTGCTTTACTTTCAAATTATTTGTATTCAATCTGCTAGGAGGTGTTTATGTGGTACCAAAAGTATCTGGACAGCCAGGTGTGTTTTTCTCTTATTTTTCCATTGAGGGATCAAAGTCTAGAGTTGATTTCAGGAGCTATATATCCCATGGCAGTCAGTCTTTCAGGGACACATAATGCAATGCATGTTTGTGATAGTTAACACAGCTGACAGCTGTGTTAACTGTTGTTGGTATTAACATTGTTATAACTTAAAATATCAAGTGTTGAAAGACCAGTACTTGGAAAATACTGAATGAAAATAATAATAGATAAATGATGCACAAGCATATGTCAACTAACTTTATGAACAAACTCTGAATTTACTTCAGTCCAACTTAAGTCCTTAATACTCCTCAACTATACTTAACTCATCTTTACATTGTGATTACTGCACACAGAAAAAAAAAAATCTCCAACACCTGTATTGCTTTAGAAAGCTTTAAGAGACCAATTGTTATACATCTGTTCACAGTTAAATGAATCCAGTTGCCTAGGAACCCCTTGCCTGCCTTGCACCTACAAGGAGCAGGAAATGGTGAATTAAGTTCAATTCTAGTTCAATCGCATTTCTTCCACAAATCTGACTGGTTAATCATGTGAGATTTCAGACTATAAAATATTGTGTAAACAGTGTCAAAATATTAAAACCGTTTCACATTTTATGTATTCATCCACACCCTAACTGCATGCACTGCCACGCAGATGTAAATATTGCGCTGTCACCTGAGGGCGACAGAAACTAGTGCAGCGAGGACAATGCAAACTGCGTGGATTTAATGAATTTAACTGGATTGATTGACAGATTTAACTCAATGCAGCTGACGAGATGGAGAAATCTGTGGGTCTGCTCACAGAATTTCTAGTTTAGCATGAACTTGCTGCTGCAAAGCCAGTAAGCTTTGACGAGCTGAACACACCCATTCACAAAGATTTGTTGACCGAATTACTTACAGAAAAATAAACCGTGCAAACGTTGGAATTTGATAAGAATGGGAATGACCCCCTTGTGTCTGATGATTTGCGGATGTTAATGCTGGATTACGGTCGCAAATAGCCAGCCGCAAATACTTTTACCGGCTCTGCTAACGCATCACTGGTAAAGCTCAATTTGCGACTGTAAAATCCAGCATTAACATCCGCAAATCATCTGATACAACAGGGTTATTCCCAAAAAAAAAAAAATCAAAGAAAGTGAGATTATTGCACACTATGACAAAAACAACTCAGGATTAAGCAGTGTCAATGAATAAATAAATAAGCAATCATGTACAAAGTTGACAAATGAAAAAGAAAAGTACAGCTGCAACCTTCTGCAGCTGTGACTAGAAAGTTTTGCTGAACCAGTTACAACTTCAAGTAAGTGTGGCACAGGGAAAAACAAATATTGTTAAAAAATATAAAATAAACGTTTTCCACATGCCTCTTGATAAACTCTGCAGTTTTGGTTGTTTTTTTTTGTTTTTTTAGAACTTTAAATATTGCACCAAATCTTCTATGTTCATTCCAGTTGAGACCTTTACAGTCAAAATTGCACCAAATCTTCTACAACCCCTGGCAATAATTATGGAATCACCGGCCTCGGAGGATGTTCATTCAGTTGTTTAATTTTGTAGAAAAAAGCAGATCACAGACATGACACAAAACTAAAGTCATTTCAAATGGCAACTTTCTGGCCTTAAGAAACACTATAAGAAATCAGGAAAAATAATTTTGGCAGTCAGTAACGGTTACTTTTTTAGACCAAGCAGAGGGAAAAAAATATGGACTCACTCAATTCTGAGGAATAAATTATGGAATAACCCTGTAAATTTTCATCCCCAAAACTAACACCTGCATCAAATCAGATCTGCTCGTTAGTCTGCATCTAAAAAGGAGTGATCACACCTTGGAGAGCTGTTGCACCAAGTGGACTGACATGAATCATGGCTCCAACACGAGAGATGTCAATTGAAACAAAGGAGAGGATTATCAAACTCTTAAAAGAGGGTAAATCATCACGCAATGTTGCAAAAGATGTTGGTTGTTCACAGTCAGCTGTGTCTAAACTCTGGACCAAATACAAACAACATGGGAAGGTTGTTAAAGGCAAACATACTGGTAGGCCAAGGAAGACATCAAAGCGTCAAGACAGAAAACTTAAAGCAATATGTCTCAAAAATCGAAAATGCACAACAAAACAAATGAGGAATGAATGGGAGGAAACTGGAGTCAACGTCTGTGACCAAACTGTAAGAAACCGCCTAAAGGAAATGGGATTTACATACAGAAAAGCTAAATGAAAGCCATCATTAACACCTAAACAGAAAAAAACAAGGTTACAATGGGCTAAGGAAAAGCAATCATGGACTGTGGATGACTCGATGAAAGTCATATTCAGTGATGAATCTCGAATCTGCATTGGGCAAGGTGATGATGCTGGAACTTTTGTTTGGTGCCATTCCAATGAGATTTATAAAGATGACTGCCTGAAGAGAACATGTAAATTTCCACAGTCATTGATGATATGGGGCTGCATGTCAGGTAAAGGCACTGGGGAGATGGCTGTCATTACATCATCAATAAATGCACAAGTTTACGTTGATATTTTGGGCACTTTTCTTATCCCATCAATTGAAAGGATGTTTGGGGATGATGGAATCATTTTTCAAGATGATAATGCATCTTGCCATAGAGCAAAAACTGTGAAAACATTCCTTGCAAAAAGACACACAGGGTCAATGTCATGGCCTGCAAATAGTCCGGATCTTAATCCAATTGAAAATCTTTGGTGGAAGTTGAAGAAAATGGTCCATGACAAGGCTCCAACTTGCAAAGCTGATCTGGCAACAGCAATCAGAGAAAGTTGGAGCCAGATTGATGAAGAGTACTGTTTGTCACTCATTAAGTCCATGCCTCAGAGACTGCAAGCTGTTATAAAAGCCAGAGGTGGTGCAACAAAATACTAGTGATGTGTTGGAGCATTCTTTTGTTTTTCATGATTCCATAATTTTTTCCTCAGAATTGAGTGATTCCATATTTTTTTCCCTCTGCTTGGTCTAAAAAAGTAACCATTACTGACTGCCACAATTTTTTTTCTTGATTTCTTATAGTGTTTCTTAAAGCCAGAAAGTTGCCATTTGAAATTACTTTAGTTTTGCGTCATGTCTGTGATCTGCTTTTTTTCTACAAAATTAAACAACTGAATGAACATCCTCCGAGGCCGGTGATTCCATAATTTTTGCCAGGGGTGTATGTTCATGCCAGATGAGACCTTTACGGTCAAAACAATCCATGTTGAAAGGTCACTTGTTCAACTAAAATTGTCAGCAGAAGGAGAGAGGGAATCCCACCACTTCTGCACTGCTTCAGCCTTCAGCTGTAAGGCATGCTGGGAGCAAGTGTTTGTGTGAGATAAAGATGTCTTCCAGATACACTGGGGCGATGCAGTCTAATGACCACTCCCAAAACATGTCTCGGGTGAGCATCAACAAGTTCACAAACACGGTGGAGCCAGAATTGTTTCAGCTTTTAATTTTCATTGAGATTCCATCCTGTTGTCATGTTCCCATCACTTACTGTAATTCTTGTCATAGAGAAGCATTCCAAGCCATCACAGCTATAGAGAATGCACTGATGTAGAACAGGGTGTCAATATAAGACCACAGGACTTTTGCAGCTCAAATCCAAGTCATTACAAATAATCATACTTAACAACGCATAAAAAGACTGATGAGCTATGACTTAATTGAAGTGCTTCACAATGTACCGTACAGATGACATATTCGGACAGATTGTTTGCATTACATTTGTTCTAACACTGGCATTCTGAATTCTCATTGGCACATTTGATGAAAATAAAATTTTTGCCAACCTACCGTGTAAACCCCTTAAAAATAACTACCTACAAGCAATGAACCCACGGGCTCATTACTTCAGTTTTTCACTTTTTACACAATTTCTATAAAACTGGTATGTGATACTCACAGGCAGTAATTCATGGAGAAGGTTGAACAATGCACAGCCAGTTGTAGACAATGGGTGATTGGATCAGAAAGCAGGACACAAAGACACAAAGACAATATATTCAGTTCAATTTTTTTGTCTGTGAGACAAAAACATACAAGTATGTACACTATTAAAACAAAAGGGACACAAGAACAGATGGAAAGGGGAAAAATAATGAACTATTCATTTTCATAATAATTTCATTAAATAATGAATGCAATCCACAGTCAGATCTGATATTATTATTGACTATTATTAACTTGCATTTCAGCAAAGTGATGAAAGCAGAGTATTGTTTTCACTGACACTTTTGTGTGTGTCTTTGGACAAGATAATTCAAAAATGGCTGGACAGATTTCCTTTAAACATGGTGGGAATACTATACAGATATATAGAGGTGATTACATTTTACAGTAGTTTGACCAAAGGTCAAAGTCAAGAAAAACGTGGTCTGAAAAACAACTTTATACATGTATATCAAAAACCAAGACGCTTCGATGGATCAAATTCAGTGGGAATATTACTTGGATAAATATCTGGAGATAATTAGATTTTGTAGCAGACTGGTCAATGGTCAAAATTAAGGAAAACTTGGTCTGGAAACCAGCCTGTGTCAAATGAATGGTTTACTTAGGGCATGCAAGATGGATATCACTTGCATTGTGAGGGAATGTCAGCTATGACATTTCGGCCATGGGTCATTGATTGCACTGGAGTTGCAAATGTTCAGAGGAGGAGCTGTTCCATATCTGAGAATACTCTGAATATCCAGAGGATTCATAGTGCATGACTTGGTATAAATTCTGGACTGTACAGGAAGTGGAGAAAATGACCTGTGATGGCTCTGAGGGTAGACAAAGAGGCATCAGTTCAAGGAATCTCAGTCTGTGGTGCTGTGACCCTCAGCCTACATACAGAAGAATAAAATCACCATATTCCTCCAAACCTACACCTGGTTCTGACAGATGATTCTGATGCACTATCCCATTACTTTGGCTACTTTAAGCAGGTGTAAAATGCTAATTCTGCTGCCAAGATGTCAGACATCTCCAGCGCTGATCTACCAGTCAGCTGTGAACCACTGAATATTTGTGATTGCAAAGGTAGTAAAGGTTGGGAAAGCTCAAGGGATTTGCGGTGCTGGGGCCGAATTTCTCCAGGAAGGTGGGTTAAGAATGCAATCACTGTTCTGTGTGCCATGCAAGGTACTTGTAAAGATCATTCAGTCCCAGTTACTTGCCACTCATCGACCACAGCAGTCTAGTGGCACACTCAAGAAGTCAAACATCAAGAGTGTTAAAAAGAAAGAAGGCACTCCTGAGCTTGCTAAATATTGCAGGAGACCACAGAGAACAAGTGTGTTGGATTTGTTTCACAATGAAGAGAAAAAAAATCTCTTGACAAAAGCGGTGTTACTCAAGAACACTGTACCAGAGGTAGCCATATCCGTGACAAAGCCCACAGTCAAGAGAAAACGCCACACAGTAAATACGGAGGGTTCACCACAACATATAAACCACAGGCAAGCCTAAAAACCAAGACAGCAAGACTGAGTGTATCAAAACCCATGTTACTAAATAAGCCCATGTTACCCATGTTACCATCACCTCCCCTTAATAAATTAGGGGAGGTGATGGTCTAGTGGTTAAGGTGTTGGGCTTGAGTCCAGAAAATCATGGGTTCAAATCCCCGCCTGACTGGAAAATCACTAAGGGCCCTTGGGCAAGGCCTTTAATCCCCTACTGCTCCCGGTGTGTAGTGAGCGCCTTGTATGGCAGCACCCTGACATCGGAGTGAATGTGAGGCATTACTGTAAAGCGCTTTGAGCGTCTGATACAGATGGAAAAGCGCTATATAAATGCAGTCCATTTACTATTTACCATTTAAGCCCTTTCAGTTCAGAACACCGTTCTATCAGCTGAAAAAGTGACATTGACGTTACTCCTTCAAGGTAAAGCGAATGATCTACTACTGTACACACACTCCACAGTGTACATCACTGGCTCCACATCAGGCCAAGAATTTCTTTCAACAAGGAAGTTTTGCTTCATACATTTTTCACACTGGCTTTTATTTTCCACCAAACACTCTGTCATTATCATTTTCCCATCAGGCATTGTGAACTCTTGTCTGCCATGACACAACCACATAGGATCACCCTCTGTGGCAAGTTAACATTGACCAACAACGATGCCTCAAAGCTCCACCAAGCTCTGATGAGTAATTTACTGAAAAGACAAGTATCCTTACACCAAAACACTTTCCACAGATTTTGAAAACTTATTCTTGCTACACCACTGTCCTTTCCCCATTGTGCACCTTGAACCAGTCATAGTGCCTCCTAGAACCATCAACAGACTTTCTTGGACTTACTGAACATTTCACCCTGTGCTTGGTACAGGTGGATGAGAATGATAGCAAGTGTGTTTGTGTGTAGGAATGATGGAAATGTTGGAAGTGTTGTGGTGGAAGCTTGGCAGAACATCACTTGGCATTAGTTATTTTTAATCAGACACTGTCTATATTCTGTGCAGTATGTGAATATGAACAAAGATTTTTTTTTCACTGCCCAAACTGACCACTATTTTGAAAGGGCACAACATGCCGAAACCTCATGTCTCAGTTGTCAAGCAACCTTGCAAACTACTTGTCTTAAATGGTATAGTGCTAAGGTTAGCATAAGGGTTAGAATTTAATTGTTCTGAAATGCAAAAAAAAGAAAAAAAGTTTGGAAATCTGAACAATACTTCTGCTTTGCACACATGCACACCTTGCACAGTAATGGAATGTTTCACACGTGGCTCTGCAAACAAGTATGAGTAATTTTATTTCACAATATTAGCTTATCCAATTACATTTGTTTTTTCAAACAGGTGACCAGCTGTAATTTTTACATTAATCTAATTTTGAAATAAATAGCATCGAATTAAATTTAAAAGCCTGCACTATGACATTATAATCCTAATGACTTTCAAGTTCAATATGACATAATTAAAGTGACAGTGGATTTAATGATGTGCAATGCTGAGCAAAAATCCCGAGCATGACTATTATGGCATTCATAAATAAATGAATGAAACAAAAATGCAAACAAAAATATATATATTTTTTAAAGCTCAGTTTGTTTGGATGATTTATTCCAGGGTTTCACAAGAACATCATGCTGATCAACTGATTCATTGATTATTATCCTGTTTATTGTCTTTGTCCAATCCTACACTGGGCTGTAATGCTACATAGTAATCCATTATAGGCTTGAATAAAAAAATTAAAAAAAATGCAAATTTATATACAAGAAAGATAAAACATTGACACACCAACATCGCTTGAGGATTCTACACAGTAAATACCTACAAATTACAGTAGTCACGCAATTTATGACCTGTTAATCACTCTTAAATCTGACATCCATTTGAAAACAACTATATCCTGCTTTAAAAATATATATACACATATTATGCCGAACAGAAAGCAACTAAAAATGAATATGCTTCACTTATCAGTAATTTAGAATTGTATTTCTAACAGTGTGAGCGATCTTGTCGTGTTCCCCACGTTATGTTACGTTGTGTTTCTTGTGTGTTTTGTTTTGAACGCAGATAAAAATGACCAGAAACAGCCCCTGAGCTCGTCGGCTTTGACATAATCCTCCTACAGCAGCCGCCACGACGGCGAAATTAAACCTCACCGGAATTCAGTGTTTCGTTGGAGTCGTCTTACCTGAACAGACAGATACAAGGCGCCTGTTGTTTATTTTTTGTTATTGTTTTCCCTCCTCCTTTTAACCTGAAGCCTTTTTTCACTCCGATGTTTCCCTCCACAACTTTGGACGGTCGCCCAGGGAGGCGGTGACGCACTTACAATGACGAAGCACAACTTCTGCTCGTGATGGGCGGAGTTCACCGGTGGGCGTGGCATATCTGACTGATGATTTTTTTTTTTTTAACTTGTACCAGCGAGTATGCGGGGGGGTGGAAGGTGCAAAATGCAAAATGAAACATTTCTTTTTCACATGAGGGCACACACTGATGCACTTGATGTTTTGATGGCAAAGTTAGGGGAGACTGGGGACAGCGGTAACTCTGTGCTTGTTCTCACCTGTACAAACAGTAACGGACTAACACAGTGTGCATCTCTGCTAACTGCAGTCCACAATCGACAACATACAGTTTTTGTGTTCAGTTAGACTCCGATTCTGTTTTTCACTCATATTTAGTTACTACATTATTATTGACATCTTTACGGTGCCAAATCTCATGCGTAATTATGTTCTCACTGAGGAGGCCAAGATTTCATTGTCAGTGTAAACAAGCGTTTGCGGGTGGTGGAGTGGACAAGCAACAAGCAACTTGTTTGCAACATTGCATTGTGATGGAGGTGAGTTCAACCAAAATATGTATTTATGTGTTTAACTAAGATAATCGCGAGTCTTTAATGTGAGTTTTATAAATAAATAAAGCGTGTTGCTGTTAGGGTTGTGTGTTGGGACCCGGTTCTTTTCGGGTATACTTAAGAAATTATTAGATCCATCGACATCAATAGCCTTTTTCAAATTTCATATTTAAATTTCAAAAGTCAAATTTATTAATTTATATAGCACCAATTCACAATAAAATTGTCTCAAGGCGCTTCACACAAAAAACAATTAAAAATTTAAAACACAATAAATAAATAAATAAATAAAAATAAATGACCATAAAAGAATAAAAACACTTCATAATACTAATGATAAAACAGAGAAAACAAATGAGTCTTTAAACATGACTTAAAAATCTCCACACTGCCGAATGTGTGCTGGGAGATCGTTCCACAGAGCTGGGGCACGGTAGGAGAAAGCTCTGTGACCGGCAGACTTTTTATTCACCCTGGGAACACACAGAAGTCCTGCACCCTGAGAACGCAGGGCCCGAGCTGGTACATAGGGGCTTACCAGGTCAGCCAGATAGGGAGGTGCAAGTCCATGAACGATTTTATAAACTAATAACAGTACTTTAAAATCTGATCTTGCAGGAACAGGAAGCCAGTGCAGGGATGCCAAAACGGGTTTAATGTGGTCAAACTTTCTGCTTTGTGTCAAGAGTCTGGCAGCAGCGTTTTGAACCAATTGAAGACCCCTAATCCTGGACTGCGGTAAGCCAGAAAACAGAGCATTACAATAGTCCAATCTAGAAGAGACAAATGCATGAATCAAAGTCTCAGCATCAGCCATAGACAGGATGGGACGAATCTTCGCTATATTTCGCAAATATATATTTTCATAATGTCTCTAATGTGGAGATCAAAGGACAAAGTACGATCAAAAATTACTCCAAGGTTCCTCACTTTATCCATATGATGTATAACACACGGACCTAAGCTAAGTGCTAGCTGATCAAATTTATGCCGATACCTCGCTGGACCAAGAACCATAACTTCAGTCTTATCAGAATTTAAAAGTAGGAAGTTATTAGACATCCAACTTCTTACTGATGCAAGGCAGTCTTCCAAAGATTTTATGTGAGTGAGATTACCTGTTGGGAAAGTGTAGGAACACGGACCCACAACAGGGGGCGCAAATGAACGGACAATGGAGGAAGTCAAATAACACTTTTACTGTTGTGAAATAAGCACAACAAACACAACCGATTACAATAACAGACAATAAAGCCGAATCACAAAGGTGTCATGTGGGCAGGCTCGAAGATAGGAGACGTCTGTCCAAAGCAGAACCGGAACCACACGATTTCCTCCGCCACCAAACCCCGGGAATACTGGAGCCACCAAGTCCCGAACTCCCAGGTGGCCACTGCCTCCGCTTGTCGGATCCGGTACTGCTGGCGAGGAACAGAAACAGTCAGATGTGGGTGCGCCTGCACCCAGTAACACGTATGGTGGAAAAACCACCTCCACCTCTCGTCAGGAAAAAACACTGTAGTGCAGGAATGTGAGTACTTATCCAAAATACAGTCTCCTGCTGTTCTTTTCTCTTTCTGTGTAAAGGCAAAAAGTATTTAATGGTCAAAAGATACTCTGTTTGGCTGGATACGTTACCTCCTTGGTAGAGCGATATCTCGGCAGAGAAGTGGAGATGACCTCTTGCAGATATACCGCTGCGGATCAGAAGATTGGTGACAGCTGTCACCCCGGCTGCTCCTGTGAGATGGCAGCGCCCTCTGGTGCCTGGAGCCCGCACTCCAGGCAGGGTGCCCTCTGGTGGTGGTGCGCCAGCAGTACCTCCTCTTCAGCGGCCCACACAACAGGACCCCCCCCTCAACGGGCGCCTCCTGGCGCCCGACCAGGCTTGTCCGGGTGGCGGCGGTAGAAATCGGCCAGGAGGGCCGGGTCCAGGATGAAGCTCCTCTTCACCCAGGAGCGTTCTTCGGGGCCGTACCCCTCCCAGTCCACCAAATACTGGAAGCCCCGGCCCATCCTTCGGACATCCAAAAGCCGGCGCACAGTCCAAGCCGGCTCGCCATCGATGATCCGGGCAGGAGGTGGTGCCGGACCCGGAGTACAGAGGGGTGAGGTGTGATGTGGCTTAATCCGGGACACGTGGAAAACGGGATGGATCCGCAGTGAGGCCGGAAGCTGAAGCCTCACTGCGGCTGGACTGATGACCTTGAGGATCTTAAACTGACCGATATACCGTTCCTGCAATTTAGGGGAGTCCACTTGGAGGGGAATGTCCTTAGTAGACAACCACACTTCCTGCCCTGGCCGATATGTAGGGGCCGGGGTCCGCCGACGGTCTGCATGGGCCTTCGTCCTCATCCGGGCCCTCAGCAAAGCAGAACGGGCGGCACGCCACACCCAACGGCACTTCCGCAGGTGGGCCTGGACCGAGGGCACACCGACCTCTCCCTCAACCACCGGAAACAAAGGAGGTTGGTACCCCAGACACACCTCGAAAGGGGAGAGGCCGGTGGCTGACGACACCTGGCTGTTATGGGCATACTCGATCCAGGCCAGATGGGTACTCCAGGCCGCCGGGTGCGCGGCCGTCACGCAACGCAGGGCCTGTTCCACCTCCTGATTGGCCCGTTCTGCTTGCCCGTTGGTCTGGGGATGATACCCGGATGAGAGACTCACCGTGGCCCCCAGTTCCCGGCAGAAGCTCCTCCAGACTTGCGAGGAGAACTGGGGACCGCGATCGGAGACAATGTCTGTGGGAATCCCATGCAGCCGGACGATGTGGTGGACCAGGAGGTCCGCTGTCTCCTGGGCCGTCGGGAGCTTCGGGAGGGCCACGAAGTGGGCCGCCTTGGAGAATCGGTCCACTATCGTGAGGATGGTGGTGTTGCCCGGGGACGGCGGGAGGCCCGTGACAAAATCCAGGCCAATGTGGGACCAGGGGCGATGGGGCACGGGCAGCGGCTGGAGCAGTCCCGAAGCCCTGCGATGATCAGCCTTGCCCCTGGCGCAGGTGGTGCAGGCCTGGATATAATCCCGGACGTCGGCCTCTAGGGACGCCCACCAGAAGCGCTGCCGGACAACTGCCACGGTTCTTCGCACCCCTGGATGACAGGAGAGCTTAGAGCCGTGACAGAAGTCCAGGACTGCAGCCCTAGCCTCTGGTGGGACGTAGAGTCTGTTCTTCGGCCCAGTTCCGGGGTCCGGGCTTCATGCCAGAGCCTCCCGGACGGTTCTCTCTACGTCCCAGGTAAGGGTGGCCACGATAGTGGACTCCGGGATGATGGGTTCCGGTGGATCCGACAACTCCGCTTTGACTTCATCTGAAGGGTTAAATCCTCATAAAGGATTGTAACTGGGAGTCGTGTGGCAATATGGGTGTGTCCCACGTGAATGTCTCGGCCCACCCCTAGCCCAGTTTCTAGGGGCAGGCGTTGGTGTTTAACCGCTCAGGGCAGTCCCTTACCTGATGCTCTATCGAGCCACAAACAAAACACGCTCCGCGGACCAACCTCCTCTGTCTATCCGGGGGTCTAAATGTGGCCCTGCTCATGTCCATAGCTTCGTCAGCAGGGGGAGCTGTAACCACACGGAGCGTAGGGGCCGTGGAGCGTGGGGAGGGCGGAGCTCGGTCGGAGCCGGAAGGGAGAGGGACGGCGCGTGCCCGGCCACGGCCTTCGTCTCGTTCCCGACGGCGTTCTTCTAACCGATTGTCTAATCGTATAACGAGATCAATAAGCCCATCTAAATCCCGCGGTTCGTCCTTAGCCACCAGGTGCTCCTTTAGAACCAACGACAGTCCGTTTACGAAGGCGGCGTAGCCAACAGGATATCTCGGCCAACGTCATGGATCCCGAGGGGCGTCAACCGGCTGTTGAACGGCCAATGGAAGAACATGGCGCACAGGCGTCCGCAAGAGGAATGATCGGTGAGTTGCAGCGAATCCTCACCGTTTTGACGGCTCGGTTGGATCTAATGACCGAGCAGAACGTCCTCCTTAACCGCAGGGTGGAGGCTCTCGCCGCGCAGGTGGAAGCGCGCCCTCAGGGCGCTGCTGCGGCTCTCCCTCCTGTCGACCCTGTGCGTAACAGTGACGTTCCACAGGTCATTCAACGACCCCTCCCACCTTCCCCGGAAGCATACATAAGCCCTCCAGAGCCGTACGGAGGTTGTGTGGAGACGTGCGTGGACTTCCTTATGCAGTGTTCGCTCGTCTTCGCACAACGTCCTGTCATGTACGCGACTGATGCCAGCAAGATAGCTTATGTAATAAATCTGCTTCGCGGTGAGGCACGCGCTTGGGCTACAGCGCTCTGGGAGCAGAATTCACGGCTCCTTCAGACATATGACGGGTTTGTGAGGGAGTTCAGAACAGTGTTCGATCACCCAAATAGAGGAGAGACCGCTTCAGCCATGCTGCTGTCAATGAGACAGGGGCGCCGGAGCGCAGCTGCCTATGCAGTCGACTTCCGCATCGCGGCTGCGAGGTCCGGCTGGAATAGCACTGCCCTCCGCGCGACGGAGTTAGGGGAGATGATAAACCCCAGGAAGGACAAAGAAGTGCGGTGGAACTCGCACTTCTCGCCCTTCACAAACAGCCGGTTCTCCAACAACCGCTGCAGGACCTGACGTACATGCCGGACATGGGTCTCAGGATCCGGAGAAAAGATGAGTATGTCGTCCAGATATACGAAGACGAATCGGTGCAGGAAATCCCGCAAGACATCATTAACCAATGCTTGGAACGTCGCGGGGGCATTTGTAAGACCGAACGGCATGACCAGGTACTCAAAGTGACCTAAGGGGGTGTTAAATGCCGTCTTCCACTCGTCTCCCTTCCGGATCCGAACCAGGTGATACACATTCCTAAGATCTAGCTTAGTGAACATTTGGGCTCCATGCAGGGGCGTGAACACTGAATCCAACAAGGGCAATGGGTATCGGTTATGAACCGTGATTTCGTTCAGCCCCCTGTAATCAATGCATGGACGTAGTCCGCCATCCTTTTTTCCCACAAAAAAGAAACCTGCACCCATCGGGGAAGTGGAATTCCGGATCAACCCGGCAGCTAAAGAGTCCCGGATGTAGGTCTCCATTGATTCGCGCTCAGGTCGTGAGAGGTTGTACAGCCTGCTGGACGGAAACTCAACGCCTGGAACCAAATCAATGGCACAATCGTACGGACGGTGCGGGGGAAGGGTGAGCGCCAGATCCTTGCTGAACACGTCCACAAGGTCATGGTACTCCACCGGCACCGTCCCGAGATTGGGCGGGACTCTGACCTCCTCCTTAGCCTGGGAACCGGGAGGAACCGAGGAACCTAAACATACCCGATGGCAGGTCTCGCTCCACTGAACCACTACCCCGGACGGCCAATCGATCCGGGGATTGTGTTTTAACATCCAGGGGAACCCGAGAATCACGCGGGAGGTGGCAGGAGTCACAAAAAACTCGATCTCCTCCCGGTGGTTCCCTGACACCACCAGAGTTACTGGAGGTGTCTTATGTGTGATTAAAGGGAGTAGGGAGCCATCTAGTGCCCGTACTTGCACAGGTGAAGTAAGTGCCACCAGAGGGAGCCCTGCCTCCCTGGCCCATTTGCTGTCTAGCAAATTCCCTTCAGAGCCCGTGTCCACCAGTGCTGGGGCCTGAAGGGTTAAATCCTCATAAAGGATTGTAACTGGGAGTCGTGTGGCAATATGGGTGTGTCCCACGTGAATGTCTCGGCCCACCCCTAGCCCAGTTTCTAGGGGCGGGCGTTGGTGTTTAACCGCTCAGGGCAGTCCCTTACCTGATGCTCTATCGAGCCACAAACAAAACACGCTCCGCGGACCAACCTCCTCTGTCTATCCGGGGGTCTAAATGTGGCCCTGCTCATGTCCATAGCTTCGTCAGCAGGGGGAGCTGTAACCACACGGAGCGTAGGGGCCGTGGAGCGTGGGGAGGGCGGAGCTCGGTCGGAGCCGGAAGGGAGAGGGACGGCGTGTGCCCGGCCACGGCCTTCGTCTCGTTCCCGACGGCGTTCTTCTAACCGATTGTCTAATCGTATAACGAGATCAATAAGCCCATCTAAATCCCGCGGTTCGTCCTTAGCCACCAGGTGCTCCTTTAGAACCAACAACAGTCCGTTTACGAAGGCGGCGCGGAGGGCAGTGCTATTCCAGCCGGACCTCGCAGCCGCGATGCGGAAGTCGACTGCATAGGCAGCTGCGCTCCGGCGCCCCTGTCTCATTGACAGCAGCATGGCTGAAGCGGTCTCTCCTCTATTTGGGTGATCGAACACTGTTCTGAACTCCCTCACAAACCCGTCATATGTCTGAAGGAGCCGTGAATTCTGCTCCCAGAGCGCTGTAGCCCAAGCGCGTGCCTCACCGCGAAGCAGATTTATTACATAAGCTATCTTGCTGGCATCAGTCGCGTACATGACAGGACGTTGTACGAAGACGAGCGAACACTGCATAAGGAAGTCCGCGCACGTCTCCACACAACCTCCGTACGGCTCTGGAGGGCTTATGTATGCTTCCGGGGAAGGTGGGAGGGGTCGTTGAACGACCTGTGGAACGTCACTGTTACGCACAGGGTCGACAGGAGGGAGAGCCGCAGCAGTGCCCTGAGGGCGCGCTTCCACCTGCGCGGCGAGAGCCTCCACCCTGCGGTTAAGGAGGACGTTCTGCTCGGTCATTAGATCCAACCGAGCCGTCAAAACGGTGAGGATTCGCTGCAACTCACCGATCATTCCTCCTGCGGACGCCTGTGCGCCCTGTTCTTCCATTGGCCGTTCAACAGCCGGTTGACGCCCCTCGGGATCCATGACGTTGGCCGAGATATCCTGTTGGGAAAGTGTAGGAACACGGACCCACAACAGGGGGCGCAAATGAATGGACAATGGAGGAAGTCAAATAACACTTTTACTGTTGTGAAATAAGCACAACAAACACAACCGATTACAATAACAGACAATAAAGCCGAATCACAAAGGTGTCATGTGGGCAGGCTCGAAGATAGGAGACGTCTGTCCAAAGCAGAACCGGAACCACACGATTTCCTCCACCACCAAACCCCGGGAATACTGGAGCCGCCAAGTCCCGAACTCCCAGGTGGCCACTGCCTCCGCTTGTCGGATCCGGTACTGCTGGCGAGGAACAGAAACAGTCAGATGTGGGTGCGCCTGCACCCAGCAACACGTATGGTGGAAAAACCACCTCCACCTCTCGTCAGGAAAAAACACTGTAGTGCAGGAATGTGAGTACTTATCCAAAATACAGTCTCCTGCTGTTCTTTTCTCTTTCTGTGTAAAGGCAAAAAGTATTTAATGGTCAAAAGATACTGTTTGCAGGAATGTGAGTACTTATCCAAAATACAGTCTCCTGCTGTTCTTTTCTCTTTCTGTGTAAAGGCAAAAAGTATTTAATGGTCAAAAGATACTCTGTTTGGCTGGATACGTTACCTCCTTGGTAGAGCGATATCTCGGCAGAGAAGTGGAGATGACCTCTTGCAGATATACCGCTGCGGATCAGAAGATTGGTAACAGCTGTCGTAGGTGACAGCTGTCACCCCGGCTGCTCCTGTGAGATGGCAGCGCCCTCTGGTGCCTGGAGCCCGCACTCCAGGCAGGGTGCCCTCTGGTGGTGGTGCGCCAGCAGTACCTCCTCTTCAGCGGCCCACACAACATTACCAGCAGTTATTGGCATGTACAATTGAGTGTCATCAGCATAGCAATGAAAGGAAATCCCAAAGCGCTGCAGTATATTCCCAAGAGGTGCTACACAAAGGGAAAAAAGCAGGGGGCCTAAAACGGATCCCTGAGGAACCCCAAACTTCATGTCCCTACAATCAGAGGAGATGCCATTACGCAATACGCAGTAAGAGCGACTGGACAGGTATGACGTCAACCAGGCAAGAGCAGTTCCAGTAATCCCAAAGTGATTTTCCAGCCTATTGAGTAAAATATGATGATCCACAGTATCAAACGCAGCACTAAGATCCAGCAGCACCAAGACTGTGGTGGTATCTGAGTCCATTGCTCGCAAAAGGTCATTCACTACTTTAGTAAATGCTGTCTCTGCGGAGTGATATTTTCTAAAAGCAGACTGCAGTGGCTCAAAAAGATTATTCTCAGTGAGGTAGTCCACAAGCTGTCGCGAAACCACTTTTTCCAGGATTTTAGAACAAAATGATAGATTAGATATTGGTCTATAATTCTTCAATACACTAGGGTCGAGATTGGATTTCTTAAGTAATGGTTTGATCACTGCAGACTTGAAACATTTAGGAACAGATCCAGAAGTTAATGAGAGATTTATCATTTCCAGCACAGTCGGTCCAAGAATGGGCCACAGGTCCTTAAATAGTTTTGTTGGTATAGGATCAAGTAAACAAGTTGTACTTTTTGTAGACGTCATGAGCTTTGTCAGCGAGCCAAGCGAGATACCATCAAAATCTGTAAATCTGGGTAACACCTCAGTGGGCGCATCCACCTCCATAGCAGTATGCAGTGGTTGGACCAAAGCCTGCTGAGATATGCTCAACCTAATATCCTCAAATTTCTTCTCAAAATAGTCCAAGAAATCCTGTGCTGAAAAGGGAGAGTGAATAACAGGTGGCTGTCCATGAATGAGAAATGCCACAGTTTCAAACAAAACCTTTGAGTTATGCTTGTTTTTATTGATCAAATCAGAATAATAGGCACGCTTTGTAGCCAGTAGGGCATGCATCATATTTTACCTCTTTTGCACCCACCCTCAAACTAGACTATGGTGCCCAATTACCCTGCACACAGACAAAGTGGTAAAGCTTGGTATTGTTTGGCATGTATGCGTGCATGCGTGTGTGGACAGGATAACTTAAAATGTATGTACAGGTTTTCTTCAAAATTGGTGGGTACATTACTTGGATAGATATCTAGAGGTGATTACATTTGGGAGTAGTTTGGTGAGAAGATAAAGATCAAGGAAAACATAGTTCAGAAAACACCTTTTTTGTATATCTCAACAACCAATAAGCCTCAATGGATGATATAAAGCATATACTGATCAGCAACATATTTGGGATTGATTGGTATATGAATGACTTCATAATGAAGCCACACACAACTCATGTAGTACATAGTCAAAACACCATTACACCCACATATATATTAATGTGTACATGTATATCATGGTGTGCAGAGTGCAGAGTGTATGCATCAGCCCGCTGATACCTTTCATTACGCTTGTTACTGCCACGCAGCTTTGAGTGCAACTGATACCGGCAGATCCGAGAAGTGAAACAGAGTACATCCTTATTAGTACTTGGTTGGGAGACCGTTGGAAACATCAGAAACTGTGAGCATGTTTCTCCATGCAGAACTGAAGTTTTGCCAGCAGGGCCATCCGGTGTAAAATCCAGGAAGGTCAAATCCCAATACAGCTCTGTACCAGATTGTACTGGTTTGGAATATGTTCACATTTTTCCAGAGTTCAGTTGCACTCCCTGTCAGACTCAGGGTGGCCCAGAGCAGGCTTGGTGCAACTTGGCATCCAATTTCAATGGCGATGAGCACAGCACGAGTCCACCTGGAGTGCACACCAAGTTCATTCAGCGTTACACAGAGATGCAGCTCTTTGCCCCCTAGAGCCAAGACTGGGACGAGGGGTGCATCCACCTTTTGGGATTTAACGCTTATAAAAAATTATTATGAAATCTCATATTATTGGCATTTCTTCTTGTAAAGATCTAACAGCTGCTGCAGCAGGCTCACCTGCACCAGGACTGTCTAAAAATCAGTGCCCAGTGAGATCTGTCTCTGAAGGCTACCTCCCCAAATAAGGCTCTCTTGCAGCCACAAAAAACGTAAAATCTATTTGCTATTTATAGGCATACATGCATGCATGCATATAAACAATCACTGGACCCTGCTGCTATTGTGTCATGGGTGTTGTTCAGGTGAATCCATTTCCTCTTTTCAGTTGAAATACCAGTTCTCCCTGAGCCATAGAACTCGACTGTTTAAGATTGTAAGCCTGCATACAAAATCTGCACACACTGATGGCTGGTGGAATGTCTGCACGTTTCTGTACAAATGTGATACAGTGGGTTGTTTTGGTGCAGAGATTTGCATATTGCACAGAGTATAATGTGAAATAAAGTACAGCCAGCCATTAAAGATGAAGTTTGCAATGCCTACAATATCGAAGTTTGCAGTTAGAAGCATTGTAAACTGTTTTCAATGAAACTGCTTCCATCTGAGGGTGTTTAAACATCTGGAACCTAACACATTATTGGGAAAAATCCCTACATTTAGTGTTTTGATGGTGTCCAACATAACGTTTATAGGTGTTCTGTTAGTTTCAGACATGATTGTGCCATGTGTGTAGCCCCTGAGTAATTATACTCAACAAAAATATAAACGCAACACTTTTGGTTTTGCTCCCATTTTGTATGAGATGAACTCAAAGATCTAAAACTTTTTCCACATACACAATATCACCATTTCCCTCAAATATTGTTCACAAACCAGTCGAAATCTGTGATAGTGAGCAGTTCTCCTTTGCTGAGATAATCCATCCCACCTCACAGGTGTGCCATACCAAGATGCTGATTAGACACCATGATTAGTGCACAGGTGTGCCTTAGACTGCCCACAATAAAAAGCCACTCTGAAAGGTGCAGTTTTGTTTTACTGGGGGGGGGATACCAGTCAGTATCTGGTGTGACCACCATTTGCCTCATGCAGTGCAACACATCTCCTTCGCATCATCCGTGAAGAGAACACCTCTCCAACGTGCCAAACGCCAGCGAATGTGAGCATTTGCCCACTCAAGTCGGTTACGACGACGAACTGGAGTCAGGTCGAGACCCCGATGAGGACGACGAGCATGCAGATGAGCTTCCCTGAGACGGTTTCTGACAGTTTGTGCAGAAATTCTTTGGTCATGCAAACCGATTGTTTCAGCAGCTGTCTGAGTGGCTGGTCTCAGACGATCTTGGAGGTGAACATGCTGGATGTGGAGGTCCTGGGCTGGTGTGGGTACACGTGGTCTGCAGTTGTGAGGCTGGTTGGATGTACTGCCAAATCCTCTGAAACGCCTTTGGAGATGGCTTATGGTAGAGAAATGAACATTCAATACACGAGCAACAGCTCTGGTTGACATTCCTACTGTCAGCATGCCAACTGCACGCTCCCTCAAATCTTGCGACATCTGTGGCATTGTGCTGTGTGATAAAACTGCACCTTTCAGAGTGGCCTTTTATTGTGGACAGTCTAAGGCACACCTGTGCACTAATCATGGTGTCTAATCAGCATCTTGATATGGCACACCTGTGAGGTGGGATGGATTATCTCAGCAAAGGAGAAGTGCTCACTATCACAGATTTAGACTGGTTTGTGAACAATATTTGAGGGAAATGGTGATATTGTGTATGTGGAAAAAGTTTTAGATCTTTGAGTTCATCTCATACAAAATGGGAGCAAAACCAAAAGTGTTGCGTTTATATTTTTGTTGAGTGTAGGACAGGGTGTTCACCTGGATTGCAATAACTACAGGAATGCTACACTGCTCTCTGTGCCAGGAAAGGTGCATACAAGGACTATTCTTAACAAGATTCAGCGCCAGGTAGTTGCTGCTCAGTGAGTGGAACAGTCTGGCTTCAAACCCAAGAAGTCTGCCATTGAGTACTTGCTAGCTCTGCAAAGTAGTCATTGAATGCAAACGTGAATATCGACAGTGTTTCTTTAGAGCATATGTTGGTTTTTCCAAGTGTTTGATTCACACTCAGGTGTCTAAGTGTTGAGGACTCCAGTGGCTGGAGAAGGCCAAGGTGATGCCCAAGTTTCATCTGGCTACAGCATATGAATGGTTGCTTTCAAGAGGAGGGGTTGGATCAGTTACCTGCCGAGTGGTTGCCATCCAGGACAAAAGGCGGTTCTGTGATGTGGTGGATACAGCAAAAGATACATATAGACAGAGAAACACATTAACATTCTCACTCACATCTACGGTCAGTGTAGAGCTGCCTCTCTCTAAGAGTGGTCTGTGGACAACTGATGGTCCATGAGGGACTCCTAGTAGTCTTTGAGTACGTATATCGGTAAAATATTGCATTTTAAATACTCATCATATTGTAACTTAAATGTCTTTCTCAAACTGCTTAAAATGACACCAAAGTATGGTAGATAGTAGCATTTATGTATTACTTTCATTATTAACTCAAATCATATGTAAATCCAAATCTCTGAATTTCAATGGCCTGTTCTAAGATGCCACAGTGCATCCAGAAAGTATTCACAGCACTTTACTTTTTCCACAGCCTTATTCCAAAATGAATACATTCATTTTTTTTCCATCAAAATTCTACTCACAACACCCCATAATGACAACATGAATTTTTTTTTATTATTGCAAATTTATTAAAAATGAAATATAGAATGAAATGCTAAAGTATTCTTGGTCATATGAGCATAAAAATCAGAAATGCAACATATAGTTTCACTTGGCTAACTCATGCAGTAGCGTCAATATACTGCCATGGTACACAAAACCCAACATAAAATGTGACCTTTTAATCCTGAAAGTAGGCCAAGGTCAGGTACCTTCAATGTCCTGCAAGTTCATTATCCTGACATTACACCTTATAAATATAATGTTGCGACAACAGAGAGAATGGATTTAATGAATCAAAGAGTGTGTACAAAAATGTGACCTTTTGACAACATAAAATAGATCAAGGTTAGCTATATTTGAACTTCTCCAAGGTCTGTGTCCCAAGAATGATTTCTGGCAGTAATAAGAATAGAGTTATGCTGAGCACAGACACACAGATGGAAGGATGGACAGACGGAAGGATGGATGGACAGACAGACAGACGGAAGGACTAAAACTAAGAAATCACACATACGTAAATATTCACACCCTTTGCTCAATACTTTGTTGAGGCACCTTTGGCAGCAATTACAACCTCAAGTCTTCTTGAATATGATGCCACAAGTTTGGTGCACCTATCTTTGGGCAGTTTTGTCCATTCCTCTTTGCAGCACCTCTCAAGCTCCATCAGGTTGGACGGGGAGCGTTGGTGCACATCCATTTTCACATCTCTCCAGAGATGTTCAATCGGATTCAGGTATGGGCTCTGGCTGGGCCACTGAAGGACATTCACGGAATTGTCCTGAAGCCACTCCTTTGATATCTTGGCTGTGTGTTTTGGGTCGTTGTTCTGCTGAAAGATGAACCGTTGCCCCAGTCTGAGGTCAAGAGCGCTCTGGAGCAAGTTTTCATAAAGGATGTCTCTGTACTGCATTCATCTTCCCTCAATCCTGACTAGTCTCGCAGTTCCTACTGCTGACAAACATCCCCACATGATGCTGCCACCACCATGCTTCACTGTAGGAATGGTGCCTGGTTTCCTCCAAATATGATGCCTGGTATTCACACCAAACAGTTCAATCTTTGTCTCATCAGACCAGAGAATTTTGTTTGTCATGGTCTGAGAGCCCTTCAGGTGCGTTTTGGCAAACTCCAGGTGGACTGCCATGTGCCTTTTACTAAGGAGTAGCTTCCATCTGGTCACTCTACCATACAGGCCTGATTGGTGGATTGCTGTAGAGATGGTTGTCCTTCTGGAAGGTTCTCCTCTCTCCATAGAGGAATGCTGGAGCTCTGACAGAGTGACATCGGGTTCTTGGTCACCTCCCTGACTAAGGCCGTTCTCCCCTGATTGCTCAGTTTAGATGGGCAGCCAGCTCGTCTGGTGGATCCGAACTTCTTCCATTTACAGATGATGGAGGCCACTGTGCTCATTGGGGCCTTCAAAGCAGCATAAATGTGTCTGTACCCTTCCCCAGATTTGGGCCTCGAGGCAATCCTGTCTCAGAGGTCCACAGACAATTCCTTTGACTTCATGCTCGGTTTGTCCTCTGACATGCATTGTCAACTGTGGGACCTTATGTGTAGACAGGTGTGTCTTAAGTCTTTTTTTTATTTTTAATAAATTTGCAAAAATCTAAAATAATTTTTTTTCACACTGTCATCATTATGGGGTATTGTGTGTACAATTTTGGAAGGATGGATGGATGGATGGATGAGATTTATTGTCATTGTCATTACACGAGTGCAACAACAATGAGATTACGTCCACACTCCAATTATCACAGACAAGATACAGCAATTAATCCACAATTATTACTTGTTTACCGTAATAATGGCACGCATCAGAATTAAGACAACACATATACATTTGACACTGTTTATGTGCACTAAACTTGAAACAGTCCATTTTCCGAATTGAGGCAATGTGAGAGTGGGGGAGCCGCAGCAACATGTAGTCACGCTGCCGCCAGCTTGGGGGGGGAATGGGGACCTACAGCAGCTAAAACTGCACAGCACCCCGGAGGGGGAAGGGAGTGGCATGAGAGGGGGCCGGGATGGGGTGTGGGATGAGGACAGGAGGGGGGAGGTGGGAGCATGCTTTCAGTCTCTGTCCATGTGTGAGTGGCAGATGAGTCAGTTTCTATCTGTGTGTGCTGGAGTTGGAGAGGATAAGGAGAAGCTGATAAGCCTGCCATGTTTATGGTTGAGCAGTGAAAAACACCTTTGCAGCTCACATGAACAACCAGATCCAATTATGAATATTCCCTGGTCTCCGACATCTTCCTTTGCAAGGTGTGCATTTGCTCTGAGATGTTATCCAATTTGCGTCTGAGTTCAAGGGTTAACACAGTCTGAGAATGTATCGCCTTGCCCAACTCATTAATCATGACGGACAGGTGAGGGATCGTGGTTCTGGTGGCAGCCGTCTTGTCAATTCTCTAGTAGGTCAAGGCAGCACATAAACCAATAAGTACCAGCCCTCCTACAATAAAACCAAATATAAATAAATCCTCGACATCCTCCACAGAGAAAGGTGCAAAGCATGCGACACGCCAAGTCTTCCAGGAGTCAAGACCATAGCCCACATCTGAGCACACAGGGTCCCCCAGCCCTGATTTCCTTGTTGAAAAAATGGTGTCAATAGCGTTCAGTGACCAGCTGATCAATTCCATGGATAATCCAATATAGTTTGAAGAATTCACAGTCTGGTGAAGCAGGGGACTTGAAGGTTGAAGCAGAGATAGAGGAGAGAGGAGGAGATGCGACCGCCCTCGCCGGAGTCCCAAGCAGTTTTGAGGGAAACAATGAATTTAGTCCATTTTGGAATAAGGCTGTAACAGGACAAAATATGGAAACAGTGAGGCACTGTGAATACTGTACTTTCTGGATGCACTGTTATACTGCTGATCGTCTTACAATTTGTATGGCAATTCTTCAAAGTAAAATGAAATCATTTGCAGAGATGATGTTTCTCAACTCTTTTTAAAGGGGGAGGTGATGGTCTAGTGGTTAAGGTGTTGGGCTTGAGTCCAGAAGATCATGGGTTCAAATCCCTGCCTGACTGGAAATTTACTACTTTAATCCCCTATTGCTCCCGGTGTGTAGTGAGCACTTTGTATGGCAGCACCCTGACATCGGGGTGAATGTGAGGCATAATTGTAAAGCGCTTTGAGCGTCTGATGCAGATGGAAAAGCGCTATATAAATGCAGTCCATTTACCATTTTAAATTTTTATAAAAATGTAATTTGTTACATGCCTACATCAGACTTCAAGGATAGCTTGACTTAAAAAAAAAAACTTTTCATGCACAATCTAAATTTCCACACAGCACCTCTTTCCATTATCAGGCCTAGCCATGAGGGGCCATCCAGTGTATTAACTTTACTTGCTTTTTGTCGACCTTATGGAGAGCCATTAGGAAAGATAAGAGCAACCGCCACTAGTCGCACACATCATTACCGCTACTTAAATGGGGATTGATAATTGATAGAACACTATGTTTAATGTGATACAGAGCAACATATTAAAACCACATAATAACAGAAAATATGAACAAGTTCCCAAATGCTCACACATAACATGACACTCACATTCAAATGAGAAGAATTTTAAACTGATCAAACGGACTCAAACTGTCATCTATTAAGTGTCTCAAAGTGGCAGCCCTGGGGCCTGATAAGGCCTGCAGAAAGCCAAAAATGGTGGTCTCACACAGGCCTTATCAGGAATGATTAAATATGGTCCACATGATAATTTTCCTTCTGAACAGAAAATTATAGAAACAGTGTTGCAGTTGAACAATATTTTAGACTGAAACACGTATTGTAAAACTAACGTACATTATTGCAAGCAGCAGAAAATATATTTTA